>NC_000070.6:127412380-128162380 GCF_000001635.26 Mus musculus | reverse complement strand
TTGTAAGTCTTTCTTTGTGTATGTTTTCATCAAGAAGTAATCTTTACAACCACCAAAAAAATGTCCAATAACATTTTTCTCCCTTGGCAAACATCCTCCGTATATCAAAGGCTCAAATACACAATGCAGAAGCTCACAGGGCCAGGTGCTGGAAGTGGCTTTATAGCAGCCTCTAGGAGCTGCCTGTGTGTTGTGTGGGCCTGCACAAATCTCACATGGTACCCGAAACTGAGGTCCCCACTAGCAGAGGAGATTCCTCCTGCTGTTTGCTTACCCTGCCTTTCTTCTGAGCCTGCTTCTAAAAGCAGACACCATGCTGAACGACCGGGGCACAAATATAAGCCGGCCAGACTGCCCATACCCAAGGAAGTAGCTGCATTGCACAGACTAAATGCCCTACATATCGGAACCCATGCAAACATTGCAGAAGTCTGAGGTGACTATCTCCATTTCCCAGAGGAGACAACGGAGACCTAGAAACACTTAAGTGGACTTTCTGCTGTCTGGAGGCTTATCTGTGGCAGGGACGATTTTCTGGCATGTCTCTCTCCTCCATGAGACCAGTATGTCAAGATCAAGAGCTGAGCACTGCCCATTACAGCACAGGCTGGGCACATGGCAGCCCTGAGGAAAATATCAGCAGAAGTATGAGAGTGACCTGGAGGACCAGAAGGAACCACAAGGACTGTCTCAGAACTTGACTCCTAGGCTGCAGGGCAAAGTCACTGGGTTCCCCATGCTTCTCCCAGACATCACCTAGAATGCACACATCCTTAGTTCCAGCCACTCTGGCTTATTTAAATGAACCTTCCCTCCTTACCTTTCAGTGTCTCATAAGGTAAAGGACAAAGGCACCATAGATGATGCCACCAATGTGAGCCACACACGATGTTCAAGGAGGGAGTTGGGTGGGCCCAGCTCTGCTGGACCAGTCTGGGTACTCTTCTTTGTTGGAGCTCTGCTCACCTGCTCAGAGCCAGAAAACTCTAGCATGCCCTGCAGATGCCAGTATAGGCTGGGTGCAGAGACAAGAGGGAGGCGATCTGTGTAAGTCCGCAGTATGAGGACATACATAGTCAGAGAAGGCCTGGTCTCTGAACTGTCACACCCAGACATGCTGGCCAAACGTGATGGCTCCTGGGACACCCTTCATATGTTCTGCAATCTGCTCAGAGTCCGTACCAAGGGACACTGGTGGCTTTAGGGCCCTGTCCATCAGGACTAGTGTCAATCTTTTCTGTGTATTCCTTAGTGAGCTTGGTTCTCCATGGTACACATAATCACAAGGCCTGGGGCAGATGCATCTGTTTATGTATTGACTTTCTCCTGAATCAGAGTTGACACAGACTTTGTTTGATTCACAGCTCTATCCCTCAGACTCACACGACCTGCTCAGCAGTCACTGTGCAGCAAGTGCATTTTAAGTAAATGGATGCACCCATCTCAGTATCTAGGGATGTGAAATAGAAGCCACTCTCTTCCCAAATGTTCACACAAGCATGTACACACACACACACACACACGCACACACACAAACACAAATGCATACAAATGCTGCATAAGTCAGGGAATCCCACACAAAGTCTGGCTGCCCAGATTCCTTCCATGATAAATTTCAGGCAACCAAGATCTGGTTTGCTCTAAATACAGGCTACTCTACATATGGAGACAATCCACATGTGCTCTGCAAGTGACTGCCCTTGGCCTCCCCTTCCCAGTGGGCCACGGGTTTATGGGCAGCATGGCCTGTTCCATCACACGTATGGACACTCTCGGTGTTCCTGGCGATGATTCTAAGTGTGCTAAGCTGGATTTGAGCTCTGATGACATCTAGATAGCAAGAGGTTCAACTTGAGCTCTTCACCCCCTCACCACCACCCCCACCGCCACCTCTACAGCCCCCAAGCCTGGCTAATGATGATGTTTGATACTCACCCCAGCAGCTCCACAAATGCCACTGGAGATCAATTTTGACACCCAAACGCACTGGGCACCTGGTTTTAAGATAAAAGTTATATCCTCACGCATTTCATTTCTCTGCTCGTTCAAAAGCAACAAATTGCTGATGCTTCTGGGGTCTCTGGTACCGAGTCATGGGACCAGGGCCACTGTCTCTTTGGAAATGACTGCACTAATTCAGACTGCCCAGAATCTCAGGATTCAGGGGTTTCAGGATTCCATTTGCCACACCAAGACCCAGGAAGATGCTTGGCCAGTTCTGGGATGAGTGTGGAGACTGGAGATATGGTAATGATGACAAGAATCCAGACAGAGGCTGATGGACTACAAAGTGAGGGCAGTCGGGAGATGGGAAGCTTAAAGAAGCATGCCGGGGAGGGGGGGGGGGATGGAGAAGAAGGAAGAAAGGAAGGGAGAGAGGGAGGGAAGGAGGGAAGAAAGAAGAAAGAAGCAAGGAAGGGAGGGGATAGGAAGGAGGGTGAGAGGGAAGATGAGTGTCACTGCATTCAGTAAGGCCTTTACTGGAAGCTGGTACTGAAGACAGGATCCCTTGGTCAAAATGAATCTTGGAATACCCTGATGTAGGAGAATCTCAGGGCCTACCTAGGGATGCCTGGCTTGAGTGCACTTTTAACTATAAAGTGCATCTTAGGGGTGTGGCCTCTTCACCTTGCTCCAATTTGGCTTTTGTGATCTTGTTAGAGTTGAGGCTCCTCTGCCTGTCTGGAACATCATCTCACCCAGGGCATTCAGAGGAGGCCTGACCCAATGCAGAAGCAACAGAGGCAGGCAACATAGCTTGGAGCAGGAACTGAGGCAACCTGGTTTCCTTGCTCCTAAATATGGGTCCCACTGGCCCAGCATCAGGCTAGGGGTCCATTGTGGAGTTCTGCACTTGAGCTGAGGCCTTTTGCTCTGCTGGGATGTAACACCAGACAGCTTTGAATGCTCTCATCCTTACTTAAAAGGACACTAAAAATCCTTTGGTGACCTGTGCATGGCTCTTGGCACGATCCATGCATCTATAGCTGACCTGTGAATGGCCTCTTGGCATGGTCCTATAGGGCCCATGCATCTATAAGGTCCTCTGAATGCCCCTTTGTTTTCTTTGTTTTAGATTTTTCTGGATCCTGTGGTCAATAAACATGGCAAGTGGTAGGACATATGGGACAGTGCTGGAGAATTTGTAGGTGCTCCGAGCCGGAATGATGCAAAGATACACAAGAGTCCATCTTTCCTTTTGGGTTCCTAAAGTCCCCAGCCTTGTCTCTGAGATTCTTGAGTTCCAGTTGGGTATCCATAAGTCCCAGCCTCCCTTCTGGGATCCATTAAGTCCCAGCTTTGCCCCCAAGTTCCCTTGAATCCTCAGCCTTTTCCCTGGGCCCCTTGATTCCACCCTTGCTTTCGGATTCCTTAAGTCCCAGCTTCACTCCTGTGGCTCCAGTCTTTCCCCTGGCACCATCTTCATTTCTTATGAGGCTTCATCATCTTCACTGACAGCGATAAGACTTACGGCACGCTCATGATACACCAGGCATTGCATTAACAAGACTCTGCAAGGCCACCTCATTAAGGCCACCCTCCCAACCTCAACAACCCTGAAAGTCAAGTCACCATCTCTGTCTACAGAAGAAGAGTCCACACACAGAGACTCAAACTACTTGCCCGATATCACACAACCAGGAAGTGGTAGAACTGGGTGCAAGAGCAGCCACACACCTTCCACGTCACCCACCTGCCATGTCACCCACCTGCCATGTCACCCACCTGCCATGTCACAAATACACTTCCTTTAGAAGCTCTCATCTCTGCCTGTATTTTCCATCACTCTGGTGCTAACCTGTTCTCTCCTCTCATGCTGGTCTCCTCTGCCCCTTCTCAATTCTTTGCTGACTCCCTGTATGCCCACTCTGTGCCCAGCTGGTGATAGGTAAGGCTGGCTATGTCAGGCTGGACTTAGGTCCCCTTTATCGCCAAGGTCTGCTCTTACTGTATTTGGCACCCAGTGCAGAATCAGCAAGTCTCAGTGTTTTCCTCCCATGGGCACCATGGCACGTTGGAGTTAATGGGACAGAGATAAAGGAGGCAATTCACTTGCAGCCATGAGAGTCTGGACTACTGAGAAACAGATCCTCTTATCCCCTGACGCAGGTCACACAGTATCCAGAGGAACTGCAAGGGCAGACCTGATCAGGCCTCGGTTCCAGCAGGGTCATAGAAAGACTGCAGGAGTAGATCTAATTGAGCTGAGCAGAGACTCCTTCCCGTTCTGTGCAAGGCTTTGAGGCGGCTTTGGGAGTCAGGTACTAAATATACCCCAGGGATAGAAATAGGAAGAGGGCCAGAGGCATATATTAGCTTCCCTGGGAAAGCATGAGAATGTGTGTGTGTAGAAGTGTAACTCTTACATGCCTGTATATCTTGATTGGCTGTATTGCATAGCTCAGACTTATGACGCATGTGCTAACAGGGACCCTGGAAACCATCTGCCAGGGTCCAAAGCCCAGTGCTGCCATGAACTAGTTGTAAGGCCTTGGACAACTTCCTTCACCTCTCTGAACTTCAGTTGCGAGCAATGCCCAGAATCCAGCAGTGATTTCTAAAGGCTCCCATTCCTTGGAGTCTCTGAGATGCATGTCTGCTTGTGTCTGGGTACTGTGTCTCTTTCCAAACCTGCATGCTTCTCACAAGATGGAGTGTGTGACCATCACTATGCTCCCTTTACTGGTCGTGAAAAGGAGGGAGAGCAGCCAGGCCACAGGATGATCTAGAGGGTAGGACTCCTGGGGAGGACCTGGTTGGTCTTGAGATGAAGTCATAAAACTACCTTGGAAGTAAATCACAGAGGCAGACGGTCACATCGGACATGGTTGGTCTTCAGAGATGAGATCAGAGCAAATCCCTCTCTTAGAATAGATAAACTGAGGCCTAGAGGCCACAGGATCTGTCCATGCTGGGGCCTGGAGCTGGGTGAAGAGAAACCGAGGCAGAGTATAGGGGGATATATGATCTTCCAACTTTCTGGACAGACAGAGAAAAGCTTGCGAATGCATGCCCAAGCTGGCTAAGAAAGGACTGACCATAGGGCCTTGCACACAGTAGGTGCTCAATTCATGAGAGCTACTTTGCTTTTTCTTACCTCTGTCCACTCAGCCATTGCCTTGGCTCCATCATCCCTGTGTTCATGTATGACGTTTACTGCACACCAGATTCTAGACCCTGGTGCTAAGCCTATGCTTTCTGGAAGCTTCCAGAAAGCCCAATACATAAACACAAAGGTACCCTCGGCAGCTCTCTTATTGAGGATGAAGACATGGAAGAGAATGGAGACGTAGCATTTGGACTAGGCCCTTTGAGAAAGCGATACTGGACTCAAGGTCTGAAGGGAAGGGGTCGGAGGGTAGCTTCTCCAGGCAGAGTTTGGCATTTGCAAAGGCCAGGTTACGGTAGAGGCAAAGTTCATTTATGAACCAAAAGGTGAGGAGGCTGACCCAAATGGGCAAAGGAAAGAAACGCCCTAGGAGATCATCCAGGAGTGTGGATAGTGGTGGGGACGGGGGGTGGGGGGGTGGGGGGGGATCAGGAGACAATCTCTGGGGACTCTGACAAACTTTGTTAGGCAAAGTAAGGAAGCAGGGACATATGGTGTAGAAGAGGCCTGGGCCCACTGTAGTCTGAACACGTCATAGCCACAGGCCTGAATGAGTGTTCACTTTTCTGCTCCAAACCTTCCGTAGCCTCTGCCTTAAGTGGTTCAGCCCTGACTCCAGGCTGCCAGGCTCAGCACCAGATCTCTGCATCACCACCCACCTTTCTGTGAGCCTTATCCTCAGGAGTAATACAGCCTTGGCTCCAGCTGCCCTCAGTCACTGCCCACAGACATTTGCAGGCACTGTGCCCTCGCCCTCGCTGTTCTGCTCCCCCTCTGGCTGCCCAGGAAGCCCTGGAAGCTCTTGGTGGCCTCTTAGCAGCTGTCTGTAGTCACCGCTCCGGTTATCTGAGATCTCCATCCCCATTTGGGCACCAGGGAAGGCTTGCTCAGGACTGATTATCACTTCCCCAAGACTTGCTAACTTTCTCCTCTGGTGCCTGTGTGAGGTGAGGGCCTGGGCTTCATGCGTTCACCTGCCTGCTTGCCTCCTCCTCCTGCTGCTGGTTTTCATTTTTTTTTTTTATCATCTATTTCTGGCCTGAGCCAAGCCTACATCTTAGGATAGGTGCTGGGGGCACAATGAAGACCAGAAGGAGACAGATCCCAAGCCTCCTGGAATTGTCAGCCCCATGAAAAAGGACAAATGACCAGTAAGTGACAACAGTACACTGTCACCATACAGCAAAGCAAGGCTGCTAGGAAATAGCACTGTTGCTAAAGTGCTTGCCATGCAAGTGTGGGGCTCTTAGTTTCTGACCCCAGTATCCACATAAAAAAAAAAAAACTGGGTGTATGTGGACCAGTAATCCTAGAATTGCTAAACTGGAGACAGGTGGATGCCCAGATCTTGCTGACAGCTAGTTTTGCCAAATCTGTGAGTTCCAGGTTTGTGGTATTAGATTACCTTTTCTCCAAAAATAAAGAGTTATAGAGCAAAACACCTGACTCAGACCTTTGAGTCCCCCATATATGTGTGCATGTATAGAAGCACACAAATAGACACTCACAGGCATAGATGTAGATGTAGACATAGACAGACAAACAGACACACACACACACACACACACACACACACTATGCGTATAAATCAAAGATAGCCATACAAAGATCCTGAGGAGGGGATGAGATGAGTAAAAAACACAGATTAGGGTGGAGTGGAGGTTAAGGACGTCCCTCAGGCAGAGTGGGACCTGTGGGTGAGGCCTAGAAGGGCAGGGGCTTCCATCAGCCAGCTGCAAAGGGAGTGTGTGAGGGCAGAGAGGCCCAGGAGGGATAACTTGGTCAAGCTGACTGGAAATCCCGGTTAATGGGTTGTCAGGAGCAACAGTGAACACAGCAAGGCAATTAATGTGGCGTCCAGGTGAGAGAGGATGGAGCCTGGGGGCAGGGGCAGCAGGATGAGGGAGGAAGCAGGCTGGGAGGAGAGATAATGAGGAGACAGGCAGGGCCAGAAGGCAGAGGCCACAGTTTCTGACTCAGGAAGAGGGTCTGTCCACTGAGCTGGGAGTTCAAAAGGCTGACCAGCATGGGAAGATCTGGAGGACAAGAAAGTTGCCTCTGCCATCATCCTACATAGTAGTTCTGTGCCCCAGACTTGGGCTCTGAAGTTGACCTCTGCAGACACATTAGACACACAAATGACTCAGCCTGGTGAAGCAGTAAGGCTTCAGGAGAATTTGAGTCTGAGTCCTTAGGGAGCATGGGATAAAGTGAGGAATGGTGGGATCTGGGATCCCAAGAAAAATGAACCAAAGGATGGACATGGCAGCGAGGTAGGAGTGTCCTTCAGAAGGGTCCCACAGCAGCCCAGGATCGGTGTGGTCTTTGTGCCTCCCTTCCGTTAGAGGAGCCTCAGCGTGTACTGTGAAGCCGCTCTGCGGCTCTCCTCAGGGCGTGGCTTGACCAGCTGTCTCCCCACCTAGCTCTGCTGATCCCAGCCCACCCCATGGCTCTGTAGATCATGGTGACAGGATCTGAAGATGATTGTCCAGGTCTGGTCTGTGACCATGCTGCCCCTCTTTGGGTGGGAACTTGGTCCCCACTGTGTCTGCTGCTTAGCCTTTCTTTTTCTGCAGCAGAAGATGAAAGGAAATTGCTGCGGTTAAGGCCAAAGTGAGCCCTTGTGAAGATGTGGGTCACCATTGCTGTTCCACACCATGACCCCATGACCCCAGATAGGGTAATTTGGGGCAAAAGCTCTCTGGTCAAGAGAGGAAGGGACCCTGAGGGGAGAGAGAGAGAGAGAGAGAGAGAGAGAGAGAGAGAGAGAGAGAGAGCGAGAGAGCACGCACTGATGTGCACACATTTCCAGTAGCAGAAAGAGAGCATCCATCTTGAGGGCAGAGAGAGACGCTCTGTCCTCTAATCAGGGCTGCTAAGAACAGTGGAGAAGTCAGGATTCTCTGCTCCTGAGTCAGAAGGGGGCAGTGGGGTGGGGCTCTGCTATCTCAACCCCACCACCCCACCACCCCACCATGGTGCTCCTTCATATGAAAGCCAGAATACTATGGCAGTTTTAAGTCACCTGGGATCTGTAAGCGGGGGTGCTGACATCCTTACTGTGGGTCAGTTCTGAGGTTGGTATTTCTATGCAGCCTTAGTCCACACCAGAGCTTTGAGTCCTTAGACCATGATGGGAACAAGCAAGGGCGAGATGTTGGAATTTTGGAGGACCAAACGTTTTAATCTTTGAGACAGAGTCTTGGGTGTCTCGGGTTCTCCTTTAACTCTTTCTCAGGATGATGCTGAACTGATCCTCCTGCCTCCTGCTGGGATCACAGGTGCACACCACCGCTTCCATGCTGCCCTGGGACTGAACCCAGGGCTCCCCGCACGCTTGGCAAGCGCTCTACCACCCAAACCACATCCCTCGGCCTTAAATTTTTTGAAAGAAACAAACTCTCGAAAGAACTCATGAGTGGAAGCCCCGTGCAAAAGGCGGATGACGCTAATATTACCACTGCTGCAGACATACAAATGTGTTCCGCTTGCTTATTATAGAAACCATCAGTGGAAACAAGACAGTTTGGACAAAGACAGGAGTCTGACGCGAGAGCCCTCACTGCTCTCGGAATCCATCATTTTCAAACCGAATCCACGCTGTAGCCAAATGCCAAGGCTAGAGATAGAAGGAAGGCTGCCTGGCAGCTCCGTTCGGAAGGGACCAGGGGGTTGGCTGCCACTCTCTCCCCATGGGTGCTCAGAGCTAGGCAGCCTTCCTTCCCCATCCATCCCACCTCTCCCTGGGAAGACAGCGTAGAGCCAGGCTTTCAGGGTTTGAGGGATATGAGGAAGCGAGAGAGAAGCTGTGATCAATTGCCCTCACACACTGGAGTCCATAATGCCAGGGGTGCCAGTTAGTATTCTGGCAGTGGGGGAGGACAGGAGGGACTGATTTGGGCCAGGGCCTGAGGCAGCCTCAGCTCCTCTGAAGGGAGGCAGGCCTTGGCAGCTGGAAGAGGCTCATGTGTTGGGAAGGCACATCGGCTGACAGGTGGGAGGGAAGGGAGTGCAAGAGGAAGAGCAAAAGACCCAAGGGACAGCTCTGGGTACTACTTGCTCACAGTGTATCCCTAGATAAGTCATTTGTCCTCTCTGGGCTTTGGACAGAAAAAAAAGCGCAATAGTTTTATATTTCAGGAGGATCACCTGGGTGTGAGAGCACCCTCCCAGTGAATCAATGTCTTCGTGTTTCTCTTGATGGAGGCCAGGGTCCTCAGGCCACTGCTTAGTCTTGCTGGGACCAAGATGTGCTCTCTTCCAGTCTAACAGTGCACGCAGGGAGCCTGCATCCTTCATGACACACACCACAGTCTAATCCTAGGCTCTTGGGAACGCAAACACCATCAACTCTTCCCGTAGGAGCTGTTCGCTGTCTCCGCCCTTGAGCACACTACTCAGGCTGGAACCGTTTCATAACTAGGACCGGCTGTATCATTGCCTAGAGTTCCACATGGGGCAGAGGGCTTCTTCCTTTGCCTTTGTGCCTCCATAATCCAATTCAAGGCCTAATCCAAAACTGGCACCATCTAGTTCCTACTTCTGCCCACTTTTGGCTCAGTCCTGGAAGCCTCCATTCGGCTGCCGTGTCTGGACACAAGGCTCACACTCTGCGCATTCAGTCCACAGTCCCACGGTCTTCCTCACCTCTCATTGCAGGGTTGGGTGTGCCCTCTGCAGGACTCCACCCTCTGAGAGAAGGGAGACCAAACAGAACAGCACTAGCCCAGCAGGAGTCCTCAAACAACCCCTGTGAGGAACCCCCAATGTCACATGCATGCTACTGCACAGGGGACCAAGGGCCAGAAAGGCCCGATACTTTGTGATGAGGTGGTAAGCAGCACCAGGCTTCATGTCTAGCCCTGTCTGCTCTTGGTGCTTTCCTCTGGACGGCCAGCCTATTCCTTAATCAGGCTCCTGTCACAGTGTCTGCCTCTGTCTGCAGTTTATTTGCTAATAGCCTTCCCTCCTGCAAGTCTGCACTCCTGGCTCCAGCCCCAAGCCTCTATGCTCTCTTGGCCAGGGCTCTGTCTAGCTCTCTTCTCCAAATGGGACACCTGGAGCATAACACAGGACACTGAGCATGGTTAATAGACTCCTGTCAGTCTCTGTTCAAAGCCTCCTTCCCTCTGCCCTGGCCAGGTAGGGAACAAGCACCACCAGGTTCTAATTTGGCACATACGCTAGGAGAAGAGCATCTCTGCCCTCAAATGCTCATGATCAGATAGCCAGGGACAGGAACAGGGGCATCCTGGGCAGGAGATTCCAGGGAGGGATTCCTGAGAGAGGAAGGATCTGATTATAAAGGACAAAAACACCCATAGGGTCTGGGCAAGGCAGTGTCCCCTGTGGGGAAGGCCTGTGAGCTTGTCTGCAAGGTCCCCTGTTCCCAGGCTTGCGGTGTAAAAAGAGCTGATGCTGATTGGAAGGAAGCACAGCTGTGATGGAGGCCCAGGAAAGCGTTGGATGACCTCTGTGTAGAGGGGTGTGAGTCAAGAGCTCAGTGATGCAGGGGGCTTTGTCCACAAAGAAGACACCCCTGCATGGCAGACTCTGCCGACACAGGGTCCTGTGTTCAAGTCCTAATGGTTCCACTATCTGATTCCATGGCTCTCGGCCATTCTCTCATCTGTAAAATGGATAATGATGCTATGTTTTATTAGGATTTAAAAAAAGAAAAAGATAATATAACTAGCCTCCTTTCACTGGCCACACAGCAATGACACACTACGTGTGTAATAGCACACTGAGTAGCACGCTTGCAACAAGTAACGTTTCTCTTGTTTCCCTCATAGTACACCACAGGTAAATGTATTACCCCTACATTTTATAAATAAAGCAGAAATCGAGGGGATGTGGCTTGCCCTAGGTTACTCTGTTAAGAAGAAGTAATTTTGAAATTTGAACCCAAGGAACTGGGCACTGGAATCCAACATCTTAACTAATAGGCTGAACCTTTGGAAAGGAGCCTGGAACAGAGAAAACATTCATTTCGATACCTCGCTAATGTAGCTAATCTCCTCTCTGGTGTCCATTACAGCCTCAGTGGATGATCTCAAGGCCTGGCATGCGGCCTACACCTTTTTCATGGACAAAGGCCTTTAAGTACAACACAGACCTAGATATTTCTGCCTGGATCTCCTTCCCTCTACCATGCTCCCCAGTGGCCCCTCCATCATGGTCTCCATTCATTCATTCAACCCTGTTCATCCTGTGTCCTCTACAGAAATGAACGGCGCCAGCACTCCCCTTTGCTCAAGTCAGAAACCCAGGGTCTCTACTCTCCTGGCAGTTGTGTGCTAACCGAATTCACATCTGCATCCCTTCTCAGCTTGGCTGCTGCAGAAGTTTCCTAGATTCAGCCTGACTTGTCCTACAACCCTGGGAAGAAAGCACCTAACCCGGCAGCCATACACTAGTAAGAGCTGTTTTGAGGTACTTCCTTCGTGCAGAGCCACAACCTCATGTCCCAAGTGCGTGTAAATCTCCTCTTACACCTGCATCCTGGAAGCAGTAACTAGACCATCTGTGCCCTGTCTGCCCGGGGTCCAGCGCTATGCCAAGGACACTTAAGTGTGCTCTGAATTGAAGAAACGAGTGATGGAGTCAGCTCTGCTGAAGTCATTCCAAACCACCTGCAGCCAAGGTGCAGCGTGAGCAGTGGCCAGAGCATCAGGACACAGAAGGGACTTTGATCGAGGACTACTGACAGACCATCATGGGCTCAACCAGGGCATGCAGCCATACTAGTGAACCCTTCAGAGAAGCCAAGCTGGACATGGAGAGTCTGGCGGTGAGCATTTTTGCCTTAAATGCACATCTACAGGAAGCTAAGGCCAAGCCACGTCCCAGTGGCCGTCTTCTTGAAAACCTCTCTCTCCACATCTCAGCCCAGCGTGCCCCACTGCTGATCCTAACCTTGTCTCATCTTGCCTCAACATCCACCTGCTTTTTTCTTACTGTTACATTTTTGTCGTTCTGTTTTTCTCATCTCTCAACACCTATCTGCTGCAGCCCCCAGCCTCTGGAGCCCACCATTCCAAGCATCTAAATTCTAAATTCTTTTCCATCCCACACCTTAGTGAGAACGTACACTGTCTTCCTGTGCCTGGTTTATTTCACGTAACACAGTGCCTTCCAGGTCCGTGTGTGCTACAGGTGGGCAAGCACATGGCAAAGTTTGCTTTTTCTGAGGGCTAAATAGTAGTTTACTGTACCTATAAACCTTTCAGTAAATTGTCTCCTGAATCTAGACCTTAGCGTCCATGAGAGCAGGATCTCCTTCCCCAGTTCCAGCTGAGGCTCAGCATTTGAATCCATGCCTAACACGTGGCAGACATTCCACAGTCTATGTTAGTTGCAAACAAAGATTGAAAAGGAGGAAAAGGGCTGACAGGAAGTCAGCCATGTTGCATCTTAGCCACAACTTGACCCAGTAGTTGTTTCTATCAGTGGAACTGGAAAAATTGCATATCCCCTGGGAGGGGGTGACATGACTCATAAAAATATGAACTCAAAATACGTCTTAGGCTCAAATGTATGTATAAGATAAAATATGCAACTTCTAGAGGAAATAGAAGACTTTGCTCACAACTTCAGACAGGCAAGAATAAAACAGCCAGTCTCCGCCTCCGCCTCCGCCTCTGCCTCTTCCTCTTCTCTCTCCTTTCCCCATCTGTCATTCTGTCTATCCTTTCTCACCCAAACACACAGGTACACAGTTAAATATAAATAAGATACATGTACATAATCACACAGCTATTAAGAAAACAAATACCAGAAAACTCAAACTGATACATCCAAATGGTTGTGAAAAGATGCCTACCACCATGGGCCATCAGGGAATGCAAATTAAAACCATGATGAACCATTCCACTCCCAGGTATGGATGATTAAAACTCAAAAGCCTGGGGAGAGCAGGATTTGAAAAGATGTATACATTGCACATTGCCGGTGAGAACATAAAACGGTGTAAACATTTTGGAAAATATGTAAGCAGGCGCTTTTTAAAACGACGAAGTTCAACATACACAGCACACAATCTATTTCATAATTTCATTTCTAGATATTTACACAAATTATCTTGCTAAGAACCAAATGTTCCTTCAATAGAACATTTATTTAGGATAGGCCATACCTCCCTGCACATATACAGCATATGTACAGCTTGGTCTTCATGTGGGTCCTGAAGAACTGGAAGGGGGGCTATCCCAAAAGCTGTTGCCTGTATACGGGATATACATTATGCTCTTCGAGATGGGCTGTCTTGTCTGGCCTCAGTGGGAGAGAATGAGCCTAGCCTCAAAGAGACTTGAAGTGTCAGGGTGGAAGGATACAAAGTGGGGACCCAAGGGCTCAAAGGAGAAGGGGAGGGAAATGGGGGGAGGGTTGAGGGAGGGGGTGACTCAGAGGGGGACAGTGAGCAGGAAGTAAAGTGAATGAGTAAAAAAATAAAATTAAATAAAAATAATAGGATAGGCCATAGAGAATCTATTCACCTGTTGATGGAAATTTGCATTGTTTCGAGTTTTGGGCTAAGTGGCTCTCCCTCATTGGTAGAAAGGAACGGACTGCAGATTAAGTACATGGAGGAATCTCAAAATCCTGATACCGGAAGGAACCAAGCCAGGAAAGTGGATCCTGTATGGTCATATTGTGTTGCTCTATTATGGGAAATTGTATAAGAGACAAATCAAATATGAACTGAGTTGCCTCTGGCTGGAGGTAAGGGGACGGGGTGAAGGATCTTAAAAAGGGCAGGGAGGATGTCGAAGATGATGGAAGTGCCTGTGTTGATTTCTAAGTGAATGTATTAGCTTGTCAGATTCTCAAATTGCAACACTTTAGTTTCAGAGCTGGGGAGATGTTTCGATTTGTAAATCGCCTGCTGTGCAAGCGTGAGGACCTGAGCTCAGATCCCCAGCCCCTGTGTCAAAAGCAGGTACAGCAGCATATGCCTATAACACCAGTGCATAGGTGGCCACAGGAAGATCTGGGGTGTGCTGCTCAGCTAATCTTGCTGATTCAGTGAGCTCCAGGCTCAGTGAGAGACCTTGCCTCGAAAATGAAGGTGGAAAGTAATAAGGGAAAGATGTTGACTGTAGTTTCTAAATGTGCGATGCACACACACCTGTGCACATAGGCACATGTATGCTCTATGTGCACTCGCACGTGCACACACACACACACACACACACACACACACACACACAGTACGTATTAACGATATCTCTCAATAAGGCAATGAAAAATTTAAATATCCAACAGAATGATAGCACGGCTAGAAGCAGAAGATACACAGTAATCAGAGGCCCAAGGATCCATACATGAGCCGTGAATTCACTCCTGGGAATGGAGTTAGAGCCAATTAAATAGTTATTTAATCTGAATTAATGTGGATTCACTCCATTTAAGGTGATGAGAGTCTTGAAGGAAACACACATTACTCTCTTGCCTTCCAGCCTCGCACACCACTTTCCCGTGGGACTGCCTCTGCATCCTGTCCAGTGTTCCCGCATGTCCTTCCTCATTGTGGGGAGGGGCAGGAAGTGAGGTGATCTCCTCCCTCTCAGAGTACTCACCCTACATGGCTACTACCCTCCCACAACAATCTATACCCGAGCTCTGCCAAGTCCCTTGGTCTCTTGGAACCATAACTCCTAAATTCTAAATACATGGACATTTAATGGGGTAACCATTTTAATAAGCCAGGGGTGAGCTGATCTGAGCCCACCCAGTATATCTGTCTTGTCCTATTGGGCTTGCTAAATAAACACAGGATTTCAGTTCTACAATGAAGGGTTGTATAGTATCAGTAAGTGTTGAGGGGGCATAGTTATAGTGGAATATCATATGGGACACACAGAACTAAAGAGTATTCATTATCTATTTGAACTTCAAACTCATCTGAGTGTTCTTCATATTGATTTGGGAAATCTGACAATCCCATTCCAGGTGTTCCCTGAGCCACTACCCTCAAATTTTCAGGGTTCCAGAGAACATTAGGAACCACCTTCTTTATAGCACTATATCCTAGTTGAACTTGGCAAGTCTTTCAATGTCATCTACATGGAAGAGCAGAACAAAGAATAGCAGGTGTGGAACCCAGCAAGAGCTACCATCATAGATCCACACAACCACCATCACCACCACCATCACTACCACCATTATCATCACCATCACAGATCACCACTACCACCACCACCACCACCACCACCACCATCACCAATATCACCATCACCAAAACTACCACCAATACCACCATCACCACCACCACCACCATCACCACCACCACTACCACCACCACCACCATCACCATCACCACCACCACCACCATCACCACCACCACCATCACCACCACCATCATCACCACCACCATCACCACCACC
Organism: Mus musculus; assembly: GCF_000001635.26. NCBI lineage: Eukaryota > Metazoa > Chordata > Mammalia > Rodentia > Muridae > Mus > Mus musculus. The sequence continues at coordinate 128,146,882 of NC_000070.6, read as the reverse complement.
ACCACCACCATCACCACCACCACCACCACCACCACTGCCTTAGCCAGCTCTGCAGCCATACAGGACTGAGCTTTTACCTCAATATGTCTCCAGCTCCATAGCTATCTAGAGGGAAGACAGTCTCAACCCCGTACAGACTAAAGATAAACTTGTCAGACTGGATTCTGGGACTTAATGAACTCCTCTAGCCTGAGGAACGCAGGGCAAATATTTAAAATGTATGTTTTACAGTCTTCTCTAAAGTATGCCTCAAAAAAGTTTAAATACAAGTTACAGAATAGAAGGGGGAAAAACCTCATAATGTCCAGGGCAGGAGAAACAATGATACCAGATCCACCAAGAGCCTCAGTCAATAACAAAAAAGTCAAATAATCAGATGGAATAAATGAGCAGGGAAATGAACAGGTAACTCACTGGAAAGAAAAAAACAAAAACAAAGGATAAGCATATGAAAAGAGGAACCTCATTAATAATCAGGAAGATGCAAATCGAAACAACAATGAGAAAGCAATATTTGACAATCAGTTTGGCAGAGGAAGAAAAAAAGGCTGATGAAATCCAGGAATGGAGGAGAGAGGAAGGAACCAGCCTGGGTGGTGAGAGAGACGGTGAGTGAGAATGGCTTTGGCAATGGTGGCTGTGTGTGTGTATGTGTGTATGCGTATGTATGTGTGTGTGTGTGTGTGTGTGTGTGCGTGTACATGTGCATATAGAGTCCAAAGGTCAATTATGGCTAGCTTCCTTAATCACTTTCTGTCTTACTTTTTGAGGCAAGGTCTCTCACTAACTCTACTAGGCTGGCTGGCCAGCAAGTTCTAGTGATCCTCCTGTCTCTGCCTCCCCAAAGTTGGGATTATAGGCATGTGTCATCGCACCCCCCCATTTACACACACACTAGGTTCGAATTCAGGCACTTTACTGACCACACCAGCTTCTAGCCCTAATGGTTTCCCTTAGACTAGCGGTTCTCAACCTGTGGGTTGCAACTCCTTTAGGGGTCTAACTACCCTTTCACAAGGGTCGCATATCATATACCCTACGTATCAGATATTTATGTTATGACTCACAACAGCAGCAAATTACAAAGTAGTTATGAAGTAGCAATGAACTAACTTTATGGTTGGGGGTTGCCACAACATGAGGAACTGTATTAAAGGGTCGCAGCATTAGGAGGGTTGAAAACCTCTGCCACAGACAATTCCTCTCCTCCACATCCATCTAATGGATGTGCTAACATGAGCTTGCCTGTCCACCATTGCATCTCTTCACAGACAGCTAGAAACTTCTTCAATGCCTATCAAAGAACACAGTATGAGAACTCACATCACAGAAACATAGTAACCCAGAGAGCTCTAAGAACGACCCAAACATACAGAGAGTTCTAGAGACACATCATGTGAACAGCACATTATCCCATTGTTGCAAATGAGCAAACAGCATCAGTATTTTGCTGTGCTCCTCTGTCTATATCTTCATCTTGATACTTTTGCAATATCTTTCTCCTTAGATGGGGAGAAAGAGATCTAAAGGGCTTCACACTAAACCATGAGCCCTGAGAATCCTGCCTTGCAACATCACTGGAATGAAAAAAATGGACAAGGGAGGGGGAGGGTCCTAACTTATTAGGTGGTTGTACTGTTTGAAAATTTGACATTTTTCCTTTATCACTTAAAAATTTGCCTTATATATTTGTGATGGGCCATCAATACCGTCTCCGATGGCTTCCCTCCCTGCTTCCTATAGCACCCTTTACCTCTGATTGCTTCCTCTCTTCAAAGCTCTTATCATCTCGACAATTTGGCTTCCTCAGCCCACAGGCTTTTTCTGGCTCTTCTCTTCTGGTGAGCCCACCCTCCCACCCACCCAACATCCATTCACTTCTTTTCCCCACTAATTCTGCTTCTTCTAGGTGCCATCTCATTTTGCTCTTACTAACAAAAGAACATCTTAAATAATACTTCCTGGGCTGGCAGGATGGTTCGGTGGGTAAAAATGCCCACCACCCAGCCTGATGACCTGAGTTTGATCCCCAGAACCCACCTAATGAAAGGAGAATATTGACTTCAGAAAGCTCTCCTCTGACCTCCGCACACACACTGTGGCACACATTATGTCTGCACACATATATGCACACAGCGATTAATTAATAATCAATTAAAGACATTGCTCCCATCACTCTGACGCTAAACTTCATGCCCACTAGTTTTTGAATGCTTCCAGCTATGTGTAAGAACCACTTCTCTGTAGGTTTCCATTCTGCTGCCCCATGAATTTGCCTTCCCCTTGCTCCATGCTCCCTAAGCCCCTGAACAATTCTGGGCACTGCTCCTTCAAGGGTCTGTGCCATCTTCCTCCACCTGCTTCTTGCATCCAGACTCCATTCTGTGTGTGGCTCAAAGGCAGTTCCTCCCAGGAAACATAATCTCTTACACTGCTAAGTTCTATGATTCCCTCGGTGTCTAACTCATAACCATGAGGGTTGGTGTCACATCTTGAATATTTAATGCCCCCTCGTGGGCTTAAGTTTCAGATGTTCTGTCTCTAGATGCTAATACTATTTAGAGACATTATGGAAAATTTGTGAGGTGAGGCCTGGCTGGAGGATGTAGGTCCCTAGGTCACTAGTGCTTAAATGTCTCTTTCCATCTTCCGTCTTACCTTATCCTCCATCTTACCTTTGGTCCATGTGATGACCAACTTCTAGCACACATTCCTGTAAATACCATCTGGTATGTACCACCATGTTTTCCTGCCATGATGGAATCAAACCTTCTGAAACAGTGAGTCATACTAAGGGATAATGCTTCCACTAGATACCTCAGGCTAGAAAATAAAATCCTGGTGGTAGGAGTGGTTTACTTTTTTTTTTTTTTTTAAATAGTTGTTGGCCAGTAGGACTCCATAGGCATCCAAACACTACAGGCTATTGCCACTGCCTTCAGTTACCCTCCTGAACTTGATGGTAAGACTCTGGTGCTGAAGACACTACATACTTGAATCATTAAACATGGAGAAATCAAGCTGAAGCTAACCTTGGCGATTCAAACCCACTGGCTAGCTTTCATAATCCTGGAAGGCGCTATCCACACTGCTGATGGAGAAAAGTCACTATCAACCTTAGCTGAACCCTGACAGCTACAATAAAGGCTGGCCCGGCAAAGGATGGCCACTGGTGCTATGGCGCCATGCATGTCACTGGAGTAACCAATCACTTTCCGGTTGACCTTAAGGCTTGCTCTACAAGATAGAAGCCACAAGAATCATTCGAACAGATTCACACGCGGATCATGGTGGGCTGTGCTCTTCTGGCCTCTTTCAAGAGAACTACCCCACATTGCAGTCACGTGTGAAGTCTGCTTTTATACCAGTTAGAACCATCAGTTTACACTTGCAATGGCAAGAATGTGTATGGTCTCCAACACACTGCCAGGAGGTTGCTTCCGGCAGGGCCTGGTGGCTTCAGGGCTGTGTTCTGGGCCATCAAACCTTTGGACTCTACTTCTTTCCAGCTCAACAGTGGACCAGGAGCCACTGCCTGCCTGGCCTCCTGCCTACGGGAGTCTGGCTGTCTGATTGGCCTCCTGATCAAAAGATCTGTGAGGAGCCTTGGCAGCCTCTAGAGCTCTTAAGTCCAGCTTGGCTCTGAGGAAGCAGAGACCATACAACTACTGTCTTGCTAGTTGCCTCTGCCCACCCTGAATTATCCACTAACAATTTTATTCAAAGTCAGTTTCCAATCTCAACAGGACCTGATTATCTCTCTACTCGTTTTTCACCCAGGGAAAGAAAATCACTTCTTGCAACGAGGAAAAGCCTTACTTTAGGAACTGCCAAGTCCACATGGGTTCATACTTAGTAACCTGCATCAGAGGCACATCTACATTTTCCTGTTATGGTGCACCAGGCAGGTGGTACCCAAGGACTGACCCCAGCCACATCTATAGACCCGTATACAAAGATACCTGAGGAGAGGCACCTCCCTCGGTGAGGTCAGTTGGAGTGATGTGGTGAAAATCATGATTGACAACTTAAGAATGACATCCTACAGGAATAAAATATACCCAACAATGGATGCCCTAATGGGATTCAGAGTATCTTTGCATGCTACTGCAAAAGGAAAAAGCATCCAAATGAGCCAGGAAGACACACAGAAGACATGAACAAAAACCCACAGGATGGGGAACAGAAATAAATGTGGTCATCGGCACATATGTAACTGCCACCCTCCTTCACACACACCCTCGGCTCTCCTTGCCACCCTTTCAACCTGTCTCCATCTGGGATACACACAGAGGGATGGGGGAAGTGCTGAGGGATGACAAGAAGCCATGTTCTGTGGAGCTTGGAGTCCTGCTGCCTGGCCCTTCCATGAAAACCTCTCTGCCCACAGGCCCTGGCACAGGTGTACAGACTCTGTGTCTGTCAGCTGTCAGAGTGCGGCATGCTGAGAACAGACAGAATGTCTTGGCTGCAGAACCTGGTCATCCTGGGGCTGATGGGAACTGGGAGACATGAAGGCTGAGCCAAGTCCCAGGAGGAGGACCTGGGAGCTCAAAGTAACTAGAAGGCAAGCATTACCCAACTAGGGCTCACGCTTTAGGAAAGGGAACAGAAGCCCCCAAAGGACCATCTCCATGTGAGACAGGCTTGTGTTTGTCTTCTGGAACATCAAATTAGAGATGTTGTGGGAGCAATTTAATGGAACTTGATGGGGAACACTGAAATTGATTCTGTGACCCGGGAAAGGAAAAGGAGCAGAGGAGAGGAAAGGAGAGAAGGAGAGAGTGGGAAGTGGGGGAGGAGTGGGAATGCGAGAGGGTCAGGAGGGGGAAAGGGGGAAAGGATGGAGGGAGGGAGAGAGGAAAAGGGTAGGAAGTTAGGAGGTGAAGAAGGAAGGAGGGAGGAGTCAGGGGTGGCAGGGAGGGAAACACTGGTAGCATTTGGGCATCCAACAGGGCCCCCTGCAGTTACCACCTTACAGATTCCACAGAAACACCTTTGCAGGAGCGATCATCTGCACAGACACCAAATTTCCAATCACTTCCCCAAGAAGGTTATAGAGTTGTTGAGCAATGGTGCCAGAGTCTATGTTTTGAAGCTCTGCCCATACGGTGTGTCTCTCTGAGGTCTGGTCTGGGAGGAGGGCTTGATCCTAAGTACCAGAGACCCACGAGCAGACCCCAGTTAGCTTTCCTTTTTTTTCAATCCTTATCCTGGAAGCTGAGAGAGCTGGCCAAGCCTAGTGGGAGGAACTTGGAGAGCTACCATCTGCAGGTTTAGACCCCTTGAGGGAAGCCAGGTCATGGCCTGTCACTCAAAGATGATTCCCAACGCAGATAAGCTTCCCTCTGATCCCCATGGGCCCCAATATGTCCTTAGTAAGGGCATTATTATTCCCTCTCTGAGTCTAGGTTGATTAATCTAATTTGCACATGTGAACGAGAAGCTGCTCTGATCCGTTTAATATGTTGGGACCGCATCCCAGCTCATTTGTATGGTGGGGATGGCCAACGGAGGTGGCTCCTGTCCCCTGCCTGCCTCCCTCCCATGTCCTGCCTCCTACCAGGCAAATTCTTGCTGAGCAGGCAAATGGTGATCCATGCTGCTGCTTTTAAGTCTTAAAACCCATTAGGAGTGTATTAGCAGACGTGCTGGGAGCTCATTTGAGTAATAAAAATCTTTTTTGTGTATAGCTAATAAAACTGAAGAAAGAAAAGCAAAAAGGAGAGGTGGAAGAAAAAGGGAGGCTAGACAGCCATGGTGGTTAGGACGGCAGGCTGGGGGATGGCTGCACAAACATCTGAATGGTATTCTTTTGCTTTGCCTATGTGACAGGTGATGGGGAGAAAGTTGAGTGATGACCCAAAAGACGTTTGCATTTCTAGCAGTGTCCATGGCTCAGCTGCAGCCCAGGAAGGTAGGAGACACATGCCATGGGCCCCTGAGGGGCAGCTCAGGAGCCCCAGCTCATCTGCATGCAAAATGGCCAGTTTTAGTGTGACCAGTTGTGGCCACATGCCCAGAAGACAGTTAACTGGTCCAGGTGGCCCTCTATCTATATCCCTGCACTCACCTTGCTGCTGTGCCTTTTCTAGGCTGTCCTGAATCCAGCTTGTGGGCTATAGAATCCTCCCAAGGCTGGTACAGCTCAGATCTACTTCTCTACCCCTCGGTTTGGTAGCCTCTGCTGGCTGAGGTGAAGGAGTTCAGGGCTATGACAAGCACTTGGAAGATCAGCTATACAATAGCTACCCAATATAAAATGAAAAAATGCAGAACCCCCTTGTTCAAGCATGACGAAGAACTTAAAAATCACCAGAAGAGACCACTGAACTAGTCTTGGGGAGTTGTAATACACAGCATAGGTCACATGCCCATGAATCTATCTGCAGGTAAATGTGAGGCATTCAATTATTAGCCATTTATGGGGTGCGGCTTCCAACATGTTGGTGTATGATTTAAGGAATTTACAATGTACAAGTGTCATGCACAGCCTGGTGTCTGATTTAATGAACACATTGAAGAAGGAGCTTTGGAAGGTCCTCCCCAACACCCAGCCTCTTTGATACTGCCTCTGGATACTGCTGACCCCAGATGTTACAGTTTTCCCTAATAGCCCATTAAGGCCCTATAAGCCAAGACTTATGTGAGTCCTTTTGAATGAATCCAGGAGAAAAGCTACGGAGAAATCCTCTTACGGATAATCCCTCTGAGAACAGGGGCTGAGACTACAAGAATGGGGAGCCAAGGAAGGAAGCAAATTAGAGGGGTTTAGCAGTGGGGGAGGGTCTTTCCTGTGATGGATGGAGAGGCACACCAATGGCTAAGATGGTTAGATAGTTTTAACACTGTTGCTTCAAGGTCTAGCTGTGTTCAGGGTCTCAATAACAAGAGCCTTGAAGACACTGGAAGAATATTCTTCACCTCTCTGAGGCTTCCTCCTAGATCTTTAAAGTTGCTTAAGGCAACTGGACAGACATCCAAAGATACCCCTACAGTCCAGTTGGTTTACAGTTAGTAAAAATAAAAAACAGAAGAAGATGGAGATAAGGATGAAGTAGAAGAAAAAGAGATACAATAAATGGTGTTCAAGAGAAGCTGGGTCTTTGTAGAACATGTCTGTAATCCCAGCTACAGAGGAGGCCGAGGCAGGGGCAACTTTAGGTCAGCTGAGGTAACTAAGAAAGGACCTACCTACCTCACAGTAAAATGTGGGGAAGATGCCTGAGTAGGTGGCCTGCCTAGCATGTGTAAAGCTGAGCTCAGTGGAAGACATAGAAGTAGGGGAGGGGACAAGAGAATAATGTTGGTAAATGCTGTTTGTTGTTACATAGGCATGATGGAATTCTATGTAACCATTGGACAGCAGTGTAGGCATGATGGAATTCTGTGTAACCATTGGACAGCAGTGATAAGGGAACAACTTCTTTTTTAAAATGTCAAATAAAGACATTTACACTTTTATTTCCCTTGATGCCTAAGGGGAAAAGCAACAATAAGAACATATTAGAGAGTAAAGGAGGACATGTGAAGGAGGATATGTGATGGACATGTGAAGGAGGACATGTGAAGGAGGATGTGTGAAGGAGGACGTGAGGAGAATGTGAGAAGGAGGAATGTGAAGGAGGACATGTGATGGAGGACATGTGAAGAAAGACATGTGAAGGAGGACATGTGAAGGATGATGTGCGAAGGAGGACATGGATGGACCACAAAGCAGAAAGAACAAATATACTGTAGGTGCAGGCATAGAGAGAAGCTGACGGTCTCCACTCACATGCTCAGACATCAGCAAACCCAGGTTTCACTACTATACTCTGAAGGTCTTCTGTGTACTTTCAGTAAGAGTCTCAGGAGGTAGAAACATGGCAGCCATAGATAAATGGGAAGATCAGAGGGAGACCCAGGACCATCAAAAGGAGAGGAGGGAACTGGAGAGATGTCTCAGCAGATGCTGGCTGCTCTTCCAGAGGATCTGGGTTCAATTCCCAGCATCCACATAGTTGATCACAACCACCTGTAACTCCAGAGCCAGGGGATCTGATGCCTCTTCTGTCCTCCACAGGCACTTCATATAGTGTGTAGCCATGCAGAAAGGCAAAACACCCATAAACGTATAGCAATAATAAATCGTGAAAAGAATGTTTTAAAGGTGAGGAGTCGGGAGAGGCTATGATGCTCCTCCCCCCATCAACTGCTCTGGGCCAGCCTCTGTTCCAGGGAAACTGCAGGGTGAGACAGTGGACGGAGAGTGTGCACCCCAAGCCACAGAGCAGCTCTGTAACCAAGGAAGCAAGACATGGTAGCTGCAAGCCAAAACCTACCCTAAACTGCACAACCTGGCCTGCAGAGCAGACCTGCTCAGTTCTTTGTTCTACAACCCAAAGGCTGATGTTTTTTCCTCAAGAAACAGTTGATTCAAGGAGGAAGGGTGTGGGGAGGGAGCGGGGAGAGGGATCAAAATAAATAAGATGACTTTTAAAAAATACCGGGATTCTCTAGTCTTAATGAAATAGCCAATCACTTTTAAAATAATTTATTGAAAAAAAAATAGTATCAGGTTATCAAAGAACTTATGAGGAAGAACAACAGGTGGACTGACAGATCAGGAGAAGAAGACAACCAGGAAAGTGACTGAAGGAAGAGAAAGCACAGGGGAAGAGCAGGAGGGCAAGGAGGAGGGAGAAGAAGAAAGGAGGGATGAGGGTCGAGGAGGATGGGGGTAGGGGATCAATCAGAGAAACCTGAATACTCAAGCCAGAACCTGGGCATTGTTGGCAAGCTTGGGGAAATTAAATAAGCAAATAGAGAGGATCAAATCTATGGATACAGTGTTAATGAGGAGCACAGATAGGAAGTATTGACAAGAGAGGGCCAACACATCCATAGAGAAAATATATAGGAAGATATAATCAATGAAAATATCCCGGAAATAGAGAATGCTGAATCTCAAGATCAAAGGGGCTCAGATCTCCATATATATATATATAAAGAGAGAGAGAGAGAGAGAGAGAGCCATCACCTTCAAGCTATACTCTTATGAAGCTCCTAAACGTCGAGAGGGAAAGGATGAACCACCCAGGCATCCAGGCAGAAAACCCAAGATAAACAAGAAAGAAATAATGCTAGCAGGCCTCACTCAGATCAATCTGCACAAGCTCGGAGAGAATTACAGCCAAGAACTGCAGCCTCCTCGCTGGAGTTGTCATTTAAGTATTTAGACAATAGGCGGTCATTCCCAGGCATGTACGGATTTTGAGAATACAACACCCATGAGACAGTGAACTTCAGTGGAACCAGAGATCAATCAAAATGCAGAACTCTTGAATACAAAATACATAGCAAAAAGGTGGATGTTGACTGGTCAGTCTTATTGAATATGGAGCTAAGATTCCACATGATGAGGACGGCTCACAGGACAGTGGCTCAGTGGCTGCTACCATGCCTGATGACCCAAGTTTGTCCCCTGGGTCTCACGTGGTAGAAGATGAGAAAACTGATCCTCAAGTGTCCTCTGATGCCCATAGATGTGCCATGGTACACACATACCCACATACTCGTATCCACACATGAGCCAATGAAATAAGGGTAAGCACGAGCACGCACCTTAAATTCTAGCACGTGGGAGCCAGAGGCAGGTGGATCTTGGTGAGTTCAAGGTCAGCCTGGGCTACATAATAAAATCTAGGTCAATCAAAAGTACGTGATGAGAGCCTGCCTGAAAACAGACACACAAGTGAAAGCAATAAAAAAAGCTAATGAGCAGATCATCTTTCAAAATAATAATTAATGTTGCAGAAATCATCATCATAAAAATAATGAAAATAGGGCTAAGGAGATGGAGTTGGTATAAAGAGCATTCCAAGAAAGCATGGGGGCTGAGTTCAAGTCTACCTGCAATTCCAGTGCTGGGGCCAAGTCAGAGAGCGACCCTGCCTCAAAGGAATGATGATGGTGATGGTGATGGTGATGGTGATGGTGATGATGATGATGAATGATGATAATGGCTATAGCGTCTTAATGAGTTCATCAAACTTGCCTCTTGGCTTATAGGTATATTTTAGAAGCTAGGTCCTATTTATGCAAAGCTTAATGATGCCTTCAATTTTTCCTTAATTTTCTCCATCTGTTGAAATTAAGTACAATTTCCAAAAGTAAAAAACAAAGTCGAGACCATGCAGCTATCCCATTTTTATCAGAAAGTCTTTCCTCACAGCTGTCCCAAAGACTTGATGTCTTCCCAAGGTGGCTAGATGAACAGGTTGACACGTTCCACACACTAATGACGCTTTACTCTCCCACCATCAGAATGCTGTTTGATTACAAAACACTTTGTACTTTCATCTTTTTACCATATTGCTCCAGTGTCCATAACAGAAATGAGTTATTTAAAAAGACTAAAATTGTTATCTACCTCTCCATGCTGATGAGGTAGCCTCCATGCCGATGAGGTAACTCCCAACCAGGGTGCCTCATCCGTAGTTCCATCAGACACCAGCTCTGAAGTTCTGGGTTCTGGGCTCCCCTTGTGTTGGGGTTTGACTATGAAATGCTCCCCATAGGTTCCTGCTGGTGGGGCTGTTTGGGGAAGTGGGATTCTTTGTGGTGGGTAACAGTGATGGCTGGTGTTAATTGTTAACTTGACAGGATCTAGATTCACCTGAGAGACAGGGCCCTGGGCATGCCTGTGGGGATTACGGTGACTGCATTAACTAGAATGGGAAGACTTGCCCACCGTGGGCGGCACCATTCCCTAGATGGGGTCCTGACCTGTGTGAGTGGAGAAAGGGAGTTGAATTCCGGCACACATCCATCTCTCTGCTTCTTGACTGCAGATGCCATGTGACCTGAGGGACTGCCCCCAATCCACGAAGTCTGTGACTTCCCTGCAGCAATGGCCTATAACCTCTGTGAGCTAAAATCAACCTTTCCTCCCTAAGTTGTCTTTGTTGGGGTATTTTATCAGAGTAATATAAAAGTAATGAAGACAGAGACCTAGCTGGAGGAGAGAAGACACTGGGGTTAAGCCTCTCTGAGGGCTATAGGCTAGCTCTGCTTCTGGCCCAAGCTCTCTGCTTCCTTGTTGGTATCCTGAGAGCAATGGCAGCTATACATGGTTGTTACCACAGATTACCAAGCCTCTTCAGCCATCACACTTTTTCCCTGCCATGGTGAAACTGCATCTTCTGAACTAGCAGCCCAAATGAACCCATCCTTTACAAGGTGTCGGTCACAATCAACAGGGAAATTAACCAACACATTCATCTAGTGTTCTCTTGTGCCTCACTTTCTTCATCTGTCAAATGGGGACAATAAAAGTTCACAGCAGCTACTTCAGAGAGCAGCTGTGAGGAGCAAGTAAGATAAGAATCGGAGTGGGCCAGGTCGATGCCAGTACTTAGCAAATGTTAATATTCAGAGTGGCCATCAAGTCTCTTGCATGCTAATTACAAGTGATTTGCATGCTGCCTTCTAGGCAACACATAAATTTAAATTTCCCCCATGTTCTTTGGGGAAGACTTCCCTGATGCCCTGATTGTTGTCTTTAGGTCTTCAACAGTTGTCAGGCGGAGGTGTTATTAAACAAATAATTAGCAAAGGGCCTGATCGCACGCACGGGGATTTGGCAGCCATTCTCAAGCCCTAAATGAGCACCATTGCACAAATACACTCTTGCACCATCTGCTCCCGGCAACCACAACCTAACAAACTACATTATGTGTCTAGGCGGTAAGTCTGCAGTAGTTGCTCAGGGTCCAGGCTTTTGCAGAGGGCCACATAAGAGGGCCAAGAGCAATCCAGGGGAGGCGTTGGATGGGGACGGGCGGCTGTTTCCTCCAGCCTTTTAGAATAGACTGTCACCTCTGCGACTTTGCCCTGAGACAGGCAAAGTAAAGAAGTCAGTCAGGGCTGAAGGATGTCCCCCAACTCTTCCTGCCCCCCCCAACTCCCTTTTCTCTCCCCTTCCCCCAGTGCCCAGGTCCTGGGTACATAGCGACGGGAGGAGCATTGATCTGCTAGAAGCTGTGCCAAGGTCCGTGGGAACCGCAACCCCTTCCCCTCGACATCTTGCCAGCAGCACTGGATTAATCTCTGAGAACAAGCACTCTGGGTTCCCAGAGGCAAAACAGGCTTTTGATTTCTATGAGCTAAGACTCCTCTGCAGGAGCGTGGTCTTGTGCCTTACTGTCATTGCTTCTTACAAGGTAACTAATAAATAATCTCCATTACACAAACCCAGCCTGCATCCATCATGCCCTGACTGCCGGCGCTGAGGGATGATCCCTAATGGGCAATAATAATAGCTCCCATTTATTGATTGGGTGCCGAGTGCCAGGCACTGGCCGCAGCATCCTGTTTAGCTTCTTCTTTGTGGGAAGATCTGGCCCCTCCTCTGCCTGGCAAGCCTGGTTTAAGCTCCCTCTATGGGAATATGCCCAGATCCAGTACCTCATGGGGGGGGGGGTGTCTCATGCACCTGCGCATTTCAGGGCTGGCAGGAGTGGTCAACATCTGGTAGAGACTGGTTCTCAGACCGTCCTGAAGGCCAGTCCAAAGTGCACAGCTCTTGCTTTTATTTCTTCAGTATCTGTCTTGCAGTCTCCAATGGAGAACGGCCTCTTCCCAATCTCATGCGGTTCTGCACGAGTTTTCCACCAAACCACAATACTTTCCCTCCTTTCTTGCCACGTGTAACTATCAGATGGGACAATTGCATTAGCTGTTTTCTCATCGCTACACACAGATCTTAGTACCTAAGGCAGACAACTTAGGGTAGGAGGGTGTGTTCTGACTCACCGGTTGGGGATACAGTCCACGGTGGTGGAGGAAGAGTGGCAGCTAGGGTGGGAGCTTGTGGGAGCCAAAGGCACATGGCTGCCAACCAGAAAGCAAGAGGCTCAGGCTAGAGGCAGGGATGGTCTATAACTGATGAACTCTGCACTCCCTGGGACCCACATCCACGAGCCCCACCTCCATCCCCAAAGATTGTACAACAGTGCTGCAGTTAAAGAGCACATGTTCCAAGCATGTGAGCCTTTAGCAGACATTCCACATTCTAACCACTATATTGTCTTGTTCCCTCCCAGTCCCCTGTGATTTTCTCTGAGGTGGTTTCATGATTCCAAAGTCATGGCCAATACCAGGTTTGCCATGACTTTGGAATCATAATATTGGATTAAGTGCAATTTTTATCTTTTTTTTTCTAGGATCACATAAGCCAAAGATCCCAGGAACCTCCTGTGGGCAAATAAGAAGAACAGGGTAAAGTTGTGGGGTGGACAAGGGAGTGACGCTGGATACAGCTATTCCTGAAAGCGCTTACACTTGACACTAAGTTAATAGAGTCTCTCTCTCACTCATATGCCTTTGTGGTAGCTTTTTTTCTCATGCACCACGATGAGCTGTCACAGAAGGAGGATAACGACATTTTCCCTGGAACCCCGCCAGCTCTCTGGAGCACTGGGAGCCCCAGCTTTATCTGGTAATCAAGGGTTTCCTTGCCAGCCTCATTCTTTGAGTATCTACCATATTTCCTTGATTTGAGCACACTTTCAATAATGACACGTGCTGTCAATTTAATTAGAGCTTTTCTGCAAGGAGAAAAAAAAAAAGGCAGTGGAACCCAGGCTATAGTTGTTGATTATAAGACATTTCAATATCTCAAGGGTTAAACCATCAAAGATCTGGGAGGGCAGGAAGCACATATTGGAATCAGGGAGGAATGGGTTTCCCCCAGGGAGTCTTGGAGGAGCAGATGGTGCGAAGTAGGGTCCAGGTCCTCCTGCGGCCTCTTCAAATGCCATCATAATTCCATCCAATTGATCAGCTCCAACTGTCCCCTATGCCATGGAACATGATGTTCTGGGAGAGATTACCATGGACACCCTCAATCCTTTCAGGGGTGGGAGGGGCAGGCCAGGGCTTGCTGTCATTCATGGGTCATTTGCCGATCACCTCTGACAGCGGTAGCCACAGAAAGACTGCAGCGGGGTACCATCTCCTACTATCTGCCGTCGATGGATGTTCATACTGATGCTGAGAATCCTGAGCTGCGTCCCTGAGCAGGGAAAATGATCTCTCAATAGGGAGGCCAATTAGATGTGAAATGGAGAAATACCCAAGTAGAAATAGAACCAGACAACGCATGTCTGCCTGAGACCTTCCCTGTCTCAGCCAAGAGACAGAAAGAGGGTGAGGGTTCTGCCTGGCTGGTCGCAGGGGGGTGCTCATAGCTGCTTGGGTGTTTTATGAGGTCACCTCTGAAATGAAATAAGAAGTGCCCAGGTTTTAGGAGAGGGTTTGGTGTGAGAGAAGCAATGATGCCAAAAGGCTTCCAAGTGGGCTGGGTAGACAACTCAGCCCTTAACGTGCTTGCTGTGTAAAAGCAAGTGGATCTGGCTTTGATCCCCAGAACCTACACAAGATAGCCAGGCACAGTGGCCAGCTCTTTTAATCCCAGCATCGGAGAAGTGGAGACAGGGGGCTTACTGGTCAGCTAGTCTAGACTACTTGGTGGCTTCCAGGCCAGTGAAAGACCCTGCCTACAAACAAACAAACAAACAAACAAACCAGCAAAAGCTGAGAGATGACAACTGAAGTTGTTCTATGGAGCACACACGCACACGCACAGGTTGCACATGCACACATACATTCATGCAGGCACGATCACACATGTGCACACACTTGTGCACACACATGTGCATACATATGCACACATGCACAGCTTGCACACACACATGCACATGTACACACACAGTGCTTGCACACATGCTCATACTCCTCACACCTCACGGCTGGGGTGTCTCCTGTCTCCCAATACAGCAGATCTGTGATTCCTTCAGGAGCGGGTGTAGCCCATGAAGTCCCCGATGCCCCTGTCACCCAGGCTCTTTCAGTGCTCCTGAATCAAGAGTGCTGGAATTTAGAAGGCAGAGCTCACAGGCCTGGTACCCTGAACCAGGAGGGTCCTGTCCTCTGGACTGCAGCCTTCCACCTCAGTGAGTCAGCCCAGCAGGGCCCTGGCTTTGTGCCTCCATTTCTTCAACTAGAGCCACAGCTCCCCGACACCAGAATTTTCTCTGAGTCTGGCCCCATAGACTGGGACTCCAATGGTCTGATGAGCTCAGGATTGCTTCTCCTGTGGGTGGTACTTCTCCTCTGAGACCTTAGACTAAATCACCCTGTGGCTGGAGACAAGCATAGATCGTGCATAATGCTCTGGGGACCTACACTGCCCCTTCTACCAATCCAGTGATGTCTTCTGTGACATTTGAGATCAAGGATGGAAAAAGTAACATGCATACCATCAATGTTCTCTTTTGGATGAAGGCAGACATCACTAAGTGACTGTGACTCACATAGACATCACCAAGTTATCTAGTGTCTAGTGTATCTAGGTGTGGCAATCAGTCATTCCTACCTACAACTCCCTACAAACCATAGCAACTATTGTTTTTTAAAGGGATTTTTTTAAATGAGTGTTTCTTGGTTTTGTTTTGTTTTGTTTTGTTTTTCCCTATGTGCCTACCTGTGTCCTTGTGCCTGATGCTTGTGGCCTCCAGAAGAGCTGGTCAGATACCCAGGAACTGGAGTTATGCATGGCTGTGTGCCAGCATATGTGTGCTGGAAAGCAAATGCAGGTCCTCTGCAAGAGCAGCCTGTGTTCCTCATCACGGAACCATTTCTCCAGGCCAGCACCTCCACATTTGTGGTCAAGCATATATATTCTGAAGCCCGCTGTAGAGACAGGATCAGTGTTCCAATCCAGGCTGCCCTGGCTTTGAATGCAAGCACAGTAAGGTGAACTGTGAACTCTGAACTTTTAGAGAACAGGGCCTATTTGCCATCTTAAAAGAGAGAGAGAGAAAAAAAAGTGTGTTGCGTGAGTGCCTTCCTGAGTTCCCAGGCAGCATGTTCTTGCAGTGCCCACAGAAGCCAGAAGGGGGCGCTGGATCTTCAGGTGGGTGCTGGGAACCAAACCCAGGTCCTCTGAGAGAGCTAAAAGTGCTCTTAACCACTGAGCTCTCTCTCCAACCACTTTTGTTTATCATCTAATGTCTGTGTGTGACTGGGTGTGCATGTGATTACAATCAGATGCATCATGGGAAAAGGCATGCACAGTGAACAAAGCCTTACATAACAAAGGCTTATCCATCAAAACAGAAAAGCACTTACACTCCACCCCTAGCAACCACCTCCTCCTGCACTCCCAAAAGAAAGCCCCAGACGGCGACCAGAGGATCTTGAAAAATATCCCACTGAGAGCCCACTGCCCACTTGCAAGTGGATAAATTCTGTGCCTTCATTTTGCATCCAAATAAAATCTCTCTGTGTTTATTTCTTCAATTCTTTGAGCAAGACACCAAGAACCTAGGAAGGCGTGATCCAGATAGAGACCACGGGTAACATGAGGGATACAGAAGCACCCCAAGTTGACCCCAAGTCAGAAGAACAATTATTCCCAAGGAATAAGGGGGTGTCTTTGAGAAAGGTAAATACTGTCCGTCAACACAGACACTGAATTTCAGTCACGTGTCTGATGGCTTCTACCATGGCCAGACAGTCAACTCTCTGCTTCCAGAGGCTCCGCACCTAGTTCACAAAGAGGCAGGCCCTATGACCTACTAAAGCATGAGGGAGCTTTACCATGCAGAAGCTAAAAGATGATACCAGAGTCAAAGCCCAGAATCCCATCCAAGATGCTAATGAGGAAAATGTCCTGTGCAGCCTGAGGCTCCCCAGTTCTCTCTGGGACACAGCTGCTCTGGAGATTCAGACTGGACCTCGGTGCCATGGAGATGCCCTTCGTGGCGAGACCACCCGAAGCATCCTCTTGGTCCACAGGAAGCACTCATTCAGTGTTTGAGTGACACCTCCCTCCTCCCCCGTCCGTCCTCTGCGGAGCATTCACTTGGCTCTTAGAGAGAACTCAAACCTTAAGAAGCAGTCACCAAGTCCCCGGGGAGCACTCCTGGGTCCCGGGAAGCATTGTTTCAGTCCTCAGTGAGTACTTGCTTCAGCTTTTAAGGAGCACTCTTTTGGCACTGCAGAAGTTCTCATTCAGTCTTTAGGGAGGACTCCCTGGGCCATAGGAAGCACACCGTCAGTTCTCAGGGAGCACTCTGGTATTTGCTCAGTGAATAAAATATGAATCGGGGCTGTGCTCTACTGTGACACTTCTGCTGGATTTCCCACGGAGGCTTGAATGGTTCAACCCCACCCCCACCCCATGTCTGACCAGGCCTCTTCTGACCCCTGCGCGTGAAGACCTTCCTACCTCCCCGCCCTTCGCAAATTGTTATACCCTTGTTCACAGATGTCACTATGTGGTACTGGGAGCATAGGGGAAAATGTTTAGATATTGCTGGGAAGAACATTAATCTTTTGGGAAAGCAATTCGAAAACCACATTCCAAAAGTCTTTGAAATCATCCTGCCTGTGTGCATTTATGCTAAGGAAATAATCAGATGCAACCCAATGATTTATGTATAGAAATTTTTCATTGAAGCATTATCTATCAGGGAGAATGTGGAAACAAACTAAATTTTAAACACAGGGGGCTGCTTAAATAATTACAGTAATATAAATACTATAAATATATGGAAGTGTTTTATATATACATGCATATTTCTAATTTTATGCACAGATGCGTGGAAGAACAATATATGAGTTGTAGCTATACAGGGGGTCAGAAAACAGATGGTTTTAATGTTTCACCCTTGTGACTTTGCAATTCCTCCCCCACTGCCCACCATGAATGTGTGCCATAATTTGATAAAGGAAAGCCAAGGGAAGGAGGTGTTGGAAACCAAGGGAGGCCTGAGGGAACTTGTAAAGAGCAGGTGACATCCTGATTGAATGTGTTTGGTTGACAAGAGTGCAGCCATGTCAAGGAGCGATGCCTTCAGACCCCTAGGAAATTGTCAAAGCCTTCCTCATATGGGCCAGGCTTGGAATCGGCAAAACTTCTTCCTCTGTCTGCATGTGAGTGTTTAAGTGTGGTTAACCAGTGGGTGTAGCTCCTTCCTCCTAGATGTTTCCAGCTTGAGACTGCTCACCCACAGATACCTCCTAAGGACACCACCTAACCTGCTTTCCTTGTGAGGCACATAATGAATGCATTGAGGTTAGTCGGTGGGACTCCATCCGGTTGTGCATAGACCACGTGAGCCCAGCTTTTCTGTATCTGTTGAGCCAGAGCCAAGCTCTGTGGGTGACATGCCACTAAAGGATAGCTCAGAGAGGAAAGAGCTTGTACAGATGGGAGGACCCGAGTTTAGTCCCCAGAATCCAGGAAAGTAATCTGGGCATGGCAGGGAACGCCTATCTTGGGGAACACCTGCAATACCAGCTCTGGCAGGGAGAGGCCGAAGATGGCTAAGGCTTGCTGGCCAATCAACCCAGTAGAACTGGCAAGTTCCAGGTCAGTGAAAGACCATGTACACACACACACACACACACACACACACACACACACACACACACAGAGAGAGAGAGAGAGGGGGGGGGGATGGAGAAGAGGGAGGGAAAGAGGGAAGGAGGGAAAGACATAGAGGAGAGAGGAAGAAGAGGAGGAGGGAGAGAGGGAAAGAAGGAGGGAGGGAGAGAGGAAGGGAGGAAAGAAACAAAGCCCACAGCTGCACATGCTGTTTAGTGTCTCACACACATCTCTTTCCACGTTGCCCATGCTCACTCTTCCATTGCCAAGGAGGAAGACCCAGCAAGCATCGGTTTCAAAAGATATTCCCCGCCCTGGCACTGGCTCCAAATACCCATGCTTCAGCGGTGCCATATTGCCTCCTGTCATCCAAAGCAAGGTGGCAGGGCAGAAGCCCCTGAGAGTCAAGGTGAAGAAATGCCAGGCTAAAACGCTAAGAAAATGGCCTGGGTTCTGTCAGTGACGTCAGTGGACTTTGACTACCTGAGGTCCATCTCTGGTGGTCAGCCACAGGGATCAAGTCTTGTCCTACCGTCTTCGAAGAACTCACCAGAAAACAGTCAGCATCGAATGGCTGTCCTGTCTCACCACATAGACGGGCAGCCTCTAACAAAGATGAATCTTAATAAGAATAAAAGTGGAAGCCGGGTGTGGTGGCACACGCCTTTAATCCCAGCACTCGGGAGGCAGAGGCAGCCGGATTTCTGAGTTCGAGGCCAGCCTGGTCTACAAAGTGAGTTCCAGGACAGCCAGGGCTACACAGAGAAACCCTGTTTTGAAAAACCAAAAATAAATAAAATAAAATAAAATAAAGTGGAGCACTAAGACATTTGCATATTCATATATTCATTTACTTGTTAAATATTTATTTATATTTAAATGTGTGGTTATCTGTTTTAGTAGACTGGCAGCTTGGGCAGGACCCATACTGCTCACAAGCATTTCTGGTGCCTTTTGAATGCCTTGTAGGTAGCCAGTGGCATGCATTCACTGTGAATGAATGCATAAAAGAAAGAACGAATGATGGGTTCAAGTCCTTACTGCTCTTCTCCCTTTGGCCTAACTGAGGATGACTGATATGACTCCCTGGGTTTCTCAGCCAGCCCTCTCATCCCCAAACACACAGGTTGCCACTAGCATCCTTAAAAACCTGCAGTCAGCTTTGAAGAAGAGGTCCTGCCTCCTCCTCAGCCCACACCAGCCTCCCTCAGGACTTTGCTGCCCCTCCCCCCACCTCTGCTTTTCCCTGCACCCTTTCTTGCTTAAATCCAGCCATAGTACAGCAGCTCAAAACTACATCCAGGGCACAGGACCCACCTCTTCTCTTAGGACTCCAATGTGTCAGGAGGGGTGCCCAACCACCCCTTCTCTATGTCTCACCCCAACTTCAGACTTATCCCCACATTGTGCTGAGTCAGGAGGGTGGGGAGGAGGGGACGCATTCCACCATGGTGATTCCTGCTCCTCTTGAGTGACTGGCCAAAGTGGGATTCCCAGGCATTAGGTGGGGTCCATTATTCTGCTCTGCTGACTGGGTTGTGAACTGCTCTGTGCCCTCTTCTGGGAGACCAGACACAGCGCCTGCACAGCCTTCTCCCAGCATGCTCTAGTCTCTGTGGTGGCCCTCCTGGGGGCACACCTTTGGTTTCTGATCCCTTCCTGTTGATCAAAACCCTCAATCTTTTGGATTTTTCTCCTCGGAAGCACCTCCCACCCGTGTTCACGTCTCCCCACCTTACTGCATCACTGAGAGGCTTTCAAGCCATGCGGAAACCCAACAGCCATTTCTCGATCGCCCGGAGCGGTGGCAAACCTGTGATAAGCCTGATGGTGTCATTTTCTTGGCCTCCAAGAGCCAAGTGTCAGTGCTCTGTTAGCAGAGGGAGTGCCCTCCATGCCCATAGGCTCACCCACCCACACCCTATTCCTGCCCTTACCCTGGCTAAGGAGGGAGCCTTTCACATCCCTCTTGCATGCCCTCAGCCCTTCCCTGACTCATAGTCTTCCTTTAGGATCCAGCCACTGTAGTCCACCCCAGGGAGTCTCAGTGCTCTGTGCTGGGGCACCATGGTGACATGGCTGCAGGCTGAGCATGACAATGACATGGCTAACTTGCTGTCTCTTACTGCTTCCTAGTCCCAGGGAGAACTCTACAGGGCCTGCCTGTCTTAGTGCATCTCCAATTTACGAATGGGAAACTGAGGCTGATAGAATCAGTGAGGCCACAGAGGACATCTGCTCCTGTGTGGTGCATTCCCAACACGCTGTGTATCCATGTACATCATTGTACTGAAACTGCCAGCCCCCTGGAAAAGCATCCCTTGAGTGTCCCATTCTTCTGTGTTGATTTCTTCCCCACAATGAAATAGCAAAATAAATAGATAGATTAATTAATTAATAATTGATTAATTCAGGGTGAGTCTTGTCTTCAAAGCTAAGCTACCATTTAATTGGTAGAGATTTTATTTTATTAGTGGTACAAAGAACAACAGCACATCTTAAAACCAATAGTGGTAGTGATGACGAACTCCAGAATACACAGCACTTTGAGATGTAGGCCAGTGGCTTCCCCAGCAGACCTTGACCAACCAAATATCTGCTTGATCACCTCCAGAGATGGGGAACTCACTGCCTCACTAGTCGGTTATTCTAACTGACAGATACTAGGCCAAGCACCCCAGCACTGAGCCACCTCCCCAGATCTTTTTGTATTTTTTGAGACAGGGTCAAACGAAAATACCCAGGTTAGTCTGAACACACTCTGTAGTATAACCAGGCCTTGACCTTGAGATGTGCCTGCCTCAGCCTCCCAAGTAGCTGGAACTACATAGACACTTCCAGTACGAGACCAAGCTTCGCATGCCTTTCCATTGGACATGACCCTGTTCTCTAGATCTGCCCAAAGCAAATGTTGGTTTTCTATGTGACAGACTCGTCTGCCACCTCCAGATCCCTATCACTACTCTCTCTCTCTCTCTCTCTCTCTCTCTCTCTCTCTCTCTCTCTCCTCTGGTTACTACTTCTCTCATTTATTTCTCCCAAATACCTGATCAACCTAGGGTCCTATGCTGGATACAGGGCCCAGGACCCTCTGAGGCACCTTGATTCTTATCAGGGCTTTATCAAGTGAATTTCCTTCTGGGTAATTTATCTCTCCAAGACCTGGAGTCTATAATACTATTAACAGAGCCACATGACTTTGGCTCTTGTTACAGGCATTGGCAAGGAGACGTCTGTGCAGTTTTCTCACCCGTGAGGTCTTCCTAGCTGTTGCATTTGATCTTGGCTTCTGTTCTGACTGTGGGCTATCTCCAGGCACCATTAACCACGCAGGTAACATCAAAGCAGCCACCAAGAATGGGGGTGGGAGTGCTGTAGAAATGGCTCAGGGGTTAAAACACTGGCTGTGGTTCCAGAGGACCCAAGTTTAATTCCCAGCACCCACCTGGCAGCTCACAAGCATCTGTAACTCCAGTCTCAGAGGGAATCTGATGCCCTCTTCTGGCCTCTTTGGGTACTGCACACACATGTTGTCTATACACACATGCAAGCACACCGTCCACATGCATTGGATACACCATCTTCAAATCCCTTCCCCCAGGCTCACTGCCTTCCTCGTCCATGGTCTTCCTTTATGCCTTCACTCTGCCCATTCCTAGAGGGCTTTCTCACATGGCTGTGATAAATACAATGGAGCTCTGCGCTCCATTTTGTCTCTGAAAAGCATATCCTAAACATCACCCTGCATTTCTCGGTCATGTCATTATACTTTTAAATGGCCGTGTAAATCCATTAGGCAGAGATGCTATAACTTTCCCAGCCATTCCCCAATTGTTAGACGTTTTTACAGTTGCCAATTCTTCATCATTATAAATAATGCTGAGAGCAAGACTCTCGTGCACAGAACTTTCTTCTGCTGCTGAATTATTTCTGTAGGATTTCATCCCAGGAGGGGGATTATTGGGTCAACTGCCTTGAGCACTTTGTGACTCTTGATATATGGTTGTCAGGCCTTGGTCCCAAAGGACTCATTTACATCACCACCAGCATCAGGGCCACTGTGTCCCCCTTTCTAAGCAGCTGTTCCAGTATTGAACTGACTCTCAAAAGTTTGGGGGTCAATATAGTTTTAGAGGGATACAATGCAACTTGAAATTCCCACACACACACACTTTGGAGGTGCTAGGTATGAAACTCGGTGCTCCTCACGTGCTAAGCAAGTACTCTACCAACTGAGCCACATGCCCAACCCTGCCATATGCCCAGCCCTGGGGCTGTTGTGACCTAGATGTCTTTGATAACTAAGAGGCCTTATGGCTTTCCTATGTCTTGACTTGCTGGTGCTGTCTCCTCAGCTGCCCTGACTATAAGCTCATCCACTTGAGGACTCACGATTCCTGAGAAGTTGCTGTGTGCTGTATGTCAGACCCCGGATGGGTACACACATTTGTTCTTGCAGAGTTTAGTCCGTGATAGCCCCTGTGAGGAACACCTGATGGCCAACAAGCCTATGGAGTAGACTTAACTACAGTCATGGTCCATCTGTAACAGGAGAGTCAAGGGAGACTAGATGAGTTGTTAAAGGTCACGTGACTGGGAGCTGGGGGAGGGGAGAGGTGGTGCTCACTTTCCTCCCCAGTCCCTGACCTCCAACCATGGTGCTCTCCAAAGCTTCTGGCTATTGGTGGCCTGGGAATGGAGACAGCAAAGAGCCAGGACCCCAAAACCAAGAACGTGGTTTGTGGAACAAAGACATCGTACAGGTGGGTGGGGGGTGGGACTTCTTGGGTAAAGAGGCAGTCTTCTGGATTGGAATTAAGCAGAGAGTGGGGGAGTTGCGGGGAGTCAGGAAAGGGGACTTGGCATGACGGAAGAGTGAGTGGGGAGACAGTCTGTTCTATCCAAAGGCTTGTCAGTGGCTGGAGGAGGAAGGGAGGAAGGGAGGCCAAGGCTCCAGGCTTTGACTGACAGCCAGGTAAGGCTCAGAGCAAGGTTGCCGCTTGGGCTATTCCTGCTCAGCACTGCAGCAGTGTGCCCACAGTGGAAAGGAGATGAAGGCGGCTACTACTCGGCTTGTACTCCAGCCACTGAGCCACGTACTCATGGGGCCAATCTGCAGGATAGCACGTACGGAGTGCCCAGACACACAAGGATCCAGGTCAGGAGAGGCAGGAGCTAGCTGCTACAGCAGGGCCCCAGCTGTGTGCTAAGGAGTGATGACAGCAGGGGCAACAGAAAGTAGGTGACATAACAGCCCTGGTCTTTGAAGAGCCACAAGGCTGGCCAAAGGTTTTTAACAAAAGAAAAGGTATTTTTTTTCCACTCACGAAACACACCACAACCTGTTGCTGTAGCTTCCTTTGACTGGGGAGACTGCTGTAGGTCAAACAGCAGGTTAAGTGCTTCTCAGGGCTTGTCTCACACACACACACACACACACACACACACACACACACACACACACGCCCCCCCCCCCAGGAAGGGGCGGTTCCCCAAGTTCCATGGGAGGATCTGAGAGATTTAGGATCCTGCTGGAGGGCACACAGCAGAGACTGGTCATAGTCTATGTAACCTGGATCTCCATGGAACTAGTCAGGTATGGGTGCAGGTTCTCCAACGTGGTACTTTCTGAGTGGTGACTTTGCACTCATGCATCAATTGTGAATTCTTATTACACCCCCACAGAAAAGGGCTTTATCACCTCTGCTCTGCAAATACGCTGTGTGCAAGAGACTCAGCTGTCTCCTGTGGTTAAGGGGGAAGTCTGTGAGCCACATCTAGCTAAGTCTGGGGTCCCCATTCTTTACCCACCCCAGTTTTCTCAGTTTCCCAGCACTGCACAAAAAGAAGAGCTGCTTCTGCGTCTGTGTACCTCAAAGCCCCCTGGGAGGCTGTCTGGGGCAGGAAGCCTTGTTAAGTGGATGGATGAGAGGAGGGGCCCAGCATGGCACACAATGCCACCATCAGCATATGCGACCGCCCTCAGCGCCAGCCCCTCTGACCCCTTCACAGAACAACATAGACATGACCAAGATGCGGCTAGGGCTACCACCGTATCACAAGAGCTACACCAAGCGGGGGTCAGCACAGCACATGGTGAACTGCCTTGGGCTCACGGAGAACATGCTAAGAAAACCATCCCAACCCCCAACCTGGGGAGAAGTGTCGCACGATTTGTCTCAAAGGTCATATCTCTTGTGTATTAATTTGCTAATCTGAAGCTCTGATTAAAAGGAATGTTTCGGCTCTCAAGGCAGAGCCCTGGGGAGTGAAGTCAGGAGCTTTAAAAGTGCACACTGGCCTCCTTGTGCTGAAGAAGTGGTCACCTCCACCCCTCGGGAGCCTGCGTCCTGCTGCTCCAGTCCAGAGTGACCTGAATGGAGCCAAATTGCATATTCAGAATGCATATCCATACGATACCAAATGGCCTCCATTAGCCCAATTTCAAGGTACCTGGATAATGCCCCAGAACTGGAGTCTCTTTCAGGACCAGGAAATTGTCTGAGAGACGGGAGCCCCTGGGGAAGGAAATCGGTTATCTAATTGCAGGAAGGAAGTAAAGTAGAGGGATTTGGGCTCTAATGTCCTGGGCTCTCTAGCTCTGCAGCCTAGCTTTCTCATGAGTTCAGTAGCACTATCACAGCACCTTCAACCTCCCCATCTCCAGGAGACCCAAACGCACATGCCAACCCCTTCCTTACTTTCAGAAGACCGCCATCTCCAAAGATCCCAGTTTCAAAAGGTAGAGGTGCCATAGCTGACCAGCCCACGCCCCGCAGGAGAAGAAACACACCCTGCTGGGATCTCTTGTGGAGCAGCACTCTGTCCTCATCCAACCCCTTCGGGAGGATGCAGAGGGGCCAGGGGCGGACTGCACAATGTGACTATGAAACTAAGATTCCAGGAGAAGAATCAAAGGCTGCAAACAGTAGTAGCTCAATTAATGCTAGACCATCTGCCACAAGTTCTAGTTGCTGTCAGCCCCTCTGGGCTCAGATTCTCAAGGGAAGTGTGGTATTATGGGATCCACAGAGCATCTGTGAACTTTATGGACTAGTTGTATGAGAAAGGGTTGTGTTGGTGTGTGTGTGTGTGTCTGCCTCCCTGTCTCCCTACAGCTCCAAACTTCTAGGGATTGATGTAAGAGCCTTAGCTCAAAAGCTAGCATCAAATAATGCAAACAGATGCCCCATTGACACTTCTGTGCTGGCCTTGACCTCGCTGGCTCCAGGGTTGTAGACAATAGGGAGCAGACTACATCCTGGGCCAGTGGGCAAGCTTCCAGGTTGGGCTACAGGCCCTGGATGCCGACACCACTCCGCTGCTTCTCCAGAGAAGACAGTCATGCTTTCAGAGTAGAACAGCTGGATTGAGGATTTCTTTATGAAAACAGCTGGATAAGGGTTTGATGTAACCTCTGGAGTGGGAAACCAGGGTAAGGATGGGACTGGGTTCTGTGATGTTGGCATAAGTCTTCTGTCTCCTGGATAATGTCAGCCAAGGTTAGGTCAGGATGAGGGTGGCTTTAGTCAGTGCGCTGACGGTGACTGAGACCTGACAAATGTGTCAGATCCTGTCTTCTGTGACCATTGTGTTTCCTTAACTATCATGGTAGCTCTACAAAGATAAGTGTTCTTTATCTAAAATGTCTGGAGTGAAAAAATGTTTTCAAATTTTAGTTGTTTTTTAGGTTTGGGAATACTTCCGTATACCTAGAAGACACCATGAGGAGGGGACCTCCATGTGCAACCTGATACCCAGAGTCTGAAGGTTATTAATCGTATGCAATATTTTTGGACTATCTGAGCTTTGACAGTGACCTGTCCGACGACACCAGGTGTGGAATTTCAGTGCATAGCGTGGGTTTGGTACTTAACAGATTTGGCACTTTGAGGCCTTCCAGATCCTCAGCTTAGACGGCTCTATGTGAAGCTTGGGAGATGGCTCAGCAGGTAAAGCGCCTGCCCCACAAGTGTGACCCTCGATCAGATTCCCAGAACCCACACAAAAGGTGGATGCTGCAGTAGATAGCTGTAATTCCAGTCTCCTACAGGAGAAGGGAGGTGAAAACAGAAGGGAAAACGATGGACCCTGGAGGCTGCACAGCCTTGTGTACACAGCAGTCAAAAAGACATTGTCTCAACAAAGTGGACGGTGAGGCCCAATACCCGAGGTTGTCCCCTGACCTTGACCCATACACCTGCACTCACACATATGAACACACACACACATGCAAACACACGCGAACACCCACATATACACATATCATAGATACATACATACATACATACATACATACATGCAAAGATACCTTTAAATAAACACTCCTCTCATATGTGGCTGTAATCCAGAGAAATGAATCCATTGTCCAAGTGAAGGGCCAGGAGGCATAGGAGTCCAGGTATCCAAAAATGTAAGCCCAAGCTCTTAAAGCTCGCATGGTGCCACCTTTCCCATGTGGTTGCCGGAGAGCTTACAAAGCTAAGTGTTCTTCACCCTCCCAGCTTCCAGGTGGAGGTCACAGATGGGGTAGCACAGGTCTGGGTCCTTAGGTCTACACCCACCCCCCTGCCCTGCACTTGGATGGGGAGCAGCCAAGACCAGTTACGCTGACCTAAACAAAGAAATGCCTTCTGGGGGATCGCCACTGTTGACTAGATCTAACTGTCCCAGCCGCAGTCCTCAGAGGGACTTGTATCCCCAAGTATCAGAGTGTCTACAGGGGTTTAAGCAAAGGGGCCATGCTGAGCTAGCCTGGATTTGGGGCTAACTGCCTTTCTCTCCTTCTGCCCTACCAGGGATTGAGCCTCAGGGCCTTTCTACTTCCTAGGCATTTGCTATACTACTGAGTGCTTTATCTTTTTTTATTTGCTAAGTTGCCCAGGCTGACCTGGAATTCACTCTGTAGTCCAGGCAAGCCTTAAACTTGAACATCCTCCTGCCTCAGCTCCCAGGGTGCAGGGATAGCAGGAACGCACCCACCTGGTTCCTCGCTGAAATGTCTGATGTGCTCACACACACAGTGCTCAGCTTAGAAGAGACACAGATGCCCTCAGGTCATCCTTGAGAGCCTTGTGGAGAATTCTGGGAAATGTGAGTCCTGAGGTGGGAGAATGAAGTGGTATTTAGGGGGCAGCAAGGCCAGAGGCATCTTGGGGGAGGGTGCTCTGGGTGACACAGAAAGATCCAGGCTTCAGAGACTGGCACAGAGACCACCACTGTCACACAAGGAGGGAGTCACAGACTCCAAGACAAAAGTCATTTATCTCCAGGGGAATATGAAATAAAAAGCAAAAGTAATACAGAAGTTCAGAACGAAGGCTTGGGAAGTGGCCTCAGTTGGCCAAGTACAAAGACCAAAGTTTGATCCCCAGAACCCATGGAGAAAGCTGCATTTTTAATGTGTGCTTGGAATCCCAACTCTGGTGATGCTAAACAGAAGGACCCTTGGAGCTCACACTGGCTGGCCAAACTATCTCATGCTAGTGAAACACTCCGTCTCCAAAACCAATAAGGCAGATACTGAGGAAGAATACTCAGGGTTAATCTTTGGGTGTGTACATGTGCACCTACATACTCATGCCCTCGAGCATGCGCACATGTGTGTGTGTGTGTGTGTGTGTGTGTGTGTGTGTGTATGCTTATGCATACACATACAATAAGACAAACTTTTCCGTGAACATTTTATCTGATCTTGGCATGGAAAAGGTCTTTCTGTGCACAGCACCCAAAATAGATGTCACCAAAATTAAAAAAAAAAAATGAGGTTTGGTTTTTTTTTTTCCTTAATTAAAATTTTAAATTAGTGACATATAAATTAAAACTGCTACACATCAAAAGGGAAGCCACCACATTAATATCCTTAATATGCAAAGGAGATAAGAAACATACTAACAGCCCCAATGGAGAGGTAAGCAAAAACTGGGACAGACAATTTAGCAAATGATCCACAAATGGCCAGTAAGTGCTGACAGGTGTTCCACCTTCCCCATCATCAAAGAGATGCAAATTGTCACCGCAAATGAGATTTCATTTTTCCGCCCATTTGAATCAATGAAACTGATTTAAACCTCACTAGCACTCAGGGTAGGCAGGGTGAGGGGGAAGTGGGCCTGAGCCGAA
This sequence comes from Mus musculus, assembly GCF_000001635.26. NCBI lineage: Eukaryota > Metazoa > Chordata > Mammalia > Rodentia > Muridae > Mus > Mus musculus. The sequence goes on along the minus strand of NC_000070.6, from coordinate 128,118,321 downwards.
CAGGCCCTGCTGCTGCAAGCGTGCGTGGGTCTAATCTTTCCGAGAGTGCTCTGAAACTGGGCATCGGAATGGAAAGTCTGCAGCCTCTTTGGCTGAGCAATTGGCCTTCCAGGAATTTATCTTAAGATAATTAGATGAGGCCTTAAGTTGAGTAAACACGGGTGCTCTTCGTCTAAATGTGGGCAGGAGATGACTGGTTAACAATAGTGGCGTGTGCAAACCCTCGTGGCTCCCTTTCTAATGGACATTAGGGAGAACGGAGGAGGGAGGGGCTGCCTTTTATGAACAGGCTAACCTCATTAGCCAGATTACAGAATCGCATCCACAGACGATCACCTGTGTGCGTCTGCGTGGGAAGTGGTGTCAACACTGCTGGAATGACCCAGGGGAGCTGGACCTGGACACGGGCAGAGCAGAACAGGGGCAGAGCCGGAAGGAGGACAGGGAGGACGGAAGGAGGATTCCTGGGGATCACGTTCAGATCTGGGGCTGGAAATGAAGGGTCTAGATGAAGCGAGATAAAATACGGACTGTTAAATAAAAATTGAATTTTAGATGGAAAAATAAATTTTTTTTTTTTTTTTTTTGGTCTAGGAGTGGGAAGTCTGACTCGGTTGGAGAATACTTACTTTGTAAACATAAAGATCTGAGTTTGATCCCTAGAATTCTGGTTAAAAACAAAAAGGCAGGGGTGGTGGCACACGCTTTGAATGCCAGGGCTGTGAAGGCAGAGATGGTGGATTGGTGGTTCCGTGGAGCTCTCTAGGCAGCCAGAGGCTGGAGAACATGAGAGAGCCCTGATGGTGGGAGCCTCCCAGGCTGGAAGGGGGTGGTGCTCTAGAATCTGGGAATCATGGTATGATCATGAAAGGACCTGGACTGGTGATAATCCTGAGCGGTGAGAGACTCCCCTTCATAAAACAAGGTGAATGGCTCCCGAAGGAACATGTGCCTTCCGGCTGCCATATGCAACTGCATCCACGCATGTGTGCACCTTCACACACATGAATACACACAAGGTTTTAGTTCAAAAACCCTAGAATATACCAACATGGACAATTATTTCAGCGTGTGGTATCAATTTTAATTTTTCTGGTGACCCTCACTGTACTCTAGAGTCCCTTTGATGACTCTCTGGGGTGGCTCAGGTCATCCAGGAGGGACACTGAATCCATGGCAGCCTTTGTGTGTCCTCCTGTCTGTCTATCTGTCTTAGCCCCAATCCTCTTACCTGAGACACAGGCTTTAGCTTCTCCTTTACTCAAAGAGTTTTTCAGGACTCAACGTGTAAGATTTTTGTGACAGAAGAGTGTCATTAAAACCCTTGGCCATCAAGTCCCCTTAAGCTGCCCCCGCGCCCATCCTCACCCTGTCTTGGCTTAGCTGGTTACATCTGTAAGATGGAGATAGCCAAGCCTGGCTGCAACATTGTCGTGGGAGATTAAAGGGGAAAATGTATGTAAAGTGCCTGGCATACAGTCAGTGCTTAATACACACTGATCCTGGCATACAGTCAGTGCTTAATACCCACTGATCCCTTTCCCTCTGGTCCACACTCCGCCCACACTCCTGTCCCAGAGGATTATACACGGAGCACCCTTCTCCTCTAAGAGATTGAGGAGCAGCGCCATTTGATCTCTGCCTTGAAGTGGCGGCTGACACTTCACCTACCTTCACCTTCCTCTCAAATCCCAGCTGCAGTTCTGTTCCTTATCTTTGCTTTCCACACCCTGGGGGAAGAGGGTGCGGGGGTGGGGTGCAGGAGGATCAGACTTGCTTTGATAGCCCACAGGCAGCTTGGATGCCCGCCAAGAGGAGCCACTGAGAACAGTGCCCTGATGCCGTTTGGAAATGGAGCAGGTGATACTAGGCTGGAGAGCATGAGCAAGCACTGATGGTGCGGGCTTCCCAGGCTGGAAGGAGTGCTCCTCTAGAATCTGGGAGTCATAGCATGATTGTGAAAGTACCTGGGACCCCCCCCCCCCGACAAACAAACATGTATGGGATAGAGTAGTGTGCCAAGGGTCAATGGTGCAGGTGTTTCATAAGGTTTTATGAGGGTCTGGGCTTCCATAGACACTCAGAAGGAGTGATGAATGGGGACACCATGAGGACATCGGGTCAAGCTTGGACCTCTGTGTCTGTTACTCTCAATCCAGCTTTTGTGTCACTAACTCAAGGACCCAAATGCAATCTCTCCAAAGCTACACACAGTGGAGGGAGTGATACCCAGGACCTTAAGACAATAGGCTGGTGGGAATGGAGGGAAAGCTAAGCCCTCATACACTGCTTGTGAGATGCAGTGCCCTCAGGCAAACACTGTGAAGCTCAGTATGGAAGCTCCCTAAAGAGCTAAAAGTACAGACCCGATATGACCCAGCTATGGCACTCATGGCGAGTCTGCCGAAAGGGCCAAGCCAGCCTGCCGCAGAGCCACTTGAGCATTTGTGTTTAATGCAGCACTGTTTACTACATCCGAGCTGTGGAACCAGCCTAGAGGCCCAAGAATACATGCATGACCAAGAAAGGCGGCATACATCCGCAATAGAGATTATTGGGTCATAAAGGTGAATGACGTCGATGGAAACGGATGGTTTGATGGAAAGGTGACTTGGTAAGTACATGCCGTGCAGGCATGAAGACCTGGCTGAGCCCCAGACCAACATCAGCACCCCTACACATAGCCGGGCATGGGGAGCGTGCTTCTCATTCCAAAGCTGGAGAGGTCAAGTCAGGTTGCTCTCTGGGGCTTTGTGGCTGGCCACCCTATGTTCTATTTTGCGTGCCCGATGTGCCAGTGGACTCAAAAAAGAGGGTACACAGCTCCTGAGAAAGATCACCCAAGGCTGGCCTTTGACCTGCACATGCATGCACACACATGCGTGAACACCAAATACTGATATGTAGCTGTATACACATGTTACACACACATAAATGGGTGCAGCTGGAGATTAGAATGTCAAAATACCCCAGACTCCACTTTCTGTCATGTGTAGAATCTAGATTTTACACACACACACACACACACACACACACACACACTCAGGATGGAAGTTCACGGGGATGATCTGGAAGGAAAGAGACTAACAGTAAAAGGGAAGATACTGGAAGATGAATACGCGCAGGTACATGATACATGCCTATGAAAATGTCTTTGTGAGACGCAATCCTTTGTACATGGAGTATATATTAATGAAGGAAATAAAAAGAAGCCTCCAAAGAGGCTTCTCTCAGGAAGGAGCCTGATGCACAGAGGCTGCCTGGGTGCAGACCAGGTAAAAGCCCAGCCAAGGTGGCCGAGCTCCCAGACACGGTACGGGTAGCAGCTGAGCATGGTTTTAAACATGCATCTCAGGGGCGCACAGTTGCAAGGCAACAAAGGTGTGTATTTGTCAAGAGCATTCAGGTAATGTGAAGGTTAGGGGCTTACTTGAGGTGCGACAATCAGACCAGGAGCCCTCAGTTAAGGTGGCTGGAGTCAAGGCAGAGGCCCTCAGTTAAAGGCATGTGCAAGACAGTTGGGAGCCATTGCAGGGGCATGTAGTCCTAAGATCTTCTAAGAAGTCCTCAATGGATCCAGTTACTACATCAACTGCACCCCCGTCCCCGCCCCAGCTGGGCCACTCTGGACAAGTAGTGAAAACTCACCCTCTCTGTTGGGGTACTCCTGACTTCCCAGACAAGGGTAGGATCAATTTCCATGTTGCTACAGCTTCATTCAGCAACTCATCCCTTACACTCTGAGGTTTTAAAGGCGAGGGAAGGAGCTTTGGAGTAATTGGCATGCTTTATTGGGGTGTTATGTCATCAGTGTTATTAATTATCATTAACAGTCTTAAAATACGCCTATTAATGATCGTGACACAAAATAGCAGTGCAGGTCTTAGCCAAGAGCAGCCTAATTACCTATTAATGAGATGTAAATTTCCCAAGGAAATGACAGAGATGTACAAGAACCACCTTCTAAACTAACATAATAAAGTTAATAATAATAATAGTGTATAATCTGAAGGTATTAGTGCTAATTTGAATTCTGACACTGTCTCTAAACAGACCAAGAGAAGTGGAAATCATCTGTACAGATCAAGCCAAGAAGCCCTAATCTGCACTGTTAAGGAAAAATGGAGAGTTCTTCCCACGCTAACATGATCTGGACTCTACCATCGCTGGGTTGAGCTCTCTGGTGTTTATTTTCTCTTACTCACCTTTTACATCTCTCATATTTTCAAAGCCAATCTGAGCTACCTCATAGAACTAACTCCAATGCAGAACAGACTTCAAAACCTAAACACACACCAAAACCAGTTAAACAGGGCAGAAAAGACATCCCCAGGCCCTCTTGATAAACTAGAGCAGCTGTGCTCTGCAATCTGTAAGTTCCAGGAAGAGAGGGAGAGGCTGCGATAGTAACTGAGTTGCTTGCTGGTTATTAACTGGTCTCATTAGGCAGGCACAGGCTCGAATCTGCAGAGCTAGTGTCCTGGGCAGACAGGACCCAGACCTGCCTGTGGCTATGGCAGCACCCAGCATACCCGCAGTTGCAATGGGAGGCACCTACCTTCATAGCTGGCACGGAAGCCCTGGGCACTGACTGCATAGTCGCTGATGAGGCTCAGGGACAAGGTGCTGGCCGCACTGACTATGGTGGCTGGTAGCTGAAAGCCGGTGAGCCTGGAAGACAAAGAGGTTTGAATGAGAAGAATGACCTCATGGGGAAACCGCAGTCTCTTAAGGATTCATTCAGTACCTTCTAGATGCACAGGCGGGATCTAAATACAAGCAGTGTCTGGGTTTGAATACGGCCAGTGTGTTGAAGCCTTGGTCCTCAGGGTGGTGTTACTGGGAGGTGCAAGAACCTTCAGGAGGTTGTACTGATTGGTCTTATGTCAACAGGACACACAATTTAGAGTCATCTGAGATGAGGAGACCTCAGTTAAGGAAATGCCTCCATAAGATCCGACTGTGAAGTATTTTCTTAACTAGAGATTGATAGGGGAGGGACCAGCCCGTTGTATGTGGTTCTATCTGTGGGCTGGTGGTCCTGGCTTCTATAAGAAAGCAGACAGAGCAAGCCAACAAAACAACCCAGTGAACAGCACCCCTCCATGGCCTCTGCATCAGCTCCTGCCTCCAGATTCCTCCCCTGTTGGCGTTCCTATCCTGACTTCCTTTGATGATGAGCAGCAATGTGGTGGTGCAAGACAAATAAACTCTTTTCTCCCCAACTTGCTTTTTCGTCTTGGTGTTTCATCGCAGCAATAGAAACCCTAACTAAGACAGAGGTGGAAGTAAATTAGGTCACTGTTTGTGTTTTTTTGAAGAGGGATGTTAAGACTCTGTCCCCACCCCATCAGCCCCGTGGCCTCATACGTTAGGTAAACACTCTACCATTGATCCATAACTCTTCCTCTCTTTCTGCTTCCCGCCTGTCCTAAGATGAACAGCTTTGTTACAGCCACAATATGCAGCCCCACTGCCAGCCCCAAATCAACAGGAACACAACTGTCCATGGACTAAAATGTCCAAAACTGTGAGCAAAAGAGAGAGAAAAAAATCTGTTTCCTTTGAGTGTTTTAGACACATCATCACAGGAACAAGACGCTGACTAACAGTGAGAGAAATGGGAAAGAAACCCAAATTGGAGGCATAGGGGAAAACTTCAAGGGCAAAGTGAGCCCCAACAGAAGGGCAGGAAATAGTGTCTTCTGACACACAGAGAAAAAATGGAGGGGCAACTCCTCAAAGCCATAGCCTGGTCCCCGAGTAGGAAGCGTGCCTCCTGGGCTGCTGGGGTTTTTTCTTCCTACTTTGGTTTCTTTTTTTTTTTTTTTTAAAGATTTATTTTTTATTATATGTAAGTACACTGTAGCTGTCTTCAGACACACCAGAAGAGGGAGTCAGATCTTGTTATGGATGGTTGTAAGCCACCATGTGGTTGCTGGGATTTGAACTCTGGACCTTTGGAAGAACAGTCGGGTGCTCTTACCCACTGAGCCATCTCACCAGCCCCCTACTTTGATTTCATCTCCTAGTTTTTCCCCTTTTGGCTGAGGTCCTTTGAAGGCTTGAGTGGAATCCATGATGGATTTCCAACTGACAGCTGCCCTCAGACAAGACTGTTCACATACTGAGAAAAATTCACCTGACTCCTGGAGCAGGGTGTGGATGTCTCTGATGGTTGCTTATTCTTAAAAGGAATGCCTACCATTTTATAGGAATAAGTGCTTATTAATATAAAAAGAAAGCAGAAAAGATAAAGGGCCAAATACAATCTAACAGTCATCTTTCTTGACAGTTGACATACAAAGAGATGCGGGGATCACCAGGTGAGACCATAATTCCATGAAATAGCATCACATGAATGGCATCGTGCTGGGTGTGCTTTTAATGGGAAGGAGTGCTGTTTTCAATCTACATGGGAAAAATACTAAGGTAAAAAACAAAGGCAGAGTTGAGCCTCAGATGATATATCCTTAGCATTGAGTCATTTAAAAAGTCTTCTAAGGCTGAAAATATGACAGTGGACACACATAGTGGTACTTGCCTTACAATTCCTAGCACTCAGGAGCTGAGACAGGAGAATCATACATTCAGAGTCACCCTGGTCTACATATATGTGTAAGTGTGTATGTGTTGTATGTATGTGTGTGTGTATATACACACATATATATGTGTATACATACATACATACATACATACATACATAATCTATTTATCTATGAGTACTGGGCCTCAGGGGACACATTCAGGACACGTTTTCCCGCCATTGGACATCCAGGTATGACAGCTCCCACCAGAGACCTAACTGTCCCCAGGTGGTGTGAAATTGCTCAGTCTCTCGTTCATCGTTGCCCTTCATCCACTTTTTGAGGCTCACCCTACCTCCTCTCATCCCCACGAAGGCACTGGGAGAGAATTCAATGTTAACCTTTATCCTCATTTTTTGAGGTAGCCTGGGCTATCTGTAGAGACTCAGATCGCTCAAGACTTCCCATTGGTATGTCCCATCTTGACAGGTAAAGTATGCCATGAAGAGCTTTGGGCTCCCACAAGTTAAAGCACAATACCAACTGTGAAAAGCCCCATGCTGGATGAAACTCTTAAACCTCCCACCACCCTAATCTTGTAAGACCAGTATTAACTCAAAATAAACTAATAGCATGGGAAGAAAAGGTGATTATGGGTGAGAAAAAATATTTCAATGTATCTCTTCAAGCATAAAGACATCCAACAAAGCATTCCTGCCTCACTTCATATTCACATTCCCAACACACATGCACACACAAATGTGTACACGCACACAGAAATGCATACATGCACACACATACATGTACACATTTGCATACCTCACTCCATATTCACATTCCCAACACACATGCACACACAAGTGCACACATACATGCACACACAAATTACACAAATGCACACATGAACACAAATACATACATGTCAACATGTGTATACACATGCATACTCACACACATACGCACACACATATATGCACATACATGCACATACAACTTTGTATGCATGCACACATACACACATACATACACGTACATGCACACACAGAGTCTTTTTGCCACCTATAGTATGAGCCCATCATGAGGGCTTATATTGGAAGCCCATCATGAGGAGGAAGGCTCTTCTTGGAAGGACTAGCTTAGAGAACTTGTTTTGTTTCTTCCTGTCCTTCACTGTCCCAGGGAGCCATCCACAGCATGGAATTCTGATTTGTACTTAGCTTCCCACCAACTGCAGAGATGGGTGGATGACCTACCATGGTACACCATCTCTCACTTTCATGGAGGACCTCAAGATGTGGAGAGGAAGGTAGAGCTGACATCACCCTAGTGTGACAACCTTGAGTCCTTTCATTTGGTATGAGCCATAGACTCTGAAAGCCTTTCATTTTTTGGACCTTAAATCAATGAAGTGAAGTGTAAGCTCTGGAGTGCCAGGAGTCTTTATACCTTAGCTGAGCGAATGTTATCACCATACAAGTATAAACAGAGCTGAACAGTGGCACAGAAGACAAAGACCTGTGTTCCAGATGCTCGGAGAGAGTGCTCCTCAGTGCCCAATGACATAAGTCTCACTTCTCTTTCTTTCTGTTTTGTCTCAAGCTAGTCTTACGTAGGTGTCTATCTCTTGAAACTGATCAACTGCAGATACTGCATGGTACCCCAGAGGCCTTAAATATCCACTGGTTGAACTACACACACACACACACACACACACACACACACACACACAATAATGGTAAAAGGATAAAGAGAACACATAAACTGGAAGATGACACAAACCGTACGTGGCCAAAGGAGTGCTTGTAAACCAGAAGACAAGGTCAAGGACAGACACATGGACCCTGAAGGATGATCAAAATAGGAAAACCTGGGACTGGGGAGACAGCTAGAGAGGTAATGCATGGGTCTACAATGCACAAGCATCCTGAGTTCTATCTTCAGATCCCATGTTGAAAGGGGAGAGAGGCTGGGCACAGCTGGTACGTGCTTATAATCCCAGCAATGGGGAGGAAGAGACAGATGAATCCCTGGAGCTCACTGGCCAGCCATCCTAGTCTACTTAGTGAACCCTGGGCCACTGAGAGACCTTGTTTCAGAAAGATGTAGGGGCGGAAGAGCTCGGGAGATGGGTCAGTGGAGAAACTGCTTGGTGCACATGTTTGAGGACCTGGATGCAGTTCCCCAGCACCATGTAAAAGCTGGACACAACTAGGTGTGTCTATAATTCCAGTGTTAGGAGGCAGAGGCAAGAGATCTAGGGGGTTTTCTGGCCAGCCAGTCCAGCCAATCAGTGAGTTCCAGGTTCAGTGAGACCCTATCTGTACAATAACGTCAAGAGGCTGGAGAGGTGCTCAGTAATGAAGAACATTGGTGAAGAACATTGGGTGCTCTTAGAAAGAACTCAGGTTCAATTCCCAACATACACATGGTGGCTCACAACCAATTGTCTATAACTCCAATTTCAGGGAATGTGACACTCTCTTCTGTGCCAGGTGTAGAGACACACATGCAGGCAAAACACCACCATACATGAAATAAAAGAGTATAATTTAAAAAAAAATTTTTTTTTAAATGTAAAAGGGTATCAACCTCTGGCCTCTGCATGCCTGAGCATGAGCACGCACATCCACATGTGCACACACATACTTCCAGTACACAAGCACATATACCCCATAAACACACATACCTCATAAGCACATATACCCCATAAACACATATACCTCACAAGCACATATAACTCACAAGAACATATACCTCACAAGAACATATACCTCACAAACACATATACCTCACAAGCACATATACCTCACAAGCACATATACCTCACAAGAACATATACCTCACAAACACATATACCTCACAAGCACATATGCCTCACAAGCACATATACCCCATAAACACATATACCTCACAAGCACATATATCTCACAAGCACATATACCTCACAAGAACATATACCTCACAAGAACATATACCTCACAAACACATATACCTCACAAGCACATATACCTCACAAACACATATACCTCATAAGCACATATACCTCACAAGCACATATACCTCACAAGCACATATACCTCACAAGCACATATACCTCACAAGCACATATACCTCACAAGCACATAAGAAATTAATGAGTGAATGAGTAAATACTGGCTGGCAACCGAGGAATGACACCCCAAACCCTCTCGTCCTCCACACGAACATGTTCACACATACATGTGGAACTTTACTCTCAAGCATTGCACACATACACACATTTAAAATTTTTTAATTAGGTATTTTCTTCATTTACATTTCCAATGCTATCCCAAAAGTCCACCATATCCTCCCCCCACTCCCCTACCCACCCACTCCCACTTCTTGGCCCTGGCGTTCCCCTGGTCTGAGGCATATAAAGTTTGCAAGACCAATGGGCCTCTCTCCAATGATGGCTGACTAGGCCATCTTCTGATACATACGCAGCTAGAGACACGACTCTGGGGGGGTACTGGTTAGTTCATATTGTTGTTCCACCTATAGGGTTGCAGACCCCCGCACATTTTTAAAGCAGAAAAAAAAAAGCTATGAAAATCAAACTTAGAAATTCACAATTCATTTATTAGATTGGCAGGGTTAAGGAAATCCAGTCTTGCAGTTATGAAAGTAAGAGTCTTGACTGCAGAAGACACACTCTCCACAAATGGAGGGAAAACGATGGGTTTCCTAAAAGGCATACATTTCCATACCTTTGCCAATTTGATTAACCTTACAATGATTATGCAAACTGACCTGGTAACCTTAAAACTCACTAAGGCGGAGGGCTGGAGAGACAGCTCAGTGGTGAACAGCTGTATTGCCCTTCCAGAAGATTCTAGCACCAACTTTAGGAGACTCACATTTGCTTGCAATTTCAGCTCCAAAGGATTCAACCCTCTCTTCTGACCTCTAGAATCTCCCTCAGATACATGGCATACACTCACACAGATACACATGTACATTAAATAAAAATAAAATAAGCCTCTTTTAAAAAGAAAAATCTCTCAAAAAGAAATATCCAGTACTAGAGTCACTAGAGAATTCTACTAACTGGATCAAGACAAATGAACCCCAACTCTACTAGGCACAATCTCTTCCCAACAATCTAAAGGAGAAAACCCCTTCCACACTCCTAAGTAAGGCCAGTGTTACCATGGCAGCAAAGACAGGATAAATAATGAAAACCAAAGACCTACGACATTGCATATGCACATTAGTCCCCAAATCCTAAGCAAACTCAACTGTAAGAGTAATTAGGCACCATGACCAAAGTGGGGTCACTCTAAGAAGGCAAGGCTGCCTCAGTATTTGAAAACACATCAGTAGCACGACCATATTGACAGGGTAAAAGCAAAAAAAAATGCATCAATGGATGCAAAAAAAAGCATTTGAATAAATTCAACATCTATATTTATGACCTATGTTTGATATATATATATACATATACACACACACATATATACATATACACACACACACACACACACATATATATGCACCATATACATGCATAGATATGCATACACACATACTTTCAGAAGCTACAAATAGAAACCTTTTTCAACTTTGTAGAAACCATTTATAACATCCCCAGTTAATGTCATTTACTAGTGAAAGACTGAATGCTTTTCCCTAAGATTCAAAGAAAGGTAAAGACAGAGCAACTGAAGTAGAAAATCGGCAAAAGAAAGGAAGATTCATTTACCAAAAAGGACACACAGACGGCAAATAAGAATGAATAGATGACGAATTCCTTGGCAATTTATGAAAATGCAAAATTAAGACACAAGACGAGAGAACCGGCTACTCTGATTTCCTACACCAGTCTGATCCCAAAGTTTATTACTCTACATGGCTTTGTTATACCCACAGGTAAGTGTAGCTCTCACACCTTGTCAGAGAAAATTCATTCTGCAGCAGACGGTGACTGTTACAGAGATCTGCAACTGGTCTCAATGCAGACCAACAAATGACTGTCAGGTGCCCAACCCCAAACCTACAACTCTACAACACGACCCCCAAACCTGCGACTTAGGGCCACTCTCCAAAGAGTGGACAGTAGGACTGTGGGACACTTGCTGTGACCGTATCTTCTACACTAGACTGGAAAGCTGCCCCCAGGAAATCTCAGTGCTATGACTGCCCGAGAGCGCCCTGCATAAGACGTCATCGTGTCAACGTGGAAGAGAGAAATTTCACAAGGTCTCACTCCTAGATGAAGAGCTGGAGGCAATCAATGGCTGCTAAGAGACGGTGAATCAGTTTTTCTCCAGGGATGTGTTTTCTGAGAGGTTACCCAAGTCCATGTGGTCAGCTCTAAATGCATGCACATATGAGCAACACTAAGTGGACTCAAGTTATATGTATGGGCATAAATATATACATATACATATGCATATGCATATATGTATAATTGAAGAACAGGCAGTCATGAATTTGAAGGGGAGATGGGGAACACATGAAGGCTTAGAGCAGGGGGAGGGGAAAGGTAGAAACAATATAAATACAATATTCACATATGAAATTCTCAAAAAAAAAATTAAAAAAAACCAGTGAGATGTGAATGCTATGTATTCACACTACTAAGATGAGGCCACAGCTTATGTGATACTGGTGACGGCGTGGAAGGACTGCTGATGGAAATATAAAAGCATACAGTGACTCTGAAAAGAGCTCAGCAGTGCCTTATAAAGAAAACCCTCCCAAACACTAATTACGCAATGCAGCAGCAATTGCACCCCTGGACACTTCCCTTGGAGATGTGAGCTTCTGTCCACACAAGACCCTGTGTGTGCGTGTCCACCAAGGAGCTTTGTTCATAATGGGTCAATTCTGGAAACAGCCCTAATGCCCTGCAGTAATGGAGACCTGGTTAAGCAGATTGCAGCGTGACCCCACAGAATGCTCTGCAACAACAGAAAGAAATGAGAGTCTGAGAGCAGGAGCACAGTGGGCACCTCTCCACTGCATCAGGCTGCGTGGAAAAGGAAGTGCCCCCCAAAAGACTATGAATGTGAGAGTCCATTTTTATCAGCACTCACTTGTGGGAGGGGAAATCTAACAGGCTCTGATCCCTAGATCCTGCCCTCACTCCCCTCCCCCAGTGGCCCCAATTCATGGTGTCTGGGTCTCATGTACCCAAGCTGATCTCAAACTCTATATAACCAAATCTGGCCTTGAACTTACGATTTGCCTGCCTCTGCCCTCCAAGTGCTGAGATTACAGAAGTACAATGTAAGTGTGGGCTCTGTACAGCATTCTTTAAATGACCAAAATAGTGGGGTGGAAACACGGGTGAGTTGGTTAGAGGTGGTGGGGGGAAGAGAATGGGGAGACCCTGAAAGTAGTGGGCAACTTTTGTGTGATGGAACAATGCTATGGCGTGGGACCATGTCTGGGTTACAGAACCTATTGTCATAAAAAATAACATAGAAGCGATGCTGGTGGGTTCTGTCTGGACCAGTCTTCCCAGGTTCTGAGCATGTTGCTAAAAGAACATACAAACACAGAGCAAGGTGGGAAGAGGGTTTGCTCAGAAGCAAAGTGGAGGTATGGAGCAGACAGGCTGCAAGAGAGTGGTGGGCTCTGAGTGAGAATTATGAGGATCTGGGTGCCACTTGAGAACGTTGTGCATCTAGGAGGATAAGGGTTTGTTGCTAAGAGTGAGATATAGGTGGGATCCTGTTTTGATTGGCAAACTTGGATTATATAAGTAGCTGCTCATTGTTTACGGATTTCCCATGATGCATCTGTTTAATCATATGCTTGCTATAAGGCGACAAACAGGGAACATCCCAAAAATCCACTCAGAGAACACAGTTTCCCTTACTGTGCATGCACCCCCAAACCAGTCTAGCCTGGATCAGCTCACTCCCCCTTAGTTTCAAGATATGTTTGGCCACAAAGGAACAGTTGCTAGGGGTGGACGAAGAGCTAACATAATGGAATGGCCTGGTTGTGTGGTGACTGGGTGCGTACAGCTCAATGCAGGTGGCATCCCGGGCTGCTAAGTGGATTGCTTGGAAATGAGTTTGCAGTTTAAGCCAATAGGGTCAGGGGTTGCTAAGCTATCCGTACACTGGCCTGCTGCAGAAGTATAGACGCCTGTGGCATGAATATTAGACTCCTGGTTTTCACTGCGCCCCAGTCATATAAGATGTAAGCGATGAAGAAGTCTGAGAGAAAAGTAATCAGGACCTCTCTGTACGATTTTTTGCCAAGTTCCTAAGGGTCCATCATTATGTTAATGTGCTTGGGTAAAACACCTCAACAAGAGCATCTTATGGGAGAAAGGTTTATTCTGGCTCACAGTTCCAACACAGAGTTCCTCATGGCAGGGAGTCAAGACAACAGAGCTTGAAACAGCTTGTCACATCACACCCAAAAGCAGGAGCAGAGAGCATTGGGTGAGTGCTTAGCCCACTATCTCCTTTTTATTCAGGCCAGGACCTCAGCCTAAGGAATGGTGCCACCCACAGTGGACAGGTCTTCCCACCTCAGTCAATCCAATATAGAGGCTCATTTCCCAGTGGATTGTAGGTTATGACTAGTTAATAGTAAATACCAACCAGCACAGTGATTATTTCAAAATCAAAAGCTAAAAAAATATTACGTGGTTCATGGTATAACTGAGATTTGCATTGGCTCTGACCTCAAATTAGCATCCCTGGATTGGACCTTGAGCTTGCAGATAAACTTTGTCAGGCCATGAGGCTCCCTCCCCTGCAGCACCATCAGGGCTCTAACTGGAGATGGACTGACCCCATAACCACAGCCAAAGCCACAGATCTCCACTCACTTAGACATTAGTTGCTTGTGAATTTTCCTATGTACCAGAAACTCTGCCTCACCCGTAGTGGTGGCCTCTGCCAGTGACAGATCTCCACTGGATCCTCACCTCCAATGAGGCTCGGGCACTAACTGGCTCTGATCACACAACCCTACCCTTATGACCCTTGTAACCTATTCAATCAGCCCAGTTCCCAGCAGCCACCGCTGACCCCTCATCCAGGTCTATCAGAATGCTGCTGGTGGTTCCATTTCTCAGACTTAGCCTGGGTAGAGCCTTCTCCTTCAGTGACAGATAATGAGACTCTTCTCTTAATGACACACAGTATTACAGTTGTTACAAATCGATATGAAGTGTCCTCACGGGTATATGAACCTTGGTCCCTAACTGATACATTCCCTTGGGAGGTTATTGGACATCTCAGGGCATGAGGCACAGATGGTAACCACAGGCTACTGGGACCAAGCCTTGTAGATTTAAGCCAAGCCCCACTTCTGGTGCTTCTTGCTGCTTTCTGACCTAGCAAGGTGTGAAGAGTTCAGCCATGCTCTCTTGCTGCCATAGACCCTTTACACCTTTGTCATTATGATGGACAGTACACTTAAAACCAGGAAATCCGCCCTCCTCTGAGTTTCTTCTGTTTAGTGCTGTCTGTCTACCGCAATGAGAAAAGTAACCAATGCCATGGGTGAACTTCCAGATGCCTAGGGCTCATCTCGTGCAGATGTCTTTGACATTCCTCTACTGTGTAGACACTGGATCTTGGTCTCCAAGTTAGTTCCACGATGCTTCTGTGCTGTCACTTACAGATTCCTAGACCCTAGCTCATTGGTACTATATTGACACAAGCTGAGAATAGCTAATGTATACTGTCAACAAACAATTACAGTTTTATCACTTGCAATATTCAGAGCTACAGTTTCCTCGGCATTTCCTCTAATCGGGTATTTCCCAGCTCTCTGCTGCTTCCTCAGGTTGGTAGATAATTCTAGCATGAACACTCAAAGACACTGACGCTGGCACTGGGAGAGTTCAGGCTTGGTTATTTGGAGACATAAGGCATCCTTTTCCTTCTTCCTCTACTGGCCCATTCCCTTCGAGGCCAGAGGAGCCATCATGTTGCCTGTTGGCAAGAGAAGGTCAGACTTGAGGTCTTTCTAAACTTTTATCCAAAGTTAAAGACACGAGGGTCCTTCAGGAGCAGAAGCCACAGTTAGTAGAGGCGCATGTTAAAATGGAGGTGGGGAAGCCCAGTTCTGTTGTTGCTGGGATCAGCCGTATAGACTCTAAATATACAGTGCTCCAAAGATGAACTTACAAAGTAAGATGGTCAGACTTGCAAAGGAAGTCTCTGCTTCTGGTTATAGCACATTCATCCATCCTCATTCTCTCTCTCTCTCTCTCTCTCTCTCTCTCTCTCTCTCTCTCTCTCTCTGTGTGTGTGTGTGTGTGTGTGTGTCTGTGTCTCTCTGTGTGTGTGTGTGTGTCTGTGTCTGTGTGTGTGTCTGTGTGCCTATTCAAAATCCTATCCAGAATAACCCAGAACACTGGAAACTGGCAATACCCAACCTCTAACCACTCTTAGTTCAGAACCCACCCACAGCTTTCTACATTTCTTAGAGTCAAGAGCAGAATCCCAGAGGAGTGCCACATGCTGCCTGCCTCAGCCCTGCCATATTGTCTGCTCCACTTCCTTCCCAGCCCTGATCCCTCCCATATTCTTTGGTGTGGAGCATTTCAGGGGTCGGGACTCCGTGATGGAAGACTCCATGAGTATTCTGTTTAACCTACAGGGAGGCTTTTGGGTGGACGGATGGATGATGGCTGGGTGGCTGGATGGATACATCTACTATTTGGCATTCCTATGTACAGCCATGCCGTCTCAGAAGTATCCATCCTAGGCATATGGCCACCAGGATGGAGAGACCCTCAGATGTGGGCTGAGGAACTCCATGACTTGCTGGAAAGCCCCCAGTCCCTGGAGATGGAAGCAGAGAATCTAGGGTTTGCCAGCAAGTTAGCCTAGCCAGACCCACAAGTTTCAGGTTAAAGAAAACGTAGGTCCCTGTATTTAAAAAGACAAGGTAGAGATGGCTCAGCGGTTAAGAGCATTAGTTGCTCTTCCAGAGGACCTGAGTTCAAATCCCAGAACCCACACCATGCCTCACAACCATTCTGTAGTAGGATCTGATGCTCTCTTCTGGCACACAGGTGTAAATGCAGATAGAGCACTCATACACAATACAAACAAACAAACAAATCATCTTTTTAAAGAATTGCTAAAACAAAACAAAACAGTACAAAACAAAACAAAACAAAACAAAACAAAACAAAACAAAACAAAAAAACTAAGTGGGAGAGTAATTGAGAAAGATGCCCGAGGTTTACCTCTGACCTCTATGGAGTAAAGCTGACATCTGAGATTGACCTCTGCCCTTGGCGGCATGGAATAGGCTGAGAAACCAGGACAAAGCAGACAGCCTTGGGTATAACCTTGCCCAAAAAACCTTGGGAAAGAGAGACTTTGTAAAGCATGTTATGGAAGGTCAGGAGAAAGTGCTTAGAAAGTAGAGAGGATGCCAGGAAGACCCCTGGAGGATGGGATTGCTACAAGCTTGGGAGGTGATTTAAACAACGGCCTATTGATCATTCTGGGAAGGCTGAGGAGGACCCAGTACGTAGCAGAGCCCTTCTCCAATGTAAGTGTCTGGGTGTTCACTGATTAAACAGAGACTTGGGGCCTGCTGCAAGCGTTCAGCACAGGCAAGCCAGTGTTGTGAGATTTTTAATAAACTAAGGTAGGGTCCAGAGGAGATGGCTCAGTCAGGAAAGTGCTTGCCTTGCAAACCTGAGGGGCTGAGTTAGATCCCCCTAGAACTGACTTGAAAAAAAATCCAAGCATGGTAGCACAGGCTCACAGTGCCGATGCTGTAGAGATGGGGACAGACAGACCAGGGGTGGACCAGCCAGTTAGCCTAGCCAAATCCATGAATTATGGGCAAAAAGCAAAATCCTGTATCTCTAAGGCCAAGGTGAAAAGCAACTGGGGCTCTATGAGACCTTCTCTGGGGACGTGATACGCCCAGGGAAGGCAGATCAGGGAGAGCAGGCTGTTGCTATACTGACTGTTGCTCAGAATCTTGGAAGTCACCAATCCTGCCCAGCTGTATGGAGATCCGAGGCCCTGGCAACAAAGGCCCTTGTCTGAGGGCCAACCATGCATATCGCTACTCTTGATCTTAAAGAGCCCCACTAATATAGAATTATCTAGGAGTAAACAGTAATATAGCCAATTGGGCCTTTATTGAATGGTTCTTATTTAAGGCTCTTAGCACATCAAACAATGATATCAAAAAAAAAAAAAAAAAAAAAGTCACGTCAATTGACCTTGGGAATAAAAGAGCAAATGCAAGCAAATCTGTCAGACTGACAGGCTAGGCAAATAGTCTTTTGATTTGCCGGCAGCCCTACACCAGACAGCAGCCACTAGTTAGATACATAAACCATTAAGCTAAAACCAGAACTATCATTACGGGTATCATCTAGTAATTTGCAGGTAATTGATGGACATTAGTCATAATCACACACAATACCCAGACCCCCTCCCACACCCTAGAGACCCAAGCTTTCCCTGGAAGTTCCTATTTGCATTGCATTAAGAGCTTCCCAAACTGGGAAACTTAGAAAAAAAATCAGGTTTTCTGTGCATTGTAGTGAACGGGGAATCACTCTCCAAAATGAAAGACTCAGGAAAGACGGGTCAGAGAAGCTGGGGAGTTTCTACATCAGCCAAGAGACCACTGCCACTGTTGATCCAGGAGTCCTTAAGTCGGCAGTGATTAAAAAACAGAGCAGCTTGGGCTGGGGCTGCCCCAAGAGATGAAGACTCTGATACTGCTGTTTGATATAATGAGAGCCTTAAATCCCCATTTTCTAAGGGTGAGCTCGTGTTTGGCTGCTGCCTACTGAAAGGACAATTTAACCCCCCAAAGCTTATTTTCTCCAGTGGGCCCCAGTCTCTGCTGAGGATTCCTCCTGTTTCTAGAAACCGCTGCGTTCAGCTGCACAGACGTGTTTCTTAGGAGAGGCCAAGGAACCAATACTAGGGATGCTTGGTTGGGGTGATGGAAACTCCCAAGTCCCCATATACACTTCTAGAATGTGCACTGGCATCAGAGCCAAGAACTGGAGTCAGAAAATGCCCACCTGCTAAAGACAAAAATAGAAAAGCTGCGGTACCCAGGCAGAATGTCAATGCGCCAAGCATGGGGCTGTCAGAGCAGGGTGTTTTCCAGAATACTACTGCTTGCCCTGGTGCAGAATGCCTTGCAGGGGGTGTGAGCAGACTTCCCTGGGGAGGTGAAGAAATCACATCCCATACCAAATTGAGCAGTGCCTCCGAAGCAACATGACAAGATGCCCCAGGGTGATACCGGGAGCTTATAATGACTCTGGGATAGTGTACGTCCAACCGGTATTGGGTGTTATCAATCAGCACTTCTCTTGAGAGTTTAGAACAATGGGCTGGAGGCCGGTGGGAAGTGGAGCCTCGTCGTCGAGTTGCATCCCATCATAACATCTTTGCAGGGCTATGGACTTGGGCATTGCTATGACATAAAATAGGTGTCATGGGATGCCACCGGGTGCAGGCAGAGAAAGACGCCCACAGACCTTTTCACATCCTACCTCCCTACCACACAGCACAGGCAGGCTGTAGACACACAGAGCCCCACCTACCACCATGCAACACAGGTGGGAGGTGGAAGATGTCCACCGACCTACCCATCACACAGTATGGACGGTGGAGGTCATCCAGAGGCTCACCAGCTGCATGGCTGACCTGCAGTAGGAGCCACTACTACTATGTACAAGTGTGTGGCAGATATATGGGAGAGAGAGAGGAGGGACAGATTGAGCACTATAAAAAGAGATGGAGCTGGGCAAGGACGAAGAGTGATAATCGCCTGTTGTGAGTAGCCAGCCCCACCATCGGAGGTCATGGTAAAGTTCCAACTGGCGCTGCTACTGAGGGCCATGTCTGGGTCCATAGCTATGCAGTGGCAGGGGTTGGTTCTGATATCCTTGACTCATGTTACCATTAGAGATCATGGGGATGTCCCTGGTCTCAGCTGTCAGGGGCTGAGCAGAACTGGCCCTGACCCTCGCCTGGACAGCACAACAGAGTTGGTCCTGGTGGTGGTGGCAGGGGCCAGCTTGCCCCTGCGGGCAAGAGCACGGGAGTGTGGGCACTGCCACTCCCCAGGGAAGTCTGCTCACCTTCCCTGAATGGCATTAGACACCATGGCCTGGGTACACAGTTGGCAGTTCCAGAAGCAGCAGTATTCTGGAAAACACCCCTGCTCTTATACAAGCCAAAGAGCTGGACCTGCTCCTTGCAGGCTGCAACACCCAGGAGAGTGGGCCCTGCATTTTACCTGGGCAGCAGAGAAGAGCTGGCCCTAGTGGAAAGGGCACAGGATGAAAAGCCCCATGGATGAAAGTGCAGGAGTACTGGCCTCACCACTCCTTTGCTGAGAGGCAGAGAGGGTGCCAGGGTGATGTCCCACACCCCACTTGCCACCTACCTTAGTAGTCAGGAGAGCTGACCAGAATGGGCCCTGTGCCTTGCCTGGGCAGCATAGTGGAGCTGGCCCTGATGGCGAAGGTGTGGATGAGCCAGCCCTGAGGTTGTGAGAGAACTGATCCAGCCCCCGTCTGGCTGCAGCACTTGGGAGAGTGGGCCTCGGACCTTGACTGAGCAACACAGTGGATGGAGAGGGCTGGAGGCATGGGTGTGGGTGAGCTAACCCCAAGTGCAAGAGAGTCGGAGAGGTAGCCCTGCCTCCTTCAGATGGCAGCACGGGGTGACCTAGCTAGAGCAGTTGCTGGAGAGCTCGCCCCGATAGTGCAGGCAAAGGAGAGCCAGCAGGCTGACCAGCTCAGCAGACATCCAGACCCAAATCCAGGGCTTTGACTTGGCCCAGCCCAAAATCTACATCATCTGTGAACTGTTGAGGTGAGCCAAAGGGCTGGTCCTGAAGATTGAAAACTGTAGGATCTCCATGATGCAGGGCAACAAGATAACCTAACTGGGAAGAGTCCCAGGGAGGATCCAATATTGATGCTGCTACAGAAACTAGAGATCTCAAACTAAACCAATGACTAATGGCTATGAACATTTGCAAGAGAAGATGTGTGGACAGAGGGGTATACTATGGGACACCCTGTGACATGCTATGGTTTCCATGATGAGATGTTTTCTATGCTTTGTTTTCTGTTTGTTGGTTGGTTTGTTTTGGTGTTATTTTGGTTTTTTGAGATGTGTGTGTGTGTGTGTGTGTGTGTGTGTGTGTGTGTGTGTGTGTTTTATTCAGGGTGTGGAAGGCTGCAAGAGCATAGGGCAGATATGAAGGGTCAGGGAGACCAGTGGGACTGGGGTGTGTGATGTGAACTTACAAAGGATCAATAAAAACATTTAAAACCAGATGTCATGGCATAGTGGGTGCTAAGGGTTTTGCAGTCATTGGATACTCTGAGCAACAACTATATACCTTCCACTGTTAGTCTCTCCCTCTCCCTCTCCCTCTCCCTCTCCCTCTCCCTCTCTACCCTCTCCCTCCCTCCCTGTACTCCTCTAGTATATGTGTGTGTTAGGCATGGATACAGGTTTGTATGCATGTAAGTGTATACAGTCCAACTGGTTGTGTATGTGAGTGCATACACGTGGAAACCAAATGTTGACGCTGGATATCTTCCTCCATTTCTCTCCACTGTAGTCAAAATTATTTACACTGATTAATTTTTTGAGGAGGTGGGGCAAGTATGTGCCATAGATGCACATGTGGAAGTCAGAGGACAGCTTTCGGGAGTCGGCTTTCTCTTTCCACCGTGTGGACCCCAGGGATCAAACTCAGGTCATCAGATTTGGTGGCAAATGCCTTCAGAAACAGAGTCATCCTTCTTGGTTTGGCCAGCAAGCTCCAGGGACCATCCTATCCGTCTCCACACCGCTAGGATTACACACTTACACAACCATGTCCTGGTGTTTACATGAGTGCTGGGGATGAGAACTCAGGTCCCCAATCCTTGCATGACAAGCATGTCATTGACTGAGCCATCCCTAGAAGTAGTTATTAAGAATATGCAATTGAAACCTTTCATCTTTCAACCTACTATAAGGTTGTTCACACACACACACACACACACACACACACACACTATTGTCTGGTTCTAACTATATAATATGTGAGGGTGATAGACTGTTCTTTTTACCTATCGAGCATCATGGGATAATGGCAGACGCACTATTGGTACCTTGGATGTTTAGGAACTTTTCCATCACTGCACCAAAGGTTCTGAGAAGTCCTGCAGCAAGGACAAAGGGCACAGTTACAGCAGCAGACCTCAGGAGACCTGGGCATGAACAGCCTTATTTCTGGCATCAACATGGGAAGTCTGAGCTGAGATTTGCTCTGTGATCTAATAGATTCGAGAAAAAGGCCCGAAGCTGACTATTCCCACTGGTAACATTTAGTAACTTTTGCTCATAGTCATTCATGCGACAAATATCCACTGTGCGCCTGATTAAATGTCACGTTCTATGCTTGCTTCTGAGGGTAGATATTCACACGCTGTCAGGGTCTCTCAAGGAGCTTATCCTCAAAGGGAGCCATTTACAGGGCTGGGGAGTCGGCACAGTCGGTGAAGTGCTACCCAAACACCAGGACCCCAATTCAGTACCCATGTACAAGTGGGTGTGGTGGTGTGCCTATAGTCCCAGAACTGAGAAGGTGAAGACAGAAGGATCCTCTAAAATCACTGGTCAGCCAAGCATTCCCCATGTTCAGCAAGACACCCGGTCTTAAAAAGTATATGTATACATGTGTGTATATACCATACGCAAATATCACTATCACACACACACACACACACACACACACACAGAGAGAGAGAGAGAGAGAGAGAGAGAGAGAGAGAGAGAGAGAGGGAGAGGGAGAGGGAGAGGGAGAGGGAGAGAGAGAGAGAGAGAGAGAGAGAGAGAGAGAGAGAGAGAATTATATAAATGTATCCAGAAGCCAGCCACTTCTCAACACCACACCACATTCCCATCATCCTGGGCCAGCCCAGCCCAGGAGCTGCTCTCTCCTCTGTCACTGCCATCACCTCCTAAGCAGGGGCCTTATTTCCCCTTCTGATCACCTGTGGACCATGCTCAGCACAGAAGTCATGCTCAGAAGCTGAAGTCAGAGCAGGTTGCTTCTCTGCTCACGACTTATAAGGCCTTCCCTCTGATTTGGAATAGAGGTACACATCTTCCTAGTGACCTAAAGGCCTCTCCCCACCCTCCCTTTCACAGGGAGCCTCCCCTTGTTCTCTCACTCCAACCACAAAAGGCCACTCACCGCCACCTCTCAAACACACTGGGGCGGTGTCTACGGCAGGCCCGCCACACCTCCTGCCCCCACAGCTTTCTGCAGCCATCTTCCCCAGCTGTGTGCAGCTGGTTTCCTTGTCCTCTGCAGGTTTCTGCTTGTACACCACCTGCACCAAGGACCTGGGGCACAACTCTGTTATACAGGGCAGACTTCTTCCTGAATGGCTTCAGATCTTCCTATTCTGTGTTCTCTCCAAAACAATGACCAACCTTTGAAGCATTCTCTGATTGATCCTTACTCATAAATTTTCTTTACATTTACTTACTTACTTACTTATTGTGTTAGGGGGAGCAGGGGATCATAGGACAATCTGTAATAGTCAGTCTTCCTCCATTATATAGAGTTTTGGAGTTGAACTCTGGTAGTGAGTACCTTGATCAGCTGAGCCATACTTTACCAATGAGTAAACATTAATCGGTAAGGGCAGAGATTCACCATTGTCTTCATCGACCTGAGGCTATTGTTGAAAACAGTGCCAGGCATACTAACCAACACTAACTAATGTTTTCACTGTTAAAGACTTCTCCACTACCATGCCACCCAGGGAGTGCAGTGCTAAGTGTACCCCAGGTCTCTGACATCACCAGCCTGCATTGATCTCAAAGGGCAGTATCGGGCTATCATCTAAATGGCATGGGGAGCCGCAGCAAGAAAGGAAGGGATCAAACCAAGGGATGATGCACAGGGAAGGGGGAGAGGAGAAAGCCCAACTTCCCATGTAATTTATGAAATTGTTCTGCAACCAATGACAGGAGAACAAATGGCTACAACCAGCTGCTCGTCCCCATTTGTTTACCATGACTGCTTAATTACCAGCCTCCCCAAGAGAGGGGATTATTATTTTTTTGGAGCCTTCTAGCAGATGTAGACATTATTTCCTTCCACGGGAGCCTAAAAAACTGGCCCAACATCTGGGACAGAACCTGAAACACAAGAGCCATGAGAGGAGGATGGTGAATGGGGAAGGGAGGTTCCATATAAAAAAAAGGCATTATGGTCCAGAAGCCTGCTACCTCGGCATCTGCATCTCCCAAACCACACCCAGTGAGCATCTGTCTCTGGAGAAAGGGAGATGTTTCTGACCAGGAGCTCCAAGGGACAGGGGGAAACTAGTGATGCTCTGGGGTGCTCCAGCCTACAACTGGCATTATCCAGAAGAGCTCTAGGGGATGAGGAAGTGTCTCAGTGACAGAGTGCTTGACCCCTTCCTTTAGGTCCTGAGTTCAATGCACATCATAAAAAGAACAAGCAAAGCAGAAGGGCTCTGAAGTTTTCTTCCTCCTGGACCAAGGAGACACAAACAGCATCAAGTGTCCAAATACCAGTGAATGGCCAGGGTATGGCTGAAGCCAACCTGGGGACAGGAACATGTGGAATCTCTGGCATTTTAGGAGACTTCAAGATGCCAAAAAGTGGTGGTAGAGTGTACAGACAGAGTGGAATGGGGCTACCCTATCATCTGCCCTCAGACCACAAGATTCTTCTTGCTGGCTACCAGAGCTTGTTCTGAGTGATACTTTTGATCCAAAAAGACTGGACGTTCCTCTTAGGACATTACTGGGAAGGTCCATGAGAGCAGTTCCAGGAAGGATTAACTCAGAGGGGAGACCTTCCCGAGAGTAAGCAGCACTTTCAGGTGGCAGCCCAGATACAAAGAGTTTGAACGGCTGGACTGCTTCTGCCTGCCTGCCTCCCTGTTTGCTGGTGAGTACATTGACTTTTGTCGCTGCCATTGTTGCTGGCTCACATCAGAACTTGGCTTCTTCAGCCTTCTGCTGGTGACTGGGCTCTTTCCAGGAGCCCCTCTCTCAAGCTTTTAGCACCAGGTTGGGGCTAGCATGTTAGTGACCAGTTCAGCCTCCCTAGCATGCAGACCACCATTACTGCACTACCTAGTACATAGTCTGTAACCCAATAAGTCTTCTCTGAGTGTATTTTCATTCTCACATTCCACTCCTGTACAGAAGCCTGACTAACACTACAGTATGTGGCACTGTTGCTCCCAGAATAGGGATTCACAGGTTCAGGAATCCAAAGTCCAAACAAGAAAGGCTCCCTCAGTATTACACCCAGGATCTTTACCTTCTTGTTCTTGTAATCTTATGCTCTCCTTCCCTAGATATCTTAATTCCAACAGGGAATATGGTTCCATCAGGAATAGAATGGCCCTGCTCTTGGAAGTGATGACCGTCATCAATTTGTACTCTGCAAGGCCCTGTATTAATGAACAAAGAAGAGAGCGTTCTAGCCAAGGAGAGTGATTCTGACCACACCCAACAAGGCCACGAGTGTGTCTAGAATGGAGGAGAGCACCGGGGCTAGCTCTCACTATCATGACTTATGAGTAAGGTCGATGTAAAAGCAAGACAATCCAATCTGGGTAAGACTATTTGTAGCCCAGACCCTTCAAAGGTGGAAATCTGGGTCACCTCACCAGGGAACCACAACCAGCCTGAGGTCCACGTTAAGGCAAACTGAATGGGCACTGGATAGCATTAGTTATAAATACTACCTATGACCTGGACCAGAAATAAAAACTTCCCTTGCATGAGTGCTCTTTATTTTGTTACAATCAGCCCCACATACTTGTATGTGAAAGTACACATACATATTCAGACACACATGCACGTATATATTAAGCATATTTATTTTTTCTATCTATCTCTTACCTCCTTATCAAAGAACACAAGATGCAATGACCTTATATTACAGTGACTACGTGTTATTTTTAAATCCCTTCATTTCAGCTGGAGGCTATCAAACATCCCTCCAGGTTTTACCACCACTTCCACCCGGGAAGAGATTGGTATATTCCTTGGTTATGTGCTGGATAGTTGTGACATGTTAAATGGAAGTGTAAGTCTGCTATCTTTATTGGGGGATTAGCATGTTTTAAGATGAGTCTGATGCCACATTGGCAGAGAATAGAGTTGTGATGAGTTACTTTGTGTGCCACCTTATTTATTTGTGATGTGTGTGTGTGTTTGTGTGTGTGTGTGTGTGTGTGATGTATACTCATCCATGTTTGTGTGCATGCATGTTTGTGTGGGGAGATTAGGGCACGTATGTAGATACATGTACACATGTAGACCCATGTGTGTGGATGTTAGCTAATGAACGCAGAGTCGTGTTCCTCAGGAGCTGTGCACTTTGTAGAGACAAGATTTTCCCCTAGCTTAGAGTTTACCACACAGCTAGGTTGGCTGCTAAAAAGTCCAAGGGATCCTCCTGCCTCAGCTTCCCTTGCTCTGAGATTGTAAGTGAGCCTTGCAGCACCTAATTGTTTACATAGGCTTCGGGGATCAAATGTGGGTCTGTGTATTTATGACAACAAGCAGCTACTGACAGAGCCATCTTCCCAGCCCTTATGTTCCAACTTTATGAGGCGCATGGTGCCAAGTTTAGTGAGCCATTGTTCTGGCAAGTCTGGGAGGGTGTCTCTGGATGAGGCTAGTGTCTGAATCAATAGACTGAGTAAGTACATTGCCTTCCCCAGAGTGAGTGGGCCTCACTCGATCTATAAAAGGCTAACTAGGACAAAAGGCTGAGAAAGGAAGAATTTGCCTTTGAACTCTCTTCAGCTGGGGCCTGGGTTTCCTTTCCTGCCTTAAGACTGAGACAGGGATTGGACCTTTACATCGCCAGATCTCCTGGGTCTCCACCTTTCTAGCTGAAGATCTTAGAATGTTATGGCGCTCATACCCAAGTATGCCTTGTTAAAATAAACTTTCCATTGGTTCCAGTTCTCGGGACATGGATACAGATCATACATAGTATTTAATTTGTAGATTACCCAGCTTCCTCTGCTGGAGACTATAAAGTCTGTTCCAAATAAGCACAATGTAACTTCTGGCTATCCTAATATGTGCTGGGCCCGAGCACAGAGCCTAGCATACAACAATTGCTCAAAAAATACAGGTGAACCTGAATTGCTGATAAAGAATTATAAAATAAGTGTTTCAAGAATGAAGTCAATGGAGTTGGGAAAAGGTGGAGACTATTCCAGAGCTGTGTCTGGGGATCACGTGTCTGAAATGGCTCCATTGGATGAGGAAGCATGCGGAGCCGCTGAGGTCAGACTCCTCTCTCTGAAGGAGCTTTGAAAGTAGGCAGGTCACCGGGAAGCTGTTCTTCCACAAAAATTGTTTTGGTCTCCTAATTGGGACATGCCCATGCTTGCTTCTCTCTCCTTCCCACCCGTTCCAGTGGCTTCTCTCGGGGCACGCACCATAAATCATCTCTCATTACTTTATTTTTTTAGTAGAATAAGCAAGTTCATGGGTGCCTGATATCCATTCTCTTGGCAGGGTAATAATTGACACCGTAAGTGACCTCATTAATCAGCAGGGACAATTAGAAGGATGTAAGTGGAAGACAATTTGCTGGGTAGCCTGTCTGGGAGAGAAAGAAAAAGGTCAGCGTATCTCTCAGTAGGAACGAGACATTTCTATGGGTCACTGACTTCTTATTAGTCCATCTTCTTGAATCCCTCCAAGACAAGGGGGGACAAGAAAGTTCCAAAGTTAGGTTAGAAGGTAGGGACACAAAGAGAGTCAGCATGGGTCTACTGTCATTACAGGGTTCAACCATCCAGGAGAGGAAGCCATCACCCTTCCTTTCCTCTCTGTATCTTTGCCTTGTTCTAGAAATTCCTGAAGAGGCCAGAGGAAAACAGCTTTAGTAGATAAACTTCTTACTGCAGAGGAGACCTCTGGAGAGGAGTCTAATCAAGAGAACTGTCTCTGCAGAAGCCATTACCACCTGCAGCTCTTCATAATTGTATAAATGTATGAATAGGACAATTTTTTTTCTTTCAGAAATTATGTATCGGCCAACAAGATGGCTCAGCAGGTAAAGGTACTTGTTATCAAGTCCAATGACCTGAGGTCAGTCCTCAGATGGTTGAAGGAGAGAAGCGCCTTCAAGTCGTCCTCTGACCTCCGTATGCCGGCCATAGCATACGTGCACACATAGACATGCACCCATGCTTGCAAACACACACACACAATCCGTTCATCAATGCAATAAAATGCTTTAAGATAAATTATGTTTTCCTTTCTTTCTTTATTTGTGGGTGTGTGTGTGCTGGCATGTGTGTACGCATACACACAAAAGCATGGGTGCACGTCATGTGGAACCCAGTGATTGACACCAAGTGTCTTCTTTCAGCACTCTCACTCCCAACTTTACTTGTCTTTGAGAGAGCATCTCTCACTGAGTCCGAAGATTACTGATTTGGCCGAACTGGTGGTGGTGGTGGTGGTGGGGCACAGCTAGCAAGTTCTAGAGGGCCTCCTTGTCCACCTCCCTAGAACTAGAATTACAAGCCACACTTGCCTTTTCTTTTTAAAAAAAAAAAAAAAAAAGAAAGATGGGATCTGGGGCTTGAACTTGGCTCTCCATGCTTGCACGATATGCACTTTAGCAACTGGGGTACCTCCTCAGCCCTCAAACCTTTTCTCTACTCCTCATGTGATGTAGGAAACCATGAGGCATGCTGGGTGGTCACTTCACACATCTTTTATGGAAATGTAGAAGGCACACTGGGTCCCCTTATGTCACGGAAAGTCAGAAGGAACGCAGGAAAAAACTCACTGTGGAATTTGAGTCCTTGACCCACACTAGAGAAGCACCTTCCAAACATGCCTTTGCCTGAGAGCTGGGGTGGACTCTGTGAGACTTGGAGCTCTGAGAAAGTTTAGAGGGCCTTAGGATGCTTCCCTAGGGCTCCAATTTCCCTAAGGAAAGACTGAATCGTTCCCCATCTCCCCTCACATTTATCTTCTAAATGTTTTTGTTTCCCAATCACAAATCACAAAACACAAAAAAGGAGGGGACAGTAACATAATTTGCACCTGTGTGGACAAACCTGCCAAGAAAATGAGCATCCCTGCCCTGTGGGAAACCCTGGGTAGCTCGCTCTCTCTCTCTCTCTCTCTCTCTCTCTCTCTCTCTCTCTCTCTCTCTCTCTCTCCTCTGCTCTGCCTCCCCTCAGACACCAGCTCTTAGTTCAAATACACAGGGTCAATTAACAAATAAGGGAAAAGTCGCCAGCTGGCTGCCAGCTCTGCTGTCCTCCAGACTGGCAATCAGTTTCCTGGGTGTCCCAGGAGTCCGCTGAATCGAGACTTTCTCCCATTATTCTCCAGGTCTGGACTGTGCCTGCCACACCATCTACCCTGGGAAACCTCCCTCAGTTTCTCCTGGAGGCCTCATTTGTGTGACACCTGCTAGGCAGTGGCATCCCTATCCACCCAGGAATTCTCTCTCTTCCTCTCTT
Source organism: Mus musculus (assembly GCF_000001635.26). Classification (NCBI taxonomy): domain Eukaryota; kingdom Metazoa; phylum Chordata; class Mammalia; order Rodentia; family Muridae; genus Mus; species Mus musculus. The sequence continues at coordinate 128,089,272 of NC_000070.6, read as the reverse complement.
GGATCTATGCCTCTCCAGACTTCACTATTGATTTGCTTCCTTCCTGCTCTGCCTCAAAACATGGAGCAGTCTGGGTCATAAGGTCCAGGCCAAAAGCCTGGAACAGAGGGGGACCTGAAGACTGTGTGAGGGTTACTGAAGAAAGTTTACTGTCACAGTTAAGAAAACCATCAGGATTCTATTGTTTTTCAGTTTAATGTGTGTGTGTGTGTGTGTGTGTGTGTGTGTGTGTGTGTGGTGTGTGTGCACACACAAGTGTGCGTGCATACAGGCACACGTGTATATGTGTGCACATGAATGTTGTAGCCTATGGGCAAGGCTTAGTGTCCTCCTCAGTTGTCTCCCACCTTATATTTTGAGGTAGCCTCTCTCACTGAGCCTGGCATTCACTGGTTCAGATAGTCTGCCTGGCCAGCAAGCCCGAGGGAGCGATGTCTCAGCTCCCCAGTGGGAGATTCCGGGTGTATGCTACAATATTGCCCTTGGCTTTTATGAGTGCGCTGGGCAACCAAACTCAAGGCTTTATAATTTTGAAGCAAGCACTTTCTGACTGAGCCATCTCTCCTCAAGAATGCTTACTTTGGGAGCTGGCTCAGCTGTGATCTTACTTCATGCTCCTTCCCGTTGCTATGGCCTACCGAAGGTCAGAAAGGTTAATAATGGAATCCAGCGCCTAGGTGCTAAGATGCTCCAGTGACTTAATACAGATTAGAGTGTTGGAAATGGTGTCTAGTATATAGTAATTTCTCAAGAGCTAGAATCACTCCTACCAGAAGCTCAGCTTCCAGTAGCTAAAATCACTTGGGTTGGGTTTCCAAGGAGACCTGGCTAGGAATCTGGATATAAGTGAGTTTATTTGGGAGTTGAATCCAAGAAACATGGAAAAAGAAATTTCCTTTGAACTCTCTTTTATGATGGTCTATCATTCCTGAGTACATTAGCTCTACCCACTTAGCTACAGATGAGATATACCTGGTAAGTCCTCTATACCCTCATTAACAACTGAGTAGCTAAGGCACTGGGCCAGGGTTGGGGTGGAGGGGCAGATTAATGTCCTATGGTACTTTCAACTAGGCCCTAACTTACCTAGCACCTGGATCTTTCAAGTGTCATGGGCCCCTTGCTAGGTCTCTTTGCTCCCCAAGCTGGCACCCTAAAGATACAAGGATGTTGAAAACTAATAGAGAGAACCAACTCCCAGAGGCTGATGGCTATTAACTTGAAAGCCGAGCCTCTTTCACCTCCTCCTGATGTCATTGTCTGCATCCTTCCTGGGGACAGCCTCCTGGCTGGGCAATGCCTAGCACACTGGCAGGACCCAAAGCAACCACAGCTCATTAAATTGATTTATGGTTTGGTCCCTACCCTTCCCAGTAGGCTGCTTGGAGGCTGGGCCAGTGGTGAGGGCACAGACTTGGATGCAGCTGCCAATTCCTGCACCCTGCTCCTAGCCACTGCTTCTCCTTCTCCCTGCTTCCACACGTTCCATACCCCCTTCCTTGTCTGTCCTGGTGCTTGACAATTAGGCTGTGTTTATTAGGCCATGGGATCCCACGCTGCTCCCCTCCCCTCCGCTGCCCATAGATTTTCCTGCTAGGACTGCAGAGATCATAAAAACAACAACCCACCTTGTCGCTCCAGCGTATTTACTAACTCGGCCATAAATAATCAGAGTGATTTGCATATTACTATCTGGCTTTTTATAGCACCACACATCTGAGCTCTGGCAGGCAAAGCTGGGGTGGAGGCAGGGCAGGAAGGTGAGCCACGCTCTAGGCACGCAATGACATTGGTCAGAGTGGTTCAAGTTTCTAACTCTGATCCATAATGCCCGGCAGGCCTGACTTTTCCAGGCCTAAAAGCGGAGAGAGAACCAGGGGTGGCATGGGGTGTCTGTGACAGGAAAGCCAATCACTGTCACCTGGTCAGGGGCAGACAAGGACACAGGGGTAGCTGAGAATAGCTCTAAGACAGACATCAGCAAAGCAGAGCTTTTGAGCTCTGAGCAGAAGGCCACTCGCTTCTCTCATGCACTATGTAGGAGCCAGCTGCAGCTAAGTGCTCACACTCTGCAATCAGACAGGCCTCTGCCCCTGCCCTTCACACTGTGTAACCCTGCTTGGCTCACTTGACTTCTCTGGGCTTTGTTTGTTCCTCTGTATGATAGGAACCACAACAGCACCTATCTCCATAATAAAAGCCAGACAGTGGCGCACGTCTTTAATTCCAGTACTTGGGAGGCAGAGGCAGGCAGATTTCTGAGTTCGAGGCCAGCCTGGTCTACAGAGTGAGTTTTAGGACAGCCAAGGCTATACAGAGAAACACTGTCTCAAACAAACAAACAAACAAACAAACAACCCTGCGGTTTCACTTATCCATACGGGAAGGTAATTTAGCAGAAGGTTAAGGCACAGGGCAAGGAATGGATGCAGTAGTGGTGATGGTGGTGACAGTGATGGTGATGGGGACAGCCATGATGGTGCTGATGACGGGGTTAGTGGTGGCCACTATGAGGGCGATGACAAAATATTGAATTTTCATGGGCTAGTGATGGAACTCAACACTACTGCCCTGTTCATGTGAAGCCGTGGGTTTGATCCCAGCATATCGTCCCCCAAGACAGAAGAAAAGATGTAAGGGGAAAGGAAACCATCAGAATGGGATGTAGCTCAGTTGGTAGAGTGTTTGTCCGGCATCTGGGAAGTCCTAGACTCCACTCCCAGAACTAGTGGTGTGTGCCTGTAATGCTAGCAGCTCGTGTGTAACTAGCAGGAGGACCTGAAACTTGAGGTCACCTTTAACTACATAGCTAGTTCAAGACTAGCTAGAATTATATAAGACCCTGTCTCCAAAAAAAAAAAAAAAATCCTTTATACTTCTATCATACTAATGAAGTGCCCACTACTAAGTTAGGGAAGCCATCAGTGTTCGAAGCTGGCTGTGGTCAAATGGAAGTGTATAAAGGGGTCCATAGAAGCAGAGATTTGGTCCATTTAGGGGTTCTACAGAATCTGGGGATGTTCACCAGGCTGCCTGCCCCACCTCTCAATCTTTTACTTTGCCTATTTGCCTCTTCTTAGAAGGGCAGCTGTGAAGAGCCAGGGATTTGTGTGTTGTGTTTTGTTTCCTGTTTCCTCTTGGTGTAGAGTGGCCACACACACCCTTTGGAGAATGAATACATGAATGAATGAGGCCTGCCAATAAAAAACCCACTCTATATTAATCACAACACACGCAGAATCCTCCTGATTTTCCTCTGCTCCTCAACACCGCTAAATCCTCCAGGGTCATTTCTCTCCACCGTATCCTGGCTGTCTTACCTGTGATCCCACCACTGCCCATGTGGGTCTCCTGACCAGATCCTGACCATCAGGTCATCGTCAAGGACCCTCTTTGGGGTGGCCACGCCACAACTGGGGCTTGAATTGTACCCTGGGTTTTCACCAAAGGTGATATCTAGAGGAGAAAGGATGCAAGACCTGGAATGGAGCAAGCCTCTTGGAAGGAAGTTCCATGGTGCTCAGCTGGAAAGACTGGCACAGGAGAGGCGGGGACAGAGGAGGAGCCATGAGGGTCCAATCACTCTTGAAGGAGGGTCTAGAAGGAAGCTCCAAGGGGGAAAGGGTGGTTTGTGTGAGCCAATAGAATAAAACCCAGGTCTAAGTGTCCTGGGAGGTTTCTAGATAATTCTCTCTGGGCACACATGATCAGAGGCCGGGCTAATTGGCCGTGGTCACTCTACACCGGGAGTAAGGCCTAAGTTTTCAAAAAAAAATTCCTTAGGTTGGTCTGCATTTTCCAAGTTTCTCTAAGCTAGAATGTTTATATAATGCAAATAGGTATCCAATGAAGGGAAGGAGGAAGCCAGAAGCTGAGGAAGCGGGGGCCACATCCTGGAGGAGGCCGGCTGTGCTCTACTCCCCGCTGGCCATCCGGGAACTCCTATTCTGAGCCTCACAGCTCAGCTCCCTGGCAGCAAATGGGAGATTTGTGCAGGTCGTGGGGCCCCCTGTTTCTATTTTCTTCCTTCTCTTTCCCACTTTGTATTTGGTAAGAATCTAATTTTAACCTCTCCAGATGCCGTATTTTTGATCTTTTCAATTGATTCTTTGCGGAAATGGAGTAACAGAAGGGCCGTGAATCTTTTTAATGGAAAAGATAAAAAGGCTTTCAATGGCTGGGAGACAAACCCTGTCTGCTCCCCTCTCAGCCTGGCCTTGCCTTTGGGGTCCCAGCCCTCCCATACCCCTGCTTCTGTCATGAAACGGAGAGACACCTGCATGCTGGGCCTTCGCTGAGGACAGCTAATCGTAAAGCATCATGTGCAGCCTGTGGCATGGAAGAGATCCAGGCTGGGTGAGGTTAGGAGTGTATGTCCCACCTCTTCAGTCTCGCAAACATTCCTACCCACCCCTGGGAGATATTGGCCACTGTCTGGACACATCTTAGTTTTTACAGTAGAGGCAGAGGTGCTACCAGCAGGCCAAGGATGCAGAGGTCAGCTCCCAGAACAAAGATTATCCATGGACTCAGAATTTGGCCATGTCACAGTGGAGACACGCTACTGAGCCATGTGCCAAGATGGGTCTCATCTCTCTAGCTCTAAGATGCCAGTAGCTCTGGCCACTGGCCATCCTTGGATCATTCGGACATTCAGGCTTGTAGCTTCTTCTGGAACTAAGGGTTGTCATCACTCACTGCTGTCCCAGTATGGAAAATATAATTCATACTCCACGGACTAAATTTCCATTTCACAGCTGAGGCTGTGGAAGATGAAGGGAGCTGTAAATAGAAGGCCTGGGATTGAACTCATACAGTCAAGCCCTGAGCACCACTCTGAATTCTGGGACAGCAAATGGCATGTAGTAGTTGTTGCTCTGGTTACCCCTGGGGACCAAACAGCATCATTGGGCAACAGAGCTGGTCCTAGCCACAATGTATCTCCACTGATACACAGATGCATGCCTTAGTCCCAGGTTCCCCCGTGAGTCCTGTAGCCTGATACTGGTGCTTTCCATGTGTAGTCTAAGACCTTGAAACCATGGCACTCATTTTCTAGAGGAAGGAGTTAGTTTAGCTGGGTAAGAGGACTTCCTTCAACCATCCCCTATCCATATCCAGGATCAGTGTATTGGATCATAGAGTAGGAGCTAAAACAGGACCACACCACAATGTGGACAATGTGTGCCACTGAGGGGAAAGGCAAGCCAGATAGATGTGGCCTTTTGACCATCAACTTCTTGACCTCAAAGAGCCTGAAATCAATAATGACATGTAGTTCTCTTATGGCCCTTGACCTCAACGGAACAGGACACTGGCAACAGTTCAAAGGGAAACCAGTAAAACCAACCAGGACCCCTGAGACTCTGCCCTTACGCACTAAAGCAGCCTAAAAATAAACACCAACGCCTTCAGCTGTTGATTAGCAAGTAAGCTATTGGCCTTTGGTAACAAGTGAGAGGCGTGGACATTCTGACAGTCACTGGGGTGTGTATGCTTTAAAATACTCAACCAGGAAGTCCCACTGTGGTCATGCTTCAGGGACACATCGAAGCCACTAACACATCAGACCAGGGAACACAGAAACAAGGAAAGCGATGAGAGGACAGAGAGAAGGCACCAGGGCAGGTTGGTTGACGAGCAAGAGAACTGCACTGGAGAGTAGGCCAGGAAAACAGCCAAGGACAGCCTCCACTGTCTGTCTGGGCCTGGCAAGCTTCTTGTCTTTGAGGCTCTGTTCTCTGAAACCCATGACTAAGTCCTGAGAGAAGCATGCCAGCAAGGCAGGCTATCCCTGCCCCATACACCCATCAGCCCTTACCTGCAAGATGGGGTTCCCTCAACCTATCGCAGTCTCTATTCCTAGAGTCTTCTGGAACAAGCTTCCCTCTTTCTTCCTATACCCAATTCTGTATTTGTCACCAACCCACCCCACAGCCCTGTCCTCCTTCCTGCCCTCAAAGTGAGGCTAGACAACTGTTGGATCTTCCCAGGAGCCACAGTGACAAACATCAGGTCCAGTCAGATGGGACTCAGGTCCAAACCTCTAAGGTATGGGTGCCTGCACTCACACGTGCTTGACCATATACATAATTAAAAGGAAGCATAAATATTTTTTTAAAAATCTCACAACACTGGCCTTGGTCCTCTGGAGCCTGGGTTTACCCAAGGATCAAGGACACCATCCAGGTCTCCTGGGGCTGCTGTACTGTGTCGAGAGCCTGATTCTGGGTTGAGCCTGGGCCTTGCAGTGCGCCTTAATCTCTCCAAACCTCATTCCTATCTGTGAAATGGGGGGATGGTGTCCACCTTGTGGGATCAGTGTAAAAAACAAAGGGTTCAATTCAAAACTTCCAGTTGGAGCTTAGAGAGCTTTGGGCCTTAGTCTAGGATGCCAGGGCACAGGGTAGGATTTGGGTACAGCAGACTTCTGGGGCTTCTTGGCATCTGGATCCCAGGTCCAGGATACTGAGACCTGGCTACTATCTAGCAAGGATGGGACCTTGTGACAGTCAGGCTGAGTTAAAAGGGTCTCAGAGTCTGAAGGAGAGAGTAGCAGCTAGTGGTATTCAGCAAAATGTGAGGATTCAAAATCATCTCACATTCCTGTGAACAAGAATGAAGCCACTCTGTTGGGAAGCAGAGGGGAATCAATGGTATTGGCAGGCCCATCGTGTTCTCCTATGATTCATTGAAAAGTGGGCCCAGGCAGCTAGGAGAAGGGTCTCCTCCGCACAGGGTGGAACCTGAGCCTAGACCCTCAAAGCTGGCCTACACAGTGATACACTTCCTCCGACAAGGTCACACCTCCTCATCATCTCAGTTCCAATGATCCAAGAGTATTCAAACCACCACATTAAGTCAGCCCCAATTAATTGTTGCCTTTATAAGAGTTCTTGGTCATGAAGTCTCTTCACAGCAATGGAAACCCTAAGAGAGCTGTCAGCCATGGAAATGCAAACCCTTATAAAATAATCGCTTCCTTGTTGTTTAAAGTTCAGAATAAAGCTCATTTAAAATATCAAATTGGGGCAGGGAGATGGCTCAGTTGGCTAAGTGCTGAGTTCTGGTCCCTAGCATGCACATACAGAGAGCCCAACACTGCTCACAGAGGGACAGTCCTGGGAGCGTCAACTGTTCACACCGGCAATTCCAGAACCAGGGAACCCCGTTCCAGATAGAAGTCAAGGTCAGAGCTGGACTGCGGCTTGCTCTCCTGGAATGTTCACATCCCAGCCTCAGTGCCACCATTGGCTGCAGCCTAGGTCCTTTCCTAGCTGTGACAACAAGCCTCACACCCTCTAAGCATCTCTTTTTCTCCAGTTAAGCACTGATCTTCCCCTACCCTCTAACCTTCTCTTTGTCCTGGCCATTCTCCTTTGGGCCCACCTGAGCTTATCATTGCCCTCTGTGATCGTGGGCGGAGAGAATATATTGAAGCATCTTCTTTCTTTCTTTTTTGTCCATATTTAACTTTGAGTTGACTGAAAATGCATTCTTATTATAAAAATAATGCAACCATGTCACAAAAACCCTTTTTAAATAAAAAGAAGAAAAAAACCTCAAAGATAACCAATCCTCCCCATGAGTGTATGGTTACCATGTTCGTGCCTTTGCCTCCTCTGTGTCTGTTGACCAGGCCCATGTTCTTACACAGCCAATAATCTCATGCACAGATCTTTGAGACCTGTTATGTGATTTTTAAATTACATGTACTTAATTAGGGTTGAGGTGTTGTGAGCTTGACACATGAGCCTGTGGAGGTCAGAGGACAGGAAGTCAGTTCTTTTCTTCCACCATGTGGGTCCCACGGATTGAACTCAGGTCATCACGAACTTGACGGCACGCTCCCTTACCCTCTGAGGCATCTTGTAGGCCTCCGCTTTGTGGTTTTAAACTTAAACATTTTTCTAGGCTATAATGTCATGATGGTTGTCTTTGGCTTCCTGCACCAGTGTGGAACTGAGGAGGAAACTTAACTCTGAGACAGCTTGACTAGATCTGGAGAGCAAAAGCAGGCCACGACAGTCTACAACCTCAAGCTTCATGAGTGTGGCAATTCTTCAGAGCTGTCTCTTCCATTCTGTACTGGTGTCACCTGCTTTGGGGCCCTATTTGTGCCTGCCATGCATTCATCTGTTAGACCAGTATGTATCAAACTGAGGTGTCGGCAGCTACATGTGTAATAATGAGCAAGGTGGCAGTGGCCTCATAAGCTCATAAAGAATTGAGGGTGCCAGTGTCTTACTTAGTAAGGCATCAGAGAGCAGGACATTCATTGAGATCCCAGGACACATGAGACAAGGGTGCTTCATCTGCACACATCGGCTCAACACACTTCTTTGCAGATAAGGGAGAGGCGTCCAAGGGTACTTGCCCAGGATCTGAGAGCCAGGAACCAGCAGAGGCAAGATTCACACCCAAGACTTCTGTATTCAAAGGTATTCCTCAGTACCCATCACGATCACAGAGGTTGTGGGAAGTGATCTGTCTCTCCTGAACCTCTACTAAGATTTAGACAAATTAAAAGACCACTGTATAACCTTCTCAACAATGTGCTTAAATTATTTCATGAAAGAAAGACAAAAACAAAAAACAAAAACAAAAAAACCAAAAAACAACAACAACCAAGATACGGCATAGCTTGAGGACAGGAGGGGCATGGTTATATTTGAGAAGTTTCTACTGAGGCACATAAGCCAAGACCACCATTTAAACAGAAGTATAATTCAGGCACTCTAGTTTATATTTGCCTAGCAAGCAGACAGTTGTGTGATTCAAACCTTTCCGGGACCACTCTGACAACTGAGTACCCAAGAGGCGACTCCATCTGCCTCTTCTCGCCATCAGAATTTGAAAGCCCCCTCCTCCTGCATAATTGCTCCAGGCAATCAGCACCAACTGATCAATCAAACAAAGAAAATTGCAGGTTTGAAGCTTTAATTAAATCTATCCGGCACTATCTAATTAAAGAAAATCTTTATGATTCTACATACTCCAAAATAGAAGGAGCCCACTCCTTTGGGGTTCTATGGATAATTCACCATGCCCTGTCAAGGCCTTCACTCAGTTTACAGTGTTGGAAGAGGTGATAGATAAAGACAACTGGTCTACCTTGCATTCCTTTTAGGCTAAGTTCAAGTCAATTTCAACATGGCGGGTCTATGGGGTTTCAGGAGAGGATGGCTATCTGTAAGTGATTTTCTTTCATCCACACTCCTCCCCAAATTCCTTAGGGCACATAAGTACTTGTTTAGGTCTTGGACCTTTATCTTATCCACCACAAGACGAGTCACCCTGTGACTAAGGGGCTGTGAATCAAGGCAGGGGGAGGGGGACTGAGAACAGACTCCTTTGTAGCTCTGAGTTTACTGGCCATTCTTAACTTCAGCTTTCTCATCTGCAAAGTGGGATGACTGCAATATGCCTTGGGTTGCTGAAATGAAAAAATAAATAAATTACTATGACTGAGAAGCTGCAGCAGCTATACAAGGAGTAGCTATCGTCAGTAGTTGGCTCTGAAGAGAGGAGCAAACTGGGTAGTAGATTTTCAAGCCTGCCGTAGTCTGGGAGATCTCTTTATGGATTCCTTCCCCCTCCTACCAAAGGTCTTGATGGCTTTCTAGCTTTCTGAGAAATGTTATTTATCTCAGGACGGCTATGCTATCCTGTCATCACAAAGCTTAGCTGGGTTGTCAGAGCCGGGATCTGTCACTGGTCACCTCTGCTTTTGTGGAGTTTATGTAAGTCCAAGATCAGCACTGTCTTTGATATGTGGCTGCAGCAAATCCGGAGAAAGGACAAGCTGGAGGTGCCTCTGTCAGTCAGCCAGGGCATCCATCATAAAATAGTGCTGAGTTCTTTGGGATAAAGTAGTAAAACCGAGGAAGCAGACATGCCACACGGACATTCTTCCTTCTGTGGTTCCACAGGCATGCCCCTGTCTGTCAAGAATAAAACAGATGGGGAAACTGATCCAGAGGCTGCCAGGGAGCCCTCTGTCATATGCACAGGAGCTCAGTGGTGCCATCTGGGAAAATTTTTTCCTTAGGGTGGGGCTCAAGGTACCACTGCCCTGTCAGCCATAGACACTCAGGGGCATCAGGGTGTCAGAAATCACTTTAGTGATTGCCACCTGTACCCAGCTCCATTGTCTGCATTGCTCCAACATATGACCCTGATCCATCTCCTCACTGATGCTCCAGAGCACACAGGTGCCATGCTGTACACCTTGGGGTCAGTCATGTCACTAGACCTGGCTGGATGAGGTTTGGTGCATCTCTCTTAAACAAACCTGCTGGGCTTTCTGAGGTTGGAAACACACAGGGACATACAATCAGGTAACAGGTGCCTCTGGAGCAATGGGAGATGGGTGGAGACGCCCAACATTTTTCTTCTAGGCTATGACTCAATAGTCTCCTGCCTAGTGATGATATCCTCGGTCATTTTCTTCATTCCTTGGTCTTTATAAACGCCTTTCCCTGCACAGAAACTCATTTACTTTCCTTCTCTTCCCCCTGTCTCCTTTCCTTGCCCTGGTGAGGATTGAACCCTGGACCATTCTTTTTGTCCCTTGTTCCACTCTGATCTACTATGGGCCCAGGTAAAATCTTTGTGCCCAGTAGATACTTGTTAGGTATGGATGGGATAATATTTTTGTTCAATGATTATAACAGAAACACTGGTGATGGTGGGATAAGAAAGGGCCAAAGGCTTGAGTGCAAAGGTTGGGTGGGTGGGAGTAGGCAGGCAGGGCCAGGTAGACAGAAATGAAGGAGTAAGAGATGGACCTCCATTCCCTTCTCCTCTCCATCCTAAACCACCATGTTAGTCCCTAAACAACACAGTGTAGTAATTATTGATATAACATTTACATTGCATTTGATATATATAATCTAGAGAATAATTAAAACGAGGGAGGATATGCTTATGTTTTATGCAAATGATGAGACAATATAGGTGAGACCCCAGCCTCCAAGGACTCTAATGTCTTTGGGGGTCTGTATTTATTTAATCTTCTTATTGCTTCGAGAAAAAAAAACTTGACAAGAGATAATTAATGAAAGAAGATTTATTTTGAGTCATAGTTTAAAGGTACGATATATCATGGTGGGGACTCGGGGAGGCAAGGACTTGAGGATGCTGGTCACATTTTGTCCAGTCAAGAAGTGAGAAGCAGTGGATGATCATGTTTAACTCATTCTCTGTATTCAGTCCAAGCCAGAAAACCATGGGATGGCACCACCCATACTTATGGTGGGTCCTCCCTCATCAAACAACCTGATCTAGATAATTCCTCATGGTCACACCCCTGTTGATTCCAGGTCTTGTCAACTTGAAAATAGCTATCAAACCATCATAGGATCCTAGAACCAAATATGAGAGAGCTATACTAATTACATTTCTATAGGTATTGTGCCCTGCTATATTTAAAATTTCACATAAGAACCATAACTGTATCTCCAAAGAGCAATGGGAAAATACTAGAGAATAAGAGGAAATTCTAATTTCAACCAGGAGTCCTTGATTGTCTCTGGACAGACCAGGCAGGGGTAAGTGAGTGATACATTGTGTGTTGAGGAACAGCAACAACCTGGGGGCTGGGAAGAGTTCAGTGACTAAGAAGTAAAAGGGCAGCCAGTAGCTAGAAATAGGACTCCAGGGCAAAGTGTTAGCCTCTTACCAGAGAAGAAGCCTGGGGAGATGGTCTAGGCAGACCTGGCTCCAGACGCTGCAGGGCACATTGCTAGCTGACAAAGAGAGGCCCTGTCCTATGGAAGGCACTTTATTTCAACCCTTCACACACAGTTCCAGCCTGTAGGAGCCCACTGGATCATTATGGCTGCTTTATATGAGCAACTTGCAGGTGGAAAGCCTTGCAGTGTGGATGCTATAATGCCGTGCACTAAGTGGTACATGATTTATGTTGCTGGGATGCATGAAAAACAGTCAAGTCATTCATTCTACAACATAATGAGCAGCTGCTGTTGGCCTGGCCTGGTTACTGAGAATACTAGAGAGAATAAAGCCCCGGTCACACGAAACTTACATGCCAGTCCATGGAGGCTCTGTGAGCGCAAAGACTACAATGTCAGATCGGTCGTCTGGGCTACAGAGAACAATGTACAACCGACAGCGTTCATGTATCATGTCAAACATATGTGGAAGTTAGCAAAGAGACTCTTGAAGTGCTGTAACTTGGTGTGTGGGTGTTCTTGATGTAGTGCTGTAGGGCAGTTATCAAAGGGACCGGGACTGGAGCAGGCACGGACACACTGTAGGGTTAACGGAGGGCGAACTAAGGGAAAGTGAGCCAGTAGGTAAGATGAGGAAAGGGACAAGCCACCAAAGGTGTGCCAGGCATAGTCAGGAGTGGGTCTTTCTCAGTGAGACAGGAAACTGGTGGAATTCTGAGCAAGAGAGTGAGAGGGTCCGAGCCACTGTGTCACAATAAACGTTGAGCGTTTAACTTCTCACCCTGCACACAAGTGATGCCAACCGAACTCAGGGAGTCACAGACCAAAGTGGATTCAAAAGACAAAAGAGAATTCTTAGGGAGAAGAAAGTTTCAGCTGAAGAGAAGAAGGGATGGGGAAGGGTCATGGGGGAGGAGACAAATAAAATGTCATTATATACATATACAAGAGCACCGAGTGGGAGGAGTCATCTGAGGGAGTGGAGAGAAACATTGGCCAAGTGCTTATAAACATGAAGACATCTATTTGATCCCCAGAACCTGTATTTAAGAAGCTAGGTGTGGTGGTGCATCCTGGGAATAACAGAACCCAGAGAGGCAGACAGATCCCTGGCACTTACTGGCCAGTCAGCCTGGCTTACTTGGAGAGTTCCAGACCACACTGGGGGGATTCTGGCCTCAAGGAAAGGTAAAGGGAATAATACCAGAGGGTACCTTCTAATGTGTGCGTGCACACACACACACACACACACACACACACACGCATAAACATCACATCACATACACACACATCACACCACACACGCATACCACATAAATATCACATACATTATAACACACATCACATAACACACATAACACACATAACACACACACACACACACACACTCTGAATCCCCCAAGGGAAAAGGACTCCCCTGTCCCCATGTATGAGTCAGGGATAAAGCTGTTCTCCATATGTTCCATAGTGGATACCCAGAAGCATGCATTTGTCAAAACTGATGGAACATTATAGCACCAAAAATTAACCCTTGTGTCTTCCTCTCTTCTTATCCACCCCCCCCCATCCACTCCTCCTCCATTTCACTTCAGAAAGGGCAGAACTCGCACAGATACCAACCAGCCCTGGCATATCAAGGTGCAGTAAGACTAGGTAATTCCTCCCTATTAAGGCTAGCGAGGCAACCATGTAGGAGAAAAGGGTCCCAAAGGCAGGCAACAGAGTCATAGACAGACCATGCTCCCACTGCTAGGGGTCCCACAAGAAGACCAAGCCATACAACTATAACATGTGTAGAGGGCCTAGCTCAGTCCTATGCAGGGCTCCTGTTTGATGAACCCCTAATGTGTTTATAATTTTAAAAAACACATTGAGAAGATCCCAGGAAACTCAGGCAGTGGCAAAGAACATCTGTACTGTAAATATATCCGACCTCACTGAAGGAGGGGAAGGGAGAGGTGCTGAGCAAACTTTGGAAAGCTTTGAGGTCTGCAGGAGCAAAGACTGAAGGAGCCGCTCTCAGGCCTGAACTCTAGGCTATAAAGCTGTGCCTCTGAGAGTTTGGGCCAGCAGGTCCTAGTGAGAGACCCTGTCTCAAAATAAGATGGATGGTCCTGTGGAATCACATTTGAGATTGACCTCTGACCTCAGAAGTTGCCCTCTGACCTCTACAGTTGACTTCTGGCCTCCACAGGTAAGCACATATCTAGACACACAAGTGCACTGGCACAAACACACAAAAATGAACACATGGGAGAGAACCGAGGGCACGCAGGAGAATCCCACATAAGGCGAGAAGACTCTACTCTTGGTGAAATGAAGCAGCTGCCTTTAGGTGTGAGCTATCTATAGCCTACAGTACTTCCTTCTGTAGCACACAGTGTGGGGGACAGGAATAACTGTAACACCCAGTGTGGGGGGCAGGGATAACTGTAGCACCCAGTGTGGGGGACAGGAGTAACTGTAACACCCAGTGTGGGGGACAGGAGTAACTGTAGCACCCAGTGTGGGAGAGACAGGAATAACTCTCAGTGGCAAATCAAACAAACATTACCTCTACCATATTTTTTTATTTCTACCTTTTAATCAATATAAAATTGGTTTTATATACTAAAACAAAATATACCATTACCCTAATAAATCTTTTAACTAAAAGCGTACCTCCTAAATTTTATTCCGTGTATTTGCTTGCCTGTTTGTTTATCTCTCTGTGTGCGGAGGGGTGCATGAGAGCCACAGTGCTCACAAAGAGGTCAGAGGACAGCTGTCAGGAGTCGGTTCTCTCTTCTCACTGTGTAGGACCTGGGGATGGAACTCAGGTGTTCAGGCTCAGCAGCAAATGCCTTTCCAGGCTGAGCCATAGCCCCAGCTGCGGCCATCCTTGTTTTGATAAGAAAATAAGTAAACAAAAGATTCCCTGATCTCCGCCCTTAAGGGTGGAATGAAAGGACAAAGGCTGACTGACAGCAAGGAGATCCAGAAGACGGCCATGGGATCACCGAGGCAAGAGGTGACATTGTGTGAACCAGGCTTAAGCAGAGAGGGTGACTAGAAAAGACGAACCTTTGGATGGGGCGGGAAGCGACTAGGAGAGCATTTACAGAGTGCACACTGTGTGCTCAGAATGCTCCTGAAATATTAAACCTTGCAGGAAGCTGGGTCTTCATAACCTGTCTACGAGGTCAGTACTATAGGAGCCTGTCCTAAGTCATCCTGTTCTTTGTGATTAAAAAGAAAAAAAAAATACTCTGACCAAAAGCAATATAAGAGAGAAAGGGTTTCTTGGGCTTACAATTCTAGGTTGCAATCCTTCATTAATGGGCAGTCAAGGCAGGAAGTTAAGGCTGAAATGTGAAGGCAGGCCTGCTTGTTATTCCACACAGCATTACCTCCAACTGAGGAACTCTCTTCACAGCCAGTAAAGTACAGCAGGAACTGTGGAAGAGGCTGCTTGCTGGCTCTCAGGCCAGCTTATATTTGGTTAGCTTTCTTATAGAGTTCAGGACCACCTACCTGGGGATGATGCTGCCCGCAGTGGGTTAGGCCCTCCTGTATCAATGAATAATCAAGATGGTCACCCACAGACATGCCCATCATGCAATCTGATCTAAGCAGTTCCTCGGGGGAGTACCTCCTCAGGTGACTCTAAGCGGTATCAAAATGACAGTTACAAAACAACCAGGACAGAGCCCCATTGTCTGGGTGTGAAAACTGAGGACCAGAGAGAAAAAGCCTTCTCAAAGTCGTGCTGGCATTGAGAGGCAGAGCAAGGAGGTTCAGCCCTGGAGATGCTCTAAACCGTGGAGATGCTCTAAACCATGCTTCTCCACCATCTACCCTGTGTCCTGCCTGCTGCAGGGATATGATGGCCGTAGGGACTACAAGGACTGAATCCTGATGTCAAGAAACAAACACCAAAGTCAGGGCCACAGGCGGGTCCGGTGTCACACAACTGTAATTCATAAGGTCAAAGCAGGAGAACTGTACATTAAAGACTTGCCTGGGCGACAGAGTGAATTCAGAGCCAGCCTGGGCAATTGCAGGAGGCCCTGTCTCTAAATAAACAGTCTGGGGATGTAGCTTGATGATAGAATACTTGACCTGAATGTGTAAAGAAAGCCCTGGGTTTAATCCCCAGCACTACAAGAGATGGAAAGAGAGGAAGGGAGGGGGGAGGGAGAGAGAGAGAGAGAGAGAGAGAAGAAGAAGAAGAAGAAGAAGAAGAAGAAGAAGGAGGAGGAGGAGAAGGAGGAGGAGGCGGCACAGGAAAAGGAAGGAAGGGGGCAGGCAAATGGAGAGGGAGAGAGAGTCAGAGGCACAAAGAAGAACTGCTTAAAGTCACACCTTACTGTTTAAAAGCTTATGATTTAGGTCTAAAGGAGGGGCCAATTTATAGCTTCATCTTCCCAGAGCAAACAAGACCCAAGGTCAGCCCCACCCCCAACAAAGCTTATGGCCCAAGGTGTCCTGAGGCCTTGCCTGCCTGTGAGCTCTAAATAAACTTCTACATGCTGTCTTGGAGCTGAAGTAGCTAAGGGCACAGCTGTAGCACAAGGTGAACCCGAACAGGGGTATTTCTACCTTATATAGAAGCCAGCCGAGCAGACGCAGCTGCTGGGATGCAGTTGGCTCTACCTCATGAAATCACCTAGGGATCCAGGTTCTCCCAGCTCCCAACTCAGGAAAGGTGAGAGGACAGCAGGTTAGGGAAGCCTTTCTAAGCCAGGCCTGGACAGAGAGCACGTGACGTCTGCCTACCGGTTACTGAATCACGTGACTCTACCTAGCTCAGCAGGCAGCTGCCGACAAGTCTACACGTCTGAGGAGAGGCAAGATGGATGGTGGGCAGTTAGCCTTCTCTGCCATGCTGCTTAATGTGCCAAGGGAAAATAAACCCTGACACCAAAGACAAATGGTGGCATTGTCGAGAGTTAAGTGCAATCCGTGAAAAGGGCAGAAACCACCCCAGAAAAATTAGTGATGCTTTCTGGCCCTTCTACACACATCTTGGCCATCACCCAGTCCCAGATATTGGGGCTGGACCAAGTTGTGGGGTTCCCCTAGATATGAGCCTTTGTTTGGTAAGTCAGGCGGATGAAGCTAACCTGGTGAAGAGAAGGGGGTTGACGTAAGGCTAGGATGTGGCTTAGTTGCTAGAGTGCTTGCCTTGCGTGCATGAGGCCCTGGGTTCAATCCCAAACACCACATGAAAAGCCAACAGCAAATATGTGACACATGATTATAATCCCAGCACTTGGGAGGTAGATGCAGGAGGATCAGACACTAAAGGTCATCGTTAGTTATACAGAGAGTTCAAGGCCAGCCTTGGGTGGAAAGCATTAATTGGCCATGGCATCAAAACAGCAGTACTGGAACAGCTGATTGGTTATAGTATAGTACCTAATTATCATGTGGGCAGCAAGCCAGAATGATGTGTGTGTGTGTGTGTGTGTGTGTGTGTGTGTGTGTGTGCTGAGTTATATATACAGTCTCGCAGAAAGCTCTGTATAAAATTACTTTTCAGACAAGGCCAGCTACCTGGGTTCAGAGACATTTTTTACACAAAGACAGGCAGAGAGATAGGGAACCCCCGCTGAGAAAGGGAGTCCCCCATTTTGCACCAAGCTCAGAAAGCCATCCAGTCATGGGGACTGCTGCCTTAATAGTAAGGCTCCCCAACACCCAGGTCTCCTAATGGTACTTACCACAGTTCATCCTTACACATTACAGCCCAAATTCTCTAAGTAGTTTGAAATTCAATGCTTGTCTTCCATTTGCTTAAGATCTTACCACCACCACCACCACCACCACCACCACCACCACTCCCCCGTCCCTGCTTGCTCTGACCATATTCATTTCATACATGTGGGTACACTGTCACTGTCTTCAGACACAGCAGAAGACGCCATCGGATGCCCAATACAGATGGTTGTGAGCCACCATGTGGTTGCTGAGAATTGAACTCAGGACCTCTGGAAGAGCAGCCCATGCTCCTAACCGCTGAGCCATCTCTCCAGCCCCCATTTACTTAAGTTCTAAGAGAACAAGGAATACAAGCCCGTGGGTGTGTCTGAGGTACCATTTCTGCTATCCAAGACAGGGAAAGCTAGAATGTACAGTAGGTTCAAACCTGTCTCAACCCTGAAGACAACACCCCTAGGGTATCGGGGTTCTATGAGTAGCAGGTTTTTTGATGTCCTCAGTTATTCAGGAAGTGTGACTTAAGTGTAAAGGGGTCATTGTACCATCTCAGCCTGAGTACAACAGGCAACAGAGAAGCAGGGAAACATACGGGAGTAGTCAACTTCACTCTGCAGTAATGCTGAATCCGTGACCATGGCAACAACAAGGGTGGGGCCAGTGGTGAGGAGGAGTAGAGACAGCACCACCTGAGCTGGGCCTAGGACTCCATAGTGTCTTAAATGTTTGCTGTTATTAAATAGCCAGCTGTGCAGTGAACAAGGAGAGACCTTGTCATGTAGCTGGGAGGCCTTGCTATGAATTGGAAAACTCCCAGGACCTCAATTCTGCTGCCCACCTGCCTCTGCATGCTACCTGATGCCATCTCCTCCCTCTACCGTGTCTGCCCAGACCTTCGAGGAGCACATGGTATCCCTGGATCACTGCAATTGCCTGTCAGAAGTTCAGCTGTGGAGGACTCCTCCCTCAAACTCCTGTCAGTCACCCTGTGTGATATTGGATATCAGGCAGTTCTGAGAGTTGGAAGATGGAGGGGGGGTGGCATAGCTACACAGCCTCAGTGTAGCTGAGGTAATAATTCTCACTTCTGGGAAGATTAATGGAGAGAGAACTCATAAAGCCTTTGGCACTAGAGGGAAATATTTGCTCTAATCCCATATCTGAGTGTCATCTAGTCCATCTAATTGGACAATCACAGGTCAAAGGATGCAGAGATACCCTCTTCCCACAATTGTCTTCTTGACCAGGACTTGCTCTCTAAATGCTCTAGGTTCACAACTGGGCTCACAGAGACCTCAGCCGACATCCACTTCTCTCCACATGTTTCCTATTTAAAGTCATCAAGGAAACTGACTACCGTGACCCCGAACTACAAAACACCACCCTGTCTCCAAAAGCTCTGGCCAGCCAGACCCCACAGACTGTGGCTTCTTGGCTCCTGCAATGACTCTCCATTTATTACAGGTAACCCTCCTGAGGAAAGACACAGCTCCCAGAAACACATTTGCCTCGGGATACACATTTTTGAGCATCTAGGTGAATCAGACATATCTACTTTTCCAATATTGGGGGTTTGAGAAAATCCATAATGTCTTTGGCCTCAAGCCCTCTTTCTATTAATTATTAAACCCTTGTGTGTTTCGAGGGTAATTGAATCCATGTTTCTAATTAGTTTACACTTAATTCATCAGAACAATTTTTAAAGGGCTGATGGATGTCCCAATAAGCCTCATGGGCAGTTAATGAATCTTTACTTAAGAAGAAATTGGATAACCACCAAACTGTTAGCAGTGGCTACCTCAAGGGAACAGGCTGGGACAAAGGCTGGGGACGGAGGCAGTGGGGCCCTGTTTTTTTTTTTTTTTTCTTTTTTTCTTTTCTTTTCTCTTCTTTTCTTTTCTTCAGTATTCTGCTTGACTTTTCTGAAGCAGTGGGTTCTTATTGCTTTAAGAAGTGAGGCGGAGTTTCTTTCAGTGGAATGGCCAACCTCTCTGGTAGGCAAAGGCTGGTTTAAGGCTCTCAAGAACCACAATTCACCCACTTATCCTCTGGCCTCTTGGCAGTGTAGAGCCCCGGGACTCTTACCCTTTCCCTGTGTGTTGTTGAGAGACAGGTGGCAAGAACAGCACCAGTTCAGGACCTTCCCGTATGTCCCTGCTTCTCCAAGGACATGTGTCAAGCTCCCATAAAGCATACAAAGCCCCCGGTGTTGTGGTCCCTCTCCACTTCACAACTACACTCCTGCCACAAATGAATCAGCCTCTCTGCTTTGCCTGGACATATCATCATGGCTTACCTTTCCCTAATTCCTCCCTTTACAATCCCTTCTTCTAGAAAGCATACATCCATCCATACATCCATCCATACATCCATCCATACATCCATCTGTCCATCCATCCATCCATCCATCCATCCATCCATCCATCCATCCATCCACACATCCATCCATCCATCCATCCATCCATCCACACATCCATCCATCCATCCATCCATCCATCCATCCATCCATCTATCCATCCATCCATCTATTCATTCATTCATCTACTGGGTAGATATCTGTTGAACACTTGTCATATGTCAGGCTCTGCAATGGGCCTTGGAGCTATAGTGAAGGGGAAAGAAAGAGTTCTGGAATCACTTGCAGAACTATGGGGTGGATACATACCATACACATATAAAACCTGGAAAGGTAGATTGTGGTCGCCTAAGTAAGTGTCTCCCCCAGGTCAGGAAGAAGTGTGTACCAAAAAAGAATCTATTATGGTTTAGCTATGAAACGCCTTCTGTAGTCTCATGCACTCAGAGCCTGGCTATAAGTTTATGAGCTTTGGGAAAGCCACTGGACATTTGAGGAATCAAATGTCCCCACTAGTCTCATGGACTAAGGGTGTGGCTATAAGCTAATGGACTTGGGGGAAGTGACTGAACCTTGAAATCTTGGACTTGATGAATATATGAACCAATTGCTAGGTTCATAGTGTGCTGGCTTCATTGAGAGGTGGGTTCTAGGAAGTAAATCATTGGGCATGTGTTCTCTAACATATATCCCTCCTTAGCTTCTTCCCATATCCCCCTTTTACTGCTTCCTGGCCTCTATGAAATAGCCTGCTCCACTCTACCACATTCTCCCCACAGACTGACACTTCTGAACCCCTGATCCAAAATAAGGGTTGTCTCCTTTTAGGTTGTCTGTGTCAGGCATTCTGTCACAGCAACAGGACAAGTGACTACTGCAGATCCCTTGGCTGAGGATATAACAACTGAGTGGAGATGTTGAGAATGAGAAGTAATCGAGAAAAGGAGTAGCTGGAAGGAGAGCATCTTGGGGCCTGAGATAAGCACCCACAGAGCCCCCTGACCCCATCCCAGATGAGGACTGCTTCCTAGCTCTGCGCTCAGCATTGTCGACTCTCTGCCCGATTAGTCACTTGGCTCCCTCAAGATTCTGGAAGTTCCTTGAAGGAAGAAGCTGTCTCATTAACTGTTATATCTCCAACACCTGGCACTCCTGGTAGGCATCCAATAAACGTCAAACTACGACAATGAACGGATCAACAAATGTGTCTAGCACCGCGGCTGGCACACAATGGGTTTGCTGTGTCACGTAACATCTTGTCCTTTCCCGTGTCCTCTTTGTCTCATCCTACCAGATTTCTCCTTCATCCCCAGGGGTCCTCTCAACCACCTCCTGTCCACAAAGGCGCATCCCCAAAGGATTCCAGAGAGAGGACTTGCCAAGGACAGCCTTGTTGGTGTGCAAAGGACAGTGTGGAACCCAATGGGAAGGTCCTATGGGGGCATCTGCTGCAATCCATATTCATAAGGAGATAGTAAATCTGGCAAATTTGTGGATCACTACAACTTCCAAACAGGTGTCTAACGCCAGTTGAGAGAGATCTGCAACCAGCTCCAAATGACTGCGACTCCATTCCACCTTAGGCCGATGACAGAATGTCTATTGCCAGTAACTGAGCGAATGAGTCGTAGCACTTCCCATAACGGGAGCCCAAATGTCTAAATTAAGGGATGCTTAGCTGTGCTTAACTGGGGCAGTCATCACTAGCGCCCTATAAACCCTCCGACTTACAGAGATGCAGTTTATTAGCAGAGCCTCCATAGATTACGTTGGCTGGTGCTCCATTAGCAAACTTCATTCCACATTAAACTGCAGTTCAATGGGATGTTTGCCAGCTCTGAAAGGCCATCTAATTGTACAAAAGCAGAGACGTGGGGATTGTTTCAGTAATTCATCCAGGCAGGGCTGACACTGCATTATCTGGAAGGCACTTTGTTCCTTTCTCGCTAATTTCCAAACTCCTACAGGCTCCTCAGCCTCCAGGACCGTTCTCCACCCCGTTCTCCCACCCTGATCCATTATGAGAAGAAACTGATCAGCTTCTATTGTAAATTTAATTTCAAGCAGCCAGACGCTGCCTTCTGGCACCCCAGGATGTAGCTGCTTGTGAATAGCACTAGATGAGATGGGAGATCTTGCAAGGAGATGCTCTGAACTC
Organism: Mus musculus; assembly: GCF_000001635.26. NCBI lineage: Eukaryota > Metazoa > Chordata > Mammalia > Rodentia > Muridae > Mus > Mus musculus. The sequence goes on along the minus strand of NC_000070.6, from coordinate 128,067,362 downwards.
CTGCTGGAGAGAGGCAGGCGTGGGGAGATGAATGGTGTCTTCAGATACTGCAAGCTGTGCACGGTGCACGGTGCCTACTGGCACCTCTCCGTCAGTGATGCCAGGTGTGGCTGCTGATGCCGTGTCACTGAGAAAGCTCTGTTTCACAGAGGGGGAAACTGAGGCTCAGATGGGTTAACTTGTTTGCCCAAGGTCACTGAAAGAGAAAGCGGATTGAGTGGGAGCCAAGTCTGAAACTGAGGTCCTTGAATGTTCAAGTCAAGTGTCCCTAGGGTGTCTTAGCTTCAGCGCCACTGCATTTGTAGTCAGAGAGTTATCTGCTATGCACAGGCATCCTGCGCATCCTGAGATTTGTAGGAGCATCCTTGGCCTCATCCTGCCAGAGGCCATTGCCATCCTGAGACACACAATCAAAAATGTCTAGGATGGCTAGGACTATAGTGCAGTGATAGAGCACTTGCCTAGCATGCTGGGGGCCCTAGGTTCAATCCCCAGTAATACCACATTCACACACACACACACACACACACACACACACACACACACACACACACACAATCTCCAAGAATTGTCAGAGGTCCTGTGAACATGTAGATTGTGTTCCATCAATAGTCATTTACAACTTGGAAATTTATGCTTGCATTTTCTAAGGTTTTATGTAAGCATTACTTTTGTTTGTACCTCATACATTTCAAGACAGTATACACATGTGGTTTTATATAATTGTCATTAGCCAACCACAGAGGAACTAAGATAGATACATTATGATAGGCCCATTTTATAGATGGGAATACTGAGAGCAGTGTGGAAACATCCCACCAGGGACTCACAACTGGGTAGGAACTGTAGCTCTCGCATGCCGTCCACGTGCACAGTAAGAGCACAGTTCCCCGAGTGGCTCTGACACAGCAAAATCTGGTGAGATGTTTGCCCTCTGCCTTAAGCACTTAGGTTCCAATGCGGGTTAAATCGCAGCTCATAACTCACCCCAGGAGTGAGCAGCTGCAGAAAGGTGGGTTTGAAGGGTTGGAAGTTGACTACTAAGCAATCATAATATGGTAAAGATGATCAGGGCGCTGGAGGGATGAGGAGAAGAGGGGAGTGTGAGGAATGCAGCAAGAGCAGACACTGCCAAGGGCCTGCCTGCTAAGGTGTAGGCAATAAATACAGAGAGCTGCAAGGAATGCAGGTAGAGAGAAGGCCACTGCAGGCCTCTGGGCTTCAGTACACCATCGGGGTGGGAGAGGAAGGGAAAGAGGACTAGTATGGCATCCAGAACCCACGGATCTATTCCATGCACACAAAGCACACACACATAATACCTTGTACACACATTTCATACACACATTACACACATACTCACTAGACAGATATTTGATATATTGCACATGCCTAGTGCTGTATCACATATGCACTCGTAGCACACGTATGCGTACTACGTGTTCTACATTTATGCTGCAAGCATAAACTTGCTGCGTTGCATAGCACACATCATCTACCTACAGTGCATATTAATCAACCTCTCCCTGAGCACAGTCCTCTCCTGGGGTCTTCTTACAGTGCCTTCAGTGCCCTGATGGAAGGGTCTGGGGGGAAGGCACAGATGAAGCATCAGGACCCAGGCAGAGCCTTTCAGAAATACTGGAGCTCTTAGGCTGAAGCACTGGAGGGCAGAAAGGATGCAGACAGCATTTCCGGAGCATGTGGGGCCCTGCGGCAGAAAGCTCACATATCAGCCCTGGGAGATGAGACAGTCACCTCCACTTCACAGATAAGGCTCGGCAAAGTCAGACTTGCATGACATCATGGCATTAATAAAAATAGAGATTAAGGGCTGGAAATGAGAATTAGAGGATGGGGCAGTGTGCCTGCTTAGCAATCCCTAGCATTGCAACGTATACATCTTGTAAGTATGTATATATGTATATGTGCTTATGTATGTACATACACACATCTCTTACTGTGATGTCTCACGGGATAATACTACAAGAGACTACTCACCTGTTTCCTAGATGAAGAACAAAACATCATTGCAAAAACATGTTGGCCAGCCATGTCCTGGCCAGTGGGTAGGACACATTGTCCTAGACACATGCTCCGCACATTGCGTCACACACATATTAGATGTATGTGTGCTATAATATTGCAAACACCAAATGCATGTTCATGGTGCATCGCATAATATCCATTATATGCATATTCATGATCTGGGATATGCATGTGTATGGAACATGAATGTGTGCACTGCACATTTTCCTGTGGACTGGATTTTACTACAGGCTCACATGAATCGCTTTCTGTGTCTGAGCTAAACATCACTGAATCATCATCCTCTATGGCTCTTCTATTCCCTCCAAATCCCCAGAAAGACACTAGTGATCCCTGGGACAACTATTTCTCTTAACATAAGACTCCACCCCGTCTCCTCTCTCTATTGTTCTGTTCCTGGCTACCACCTGACCTGGCGGTCTCCTGAGCATTCCTGTTTCCCTGTGTCCCTCATATACTAAGCAGATTATTCCGAAATCCTCTACTTAAAGACCTTTGTCTGAAGGGTATCTGCAATATAAGTATGGCTAACATACATCACGGTGGGAAATGACATACTTTCCCTCTTCACTCGGACAAGGTGTGACACTCCCACCGTTGCACACTGTTGCACCGGAGTTTCTGGCCAGTACTTGTGTACAAACAGAAAAGAGGGCTATCCAAACTAGGAAGGTGCAAGTCACATTGCTCTTGCACACAGGACTGTGTTGAGCAGAGGAGGATTCAGTATGGTTATAGGGCGCAAATCAATACAGCGAGGTCAACCGCAACTCAACGGATTAGCAAAAATGCAATCGGAAAAATCAATTCTATTCACAATGGCATCAAAAGAGTAAAAACCTGCTAGTTGTCCTGTTCAAGATGGAGCATCAAGGCTACGGTGGGACTCCATGCCACCTGTGACCCGAGGTGTGAAAGAGATACGTCAACTTTGGCAACAAAGACAAAGAGTTCTACGGCACTCAAGACTTCCCCCAGAAGACACTGGCCTGGCCAGTCAGGCTCCATTAAAGGAAAGGTTAGCAGGATGTTAACAGAGAGATGCAGCTTAAAATATGCTTTAAGGAAGTCACTTCAACCATGAACAGGGTGAAAATCGTGGAGGAACGTGAAGAAATCTTGTACTTGAAGACAGGAGAAAAGAAGTGTCATCAAGAACGCTTAAAAATTGAAAGCATCAAACATCATGGATGAGTAAACACCAGTTACAGCCTGGAAGAAGAGTGGTCGAAGCCTGGAAGGGGAGTGGTCAAAGCCCTGCTGCTAAAGAATGAAGTCCTGTTAGGAACTCTTAAAAACTGATGTTTTAGGGATAAGAGCCATGCCTAAACAATGCCATTGAGATATTAAAATAGAGGAACTGGCAAAGGCTGCCGGATAAATATAATTTAAAAAAAAAGGGTGGTGGTGGTGGGGGGGTGCTTGGCAATATTAGTAGCTAAGAAAAATTAAAGGCAAAAGAAATCATTGAATAAGGAAGGTATTATTTTTTATATCAAGAAAATAAAAAATCACAGTGAAGCTTCAATGTTTAAAAATATTTACCGGGAGTTGGGGAAATGGTTCATTGGCTAAGACCATATTGATCTTGCAGAGGACCAAGTTCAGTTTTCAGCACACCTGTTAGGCAACTCACATCTGCCTGAAACTCCAACTCCAGGAAATCAAATGCCCTCTCCTGGCCTCTATGGTCACCTGCACTCACCTTACATGCATGCAAGCATGCATACATGCACACATGTGCGCACACACACATACAAACACACACACACACACACACACACACACACACACACACACACACGCGTGCGCTTAAACATAATAACTATAATTCTTTTTTGAAAGGACTGGGCTAGAGAGTTGGTTCACTGGGTAAGAACAGTTGCTTTGTGAGTAGGAAGACCTGCGTTTGAATCCCCATCACCTGGCTAGGGATGGCTGTGCACAAGCCTGTGACCTCAGTGCTCTCAGGGAGCAGAAACAGGACGATCTCTGGGGCTTGTTGGCTGCCTGCCATCAAGTTTCGGGTCCAGTGAGACACCCAGACTCAAATGAGTCAGGCAGAGAACTATAGAGCCTGGAATCTTCCTCTGACCTTTCTGCATGCAGGAGTACCCACATGCGCATGTGTTCACCACACATGCATGCCATACCCCATGCATGACAATGTAAAAAGAAAAATATGTCTAGGCTTGGGCTACTGCATCAAAACACAGAAAGTGTTTGAAAACTTATAAATAGCAGTAATGACAACTCTGCAAGCCTGAGACCAGTCCATTGCTTATCTTGATGAATATCAATTAAACAATAAATAAGAAATTAGAAAAAACCCAGAGGATTAATAACATGAATTTTCATCCTTCAATGCAAAATATTTGATTTTTTCCAATACCCATAGAACATTTATAAAATATGGTCTTAAAAAGGAAGCAGGAAAATCAACACTCTCCTAAAGTCGAAAGGCATAATCCAATCATAATGCAATAAAACTAGATCATAAGTTTTAAGAGAATAAACAGATAATACTTGAAATTCTGAGGAGAAGCCTCCAGAGTCAAAGCAAGAACAAAACTGCAATTAGAAACTCTTTCTGAAATAACAACTACCCGTCAAAATTTACAGGATATGGTCAAAGTTGCACTTAGGGGAAAAATGCCTCTTAATGCTTTTATTATCAAACAAGAAATAATGGGACTAATTCAATTCATGAAACCCGCAAAGAGCAACGTCAGCCTAAGGTAAGTGGAAGAAAAGAATGGAGAAAGATAAAAGCAGAAATCAATATGTTAGATAATGGAGAAAGAATAAAATTGATAGCCCCAGCACTGGGGGTTTTAAAAGACCAATAAAACAGGAAAATGCCTGTCAAGTCTGAGGAGATGGAAAGAACATGGGTGCCCACAAAGAAGCAGAGGCAGAACCAGGTGCCATGAAGACAGAAGCACACAGTCCTGGGCCCTTCTGGGATGACGGCTGACTTCCTTGACACACACAAAGATGACAACCGATTTATGAATGAGAAAACCCGGGGAAACCAGTAAGCTCTAATGTGAAGGTTCAGAAGAGCCTGAGAGTCCATGCCTCCAGAGGTGCCAACCGGTCCCTCCCAGGATGGCACACCCCCATGTTCTCTGGGCTCATTTCTCCTCCTGGGTTTACCAGTGTGTGAGCCCCCGTGGAACCAAGGGAGCTCAGAGGCAGAGGCATCTTTCCAACTCGCCCTCCCAGTGGATGCTGTGAATGTGACAAGGTGGGAAGCCCACCATTGGGAGGGGTAACCTACCAACGGACAACAGGAGCCAGGTAACCAGATGAGCCTCTTCAGGGTGGGCTGTGCTTAGAAGGAACATCCTTCCAAAAGCCCCAATGCCACCCATGCCTGTGGCCTGGAAACTTTCCCTAGGCACCCACAAAGGAAGGTGTCACATTTCCTTTTCAATGTCCCCCACACCCCGCAGCCCTACAAAATCCAATCCCACCAGCCACCCCTGGGCTGCTTTGCCTGTACAGCGCCCACTGAGATAGGCCATGCCTGTCTCCACATTAGCATGTGAACTCCATGGTGCATGGTGACAGGGTCTTCTATCCACTGGCTGCTGTGTCCCCCCCCCCCCCAGCACTTGGGACAGCACTAGTATGAAACAGATATTCACAGAATATTTGCTGAATGAATGAATGAAAGAGGACTTTAGTCCCTTTAACAGGTTTCATTAAAATATCACCTCTATGCCGCACTGTGTGCAATATCATAAGAAAAACAGATAAGCCCTGTCATGCCTGGGCACCACTTCCCTAACTCTGCTGCAGGCTCCCCAGACTCACGGGCTAGGGGAACCACCCTGAACATGTGGTGTGCAGAAACACCCTCAAGCCAGCTTAGAGAGTGTCTTAGTCAGGGTTTCTATTCCTGCACAAACATCATGACCAAGAAGCAAGTTGGGGAGGAAAGGATTTATTCAGCTTACATTTCCACATTGCTGTTCATCACTAAAGGAAGTCAGGATTGGAAGTCAAGCAGGTCAGGTAGCAGGAGCTGATGCAGCGACCACAGAGGAATATTTCTTACTGGCTTGCTATGCTTGTTCAAACTTCTCTTCATAAGACTTAACCAGAGAAGGAAGTCTCTGCTGAACGTTTTTGAAACTTCCTTTGTCAATGCAATTAATCTGAGTCTCTTCACCTTAGCCTCAGGCAGACTTTTCAGACAAGGGTAAAAAGTAGCCACTTTCTTCACCAAAATACCACAAAAACAGTTTTTATGCCACATTCTGAAATTCTTCTCCTTTGAAATCTCTTGGGCCAGGTCAACACAGTTCAAATTACTTCCAGCAACAAAGTCTTCCATATTCCTACTAGGATGGCCCATTAAGCCCCATTTAAAGCATTCCACTGCTTTCCCAATCCAAAGTCCCCAAATCCACATTCTTTCAAATAAAAGCATGGTCAGGCCTATCACAGCAATAGCCCACTCCTGGTACCAACTTCTGTTTAGTTAGGGTTTTACTGCTGTGAACAGACACCATGACTACGGCAAGTCCTATAAAAAAAAATTTAATTGGGGCTGGCTTACAGGTTCAGAGGTTCAGTCCATTACCTTCAAGGTGGGAGCATGGCAGCATCCAGGCAGGCATGGTGCAGGAAGAGCTGAGAGTTCTATGTCTTCATCCAAAGGCTGCTAGTGGAAGACTGACTTCCAGGCAACTAAGGTGAGGATCTTATGCCCCACCACACACAGTGACACACCTACTCCAACCAGGTCACACCTATTCCAACAAGGCCACACCTCCAAATGGTGCCACTCCCTGGTCCAAGAATATACAAACCATCACAGAGAGTAAGCCCAAGTGAAGCACTAACCCGTTAGGTCTCTGAGAATCTTGGAAGCTTAAGTGAGAGCAGAGCTAAGGCTTGTGATGGTGCATAGCAGGCCTCCAGGTCAATGAAGCACAGAAAGCTGTTGTGGTGGGGCTATGTGCCCAGAAGTCTGCCATTCTTGCAGAGGGTGACACTCTCCAATGATCTTCTCATCTGTGACCTCCTTGTCTTGGGAGGCAATGCAGTGGCAAAGCTCTGAACCATCTCAGCCTCACTCTGGTTTGAGCTTCCATCAGACATGATAGAGTTAGAGAGGATGGGCGTCATCTCAAAGTCTCAATTCTAGTCTCATAGTCAGGGTATACAAATGCAAGGGCTATTTCAGTATGTCTCTGTGGTTCCAGACCCATGCTCCATGACCGCAACACCCATCACTCATAGCCGTCAGCCCCACATGACTCAGAGTCAGGTGAAAATACAAGCATTTTCTCTGTGTGTGGAGGATATACCCAACAAGCAGACAGATAGACAAAGATATACTTATGCCGACAAAAATAGTTTCCATGAAAAGACTGGGATTTCTCAATAACTTCTGTTTTCTACCCAGTTTTCCCAAGTGTCTGACCCAGTCTTGCCAATCGTATTCTAACAATGTAGGAGAAAAGAATTGGGAGCCTTAAAGGAAACAGAGAAGGTAGGCATGTTGAGGGAGGCTTACCTGTAACCCCATCACTCAGGAAACCAAGGCAGAGGGATTACAAGTTTGAAGTACTGGGCTGCAATAGCAAAACCTTGTCATAAAAACAACAGCAAGCAAGCAGAGGTGCTGAGGGAGGGCCCCGTAGAAAGGAAGGCAATGCCCCACCTAAGACCAGATCCGTCCACATTTGGGGAAAGAAGGGTCTCATGATGCCCTGCCCCTTCCTGAGGATTTCAGGCAGTTAATAAATGCTGGAGGGGAGAAAGATGCATTTTCTCTGGTGGTGTAGGCACTGGTAAGGTGCCCAATGCTTCTATAAAGAAGGCCTTGCCCATGCTTTGGTAAGTATCCCTAATTTAACTCTTTGGTTCATACACATATAAAGGGAAACTGTGATAAATGAAAGTAGAAGACTAACTGGAAGATAAAGGGGGTCAGGGGATGAGTGGGAGTAGGAGAGGGAAAAAGAACGTTTATGAACAAAACTTATTATACGCATTGTGATATATGTAATTAATACAAGCTGATGCAAACATAAATAACAAAGCAGATTCCCTCTGTTCGCCAGGATTGGCTCAGGCACAGCAGCTTGCAGCAGGAAGGAGGGAAGAGAATGGTACCTTGTTCGAAGGTTCTCTGCCTGGGGTGGGCCATCAAACACTGATAGGACATCAAAGTCCTCCTCTAATGCAAAGGACTGGAACACGAGCTGGATCCTGTGCTGGTCCTCCGCGGTGATGGTCCACGTGCAGTTGGCGTAGTTCGGGTAGCCGTAAGGGAACCCTGGGCTCTCCACTGTGCCATTGGGACCCTGAAGGTGGAATGTGCAGTTCTGGCCTGGAAGAGAGAAAGGGCAAAAGGTCAGTGTGGACGTGAGAACCTTCAAGAAATTTCTAAGAGGTGGAAGTACCACGTCAAAGAACCATCACTTGACTGAGGGCTTCCTATGAGCTGCCCTGGGATTGGTACCCAGCCTGTCCCCATGTGGTGCATTGTGTCCAGTTATATTGAAGCTTCAGGAAAGCCCTATAAGATGACAGCTTATGGTCATAGCTTAAAGACAGCCACAGCCACAAGCAGAGTGCATCATAGACCTTTCAACCCAGCCAGGGGACCATCTCAAACCTCCTGTTGCCTGTGGCTTCACTATCCTCAGCTGATGTCCTCACTTCCCCACCCTTGCTAGAAAATATAAGCCAGGAATGCGTCTGCCACAAACTGCCATCCTTTCTCCTCTACCTAGATGGGATCGCTGCAGTCATACACTTCCTGGCCCTTTAAGGACATTTCTTGTACATGCTCTGTTGTTTCCTCTCCACTGGGGTTTCCTCACTTCAAATTTGTTTCAGACTCTACCTTTCATAAAAACAACCCCCCACCACTCCTTCTGCAACCCAGCTATGTCCTCTTCTCCACAGCCAAACCAACTGGAAGCACAGCTTGCCTCCTGATCCTTCTGCATCCTCAACAGCTCTGCCTCACTGTCCCCACATGTCTACCTGAGAGCAGGTATAGCAAGATCACAGACCAGTGCTGGGCAAATGCAACCCATCTTCTCACTAACTGACCTCTCTGAGCCCCTCACATTACTCAGCTGCCACAGCTCAGGCTGCACCCTGTGCTTGACAGCTGTAAATCTGGCTCAAAGAGCGCTTCAGATGGACAGTGAGTCAAAGTAGCAGGGCTTGGAGACGTAGCATCTCTAGTTGGTTCTCCGTACTATTGATGCTGCTGCTAGAGTTGAACCTCACTAAAGCAGCCACACCCTGGCTTCCTCTCATACCACTGTACCCTCTTGCTCTTGTCTGATGGCTCTGCTTCCTTCCCAGGCTCAACGGTGGAGCCTCTTGTCTCTGTCTCACCCAGAGTACTTCCCACTCATGCACTGACAGTGGACAACTGCACAGTACAAGCCAGTTGCCACCCCTGGGCTCCAGGCATGACTACTTTGGGGTAAATGCCCACTCTCCCCTCATCTGGTGATCGTTTGCTTAGGGGATGGGATGGTGTCCCCACCATAAAGTCTAAATAAGACCGAAAGTGACACCTTTCTCTTCACAGCCCCGTGGCCAGTGTCTGTCTCTCTCTTTCTCTCACACTCCCACCCTCCTATACCAAGCTCTGCCTTGGACTCCCAATTCCTCAGTCATGTACTCTGGCCCTTACCAATCTATATTCATCCAGAGGCATCCTTTCAAGACAGAGCTAGAACTGAGTCATTCCCTCATCACCACTGCCTCCGACATCCAGTGGCTCCTCCCTGATCATCAACAAGGAAACGGAAAGGAAACTAATGTCTATGAGGGTCTCTACATGGTTTGGTGCCTTGAAATCTCTCCCTCCCTATACTCCAGCTTCCCAGCCAAAGTGTTGCTTGGTCCTATGCACCTACAGTTTCTCACTACACACTTAGCCAGTACTTAGCATGACAGCATACTTCCTGCTTCCATATGGACATGTGAAGATATGAACATAAGAGCAGGAACCATGCAGGTTGAAATCTTTACATCCTGCATTCTCAGTCGCATGCAGGTACACAGTCAGTTCTCAATCAGCTAGTAGGGTCTTTGTATTCCAACAGTGGTTGTCTAGATAGCTCTAAGACCTCTGCCCTCATGGGCTTGATATTCACAATAGCCACATGGGGTAGACACTATTAGTATCTTCCCTTACAGGGGCTGAATTAGAGAGGAGAGGAATTAAAGAACAGGGCCACAGCTACCATGACTCAGTGTTGGGACTTCATATAGCCAAGCTACTTCCTCTACGATGGCGCTGATAAGTTGACTCAACACTAATTTTTTAAAACCACTTTAGGGATTAACTGACGAAGGACACTTAATCTCTAAATGACTTTAATATTAAGAAATCTCTTAATACAAAGTATTCCATTAAGGGGGAAAAAGTTAAGGGCTTCTGGATAAATGCTAAAGAGGCATTTAATAAAATTAGACATGTAATTCTGATTTAAAAAAAAAAGCATTCAGAACAAGGCAGAAGAACGCCGCCTTCCATTCATCAGCCCTGTACTTTAGGTGAAGCATCTGATAGGGCTCAAAACTGAGACAGAGATGTCAGCATCCTCCCTAGGACCACGTGCCTGACTGGAAAAGCTCGGCGCGCAGCACCAGAGAGAGAAATGAGAACAGGAGATGCAAAGAGATGGCAGGCAGACAGTATGCTAATGTGCCCAGGAAGTCCAAAGGAATCGATCATGAAGCTATTAGAACTAAGAAGAAGTTTCAGCAAAGTAAACCAATGCAAACCATGCAAAAGTCAATAAGGTTCGTTGACGCCAGTCGCAGATGAAAGCAGGATGGAGTTCCTTTCATGGCAACTACAAAGCGCATAGTGCACACAGAAATAAACTGGAGGAGAAATGTGTAGGTGGGCTCTTGGATGTAGCTCATGATGTGGGACTCACCTAACATGGGAAGCCCTGGAGTTCCACCCTCAGTGTCATGAAACAAAGGGAGGGAGGGAGGGAGGAAGGGAGGGAGGGAGGGAGGTAGGGAGGGAGGGAGGGAGGGAGGGAGGAGAGGGAGGTAGGGAGGGAGGGAATGAAGGAGAAAAACTGGATAAGTATTTTATGGAAAGAAGTTTTACAGAGGGATTTAAAAAAATCAGGATAATTGGAGAGAAATGATGGAGTCTTGAGTGGAAAAGTCTAACTACTGAAAGGTTAATTTATAATATTAACCTCTCAAAAAGTTATTGAAAAGCTAATTTATCCGCCTGACGCAATGCTCATCAAAAGCCCAAGGACGTGTGTTTTAACTCTGGGAAAATGATACCTAAATTTAACTGGAAAAAATGGGTTGTTTGGACAATGTGTTGCCTTTTAAAGAGTAGAAAATCTACTATTCTCATAATGAAGAATACTAAATCGTATCGTGACTGGCATGTGGACACTGTGGGGGGAGGGGCCTCAGTGATCAGATACAGAATGGGGTAGCACTTCAAGAAAAGAAAGAAGGAAGGAAAGGGAGGGAGGGAGGTGGGATGGAGGGAGGGAGGGAGGGAATGAAGGAAGGGAAGGAAGAAGGACAAAACTGAGATAAAGGAGTTTTTTTTTTTAAATCAACAAAAACCAAAAAAAAAAAAAAAAGGAGAACAAAATATTTAACTATTTCAGCAAATAATTATCTTCTGAATTCAGAGCATATATCAAAGTAAATTCCATGTAGAATAAAGGGCTAACGAAGTGCTTTTTAAAAACTCCACGTTATGGGGCTGGTGAGATGGCTCAGTGGGTAAGAGCACCCGACTGCTTTTCCGGAGGTCCGGAGTTCAAATCCCAGCAACCACATGGTGGCTCACAACCATCCGTAACAAGATCTGATGCCCTCTTCTGGAGTGTCTGAAGACAGCTACAGTGTACTTACATATAATAAATAAATTTAAAAAAAAAACCTCCACGTTATAAAGTTATCAGAGACAATTCAAATAAATATTTGTGGTTTTCTAATTTCCTTAAAGATACTGTAACATCGATGGTTTTATATAAGTGTATGTGTGTGAGAATACAAGTGTGTGTATGTGTGTGAGATGGTGAGTGTGTATGTGTGGGAGCATGTTGTGTGAATGTGTGAGTGTGTGTACGTGTGAGTGTGAACATGCATATGTGAGTGTGTGAAAGTGTGTGAGTTGGTGAGTGTATGTGTGCACGTCAAAGGTATACAAACATTAGGTTGAAGAGTAACACCTTTATTACAGGAGATATGAGTACTGATTACTAATAACAGTAAATGGAATAAACTCTATATATAAACACTGGACAAGGTACAAAAAGGTTCACAAGTGAAGACAAACCAGACACCCAACCACAAGAATAAAGAAATAGTACTTCCATGTTACAGCTTTCCAAAAGGCCCAGGTACCCCTCCCTAAACATCCCTTTCTGCTACAGGCACCAAGACTGCTTCATCTCAGGACCTTAAAAGTCTGGTGGGAGCCCAGTGATGTCACTGCATCAAGTCACTGATTGGTTCATTCCTCTATATCAGTCCTAAGATAAGTGTCAGATCATGGACTTGAATAGAGCCTCCATCCACCCATGGAAGTAGTGATGTAACTGTACCCTTTAGGAGTGCAGAGTGTTTCTGACATATAGACTCCTCAGAGTCTTAATATCTAACCTTGTTCATGACTAGTACAACCATTGATACCAACATTGCCACCATCCCCAACATTGCCACCGGGGATGAATGCCAAACCTGGAGGCACTGACATGGAATCTGGGAATGATTGTTGTAGTTTGAATATAGTTTGAATAGTGCCAGGGAGTGCCACTATTAGGAGGTATGGCCTTGTTAGAGGAAGTGTGTCTTTGTGGGTATGCGCTTTAAGACCCTCATCCTAGCTGCCTGGAAGCCAGTTTTCTCCTAATGGCCTTCAGAGGAAGATGTAGAACTCTCAGCTCCTCCTGCACCATGCCTGCACCCTGCCATGTTCCCACCTTGATGACAATGGACTGAACCTCTCAACCTATAAGTGAGCCACAATTAAATGTTGTCCTTACAAGAGTTGCTGTGGTCATGGTGTCCATTCACAGCAGTAAAACCCTAGCCAAGTCAATGATCTTTCCTGCTCTAAAGAAAGTAGCAGAGGATCCCAGAACATGGATCTTGAAAACACTACCCAGGTTACAGTACAATAAGGGTGAAAGAGACGGAGGCAGGAGATAGACATAACAGGGGAAGAGACCCAGAGAGCAGTTCATCGAGAAGACGGTGACAGAAAGTAAAGGATGTCACTAAGAGACTATGATGAGGGCCTTGGAGGAGGTCACTCATTTTCATATCTAAATGGCCCCTCTGGAAGTAAGACCGTATAGCATGAGAGAGCTTAGTGTTGGCTCCGGCGCATCCCAGGTGCCAGGAATCCAATCAGCATTTGCTGAGAAGATACATCAATTACAGCAAAGGTGAGCTGGAGGGGCTGAGTAAGGTGTGCAGAGGGGTGGGCTGCACCAGGCAGACGCAGGGCTGGCTGTCGAGAGGTACAAGGCCACCATATGGGAAATAATAACATACATTCTCCTCTTTGTAGAGCACTTGAAAACTACAGGCAAGGTTTAAAAGGATGAAGTAATTTGAATCTCACATTCCTTCAGAGGCGATGGCTATTAATAGTCTCATTTTCTAGATTTTTTTTTCCCGTGCACAGTTAAAATTGTTTAGAAAATACCGTACATATCCTTTGGAAGGCTCTGTAGTAAGATTACAAAAGGCAATGTCTACTTATGATACACATAGATGCACATGTATAGATAAGTTTATTTACAGCCTCGCTCCTTTAGAACTAGAAGGGCACCCTGTACTCCCTCTCTCGAGCACTGACCGGAGTTAGCCAAGTAAGCATTCAGGCAGGCAACCCCCTGCCCCCACCGCCCTCTCTCTCATGCAAGCATATGGACACATTCTGGGAGAACACTTTATGGTTTTGTTTTTAAAATGAGATTGCAGTTCAGCTCATTTCTCTGCAACTTGCTTGCTAACTTAACAATACGTTGGGGACACCTTTCGGGTCAGTAGCTACATATCTAACTTATTTTCTATATAAATGTATAATATTGCCTGGCATGGATGTATCTCAATGTATTCAGTCACTCCTCTGAGTACGGCCATTTAGGTCATTTCTTGGTTTTCTTTTGTAACAATTCAGTAAACACAACATGAGTTTTTCCCCCTAAGATACTCAAACTGTTCATAAACTGCATTTTAAAAGGATGCCCGATGTCCCAATGTGTGGTTATCCTAGAGTTTACTCAACCATTCGACTGTCAGCCACCTAAATCGCTTCTGGATCTTTTCTTTTCTTAATCCTGTTTATAAATACAACCTGGTCTGGTGACAGGATGCCAGGCAGTGCGGTGGAAAATGGGTTTCCATGGCCAGAGGCCCAGCGTGAATGTCCATTTATGTAGTCACTGCACCCAGCGTTGCTGTCTGCTGGAATACTGTAAATACAGGCTGACTGACCAACCTCTGCAGTGGGCACTGTTGGGCGGGGCTAGAAAGGGGTGAAAGTGGGGCTTTTTTGGAAGTCTCCCTAAAATTAAATGGACGTGAGAGTTGAGAGTGTTATAACCCAGGGTAGCTGCTGCAGCCAGAAACGCTGATGCTGTGCAAGCCAGGGCTCACATGGCCAGGTGCCTTTTCTCATCTGGGGTTGGGGTTAGAAAAACCCTGTGGTCCTCCATGTCCTGGGGCTCTGGTGAATACAATTCCCCACAAAGCCAAACAACCCCAGAGAACTAGATGAGAAAGTGTTTGTTGTTGTTTGTTTTTGTGGTTTTTTTCCTAGACAAGCTTTCTTCGTGTCACCCTAGCTGTCCTAGAAAACTCACTCTGTAAACCTGGGTGGCTTCGAACTCAGACATCTGTCTGCCTCTGCCTCCCAAGTGCTGGGATTAAAGGCGTGCGCCACCACTACCCAGCAAGAAGGGATTTTTGTTTTTTGGGTTTTTTTTTATTATTTTTTTTAATTTATTTGTTTTTAGATGATTTCTCTATGTCAAACCTTTACACATTCAGGTTACTGGATCAAACAGGATAAACATCCCTGAGGCTTAGCCTCAAGATTCCCAAAACTACCTTCTGGATTGTGCGTGCCAATTACATTCTTGGCACCATGTCGACAAATGCCTATCTCAAGACACCTTTGCCAGCATTGATGATGGGTTTTCTTACCGAGGTGGTTTCGACAGCTTGATGGACTCAATTTACACCTAATTTTCTCTCTCTCTCTCTCTCTCTCTCTCTCTCTCTCTCTGTGTGTGTGTGTGTGTGTGTGTGTGTGTGTGTGTGTGCAATTGTACATGCCCCTGAACAAATGTGCAGAGGAAAGAGGAGACCATCTGCAACCCATTTCCTATCTTCCACCTCACTCCTTTGAGTCAGCGTCTCTCCCTAAACCTGGAGCTGGGCTGGTGGCCAGCAAGTCTCAGTGTTCACACAGAACCATGCCTGGCTTCTTTAAACCTGGGTGCTGTGATTTAAACTGGAGTCTCCAGACTTACGTCCCAAGTAATCTTGCTCACTAAGTCTCCTTCGCTTTTCTTTATTCCAACTTTCCTCCCCCTCTTTTTCCTCTTCCTCCTCCTCCTCCCCCTCCTCCTCCTCCTCCTCCTCTTTCATTTCCTTTCACTCCTTTTTATTTTTTGCAGACCGAGTCTCCCTATGAAGCCCAGGCTAGCTTGGAACTCTTGATTTCCCTGCCTCAGTTGGCATTGTAGACACACCATGATATAACCCTTCACCTTTTCGTAATCACATAAATGCCTCCTCCTGGGAGTCACCTATCTGACGAGCTCCTTGGCTCATTTTTCATTACAATGTTTTCTAGCGATTTACATATTTGTGTATCATGTATATAATATGTAAATCCTCTCTGCGTCCCATGTGCCTTCTAATCGTATTCCATTTGACCCAGGGAGCGCTCTACACGCTGTGCCCTCAGTTCTTGCATCAGGCCTCTCTGTTTCTTGTCAGTCTGCCTTCCCCCTATAGAATCGAGCTTTTAATCTTCTCGAGTGTGTGTTGCCAGGGTTGGTTTCCATCTAGTTGTGTGCCTTTCATTTTGCTTAGATTCCTCGAGCAGATTATCACATTCAGCTCTTATGAGCGGCCGCACTTATCTCTCTCGTTCTCAGTAATATTGTTCCTTTGTTTACACTGGCAGAATCCTCTCAACCAGGAGTGACTGTTAGCTAGCTGTTCATCCCAGTCAGCAGAAAACCAGACAAAGTCCTTCCCTGACCCCCCCCCCCAAAGCCTAAAGGCACCCACTGCTTGCTTCCTCTTCTCCTCTTTCCTCATCACCAGTCTCGAACCGGTTACTACGCATCTCAGATGCCCCCATAGCTCATCACATCCTCTCCTCATGATCCTGACAGGTTCTGGTCCTTCATCCCATAAACCTCTCCCTTCACCAGCAGGTCTCACTGATACTCTCAGTTCTTACGTATCACAACTTCAGAGGCCACCACGAGGGAAGGCCAGGCCTTTCTCTTCCACACCAATGACCCCAGCATGAGCACCTCTGACTTGGGTATTGTATGGCCATCCAACCTCCACAAGTGTCCCCTCCATGATGGCAGGGCCTTCCTTATCCTCTGCAGTTTCTCTGTCCCCCAAGGCAGCACCTGGCCCTTAGCAGATGCTCACAGAGGCTGAAAGAAAGAATGAATGAATACTAATTGCCCACCCAGCTCTGTACACGGACTATTCCTCGCCAAGCTAACTGCAGGCACTTAAAGCTTCATTACCTCCTCCAGAAACCAGCTCAGAATTCTCAAGGCAGCCTCAAGTAGGCTGAGGCCCATTCATCACTCATTCTGAAAAGCGCTGCTTCCACCGATGGTGATATAATGGCATGTGTATGTCGCTGTCTTCATCAAGAGGCTCCTGGAGACCGTATTCAGATTGTTTCTCTAGTACCAATCCAATAATAATTGGCTGTAGCAGAAACTCAGTACATAGTTTTTGAGTAGATTGACTGAGATGAATGAATCTTATTATAACATTCCGAAAACACCCACCAACTTCATTGGCCTATATTTGGATTATTTGGGAGGTGGCTTAATGAACAGGTTACAGCGGTAGAATTTGGAAGCCAAAGCCTTGGATTCAACTGTCACGGTTTCCCACTTCCTACCATATGAGCTACTTATTTAAACTCTTTAAGACTTAGTTTCAACACTTTCTTTTTTTTTATAGTTTAAACATTTTTTTCTTTATTCCCTTATTTTAAAATGGCATTGGTTTATCGACTAATGGCCGAGATGCCTACTTCTTTGCAGCTGACTTCAAAAAAAGTATGAAGAAATGCAGACCCAGAGTGAAAGAAGAAAAGAGTTTACCTAAGTGACATTTGTTTGACCATTGTGTCTGGTCTTCTATTTAAAAAAAAATCACTAAAGAGGTTAATCTTAGAGTTTCAACACTTTCAAAATGAGCCACCACACTCGTGAGGAGGCTCGGCAGATCAAAATGCTTGTCATACAAACCTGACAACTAGAATTTGATCCCTGGAACCCGTGGTAGAAGGAGAAAATTGATCCCCAAAACCTTACCTCTGGTCTCCACATGCACTGCGACCTTAGTAAATAACACTTAAGAAAAATAAATAAGATGAAACCCACTTCTGTGATGGCCATAGACAGACAGACAGACAGACAGACAGACAGACAGACATGGTAACGACAGCAACATTGCTAACAGCTCAGTAGAATACTTGGCATACCATAAACCTAAGCCAGCCTTCAAGGAACACGAACCATTCTTCATGTAAATCCTACCCCATTGTGCTGCGGTTATGCTCAGAAAGTTTATATACTTTTTGTTGCCCTAGCAAATAACACTTTTCCCCTATTTTTCTGTTACTACTAATATACATAAAACCTATTGATTTTTGCATATCCTCTTCTCACATTCAACCAGTTCCTTAATTCTAAAAAATTGCTCAGTTGTTTCCCTTAGATATTTTAGGTACACAGTCATGTTGTCTACAAATAATGATAATTTTTTTTTTGAGGAGATGGCTCTTTTGAGAAATTTGGCAGGAAAATTCAATTCAATTCTGTAAATATTTATTGACTGATAAGGTCAATTTTGGACAAATTTAGTTGGAGATACCAGTGGGACATGCAGGCGAAGATGGCCAGAAGGCAATTAGACTGGAGCCTGGAGTCTAGGAGTGCAGTCTGGGAGGATGATATAGATCCAAAGCCTTGCAGTTAATGAACCTGCCTGAAGAGGAATCGCAGGAGATGGTGGCAGATGCTGGATAAATCATCATGACCAGAGGTGTCCCACTGGTCCACACAGGGACATCACTAAACACCTCCAGTATACCACTGGCCACTGGCCCATCTATGATGCTTCTTGGCAGGGCACCTTGAATGCAGATGGCAGAGGCTGGGCCCAGCAGCATCATTGGCTCTTCAATAACACCCTGAGGAAAGAGCCAAAGACTCCCCCTCCTCAGGGATGCTGGTGGCTAGACTCAGTTTCACTCCTCTCTCTGTGCCTCCTGCATTTTTGTACATCATAAACAGATTCCTTACTGTGAACTCATGTGGTCCTTCAGGCCTTCAGGTGCTAGGCTGTTTGCCTGCTCTACCCTTCCCTGCTGTGTCTAACTCATTGTTCCATGTGTGGTCTATAGACTACCTCTTCAGAGCCTTCCTAGTGTGGCTGGCAGACAAAAGACTCTTCCACTCCCCCATCTTCTTTATGATCAAGCTTCTCTCCCCCACACTCCCCCCACCCCAGCTCCATCTTTTCATCCCCAATCATTTCTCAGTCCTGCACGGTTTTCCTTCATCCTGAACACTGCACAGAAACTAGTTTCATCCACATTGCTTTGGCTGCTCTTGATCCGAGCCGGAGTTCTCTGGTTTATTCTTGATCTTGCTTAATTGTTTGGGGAATATCTTCACCTAGGCAGCCTGACTTGTGGCTCCACACTCAGTTTACATGGTAACCTCACTAATGTCCTGGGTGCAAACAGGTTTCTCTTCCCTTTCCAGGAAACAAAGACCCCCTGTCACTCTTGCCTGAAACCATTCAGCTGTTCCTCCATTAATCTTGGTCTAGGAACCCACGGTTCCTAAGGAGCCCGACCCTGCTTTCTTCCCATGCTGTGCATCCTGCCACCTCTTAAAGGATACTCCAGCAGGAGTTGAACCCCTTTGAGGTACTTTGATGCTCCCTGTTGTCCCTCACTCTGACATCTGGAACTTGCTCCTTCCTCTGATTGAAACATTCTTTCTTTGTACCTTGCTCTCACCAACTCCACTCATCCTCTAGTTTACAGACCCCAAGAGAACCTCCCAGACCCCCATACGACGCGGTACCCCACAAACACACAAGTCCCTGCTGTATGTTCTCAGTATCCCTGCATTTCCACTGGATCATCATGCATTGCTTAGCATCCGTCTTTCCCTGGGGGTACAGTCCATGTGCTCTCCCATCTAGCCTACTCCCAAGAGAGTGCATTAGTACCACACATTGCTTTGTTGCCCATTTGGAATATAGGTTGGAGTTTCTCACATAAGAAGGATCCTTATGTGTACATGTGCAATTGCTTCTCTAATCTTTCCTGCCCTCACTGGGATCCATCCAGATCTTAGCCCTGACCATCAGTCTAAGGGACAGTGGGATGTGACCCACCTAAGTTGCTCCATTGACCCCCTCCCCCAAGCCCCACATGGACTGTGTAGATCACAGCATGGTCTCCAGGACCTTGGACCTGATTGTTCTAAATCTACCAGTTATACATGTGATGGAGAAGCCACCTGGATAACATTCTGGACCCCAATAAAGGTCTTGACTCACAGGTTCATTTCTCTGACTGCTGCTCCCCACCTGCTGAGTATGTATGTCTCCCATAGTCCTTCCTTCTCATTGGCCCAGTGAGAGAGGCTGTTCTCTTCTCTCTAGGTCCTACAAGCAGTAAACCCTGGGGCCATGTGTGTAGTATAATTAATGAGCACCAATTCCAGTATTTCAAGCATTCTGTTGGGCTGCTTCCTGTGTGCTTCACAGACACAGACAACCTAATTCTCCTCCCTGTCAGAGCGCTCCTAGAGAAGAGCTGTTGGTGAATATATCAATAAGATGAAGTTCAGACAAGAGAAACCACAGATGCCAATGTGCCAAGTCCCCTTCAAGAAGATCACAAGTTGACAGTCATTAGGATATCTGCAGAACAAAGAGGTCCTATGAAAGACATGTTGTAGACATTCGTGAGTGTCTTCCCAAGGCTTGGCTAGAGTGTAGAGCCATGGCCCTGAGCCAAAGGCCAGATCAGAGGAAGATATGTCAGCACACTGCCTGGTACCCCTAAGCACCTTGCACAGACATTCACAAGGTCATGTTCAACTGCCCTGCAGCCACAGAGCCGCTTCTGTACGTTCCACCTCTATGATCCTGGGGAATCCACATTCATGTATGCATGGTAGATGTGCAATGGGTGTTGCATGGGTGTTTCCAACGAAATTGCATGCTGCTGTTCCACAGCAGATTTAATAATTAGAGAATCAGAAGTGTCCAAATTGACTAAGCCGCTAGCCTGGTGACTCTCAAACTCAGCACTAAAGACATTTTAAGAGTCTGCTGTGGGACCTTTCCTGTGCATGAAGAACACTTAGCAATGTCCATGGCCTCTAGTATACAGGACAACCTGTATACCACCTCCCACTAGAATAACCAAAAACTGGTTCCAAATTGACAGGTGCTCCCTGGTGAGAGTTTGGGGAATCGCACCCAGCTGAGAACTACTGTTCTAATTGCCTAATGCACATGGGAAACCAACCTCCCACATTCTGCATTCACTTCTGGAAATTTTTCTTCACTTGTGTGTGTGTGTGTGTGTGTGTGTGTATGTGTGTGTGTGTGTGTGTATCACAGCCCCCTTGAGCAGCCTGTCGATCCCTTTGCGAATGGTGTCTTCATTTGTGTAGGGAGAAAAACAATACGAAGAATTGCAAAAGGCAACCAATTATGCTGGAATACAGTTTCAAAATATTTTGAGATTTTGTTATGCAGAAATAGAAGCCCGCCTTTGTCCAGGCACTGCCACCAAAAGCAAGCAGCAGAACTGATAACGGCTGTCATTTGAAGCCCACTATGTGGAGATAGGTTTAGCAACTGTAATATTTTATGGAAATAACCTGTGATCATATCAGGGGCAAATTCACAGGTGCAGCTAATCCTAGCGTGCTCTGTAGTCTGTGTTCATGATTGATAGAAACACCAAGTTTCAAATAAAGATGTAATTTCTCCCATCCACCTTAGGAACTCCCCAGATTCCAGTGAGAATCTCAGAGGCACAAGCCAAATTCAATCTTTCATTCAGTGGGGCTGGGGAGGGCTTCTTAGTTCCAGGCTGCTCTGTTTTAGAGCAGAGCTAGTGGGCAGTCGGGGGAAGGGGATGGGAGGAAGGGGGAGATGCAGGGAGGCAGAGATTGTGCAGTGGCCCTTTGCAATGGCTGTTACACCTCTGGCCTTGTCACTTCAAGGTGAAGGCCTTGAGTTCTTCAAGGTTTAAAACTGTATACAATGAAATTATGTCATCTGCAGAAAAATGGATGGAACTAGAGAGACCATTGCATTGAGCAGATCAGCCAGACTCAGACCAACAAATATCATGTTTTCAAGATTTATACATGAAATTTACTGATAAAGTCCTTGCTGTTGCAAACATGAAGACCTGCATTCATATCCCTGCATTCATGATGTTAATAACAACAACAACAACAACAACAACAACAACAACAACAACAACCACCTGATGCTTCTGCATCTGTCTATATCCCTAGTGCTGGGGAGAAAGGGAGGCCTCACTGGGACTCTATGTAGATAAACCAGCAAGTTCCAGGCTCAGTAAGAGACCCTGTCTCAAAAAATTAACATGCAGAGTGAGTGATGGAGAAATAGGCCTATGTCGATGTCTGACCTCCAGATGCTCCAGGTGTGCAGATTCATCCCCTTCCATACACACACCCCTTGACATACATAACAATACACACACACACACACACACACACACACACAAACACACACACGTTACAAAGCCACTAAAGTAAGAAAATGAAAGAGAGATTATTTGAGACAAAGAAGAAAGGGACAAATGGGGGAGACAAAGAAGGACAAGGAAGTGCTGTGTGTGTTTGTCTATGTGTGTGTGTGTGTGTGTGTGTGTGTGTGGTGGGGGGGGGGGAGTATGACCAAAGTGCACAACATAATAAGATAGTGTTACAAGAAACCCACTATTGTGTACTGTTACTGTATGTCAAGGAGAGGGGACAAGGGGACCACTTCAGGGTTAAACTGGCGGCTATGCAAGAACTGGGATTCAAACCCAGGGCAGCAAAAACCAAGTTCAGGAAGTCCCACTCACAGTCCCTCCCCTTAGCTAGCCCCAAGGGCTTCAGTCACCATCTGGGGACAAGCTCCCAAAGCCACAGCCCTGGTTACTTTCTGCATCCAACACCACAGGTCAGAGCCTGGGATATACTAGAAAGAGCTGAGCACAGTCGTGGTGCTTCAGGGACAGGGAAGCAGACCAGGGGCTCCTTCTATCTCTCAACCCAGGGAGACAGGCAACAGAGGCAGAAGACAATGCACAGCTGGAGGAACAAAGCAGCAAGCCTGTCTGTCTCTGGACCACAACCAATTGCTCTGCAGGAATAATCCCAAGCCAATCGGCTTCCTAATTCTATCTCCAGGCTCTTGGATTCTCTCGGATACACTGAGCACGGAAGCCACCACTGTGGACCAAATGTGACTTTCCCTGCCTGGCTGTCTAGATGCAGCTTGTTTTCCTGACCATCAGCTGCCACCAGCCAGGGGCTCTTCTCTATTGGATTCCGGGTTGCGATGGCATCTCTTCTCTGCTGATGGCACACTCTTGCTGAATGGGTTATGCATGGCCCCATGTTATACTAACCAAAGGACCCACTCAGGTCTGGGGACAGGTATCTGTCAGTCTGAGTCTGCTCCTTGCTGGATGTTTTACAGTGAAAGCAGGGAACTATTGCTGAGTTGTCTGAATATGAGAAAATTCCTGAACTGTGGCTTTGGTCCAGGGTTAAAAAAGGCTGTGCAGAAGAACCAGCATCTAAGACATGAAGGCTTGATTTATTCCATTTCCCCATCTGAATACCACTGGACCTGTTGTGTCAGGAGCATGACCTCTGCTCTCCTGGGCCTTGGGTCTTGTCATGGGTTGTTCAATTTTTTTTTTGTCTTCTGCATTTTACATATTAGCAATCCATTTCATATGTCCTCATAACTGCATTGGATGGGTATTATTATAATTCCCATTTTACAGATAAGACTGAGGTTGAGGAATGTTGAGTAACTTTCCAGAGATCCGTAGCTAATAGATTATCGAGACAGAAATTAACACTAGGCAATATGGGGCAAAGTTCCACTTCTCTACTCACTATGCCATCATTCATGAAAGATGCATAGATAGATGGACAGATGCATGGATGCATGCATGCATGCATACATGTGTAGACGGATGCAAGGATGGATGGGTGCATGGATGCATGGAGGATGTAGACACTTTATTTTGCACTTTATTTTGCATAGCCTCTTCCTGGAATATTCTCTCTGTATCTTTGCCTTAAGGAACTGTTTCCTCAGCTATCAATCACATCAAAAGGAGCTCCTAGGCTCCTGCCTACTGTCTGTCATTTAAAGCATGTGCCCTGAACAGCAGGTTCTGACATAGCAACCCAGGGGAAGCCACACAGAGAAAGCTGTGCACATAGGTCCTCCCAGGAGGAAAGTAAGTACAGTAATTTGGCAAACAGAAATGGACCGATGAAAGTATAAAACCACAGTGGGTTTGCTACCCAATCCAAGCCAGACAGTGGCACTTCATGGCGCTTGGGTTATATTTGAGGAATGACAGGACACCTACTCCATTGTCAGATTTATCCATTAAAAACCCATGAACACTGTTTGGCCCGATAGTTTCATAGTGGAAGTGGCCTCAGTCCAAAGGGATGGATAGAACTGAGTCCTTTGCCTGAATGAGAATCGGGCCAGTGGGTCACTTGGCCTAAAACTTGAAGCCCTGATCAAAACCCCTGGGACCTACATGTTAGAAGGAGAGGATTAAGTCCCACAAGTTGCCTTCTGGCCCCCACAAAAACACACAGTGGCACCTATGTGCTCATGTGTGTGTGCATGCAAGCACACAAAAACTAAACAAATATAACAAAAAGTTGCTGAATAAAGCAAATGGTAAAATTCCTAAAATGGTATAACAGAAAGATTCTAAAATCCTGGGCCTTTAACTCTGCTATTTGCTACCAAGGGATATGGCTAGAGTTCTCAGTTATGCAAAGTCCTGTTCCATCAATAAAACGGGTACTCAAAGTCAGCTTGGCATAGATGGCCCTAGCGCTATGACACAGGGAAACGTGGGTGGCTGGCTGGTGTCCTGTCCATGGTGCTGAAGCACTGAACTCCTAGGATGGGGCAGTGTTTCTCCTGACCATGGGTCCCTGGGGATATCTGGGCACCATATTCCAGGATTTGTGCACAGGGTGGGAAATGAAAAAGAGCTGGAAACATGAGGGAAGAGATGAGGCAAGGAAAGGGGAGGAGACAGAGCGACGTTGACTCTGGAAACACTGTCCTCTAGCCCCTCTTCCAGATGGAACCAGAGGCCACATTTAAAGTGATTCATCGTAGGAATCTGGGGATAAGTGGATAGAATATAATGATGGCCCCTCTGAGGTGCTTCCCTGAGGTTTCTGGCCCTCAGCATCCAATGGCAAGGAGGAGGAGGCTCTTCCTAGAGATGAGAGGAAGGAAACTCCAATCTGACAGCAGAGGTCTGATGCCCACAAAGACCTGTCGTCCCCAGCTGCTAGGCACAGGCTCTTTCCCTTCAGACACTTTAAAAATGCTCACTGGTAGAGACATTTACAACAACTATAAGGCCAGCTCAGTCCAGACTTTTCTTTAAATGAAGGCACTCAGGGGCCATTTCACCCTGTTTTTCCCCAATCTTCGGCAGATGTGTTGCTCTTTTTGCATGCAAAGGAAAGGGCTTTGTGTTTTCCTGCCCCTGGCTGCACATTTGAATTGTACATGAGCTCTGTCGGTGATCTGAAAATTGCTCCCATCAAAAGGGAAAGCCCAAGCTAATTAGCAAAGGGTCAGTCCTGGGCTGGCTCAGCTCAGACCAGCCTGGATGCTAATAGGGATTTATCATTCAGAGGCTGTTTGCTTCTGTCTCAAACTAGGCACAGAATAGGCAGTCTCTGCTCTCCTGGAGCTTCCTGCTCTAGCTCGTACCTCTCGGGCCACATCTGGATCCCTGCTTCTACAACAAGTGGGCCATGCTTCCTCCTGGGGTCTTTGAATCCGATTTCTCTCCTTACAGAATCATTTCCTCCAGAAAAGCCAGACTCATTTTGTTTTCATCCTTTGAACCTTTGCTCAGCAATGCCTTCCTGCATGAGGTCCACCTGGCCACCCTCTCTAAAAGATCGCCTCACTGCGCACCCCTGACCTTGGCTCCTTCGATGCCCCCACCTGTCCTATAGTCTCTTTCTTTGATAGCATGTATCCCTTTAAGGCACTCTATGTCAAATTACTTTCATACTGTGTTTATTGTTTGGTTTCTCCTGCTAGAGCATTCTTTGTTTCATTCACTGATGCATCCCAAACAAATAGAGTAGTGCTTATCACATAGTAAGCCCTGAGGAAACAATTGCTGAATGAACAAAGAAACAGACTACAATCTAGTGCATGTACAAAAATAAAATCCATGTGAACCCAACTCACTACAGGCTCAGAAAGGCCAAGCAGTTGCCATGGCTCTGTGTGAAGGCATCAGGGGACAGAAGAGGCAGAGACCAACACTCAAGGCAATCATAGTCGGACAGAGTGAAATCTGGGTACAATCTGCCCACTGTTTCCCAAAACATCCCTCCACCATATTGAGCTCCTGATGTCACAGGAGTGTGGCCTGCATGGAATCCAAATGTCAGTGAGCAGAAGGTCAAAGGGAGTGCGGCCACCCACTGTCAAGCACTATGTGAGCTTCTAACATGCATTGTTTACTCTTAGCCCTGGTTACCAAATGAGGATGCTGGCAAATCAACCAGCCGAGCCTACACATACAGTGACCAGGGACCAACATGACTTTTATTTGACTTGAGAAAGAGACTTAACATATTTGTTCTATACTGGAGTGGAATGACAGAGGGAAGAACAAAGGAGGGGGCAGAGGGAGAGAGGGGAGGACAGCAGGACTGGATGTGTGCCACATGCACCATAGAGAACTGAAACACTGACTGGAGCTAAGAATGTTTTCCCTCAGCAGGATGTGACAAGATGGCTATGTGTCCACGACAGCCTTAGTCCCTTCTCCTTGTCCCAAAGGGAGGACAAGATAGTACATCTTAGCCTGGGAGGGAATTTATTTTTAAGGTATTCTTTTACTCTATCACTCTGTCTCTGTCTGTCTCTGTGTCTCTATCTGTTTGTCTGTCTGTCTCTCTCTCTCTTTGACACACACACATACAGAGAGAGAGAGAGAGAGAGAGAGAGAGAGAAGCAGACAGACTGAGACAGAGCTTGAGTGGACGGCAGGAAAAGTATTTCTAAGTTGGTAACAGATAACCTATAGATCTGTCAGAGGATGGTGAAGAAACATGTCACCTTGAACACCTCTGTAGAAGACAGTCCTAATAGTGCCACGATTGTCCTTTTCCCACATACAAGCGAACTGTGGAAAATGACACTTGTGGCTGGGCTTATGCAAGCATCTGCCTCAGAACCCACTTTGGTGACCCCAGTCTTTCAGCAGAAGACGTTATTCCCGTGGCCATTTCCCTAGACATCCAGTTCTGGCCCTGGTGGTCTATATTTATCAGGACCTCATTCACCCTGATGAGCTCCAGCCCCCGGTGATGTGCCAGATGCCCCAGAATCCTTCCTACTCTGGCACAGTGTACTATCCCTGTACACTCCAAAAAGGATTCCCAGCCAATGATCTGCTCTATGGGTTCTAAGGATAAAATGTTATAAAATATAATGTGGGGAGGTGGGTATCTGTCAGGACCACGCCAAGGTGTCCCCCTGAGAAATTAGGCTATGCAACAAACCTGGTTTTAAAAAAGTGGATGAGTTTATTTGGTCGGGGGGCGGTTAATGAGGACCTGGAGAAGGGGCAGAGGCAGACAGACCCAGGCAGAGGCAGACAGACCCGAGCAGAGTCATGAGGACAGAGAGGGGAGGGGACAGAGAAAGAGAGGGAACTGGGATGAGGAATAGTCCCTTTATATGCCAGGCCACCTGCACCTAACAGTGGCAGATAATAACATAAGCTAGACCCATGGGAGGCACCTAGCAGAATCCCCTGTAAGCTAACATAAGGGACTTGGACCTTTCAAGAGCTCCAAAAACGTCTCTAACACCAGTCCCCTTTTCTGTGGGCACGGTAATGTCATCAAGGCAGAGACTGGGACACAAATTCCCACCTTTGGAAAAATCAGAAGTTTTTACTAAATAAAGGAATGAATATGTTGACCTCCCAACAGGGGAATTTGCATAGAACATAATCTAGTAGGAGTTTCTAGAATCCACATAGTCCCCACGCTGAGGATTTTATGCAAAACATTTAATGAGCCTAAGGAGTACGGGACTATGGCGGGTGGATGCATCCTCACCCAGGCTCACTACCAGATGGTCTGACCCTCACCAGCTGAATGAGTCACCTGGTGAATGAGTGGACTCAGCCTCATCCCAGCTGCATTGACTTAAGTTCTGTCCCCCATCACCCACTTCAGGGCTGTGAGTACTTAACTTTACTGGGAAATAGATTCTGCCCTTCGTTGTCCTGGGAACACGCCTCACGCCTGACTTTTAAAGAATCCAAAGGTATCAATCTGCTTATGCCAACCACAATGGCAGCATGAAAATGGCGTGAGTGAACTAAGTTAAAAGCATGAGAGCCAATGGGAGTAGCAGCTGGCAGCCACATCCTCTGGCTCCTGGGAAAGCCCAGAGACACAGCATCCTCTTAAAACACAGCCATCTGCAAAGTGCCCAGTGTGCATGTAGACTAGCAGCATGGATGCTCTCCAGACTGCATGTGGGAAGGCAAACGGGGACCACACTTTCAATCACTGGTTAAGATGGAAGGAGTTTATCAGATTGGCAAGAGCTATGTGAGTAGAAGCCCCTGATCCAATGGCCTCTACTGAGGGATAGTGGGAATGGATACATGGAGGGAAGGGCATTTAAAGGTGGCAAGGCACAAACGTAGTGGTTACCCCAGCACTTGGAAGGTTGAGACAGGAGGATCACAAGTTTAAGGCAACATGGGCCAGAGAGCAAGATCTTGGCTTGAATCAATGCAGAGAATAGTTTGAGGAGTGACATTACCAAAATGGCAGGATAAGAAGCCCAGGGCCTTATTCTCCCACAGAAAGATGACCTTACCAGTAACACGTAGTCTGAAGATACCTTTATGAGAACTATAATACCTATAATCTCACCACTTAGGAGGCTGAGACAGGTGGATTGCCGCAAGTGTCAAGTCAGCTCGGGCTGTAGGGTGAAATATAAAAAAAGGAAAAGGAATTACAAAACCCAGTTAATGGGTTATTGTATCACAGGAAGAAACAAAGTCAGGAAGAACCATGCTGAAATATGTAAAAGAAGGCGTTCTGTGCCCACCACTCCCAACCCCAAGCCAGCAGAGCTCAGGGAGATGAGAAGTCTGTCTATTGAGTGGCTTCACTTTCTTGCAAAGGAAAAGGAGAATGTAATGTCCAATGTTCCAGCTTTTCAGGGAGGTGGGGGCAGGGGGTAAAGTGTTTTCTGTCTCGCTGAACTTGGAGGATTGACAGGGACCGGCAAAGTTTAGATATTTGCAGGGGGTGGGTGGGGAGACTCTGTGGGATACAAGAGAGCCTCGTAGCTTATTGCAACCCAAAAAAACCCCCTGTATTCCAGTAATGAAGCAAAAGAAACAAAAGGCTACAAACTCAAGGCAAAAGTACAGCAAACCTCTCTAACTGGGAAATAACAGGAGATACACTGCAGGAAAGGTTTAAGGGAACCTGGACCCTAGGCAGATTGGTGAAGGATTTGTACAAAGCCAAGGCAAAAGATCTGGGAAAAATGAATGTTTTGTTTTACCAAACACACAAGACAATGTGGCTCAAGCAAAGGAAGCAGAAACCAACATTTGTAAAACAATATGCTTATGAATTTCCAAAGACTTCCAAATGATTGTCTTAGGGAGGCCCCTGGGCCATGGACCACACAAATAGAAAAACCAGCCGAATCAGGAAAACGATGAAACGATGAACAAAGCAGCCATATCGACAAGATGAAATATAGAAAAGTGAACCAGCAGACCCCTTGCAGCTGAAGAATATTATAATGAATTTAGATTTTCACTGGAGGGCTGGAAAGATGGCTTAGTGGTTAGGAGTACTTCCTGCTCTCCAGGAGGACCTCAGTTTGGAAGCCAGCACACAACTGCCTGTTACTCCAGCTCCAGGGGATGTGTTGTCCTCTCTGTCCTCGAAGGGCCTCCCTGAACACATGTATGTACCATTACAGAGAGACATGCACACAGAGACACACAAGTAAAAATCTCTCTACAATAACTAAGATGTCATTGAAGAGCTTCAACGACCAACTGAAGCCCAAAGAGTACATGAACTCCAAGACAAGCCCCGTGAAATTATTGAGTCGGAAGGAAAGCAGAACAAAAGAATGAAGAAAAGCAAATAAAAACCCACGAGACTTTAAGGAAACCATCTGATAGGCTGATCTTAGAATGCAGAAAACAGGAGCAGAGAGCTTAATTTGAAAATAAAAAAATGTAAAAGTTGCTGGAAACATCCTAAAGCTAAAGAAGGAAATCAATGTTCAAATTCAAGATGCTTTTTAAGGATTCCAAATATAAGTCCAAACGGGGTGCCGCATCAAGACTCGCAATCATCAAAAGTCAAAGCAAGGAGAGAAACTTGAAAGTAAGAGGAAAGGACTCACCACACACAGAGGGGAGGTCTCTTAAGATTATCGACAGATTTCTCAGCAGAAACATGACAGGCCCAAAGGGAAGGGGGTAAGGTGTTCAAAGTGCTGAAGGCAACAAACTGCCAACCAAGAACATATTATCTGGCAGACACCGTCCTTCAAACATGAAGGAGAAATAAAGGCCTTCCCCGACAAACAAAAGCCGAGGCGATTCATTACCACCAGCTCTCCCTCACGAGAACTACTGAAGGAGCCCTTCAAGCTGAAATGAAAGGACATGCTGGAGAACAACATGAAAGTGTACAAAAACCATGCATCTCCCTGGTAAACATAAATATATAGACAATAGAGCATCCGCGGTGGGGGGGTGGGAGGGTTGTAACATAGAGCATAGATCACTAAACAGGATGGTTAAAGTGAAAGCATAAAAATCAAGATAATGATAAAACTATGATAACTGATGCAAAATGCAAGGAGGCATAATTTGTAATACCAACAAGATGGGGAGTGTATGTGCGCGCACGTGTGTGTGTGTGTGTGTGTGTGTGTGTGTGTGTGTGTAAAGGAGTAGGGTTCTTGTACGTGATAGACATTCACGCGGTGACAGCTTAACATGGCTTAACTATAGTCTCCATTTTAATCATGAAGGAAATACCTACAGAAGATACACAAAACAAACAAATCAAATCCTGTCATAACAAAACAGAAAATCAATAAATCACAAAGGAAAGGTCCCACTTAGCTTTCCTGTCAATTTGACATAGCCTGGAGCCATCAGAGAAGAGGGTCTTGATTAAGAGATTGCCTAGATCAGAATGGATCGTGGCAAGTCTGTGGAGGATTGTCTTGATTGTACTAATGGATGTAGGAGGGCCCAGCCTACTGTGAGCAGCACCATCACCCTTTCTTCCCCTAAGTTGCTTTTTGGTTAGGGTGTTTCATCCCAGCAACAGAAAGGAAACCAGAACAGGTGGAAAGCAAGGGAGGGAAGGAGGGGGGAAAGAACCGTAAGGCAGACAGAAAACAATGGGTGACACAAGAATCAAAGCTTCTCTCCTGGTAATTGTTTCCGATGGCAATGGATTAACTCAGGAACCAAGAGATACCACATAGATAAGTGGATTTACAAACAGGCTCTAACTACGTGTTCTCTACAAGGGATGCAGTTAAGGCACAAAGACACCCCTAGCCTAAAAGTAGGCTATTACTTTGAAATGGTGAAGACAAAAGAGTAGGGTGGCCAAATGGATGGTGGACAAATCAAAGCATCAAAAACTGTCCTCCGAAATAAGGAGAAACATTTGAGGATGAGGAGGGTCTGAGCAAGAAGCTTGTAGTTTGTAATTATAAACACATCTGCGTCAAACGGCAGGGCGACTGAATGTACAGAGCAAACACTGACAGAATTAAAGAGACCACAGACACTTTTGTAATACAAGATGAGGTTTCAATATCTCACCTCCAATAGCAGATAGGTCAAGGACACAGAAGATCAATAGAGCCAAAGAGAATCTGCATCTCAGATAGACCGTGGAGTCCTTAGACATACAAAGGATGCTGTATCCAACATAGAAAATAAAGACTATTTTTCAGACTAAATTACATGTTAGGACAAAAAAAAAATCTGATGAAGTGTAAGAATGTCCAATAAAGCCAGGCAGTGGTGACAAATGCCTTTAATCCCAGCACTTGGGAGGCAGAGGCAGGCAGATTTCTGAGTTCGAGGCCAGCCTGGTCTACAGAGTGAGTTCCAGGACAGCCAGGGCTATACAGAGAAACCCTGTCTCCAAAAAACAAACAAACAAACAAACAAAAGGATGGCCAATAAAATGGCTCAGTGGATAAAAGTGGCTATCACAAAGCCTAGCAGTATGGTCTCCATCCTTATCCTCAGGCCCCATATGGTGGAAGGAGAAAAATGACTCACCCCAAGTTATACTATGACGTTGACATTTGTGGTTCAGCATACACACACCCACACACACAAACTAATATCACTTTTTAAAAGGCTAAATCGTACCAATTATCCTTTCTAAGCACAACAGAACAAAAGCCAGAACCTGATAGCAAACACCACATGGGAAGGCTCACATGTATGTGGAGCCTAAGCATTTTACCCGTCATAATAAATGACTTCAGGAAGAAACCATGAAGGAGCTTACAAACCTCTTAAATGTCCCCCAAACTTTGCAGACTTTCAGGAAAGGCAAGCTGGCAGCACTGGAAAGAATCCCAAACCAACTGTTTACAAACATGCTTCACATCTCAAAGAACTAGAACAACAACCTAAACCCCAAGTCAGAAGAAAAAGATAGCAAAGATCAGGGCAAAACCTAAATAAAGAATAGGAAAAAATAAAAAAGAACAGAATAAGTCAATAAAAATACTAATTGCTTTTTAAAGGTCCAACAAAATTTACCAACTTTTAGCTTGTCAACCTGAGAAACACTCAAAAAAATCATGTTTAAAAATAATACAATTGATGTCACATAAATAAATAAAAAATTAATAGGGATGATTTGGGAAAAGCCTATGTGAAAAGCAAAAAGGCTAACCTAGAAAATAAATAGATAAGTTTTCAGAAACACAAAGACTGAATCATAAAGAGATTAAAATATGAGCAGACATAACCAGTAAGTAGATTGAATCAGTAATCAAACCCTCCCCAAAATGAAAGCCCAGGACCAGATGGCTTCACTGGAGAATTCAACCAAACATTTAAAGAAGAATTAACACTAATCCTTTTCAAACTCTTTCCCCTCAAAAAAAAAAAAAACCCTGAAGAGGATGGAGTACTTCCAAAATAACTTTATGCAGCCAACATTATCCAGTTAGCAAAATCAGATGGACTATAGAGAAACTATGAGCTAATATCCATGATAAATACTGATGCAAAATTCTCAACAACAACAAAAAAATAGCAAATCAAACTCAGCAATACATTAAAAGGCTTAGACACCATGACCAGAGTTTATCCCTGGAATGCAAAGATAGCTCAACGTACAAAAATCAATCTCAATGTGATTTGTTAGTCAGTACAATAAAGGTCACATACCAAAAGCCAACATCACATTTAATAACGGAAAACTCAAAGTTTGCCCTGAAAATATCCAAACCAAGGCATGCATATCCTTTCTCATCATGCCTGTTCCATAAATCACTGTAAGTCCTAGCCAGAAGACAAAGAGAACAGATAAAAGGTGTTCAAAACAGATAGGGTTAAAATAGGGTTGTTTCTGTTTGCTGAAATGATCACAAATATAGAGAGACTAGAAAAAATAAGAGAATAAATCAGTAATATATTTAATCATAAATATTATATAATGTAATTACATTGTGTGCACCCACATACAAACTGGTCAGAAATACAGACTAACTTAGCAAGGTTGCTGGATATAGAGTCGTAGACACACAAAAGTCAACCTTGCTTCTATGTACAAGCAAGGAACAATTTTAGGAAAGAATTAAGAAGATAGTCTTGTTTACAATGACATCCAAAAGAATAACACACTTAAGAAGTAAACTGAACTAAGATGCTAAGAGAAACAAATAATGGGAACTACACAGATTTTTAAAAAACTAACAAAACCACAAACAATGGACGGATTCCTAACACTAAGCTCCCGGGTCAGAAGAAGTAGAGCTAAAGTGTTCATATTGCCCCAGTGCAGTCAACAGACTCAGCGCCTCAACCCGAGTCTCTTGTACAATAACCACAATAGCAGATCTTGCAGAGACAGAAAAAAGAAAAGAAAAGTCTCCCAACATTAGTGTAGAATTTCAAGGACCCTGAAGAGCCAAAACAATTTTGAAAAGAAAAAAAACTGCATTAGGTTTTCATCTACTCTAGGCTACAGACTGAGTTCCAGGACAGCCAGAGCTACACAGAGAAACCCTGCCTCAAAAAAAAAAAAAAAAAAAAAAAAGTAAAGAACAAAAGCTAAGGATAAGAAAGGGAGGGAGGGAGGAAGAGGGAGAGGCAGACAGACAGATAGACAGACTGAGACCATTACGCTTAGCCATTCACTACTGGTGGGGAATATAAATTAGTGTTGCTACTATGGAAATCTGTATGAAGATCCTTCATCCAAATTAAATAAAATGTTCATATCACCAGGCATGCTACCTCCTTCTAGGTGTACTCTCAAAAGGTTCAAAATCGCCTGCACTATTCCCAAGAGCCAAAATAGGAAGCCTGCCTCAACGCCCACCAAGAAATGAAAGGGTGAAGAACACAGTCCTACTGCATCCATTCAAAAGCAAATGAAATCATGTCGCTTGCAGAGAACGGGGTGGTTCTGGAGATGGTCACGTAACATGTAATAAGCCGCTCCTATGTTTTCTCCAGTATGTGAATATCAGCTGGGACAAAAGACAGCATGTCCTCGTTTGCTTCCGCCTGTTGTGATAAACACCATGGCCCAAAGTAGTGTGGTGAGGAAAGGCTCATTGCATCTTAATGGGTTTGGATTAAAGTTGATCATCAGGAGAAGCCTGGCAGAGACCTAAGCAGCAACCTAGAGACAGGAATGGAAGCAGAGGCCATGGAGAAATGGTTCTTACTGGCTTGCTCCTCATGGTTTCCTCAGCTCGCTTTCTTTGACGTCCCAGGACCACCAGCCCAGGAGTGGCCCTGCCCTGCCCGGTATGGGCTCGACCCTCCACATCAATCATTAACCAAGAAAATGCCCGAGAGGCACACCCCTGGCCAATCTGACGAAGGCAATTCTGTCAACAGAGGTTCTCTCTTCCCAGGTCTACCTACTTTGTGTCAAGTTGACAAAACCTAGCCAGCGCACTAGTTAAGTAAAAGGGACTATTTGGGATGAGGGAAGAGCACAGGGGAGGGACGAAAGGAGGAATTAAAGCAATACAGACACATGAGAGACTGCTTAGAGTGTTAGAGTATGCACTGCTCTTACAGGGGTTATGAGTTCGATTACCAGCAATGATGTCAGGGGGCTTATAGTTTGCCTGTAACTCCAGCTCCAGGGCATCTGACACCCTCTTCTGGTTTTTGTGGGCTCATTCACTCTCAAGCCCAGCCCCTCCCCCCCATATAATTAAAAATTAAGATAGTCATGGGGCGATAAGTATGATCAAAGCATGTTACAGGTATGTATTGTGAATGTCAAAACAGAACCACTTCATACAATGAATATACACGAATACAACCAGGGAAAGACTAACGGTGGACTCACAACGATCAAACCCATATAATCCTGGAAGAAAAGCTTATGGACTATTGAAAAAGAACAGAATCCCAGAAAAAGGAACCTTGGCAAACATACTCTAATAGCCTGTGACAAGGCTGCCAGCATTCCATTACAGGCGAAGAGAATACGGTCAACAGACCGTGCTGAGAAAGCTCAACCTTCACATACAAAAGACATCAAAGACC
Organism: Mus musculus; assembly: GCF_000001635.26. Taxonomy (NCBI): domain Eukaryota; kingdom Metazoa; phylum Chordata; class Mammalia; order Rodentia; family Muridae; genus Mus; species Mus musculus. The sequence goes on along the minus strand of NC_000070.6, from coordinate 128,031,856 downwards.
TTAGATGAGTGGTTCACAACCTTCCTAATGCTGTGACCCTTTAATATGTGATACACCTCATGTTGTGGTGACCCCTCCCCCCCAATCACAAAGTCATTCTCGTTGTTACTTTATACCTGTAATTTTGCTACTGTTATGAGTCATAATGTAAATACTTGTGATCTCTTTTTGTAGGCAGCCCCTGTGAAAGGGTCAATTAACCAATCCAAAGGGGTCCCAACCCACAGTGTGGGAACAGCTCCTTAGATGGACCCTTACTCTATATCACAGAGGGAAATTAGCTCAAAGTAGATTTTAAAGTAGACAGGTAAGCCGGAAACTATGAAATTCTACAGGAACCATGAGAAAACTGACATGGCATTGTATCTTGTAGTCACACCTTAGGGACGAAACCAGAGCATGAACAACAAAAGCTAAACAAACAAACAAACAGGGTCACATCAAATTTAGACATGTTTGCCCAGCCAAGAAAAGACAGAATAAAAGGAAGAGGCAATATATGGGCAGGAGAAAATGCCTACAACCCAGGTTTCACAAGGGGTAAAAATCCAGAATCTATAAACAACTCCTTGGTGCCAGAGATGGCAAGGGGCTTAAGTGAGCTTCCTGCTCTTACAAAGACCCTGAGTTGAGTTTCTGGATCTTTTTTTTTTATTTCTTTTTTTATTAGGTATTTTTTCATTTACATTTCCAATGCTATCCCCAAAGTCCCCCACATGCTCCCCCACCCACTCCCCCACCCACCCACTCCCACTTCTTGGCCCTGGCGTTCCCCTGTACTTTGGCAGATAAAGTTTGCACGACCAATGGGCCTCTCTTTCCACTGATGGCCGACAAGGCCATCTTCTGATACATATGCAGCTAGAGACACGAGTTCTAGGGAGTACTGGGTAGTTCATATTGTTGTTTCATGAGTTTCTAGATCTTATTTCACAGAGCTCACAAGCACCCATAACTCCAGCTCCAGCTCCAGAGGACCCAATGCCTTCTCCTGGTTTCTAAGGGCACTCTCATACATATGGTGCATGTGCATACACACACACACACACACACACACACACACACACACACACACACGCACATGCACACGCACACATGCACACACATACACACATGTGTGCATACGTGCATACAATTTTAAAAGTTTTTTCAAGAGCTAAAATGTAACAAAAACACAACAATCTGGCCAAAAATAAGCAAATATATTTCTCCAAATAACTTTGGTAGCTAGACAACCCGCATGCAAAAAGATGCTCCTGCTGGGTCATTGTGGGAATGCCAATCAAAATCACACAAAGAGTACCATCTACCTCACAACAAGGATCCTCACACAAGGATCTACCATCTACCTCCCAACTGTTAGAGTGGCTGTGGTGGTTTGAATGAGAAGGCTCCCGTAGGCTCATATGTTTGAATACTTTGTATCTAGTTGGTAGGACTGTTCAGGAAGGATCAAGAGGTATGGCCTTGTTGAAAGAGGTGTGTCACTGTGGGGGTAGATGCTGGGTCTTCTAAAAGCCAGTTCCTGATTAGTTCTCCCCATCTCCTGCTTGTGAGTCAGGACGGAAGCTCTTAGCAGCTGCTCTAGCACCAGGTCTGCATGGCCACTGCCACGCTCCCGTCATGTTAGCTATGGATTCACCCTCTAGAACTGCAAGCCCCAAATAAACCCTTTCTTCTACAAGTTGCCTTGATGACGGTGTTTTGTCATAGTAATAGAAGAGTAACTAGAACCGTGGCCATTACTCCTAAAAGCAGGATAGGATGGGGCTGTGGAGGAGGTGGGGAAATGGAGCATTTATTCGGTGATTGACAACTGCTGGTTTTGTTTGTTTTTTTAAAGTATGGAAGTTCCTGAAGTTTTTTTTAAATAAAATTATTATTTGGTTCTGGAATCCTACTACCTGTTGTGCCTGTAAAAGAATCCAGAATGTGATCTTAGAGAAACCTGCTTGACACTAATCATCTCTGTGCTCCCATGACAGCTAATGGATCAAAGCTGCAGGAATGGCCACTGATGGAGGACTAGAGGAGGAGTCTGTGGCGGGCACATTAACAGCATATTATTTGGTCTTTAAAATAAAAGAAACTCTTTTATCCACGCTATCCCAGATAGACCTTGAAGAGACTATAATAAGTACAATAAACCAGTCACACAAAAAAGACAACACTGCTGATTCTTCTTATACAAAGTACCCAAAGTTGGCTCAGAAACAGAAAACATGGTGGGAGTTGCTATAGATGGGGAAGGTGGGAACAGCCACTGTGCCGGAATCAGACTGACCTAGTTTGGTTTCAGTTGCTGTGATGAAACATGGACTAAACTCAACTTGATGGAGTAGAGGGCTTCTTTGACTAATAAGTCTAGTCCATCATTAGGGGAAGCCAGCATAGAGCTCAAGGTGGGAACCTAGAGGCAGGGACCATGGTGAAGGCTGCCTGCTGGCCTGCTTTCCAGGGTGTTCTCTGCAGACTTGTCCAGGGATGGAATCACTCACAGTAGGCTGGGCCCGCCTCCATCAATTCACAATCAAGCCAAGCCCCATAGTCATGTGAACAGGCCAATCTGATGGGAGGCAGTCCTCAGTTAAGGTCACCTCTTCCTGAGTATGTCTAATTGGTCTTGGGTTAGCAAAAGCTAGCGTTTCTGTTTTACAAGACGAGGATATTCTTTTCTGCAGGGGGCTGGGGAGATGTTCAGTTGGTAAATGCCTGCTGTAGAAGCATGACACCCTGAGTTTGGATCCCGCAGAATCCTTGTCAAAGGCAGCACAGTGGAATTCCCCATTCAACCCCAATGCTGGGGCTGATTTTGGTAGTGGGGGGGGGGAGACAAGAGGATCCCTCAATCATGAGAGCTGCTGTCCAGCTTTAACTTCAGGGAGAGACTGACTCAAGAGAGAGGAAAAAATAAAAATAAAACAGAAGGTAGAGAAATGATCAAGGAAAGGTACCAAAGTCAACCTCTGACCTCTACATCCACACATAGACATGCGCACACACATGCGCACACACAGGCAGGCATATACCTATCCACCCAACTAGCAGGCACACACATTTACTACACACACACACACACACACACACACACACACACACACACTCTAGAGATCTGTTACACAAGCAAATGTCTACAGTTAACACTGCTATATTTTTCCCCTTTCCCCTTGATAGTTATGACAGTACATTTTATGTTACCTTTATATTTTTTAAGCCACCGTAAGACTGAGGAATTCAAGTGAGATTAGTAAGAAAGCAATCTGAGGAGTTGAACAGGGTGATAATCTCAGTTGGTTATTTTAATTGCTCTAGCAATTGAGGGGGAGAGGCCTGCCACTCCTCATCCATCTGTTCTGAGAGATCTTTCCCATCACTCTCCTCTGCTGCTTCTTCCTCACAGCCATTCTCACCACTCAACACAGTATTACCTACTTAACTATGTTGCTTACAAATGCCCAGACTCCCTGACCATGGGAATTTATTTCCTCCCTTCCTTCCTACCTTCCTGTTTCACCTTCTTCATCTGTCTGTCAGTCTATCTCTCTCTACCTCTGCCCCTGCCCCCTGCCCCTACTTCTATCTTTCTTGCCTTTGCATCCTCAGAGCCTATAGAAATTCGTGGTACTCTCTGTGCCTGGAATCCCTGATGTATAAAGGTGGGGAGGAGCCTGGGCTTTTTCTTTCCTTGTTCTTCAGTCTTCTTCATAAAGAGAGAAAAGAGGAGAGGGAGAAGTACACAGAGCAGGCCAGTAGGTGATGTCTTTTCACCCAGCTGGTGGAGGCAACTGGATCACCTTCCAAAGCCCAAACCCAGGCCATACCCTTCAATGAGGATCGATACCCCAGTCTCTCATCTCTTCTGGTTTGGCAAAAGAAAAAACACTGTGTCAGGCTGATGTAACTGTTTTTCTGTAAGAGAAGGCTGACATCAACTCCAGCACATCCCTCTTCCTGTATCCCAAGCCAGTGCTTTTCAAATTATAATGTGTATGCTAAGCACCAAGAAGGTCTGGGTCCGGGTACAAGGTTTTTTACAATGCTGGAGATTATAGTACAGGCCCCTACTTAAATTACACCATCTCTACCCTATAAACCCTTGCTTAAACAGGTTGGCTTGCAACTACACAGCACCTGGGAATTTGTAAAAATTAGTGTTCAGGCTCCCTACCCTAGACCAATGCCATTAGACATTCACAAGTGGGACCCTAGCTGTGTGTGGCATGGCTAACATTGAGAATCAGGAGTTTTCAGAAGGGTGCATGCTCATTTTTAAGATCATACATTTGGGCTCTAGAGTACCTGTCTAAACACTGGGTCCTTTCTTGGCAAAGTCCTCACATCATGATGGTGCTAAAAGCCACGTGTTAACATAGGCCCGTCTAGATCTCAGATAGGCAAGAGTGTTAATGTTCTAGACACCTATAAGGGATTTTGTTGCATTTTTCCCTCCCTCCTGACTTCCACTTCTCGCTTCCTTTCCAGCTGGGAGAGAGTTAGCATCCTCTTCCAGGCCAGAACAACTTTTGTCAACTGGGAGGAGGGCTCTGAATTTGCTCCCAGAGAACATTCAATAATGTCAAGAGATGCCTAGGCTGTCACAATTCTAGAAGAAGGGGGATGTGATGGTAGTAAATGCTTGGTGGGGACTGATGGGCATCTGCAGTGCTCTGGTCAGCACTCAACAGTAACATGGCCAGCCCAATGCCCAAGGCTGGGAACCTGCAGAACAGACGTGATTTAAACCACTGAAGTATGGGTGTTGTGTTTTTCACCTTTGCCAATCTGCCTTCTTTTTCAGAAGGCAATGGAATTTGGGAGACACAGAGGACAGGATGGTCTGTGGTGCTTACATTTCTGTCTTCTCTCAGTCCTTGAGTCTGGACTCTTGCTGCCTGGCCCCTTCATTTCCTGCAACTCCTTGTCCACACCCAGCATTTTAACTTTCATATGGCCTTCCCCAAACTCAGTTGATGCCTTCACATAAGACCTATCTATGCTTAAGATTCAAGTTCTTCCTCGTGAAGTCCTTCAACCCCATGGAAATCAGGGGTGGGCTCAGTTACCGAAAAAGTAAGGATCAGCTCATTGAAGAGAATGTGGTCTGTGGTCTGGCTCCGAAATGCCTTCAAACCTGTATCTCAGCTAAGACATCCCGGTACATATGTCCTGTGAGTTACATGTACCACACTTATCCTCATGTACAAAATCCCTTATAGATAAGCAAATTCAGACACAGAGCTAGGCATTCAGATATAAAGCAAAAAAAAGTGAGGGTGGACTCAGAAAGTTTGGGTCCAGAGCCCATAAGTTTAGTTGCTGTCCTGAATGGCTCCTTGCACATGTCTTATTAACAACGACTTGAGCAAGCTTGGATTGTGGTCTTGGTCTTTATACATAGAAACCAACAGAGTAATCCTCCAGAGTCTCACAGCTAACAGAGAACCTGCAGGTCAAGTCCAAGATGATGTGAAATCCTATGCTCAATTCAAGGGAAAGAAGCTGTAAGCTTTAGAAGACAATCCCATCCATTCATTTGCCCATCCTGTATCCATTCATACTTCCTTCATCCAGCCAGATGACCAGTACCTGTCCATACATCTACCTTCCTTCTTTCCTTCCTTCCATTCATCCATCCATTCATCAATCCATCCACCTTCCAGTATACCTCCTTCCATCTATACTCTATTCATCCACCCACCCATCCATCATCCATCTATCCTCCTTCCATCCATCCTTCTACCACCCATCCATCCATTCTTCATCTATCCAATGTCTTCCACCCACCCACACATTCTCCTTCCATCAGTTTATTCATTATACAATCAGTATACACATAAACACTTCCAGTAGGTCAGGCCTGTCCTGTGAGGATCCCAAGAGAAATCAGCTAGACTTCCTTTGCGCAGAAGATCACATCCGTTAGACAGGATGGAAACGTGATACAGGCTGAATGGACTGTGGGGAAGGTGGAAGACACAGAAGGATCTGTTTACACTTGTCCTCTGGCTAGCTGGCCTGGTGTAGAAAAGAGGTCTAGCAAACTCCAAGGGGTCCTCTCGTTTAAAGTGATCAGTTGGGGAAGGTTGGCCCACACTCACTTGCACGCCCATGCTGTCTTGTTCTCCCAATCTGTTCTTGCTGCTTGCTTGGATCTCCCCAGTTCCTGAGCACAGCTTGGGAGAGACCAAATGAGACCACTCCTCCCCCTCCCCCCTCTCCCCCAATGGATCAATACAAGGATGGCATTCCAACTTATCATCCTGAGGTCCCACGGGGAAACCAAATTGTGACTGTCAGGAACACTGCAGAACTGTCAAAAGCAGACAAAATCAGCCCCGTAAATTGTGAGATCAGAATCACAGTTCTATTTGTTCTGCGAGAGTGAGCAGCTCACCTTTATCCCTTTCTTTGTCAAGTTAGAAAAAAAAAAAACAAAACAACTCAGGACAAACTAGGAGACTTGCAAGCACTTCATCTCTGTGAGAAGGAAAAAAAAACCTATCACCAATCACCAAGTCAGCCACACAAACCCTCACCGTGATCCTAAGTTCAGTTCTACTCAGGAAACAGTCTGGTGGTCTTCCGGTGGGACTGGTAGACTCCTTCTTAGAAATTGTTAAGATCAGTGGGGCAGTGTGACGCATACCTTTAATCCCAGCACTTGGCAGAGGCAGAGGCAGAGGCAGAGGCAGAGGCAGAGGCAGAGGCAGAGGCAGAGGCAGAGGCAGAGGCAGAGGCAGAGGCAGAGGCAGAGAGGCAGAGAGGCAGAGAGGCAGAGGGGCAGAGGGGCAGAGGGGCAGAGGGGCAGAGAGGCAGAGAGGCAGAGAGGCAGAGGGGCAGAGAGGCAGAGAGGCAGAGAGGCAGAGAGGCAGAGAGGCAGAGAGGCAGAGAGGCAGAGAGGCAGAGAGGCAGAGAGGCAGAGAGGCAGAGAGGCAGAGAGGCAGAGAGGCAGAGAGGCAGAGAGGCAGAGGCAGAGGCAGAGACAGAGGCAGAGGCAGAGGCAGAGGCAGAGGCAGAGGCAGAGGCAGAGGCAGAGGCAGAGGCAGAGGCAGAGGCAGGAGGATATCTATGAGTTTGAGGCTAGTATGGTCTACAGAGCGAGTTCTACAATCTCCAAGGCTATACAGAGAAGCCCTGTCTAAAAAAAAATTTTTTTTTAATTATTAAGATCCAGTCTCTGCCCTTGGTCACTTCATATCCAACTAACAAAACTGAGTATAGGATCTGGAGAAACAGCCCAGTGGGTATAAGTGCTTACTTCAAGGATATGAGGGACCGAGTTTGGATCCCAGTGTCCATATAAAAAGGTGGGTGTGCAGGTTAGAGAGGTGGCTCACTGGTTAAGAGCACTTACTGGTCTTCCAGAAGACCTATGATCGCTTCCCAGCACCCACATCAGGCAACTCACAATGGTCTGTAACTCCAGGCAAAAGAGAATCATCACCTCTGGTTCCTGTGGGTACCTGTACTCAGGTGCACACACCCACATACAAACACACTGATGCAAAATTTAAAATAGTAAAAAAATATATTTTAAGGGTGTGACCTTGTGTGCCTCTGTTAACCCAGAACTGTGGTGGGTTGCAGACAAGAACACGCATGCACACACACACACACACACACACACACACACACACACACACACACACACACACACTGTGGGGAGAGAGAGACTATAGAGCAGAATCAAATCCAAACAAGAGCATGAGCCTATGGTAGAATCAGAGATGGCCTCTGACAGAGGGAACGTCTGCACTGGTCTTTTGAAGATGAATACAATTTCACTGATAGGAGAGAAAAAAAAAGAAAGGAAACTACCAGGATGGGAAAGGCAGACATAAATGAATAGTAACTAGAAAAGGGAGAGAAATGACCCAGAGTAAGAGGGCTGCAATAGCCAGCCTAGGAAGACTAAACTTGCTGGAGGACCCTGCTGACTATGTGAGGATTCAGATAGCTCCATAATTTGGAAAGTCGATGCTAGGCTCAGGCAGGTGCTCCAGGGTGAACATAGTAGGCTGTGCCCAGGCAATGCAAACACTCTTCTGGTCAGCCTTAGTCATATACATGCATGTGTGGAAGAATGCATGCAAGCAACTAGGGGTATGTACATGCATACATACATATGTGGCCAAGGTTATGGGCATGCATTGCATATGCTTCTGTGTGTGTGTGTATGTGTGTGTTTGTAGATGGAGAGGTGCATGGGTGTGTATGGGTGTGTGCATGTGTGCATGCTTTCAGGGAGATCTGGCAGACCTTCCTGCAGGAGCCCTGCAGCACTGCCGTTGTTCACCAAAATAGAATTGAGCAATTTAGGTCAAGAAGTAAAGACTATGTTATTATTACTAGTTACTGGTGAAGTTATTTAATAAGAATGTCACATCCAATTGAGAGCATGGTGGGAACTGTCAGCAGGAGGGATGTAATTACACTAACCCGAGGTGCTGCAGGGCCTGATGCTCTAACACCTCCACAGAGCCACAGAGAGAGATTTCCCCCAACCTCCCAAGCTCCATGGCCCCTGAAGGGCATTTTCCTGGTGGGGCCACAGTGCCTTGTCCAAAACAGCCAGACATACACTACACCTGTCCAGACCCCTGAAGAGGCTCTTATGGGGACTGACAAATCTCACTAGGGATTCCCTGAAGAACCCCTGACCCAGTGATGCTCAAGGCAGAAGGACCCCAGCATCCTCAAATGCATCTAAAATCCACCAGACATCACGGTGGAAGCTCAAATACTAACTGGCTTAGAAACAAGCCTTACCCTGAAACCTACCCATCCTCATTCCTCAGCTGGTGTTCGACTTCCTCCACTTAATCTACTGCTACTGGGACCTTTATTGGAGGCCTGCCCAAGCGACCTGGGACTGGCCACTTACACTTCACCCCCTTCCCATGCCCAGCCCCATCAGTTCACTGCCAGGTGCTGCCCCACAGTCCCTGGCTCAGCTCACAACCTGCCTCCTGTTGTTGAGTGAGCCCCAAAACAAAACACCCTTCCTTAGCTGATCAAGGTGAAGACCAGGACCCTTGGCTGGCAGAGCTTCTGAGATGCCTAGGGCCAGGTCTGTTGAGGCGCCCAGCATGAAGCTGCAATCCAATCACCGAGTGTCATCCCAAGGATGCAGAGGGTGCCGAGTTCCCTTTTGGTTGCAACATTTACACCCTGTGGGGTTTCTAAAAGTCAGGAGCACTGACTTCCTTGTGGAGGGAGGCAGTTGGATATAAGATGATAAAGAGGAGGGGTGGGTACGGAGATCCCATGTTCCACCTAAGGCCGTGGTTCTCAGACTTTTTAATGCTGCAACCGTTTAATACAGTTCCTCAAATTATGGTGACCCCCAACTGCAAAATTATTTTGTTGCTACTTCATAACTGTAATTTTGCTAATGTTATGAAACGTATATGTAAATATCGGATATGCAGGAAATCTGATAGGTCACCCTTGTGAAAGGGTTGTTTGGTACTTCCCAGAGGAGTGGTGACCCACACTACAGAACAGCCACACTACAGAAAGTGAAAGCACAATGATTCCAAGTTGTCCTGATACTGGGGGGGGGGGGGGGGAGGGAGACTCTGGCCAGGACTGTAGGAAAGACACACAAATGAAGCCAGGGATGGACAGGAGAGGGGACAGCTGAGACAAGGACACAGAGACACACGCGGAGAAAGGCAGACAATGACAAAGAAAATGAGGGACTCAGGAAAAAGACCAGGATCTAAAGGAGATGGGCTGATAGACAAAAAGACACAAAGGCAGACCTGAAAGGAGACAGTAAGAGAGAGCAGGAGCCAGGGGAAAGAACCCGAAAGGTGGAAGTGTCAGAGAAACAGCGGCAAGGCGGACGTGCGCAGAGACCAAATCAGGAGCAGAACACAGCGACGAAGTGACAGAGGCAGACAGGAGAGAAGCCAGGGTTCCCGAGAGGGCCCTGTCACTGTCACCTGCTGTTCAGAGCCCGGTGCAGGAGTTCCTTGGGAGGATAAGGAGAGGACATATCCAACAGGCACTTGGCTCTAAGTGGAAGCAGGGCAGAAGCCAGGGCACAGTTCAAGGTCCGAGGGAAAGAAAGAGGCGCATCTGCCCCTTTTCGTTGTGAACTTGCTTTAAATTTAAAGAGGCAATGGAGAAGAAAAATAAAAGATGGGTCAAGGAAGGGGGTGGGGGTGGAGAAGAAAGAGGAGGGGCCAGGGCTCTGAGTTCTGAGAACCCTATTTAAAAAATCATACCTAGAGGTAGTATGTGTGGGGTGGCCCCCAGGAGAGACACGAAGTGATTACATTATCTTCTTTTCCTTTCTCCTCCCACCCCAGTATGTGTGTATACATCTGTGAAAGGTGTGCGCATGCACAAAGAGATCAGAGATCAACACCGGGTGTCTTCCTCAGTCGGTTTCCACCTTAGATACAAATTTTTCTTAAAGATTCATTTTTATTTCGCACGTGAGGGGACGCTTTAAGTGCAGGTGGATCTGTGCCTCACAAGCCTGCCTGGTGGGCTCTGAGGCCAGAAGAGAGTGTTGGACTCTCTAGGACTGAAGTTACATATGGTTGTAAAATACCATATGCATGCTAGGAATCGAATCTGGGTCCTCCGGAGGAGCAGCCGGTGCTCTTAAGCACTGGGCCATCTCTCCAACCCCTCCACCTTAGCTTTTGAGACAAGGTCTCTGGCTGGATCTGGAGCTTGCTGACCAGGAAGCCCGGGATCTTCCTGCCGCCACCTCCCCAGCACCAGGTTACAGGCATGTCCATCATACCCAGCTTTACATTTATTTTGAGTTTAATTTGATGGCGATGGGTATTTTGCTCGTAGGTCTGTACACCACCTGTGTGACTCGTACCTACAGAAGTCAGAAGAGGGCATCAGATCTCCTGGAACTGGAGTTAAAGATGGCTGTGAGCTGGCATCTAGGGCTGGGAACTGAACCTATATCCTCTGGAATAGCAGCCAGTTATTTTAACCTCTGAGCCATCACTGTGGTCCAGCCACAAGCCTAGCTGTTTGCTTGTTTGTTTGTTTGTTTTTTAATGTGACTTTGGAGGATCAAGCAGTGGTCCTTGTTTACACTACAAGCCCTTCACCAGCTAAACTATCCCCACCCCACCCCCAACCTAGAAATCAATTATTAATGGCTCTCAGCAAGTGTTTGAGGCTATCCCAGGATAGGGGTTGGAGGTAATCTTGGATTAAGTCCAGCAGCTGACAGGAAGGTGGCAGGCAGATGGTTGAACTAGGCTTAGGTTAGGGTCTGTGGGGTCCTGGTGGCAGTAGGATCCACATTCCGAGGGCCAGACAAGATCTGTCTGTGGGACCGCTCTAGGCCAGAGAACACAGAGTAGCTAAGGCCCTGAGAATGAGGAAGTGCAGCCCCCTAGGTCAGTCAGCAGACATAAACAGCAGAGATGATCCTTGCTAATGAAGAAGGGACAGGGAGGAGTTCCCCAGAGAGGCCCTGGGGGGTGGGGCGAGGGGAGAGTCAGCCCGAGACTCTGGCAGACCCCTGGACAGTAAGGCACTGACCACTCATCACCCCACCCTCTTCTGGTACCTTCTCCACCCTTGGCTTCTGTGGTCAGTGATAGCTTAGTTTGCTATTGGCTGCAGCTCTTAGTTCATTCCTCCCTCCTGGGAAGTGGCATAGCCTTCCATCTGCACAGCACTCAGCTATACTTCGGCCAGGCGCCACATGTGTGACCCCCTCCCCCCCCCAGTATAGGTCACGGTGTCAGCTCCCACCTCCTCTCTGGGCTCTGAGCTCAGTGTTTCTAATCTGAGGGCTTCTCCACTCCTCCAGACTGGACAGAGCTCAGCAGCCCAGAAACGTCAAAGGTTCTTCAGAGTCCTGAGGCGGGGAGCGGGGGACCCTGAAGCTTGGTGCCTGTAGTGACAGGAACTTCAGGGGAACACCTTCCAGATGACTATGCCCATTGCAGGGCCACTTGGTTGAGCTTGAGAGGCCGACCAGCCTCCCCTTTCCCTTAGAAGTCACACACAGCAGTCAGCATGGGCTCCAAGTCCTCGGGGTATCAGGAAAAGCTGAGCTAATGAAAGCAAGTCATTGGTGTCTAGGGAAAGTGGGAGCTCAAGAAGATAATTTGCCTGCTGACCTTGGTGTGCCAGGTCCCAGCCTTCCCAAGCAACACAGGGCCCTGCAGGCCCCACCTGCTGCCAGCTTCCATCATCCCTGCCTGTTGCCAGGTATGGTTGCCAAGCACAGCCTTACATCCTGGGTCTGCTGCAAGCTGCCTAGAGACAGAAAGCAGCAGCCCTGGGCTGGGAGCTCTTGGGGGCAGGATAGACCTGGCTTTTGTTTCCCAGTTCCCCGATAGTGGGGCAAGGAATGGCCCTTAGATATACCAATTTACTGGAGACAACTTGGGGTGGCAGAGGATGGAGGTGGGATGGTGTTCAAAGTCAAGGCCTGGTTGTTCCTGGGGCTATGCCCCCTAGATTGGCAAGATACTCACAATGCTCAAGTTCTGGCATGCTGAATTCATATTCAGGCACACACCACACACACACACACACACACACACACACACACACACACACACACTCACTCACACACACACACACACACAACAGGGTGGCTTCAGGGAAGGCATCTATCTTTCATCACACAGCTCTTTAGTACCCAGCCACACACCAAGTACTTTTATCCTGGACCCCAGTTGTTTTTTGGAAGAATCTTTGAGAAAACTGGGTATCTCTCTATTCATGACTATGTTTGTAAGAGACTTTGTATCTCAGCAGTGAAATTGCGCATGCGTGAGCTTATGTGCTATACAGAAGCTTATCTGCTTATGTGTGCTTACAAGAACGGGTTACCATGCCTGGGGAGATGAATGGAAGTATGAAGGACTTGGGGCCCATCTGGGTCTAGGCTGCTGCACCCCTCATTTTGCAAACATCCACATGCTGTGACACACACACACACACACCAAGCACTGCCTCCCAAAACCCGACAAAGCACAGCAGAGTAGATCCCGCTTGGCCTGCCGAGTCAGACACATCAGAGTTCATAGCTGCTCTCAGCCATGTGCTGGCTGTGTGACCCTGGGCACCAGTTCACCCTCTCTGAGCCTCAACCCTGTCATCTATAAGGGCAGCGTACTGGAATGTCCCTTACAGACACACTGGGATGATTAAATAAGATTGCAGATAGGGAGCTCGGGCTCTAGGGAGCTCAATAAACACTAATCACCATTTATTCTCCCTCGCTGCCACCCACCCTCAAGACTCTCATTCATACCAGTGATAAATATTTATGTGGTACTAACTGTGCATCAAAACTGCCGTAGGCAGTTGGGGTTCAGGCTCCTTGTCCTCGTTCCCCATGTGGTTTGTTGTCTAGTGAGGGGGGCAGATGACAGCAAGTGACCAAATCACATGAGCAGTGAGGTGAAGGGTAAGAGGAGAGTGACAAGTACAGGTCTCATCCGCAGGGGTCACCTCTTAGGGTGTCACACCAGAGCAAAGAAAGGCAAGCTGGGCAAGGGTGGATCATGTGACGACCAAGAGGGAGCACAGTCCAAGCAAGAACGGGAGGAGGAGGGAGGAGGAGGGAAGGAGGAGGGGAGGAAAGGAGAGGAGAAGCAGAGAAAGGATGAAGGACAATGAAGTAGAAAGGATGAGGAAGAAAAAGGAAGGAGGAAGGGAGGAGGAGGAGAGAGGAGAGGAGGAAGGGAGGAGAAGCAGAGAAAGGATGAAGGATAATGAAGAAGAAAGGATGAGGAAGAAGGGAGGAGGAGGAAGAAAAAGGAAGGAGGGAGAAGGAGGAGAGAGGAGGAGAGGAGGAAGGGAGGAGAAGCAGAGAAAGGATGAAGGATAATGAAGAAGGAAGGATGAGGAAGAAAAAGGAAGGAGGAAGGAAGGTGGAGGAAGATGAGGAGGAGAAGAAGGAGGAGGAGGAGAAATAATTAGAAGAAACCAGTAATGACTGGAGGAGGTGGGCAAAAGCTTGCTATATACAAGGATAACAATGAGATTATATTCTGGGACAGACGACTAGAACCCAGGATGGCCATACTTAGAGGTGGGCATGACTGAGTGAGGTGGGTGTGATTTAGGACTTCCCTGAACTTCAGCTGAGACTTGGGGAAGCAGAAGGACCAGCCAGGGGAGGAATTTAAAAGGCTCTCCTACCACACACACCCCTACACCTCCACACACACACTCTTTCCATCTTCCACCATTCCAGAATGCCCTCTCAGGAACCTTTCGTAGTTCCAGTGGACAGAATCCACTTCCCAAGCTCTGTGATGGAATTACAGTGACGTCTGTTGCTATGACAAATGTCTGTCAAGTAGCGACTTGAAGGGGAAGGGTTTGCTTTGGCTCATGGTTAGAGGGATACAGTCTGCCTTGGAGGGGAAGACACGAATGTGGCAGCGGAGGCTCCAGGATGGCGGGAGTGCATGGCTGGGTCTCCCAAATCCTCACATCTCTATGGATCAAGAAGCAGAGAGAGACAGGAAGTGGGCCTGACTATAAAACCTCAGGACCAGGCCTGCCTCCAGTGTCCCACTTCTTCCGTCAAAGTTCCACCTTCTGAAAGTTCTACAACTTTCCAAATTAGCATCACCAGATGGGCACCAAGCATTCAAACACAAGAACCTACGGTGGACATACATGTGTCCTCACGGTCCCCACTCCAGAACATTCTCTCTCCCCCATCTCTGTGTGCCCAACTACAGTCCTCTGTACCTCCTGGCTTAGAGAAGAGAAGTCCCACCCAGGACTTGAGGGCGAGCATGGACTGTGACACAGCTTTGACCTACAGGAAGTAGCGCTGTGGCAGGAAGGATCTTGGGATGCAGACTGAACCTGAATGGCAGCAGAGCCCATGGCCCAGACGCTCCATCCCCGAGTCCAGAATGGAAGCACCGTGCAGACCTGTCTGCTGTAGAGCTCCAGCTTTCCCTTTTTCCAGCTCCCCTGTGGTTCTAAGACATTGCAGGGATTCACCCCCCCCAGGTCTTCGCAAGCGACAGACTGTCCTCACAGGGGACATGTGTGTGATCCCAATTTCCTCGGTCACCCTTCTTCCCATCTGTGACTCCAGTATCCCCACCTCATTGACCTCTAAAGCACAGCAGCCTGATGATGCACCCGTCCCCTTCTCAGCTCCGGTGATGGGTTAATCTTAGGTGCCAACATGCCTGGGCTAACAGATACATCTGAGCAGGTACGGCATTGCTGCTGGAAGAAGCTTGTGTGTACACCAAGTGAAAGAGACTTGCCCACCCCACCCCCATCTACAAAGGTAAGTCTCATCCAAGTACAAAAGGGCACAAGAAAGGCAGACCCATCCTCTCTACTCAAGATGGAGCAGTTTTCCTGTCTATGGGCATCAGAGCTCTCTGTGGGCCTGGTCCAAAGTCCCCCATGCCTATTCCCACAAAAATTATACCTGCGTTTCTCGGGGACTGGGCTCCTGGATGGAAGCGTGGGGGTAGACTCCCCAGCCTACGGAGCCACATTAACCAATGTCCATGGAAGCCTCTCTCCTGCGTGCATAGCTATATAAATCCAGTTGGGTGTGTTCCTCGGAGACCACGAAGATGACTTCAAACCCATTCAATCCTACTTGTTGGAGTCCTCTGTAGCCAAGGCTGGCTTAGACATTCTGATCCTCTTCCTCGGCCTCCTCTGAGTGGTTGGGATTACAGGTGTGACGCGCCATGCCTGGTTCCCACGCTCCCAGCATCTCTGCCCCTGGTCAAGTCTTAGGACAGAATGATCAGTAGAACATTATACTGGTCCTTTCCTAGTTAGAACCATCCAGAAAGATCCCTCTTGCTTCTAAAAAGATCTATTTATTTTCCTTGCTAGTTGTTCACAGATTGCCAGCCCTCCCTGCCATGAGCCCAGGACTCCACACCTGAAGTGGTCTAAGGAACTGAAAGCAAGCACTCTAAGTCCACGATGGGAATACTCCTTCAGTCAGTCCATCACTGGGTTGTCCAAAGGGCTGCTTCCCAAATTTCTGTCTGCACGTCCTTTCTGATAGCAATCCTCGAGGCTCAGTCAAGGGAGCATGGACAGGTGGCAGAACCTGAGGGAACAGCTCTGAGTAGTTCCGCAGTCATACCTATAGAAATAGGCTGGGGAAGTCTGTGTTGCCCACACTGCCTCAGGCTGGTCACAACATGTTTCTCCATGTCTCCGTCTCCCTAGAAACATCTACCTGCCTGAAAGCGGCCACCTCGCTTTGACATGTTTTGCCCTCACGCATCAAAATTTTTTTCTTTTTCATCTCAACTCATCACAGCAATAGCCTGAAGAGGAAGGGAGCATCAAATGGGGATGTCTTTTCTCTATATAGTCCCAAGGGATGAAGAGGCTGCAGAGCGCCCTTTGGGTTAATTCAGAAGCGAGAAAACTTCACATTTCCATTTTTTATTAAGCAATTACTCTATTGCCATAGTAACATTTGCTGTGCTGTTTCAGCTTAGAAATAAAAATGAAGCATCAAGGCACATTCATTGCAGGACAAGGGTGGTGCACGCCTTTTACACAAGCACTTGAAAGGCAGAAGCAGGTGGATTTCTAAGTTTGGGCCAGTCTGATCTACAGAGTGAGTTCTAGGATAGCCAGGGCTACACAAGAAATCCTGTCTTGAAAAAAACAAAACAAACAAAACAAACAAACAAACACACATACACACACACACACACACACACACACACACACAAACACAAACACCACCAAAAAAAGACACATTCATCATTAATCTTAAGAAAGACCTTTGTGCGAGTATGACACAAAGCCATGCAAAGCTTCCATATATGTAAAAATAAAGATACCACAGTGGCTACTAACAGCATCCAAATGGGGGAGAGTATTTGCCAAACTAGTGCAAATGCACAGGGTGTGCCACTTGTATGCATAGAGTTCTCACAAACCAATAAGGAAAGCATGACTAATGCTATAGAAAAATGGTCAAGATCCCATCAAAAAGTGCACAGAAATGAAAAATAAACACATGTAAAGATGTTCATGACCTAGAGATGGGTTAAGAGGGCTCAGTGAGCAAAGTGCTCGCCACACAAGCAAGAGAATCAGAGTTTCATTTCCAGTCCCTCTGTCAGAAGCAGGACATGGCAGTCTATGCCTGTAACCACAGACCTGGGAGACAGAGACAGGAGGAGCAGTGATCAGCAGACTCTAGGCTCAATGCGGCATCCTATCTGAAAACTAAGATTGGAAGAGATAGTGGAAGACAGACAGCTGATGCTGATTTGACCTCTGACCTCAGTATGTACAAACAGAAACACGCATCACACACAAACACACACACACACACACACACACACACACACACACACACACACAAACATGATGTTTGGTTTCCGTTATAATTAAAATAACACAAGACTGCGATTCCTATCTGGTATGCATCAGATTGAAAAGTTCCCCAAACACTCCTGGGGACACAGGGAGAGGGACCCAAAATGCTGCTCAGACCCACTGGAAGGGAAAGACAGGCAAATCCCCCTGACCACACCCAAAACCTGTTCTCCAGCAGACATACCCAGCACCTGGCCTGCTGAGCCATGAACAATTAGACCCTGAAACTTGCATTTTTAACAAGACTTCTAGAATATCAGACACACAGTGGAAAGTCACTAAGAACTCTCAGGTACACTTGATGGCATTTTTGTCTTGATTTGTTTGTTTCTTTGTTTTTTAAGACAGGGTTTCTCTGTGTAGCCCTGGCTGTCCTGGAATTCACTTTGTAGACCAGGCTGGACTTGAACTCACAGAGATCAGCCTGCCTCTGCCTCCTGAGTGCTGCAATTAAAGGCTGCCACCACTACTTACCCGCCACTCTATGCATTTAAGCCCATACAGTCTGACCTGTTTATCAGCATAAATGCACACACTCACTGGGGTAACACATCTGTACTACAGCCAGGTTAAAATCAGACGCACATACTCAGTTCTTTTGTTGTGTTGTTGGGAGTAGCCAGAAAGTAGGACAGGCCTGAATGATATAGAACAGATTTACTAATTAACAGCTATTTCTGAATATTATACAGCCACCTAGAGGGGAGAGATCAGTTTATATCTGCCTACCCTGACAGATGTGTAAGGAACATTGCTAAATGGAACAACAATGCACCTTACAGAGGGGTCCTCTCGATATTCCACAATGACTCTATTTTGTTTTATGATTCTATTTTCTTATACATTTAAAATTTTCTAGAATATTTCAGAGACACTTTTAATAATCAGAGCGAGGGGCTGGGGGCGATTTTCTTTCTTTTTTTTTAACCATCTGCTCTTCTATGCTGTCTGGATTTTTGCCTTGAGCATGGATCCCTTTTATAGTAATTAAGAAGTAGTTATAGCTAATTAAACTTATGGGAAGGAGAAAGAGCAAGCAAGTGATAGACCCATGGCTGGGGCTGGGGAGGGAATGAGGTCGTTGTGGGTAACTATAGCATGACGCTCTTTGGACCCTGACTGAGAAACCGGAGAACTGCACTCCTGCTTGGGCCACACAGATGGACCTGGAGACAAAAAGCTTTGAACTTGGCTTCACTGCAGCAGCTGCTTTAGAATTAAATGATTTGTTTCCCAAAGAAAAATGCCCCCATACCTCCAGCAGGGCTGTGAATTGTTTGTATAAGCTTGGTCCAGGGAATGGCACTTGTTATTAGGTGTGGCCTTGTTGGAGTAGGTGTGTCACTGTGGGCGTGGCCTTTAAGACCCTCATGCCAGTCTTCCACTAGCAGCCTTCAGATGAAGATGTAGAGCTCTCAGCTCCTCCTGCACCATGCCTCCCTGGATGCTGCCATGCTCCTGCCTTAATGATAACCGACTGAACCTCTGAACCTGTAAGCAGCACCAGTTAAATGTGTCCTTCTAAGAGTTGCCTTGGTCATGGTGTCTGTTCACAGCAGTAAAACCCTAACTAAGACAAGGGTCATTCTGTGTCTGTCCCCTAGAGACAGAGATGTCGCAGGGCAAGCTGCGGAGCCAGACTAGCCAACAGGGAGCTCCGGGTTCAGTTGACTCTGGCTCAGTATATAAGGTGGACAATGATCAAGGAGGATACATGACCCCAACGTTGGACCTCCACAGACACACATCTACACATACATATGAACCAACCCACCCACATACATACATATATGCACGCACATGCATGTGCAAAACTAGGAAGCATATGCTCCGCACCGTGATGCTCTGACTCCACCAAAGACCAATTCCCAAGAGGGCCGGAAACAGTGAGCTAAAACCTTGAGAGCGTGAACCCGGATTAAACCTTTCTTCCTTTCCACTTGCTTATCCCAGGTGTTTTGTCATAACAATAGACACTGACACAGGACTGTTAGCCAGAGTCTTACGTGGCTCCAGGCAGAGTCCCACCAGGTGGTACCCATTATTGGTAACATGTTGAGTGTAGACAACCCCTGCATGTGCGTGTCAGACTCAGTAAAGACTGTGCATGTGAGTTAGAATAGACACGGCCTGTTTTCATGGAGCTGTATAAACATGTCTGTGTTGGTGTTCCTGCGTAGTGCCAAGAGTTTCCATGAAAAACGTGAGAAATGGTAGAAGACAGATTCGGAGCTCAGACACCAAGACATAGCCATTCCCTGTAAGGAGCAGATATATGTTATTATCCAGCTCATCCCGCCTTACCTCTTTGGAATAGCAAATCCTTAGATCGGTTTGTTTAGGGAAGAAATGATGAAAGCCTTGGTCCATTCATTATACCATCATCATTCCACAAGCCTATCCAGGGTTCCTTTCTTTGGTCCATTTATCTATCCAATCACATGAATGTGCTCACTGTCCACTCCATTAATTTTTCTCCATTTAGCTTCTCCATATCATCTCTGCAATCTCTACCAATCCTTCTGCCTATCAATTCACCACTCCACTGGCTCTTCTGTTTACTCATCTGTTCTGTCCCACCTTCCTATCTCGTCATCCTTCTGTTTTTCGGGCTCACCTGCCAACCACTTCATTCACCCGACCCCACTCCTCCAAGCATTCATCGATAACTCTACGGCACAGTCCATCTAGCTGCTCACCTGTCGAATCAAGCTCAGTCCTACCTAGTTCTCTATTCCATAGATCTACCTTTCCATCCACCACTTACTATCCAGCCAGTCATTCACTCAGTAACTGCATCTCCCATTCCAGCCCAAAGCCTGGACCTGACTATGCCCCTGTAACCACCAAGGTCTAACAACTTTACAAGAGAAGGAGCAATTGAAACCCTGACGCTTCCCCCATGCCCCACTAAGTTCTTTTTAACCTAAGAACTCTTTTAGCAATGACTCATTATCCAAGGTCCACATCATCTTCTTCCTTCCCTGTCCAAGCTTTCCCACACTGTTCTCTCATTAGGTGAGACTTTGGGGTAAGGACAAGAGAAAATACAGCAGGTTTAAAATTAGTCTGTAACCTCCAGGGTTCGAACTACGTAACTAACCATGTACCCTGTTCCCTTCTTCACTCTTACTCCACCCTTGAGCCCTAGTCTGGGATGTCCAGTCTGTGATATCTGTGTCTCTAGCCCAGTTTCACCCTGGTCTGACCTATTTGGCCTAAGGCTTCTGGCAATGAATGCAATGGCATTCAACAAGACTTCAACCAGAACGTGTGTGTGTGTGTGTGTGTGTGTGTGTCTGTGTGTGTGTCTGTGTGTGTGTCTGTGTCTGTGTGTCTGTGTCTGTGTCTGTGTCTGTGTCTGTGTGTGTGTGTGTGTGTGTGTGTGTGTTTGTGTGTGTGTGTGTGTGTGTGTGTTCCAACTGGGAAGACGAGCAACCTATCCCACAACAAACACCCCCATGTGGCAAGGCAGGGAGGACATGGGGTCTTTTCAGTTGGCATCTGCAACCGTCTGACTTGGGCAGAGCAACTGGGAGGGCTTAAGTAACTCATTTATAATCACACGAGGGCTGAGAGTGATCCAGAATTTCAATCCAGATCTCACTCCAAAACTTTAGTTCTTTCCACTCCAACAAGCTGCCATTAAGAGGACAATTTCCCAGCTACCCCAGGGAGAAGAAATTAGAATAACCCCTTTTCTCAGCTCACTCACTAGCTACTAAAACATGACCATGCAAACCAGCAGTTAAAGAACTTATTAAGAACTCTGTTGCCAAGAGGCTTCCTTTCTGTAACTCCATTTTTCAAAGCTGGAGTGGGACATCATGGTTGTTCTTTCAGGAGATCTCTCCACACGCCACGGCTGGGCAAGTAGTAGGTTTTCGGAAACTGGGGTATGCACCTTGAACCACACCCAGAGTTGGTCTCCACTAGGACTTGGGTTAAACAGCTGGTCCACCTTCATCACAAGCCTTGTGGTTACATCATGCCTGAGCCTGGGTTTCCCCCACCTGCAGACTGGAGACAATGTCGGTGTCCATGTATACAGGACAGTTGGGACACCTCAGTTGACTTTTTGAGGAGGCAGCCTGTTTAACCTTCCTCTTGTAGTGAGCTACCGAGTTTCTGTTCCTCTTGTCTATCATGAAGAACAAGATGTATCATATACATAAATGGTTGCCTGCACCGACAGTTATTTCTTCAAGGTAATTCTTTGAAATGGAATACTGGGCCCAAATATATGAATATTTTATATGCTGTTGATAATGCATTGCTAGGTTGCTTTCCAGAAAGTTTGCAGCAATCTGCACTCCTACAGAGGGTTTAGAAGAGCTCCTGTCTCCCTGTCCCTTTGCCTGCAGAGTCCCTTTCTCCTGGCACACTCTCTCCCTTTCTTTCTCCATACCCTCTCACAGATAATCTTGCCTAAATGCATATGTACAATCTTCTCATGAATACTGGAATTCTAGGCCATTGTTGCCTTTCCCCCTTGTCCACTTGGCTGTTGTCTCCTTTACTTCCCTTCCCCATCTCCTCCATCCACATCATCTCCTGGGTCATCACACAGTCCTAGGTGCCTGGCTAAAAATCTATTTTGCATTGGTTTTATTCTTGCTCATAAATCATACATGAACATGAGCTGACATACTGTGTGTGTGTATGTGTGTGTGTGTGTAGATAGATAGATAGATAGATAGATAGATAGATAGATAGATAGATAGAAGGATAGATATGTTCACATGTACAGTAGGGATTTGGGGCTATAAGAACATAACTTACTTTTGCAAGAAGTATTTTTATTTTAATTATTTTATTTTATTTTTATTTTAAATGAGGTGTGTGTGTGTGTGTGTGTGTGTGTGTGTGCATGCATGTATGTATGAGTGTCAGAGGAGAAAAATCAGCTGTCATTCCCCTGATACCACCCAGTTTGTGTTTTGAGACAAGATCTGGAGCTTGCCGAATAGGCTAGGCCAGCTGGCCAGGGAAACCCAACCATCTGACTGAACCTGTCTTTACCTCCCCGGTGCTAGAATTACAACTACACACCACCATGCCCTGATCTTTTTCATGTGTACCCTAAGGGCTCAAACCCAGGTCCTTACACTTGCAAGGCAAACACTTTACAAGCTAACCTGTCCCTCCAGCCCCGAGTCATTATTGATACTAGCCAAGGACATATTTTTCCTGGGAACTATCTGTGGCCCGAACCTAGAGGAGACACAAAGCCAGCTGCAACTCACTCTCTTGAAGTTTGCATTCCCACAAAGGAAGACCACAGTAAGAGATTAGAGATTTGGGGATATAATTAACTGCAGTAAGCCCTCTGAAGACAAGGGACACAAGCCTGTGTGAACAACCTAGGCAAAGTAGTCCAGGGAGATAGGAAATCTCAGTCATGGTTAATAAAGTTAAGAAAGGGGGTGAGCAGTGCCCTCAGGGAAGAAATCAGCACATGCAGAGGCCTGAGATGATGGACAGGGAGGAAGCAGCTGACTGCTGGCTCCCGGAGTAAACATGGGGTCCCCCCTCCCACATGGGGGCCAAGACCACCTGCTGCCACCCCAAGAGCTTAAGGAACAAGTTTCCTCCCAATGTCACCGAATTCAGCAGTCCCTGTCACCTTGGCACCAGGACCTAGGACCAAGCCAGGCCTAGCTAAGTGCTTTGTGCACCTTGTCCTTCCAGCTTCACTGCAAAGACTTTGTAGACTAGGGATCATCACGGGTGGAGAATGGAGGTCTGGGGAAATGACAGTCTTCTCTGAAGGAGGGCCTGGCTGTGAGCTCTGTCCCTCCAAACCTCTTATGCTTTTGACAGCTCACACTGTCCCCTGAGACCCTTCGTGATGATTTATCAGCCACTTTCAAGAGTGACTCACATGGCTTGGGGAAACCTATGTCCAGATGTCACTTTTCCATAAACACCTACCCATCTGCCCACCTTCAAACTCACTTCCTGCTCCCAGCCCCAGCTCACGTGGGTGCATGCCAACCATGGGAACTCCTGCAAAAGACAGTCTACTGGAGGCTCTTTCCCAGATGTCATCCCGCCCCCCCCCCCCCGGAACCTGCTGCCCCTTTAACCCCCTCTTCTAGCATTCTCAACAACAGTAGGCATGTAATGCTTCCACACCCACACATATAAATATTCATAAGACCCCTACTATGTGTAAGACATCTTCCCTGGCATTGAGTACACCACAAGGAAAGGTGTGAGGTTGAGGGAAAGAGACCAACAGGAAGTTGGAAGGAAATGTGCCCGTAATCCGATGGGTGTTCAAAACACTCCAGACAGAGGTCATGAAGGAGTGTGCCACTGCAGACAAAGCAAGTGACATCCACTGGGTGATGAAGAGGATGAGGAACCAGGGGACAGGGAACCCCATTATTAGAGAATATGCCTGCAGAATTTGTACAAGGGCAACCGAGACCCTTTGTCAGAGAAGAGCAAGCCAGAGGTAAGGAGCAGAGGTAAGGAGCAGAGGAAGGAGCACTCCTCCTCCATGATTTAAAGCTCTCCAGCTGCTAGACTGGAGGAGAAATGGCAAGAGAGAAGGGTCAAAGGTGTCCTCTTGTAGGGATCTACACAAAAATAAAAATAAATAAAAACCAAAGCTCAGGTTCCAGGAGAGTGACAGACTGGTAGGAGGGGGCTGTGGCGTGGATGCTTTGATGGTGGGGTAAAGATGCTTGTGTTTGGGTGAGAAATAACTATGGAGGGGGTTTCCTGGTTCCCAGGGCCCCACCCTGTACAGTGATGCTGAACTGTGTCCTTGACAGGTGCATGAGTCCAGCAAGGCAGGGGCCACATCCCTTATCTGTGTTGTGCAGAGGTGACACTGGGTGAGCAGATGAGTCACAGAAGAGTCCCTGGGCAACTTTTCTGAGCCCTTCCCACCACTATAAGTACACAATTACTGCTCTGGCCTTCAGGAAAGAGATGGGTCATCCTGTCCCGAGGGGCTCTCCCTCCGTCTCCAAATAGCTCTGTCTTTCTCCATCTGGTAGCCATGAGAAAATGACATATTCCCCACAAGGGACAAAGGACTGTGAAAATGAGTGGGACAGTGTGTCCATGGAGCCAAGGCCCACAAGTGGTTGCTTTGCCTCTTCAGCCTCCTCTCAGATGAACACTGGCTCCTTGGGAGACAGGTGTTATAAAGTGCATCTGCAGGCACCTCACCTGCCCAGTGGAATCAATTTTCACCAGGCCTGCCTGTCAACCCCCTCTGTTTGGCAGGATTTGGAGTCATGCAGTTTTGTGCGCTTTCACAACCTTGACCCACCATCTGTGACCCTGAACTGTAACTGAGCATCACTGAGCCTCAGTTTGCACATCTGTAAAAGGGAAGCAATAATGCCATCTGCCACAAAGATCTGCTTCGAGACTGCCATTGGTTGGTAAGGAGGCTCACGACACAAGCTCTGTGCGCAAAGGAAACAGTATTCCTGTTATGGTGGAATCGATGTAGCGTGCACCTGTATTTGTGAGCACTGGAAATCATGCCCCTTGGCTGAGTTGAGAAGAGCTGGAGAAAGGCCATCCAGAAGCTCCACGTGGTAGAAGCAGGTGTTCCAGCTCCTTCTTTGCTGTGGGGCTTCAGTGAGAGCTACTCCATTCCTCCAAAACTCAGTTTCTAGATTTATAAAAATGGAGACGTTTCCACCGCCTCTCCCACTGGAGTCCGGAAACTGTGGGAACCCCCATGTGTATTAACCACCTAGCATAACGCCTGGACACAGTGACACCATCAGAGTCCCTGGGTCCCTGTGAAGCTTCCTCCCACAGCTGCTGCCTCTCATGCCATGAGTAACAGCAGTGGCCATTGAAAAATAACCATCGTTCTCTTTTCCCAGCCTTGTCCAGACTACCTCCAGGTTTCAGGAAACAGGGCCACCACACTCAGAGTCCTCAAAGCCCTATATCCTGGATCCCTCTTCTTCCTTCCTCTCTGCTCCCACAATCCCCTCCCAGACCCTGCTGGTCTCCCTTGCCAAGCTAACCACCCTGTGTTTAAATTATCTGTTTAATTATCCGATCACTCTGGAGGTAATGTGTTGGAATGAATGAAAGCTTAAGGGACAGAGTGGGATGACAGATACCGTGAACACCTTCAGTGATACTCCAGAACAGAGCCTGCCACCATGAGCGTGCAGCGCAACTTGATCAGATGAGCACCTGGGTAGCTAGATATACAAAAAGGAAGAGGCACGGCAGGAGGGAGGAGAAGGAGGATGCTTGAAAGAAGAAAAGGGTCCTGGAACGGTAAGTCTCCTGCTTTGAGCTACCTTCCTTCTCCCCAGCCAGCTCTTGTCCTGCACCTGTTTTTGCACCCCATTTTGTCCCTTTACCTACAGGACACACAGAATGGCTCCAGCCCTAGTCCAACATTAAGTTGTTAACCAAGACAAATCAGGCCCTACTCCAGCACCACTGTGTGTTAAATGTCAGTCCCAGGCCCTCACAATTCACCTGCTGATGCATCTCCCTTCCTCCACGCACCATTCCCAGGAACAATGAAGAGAAAGAGAAAGATGGCCAATTTCTTTTCTTACTCAAACATGTCACAAAGATTAGTGAGCCAGGTCATCATCGTCTTAGCCATCACCTCCACAGTCTGGATAAGGCCTTCTAGGAGCCTCCACAAGAGTGGCATCGATAGCAGAGCCCTCAGTGGGTGGGGTCCTGCTTTCCTCCCCAGCAGGTGAAGCGGGGCTTACCAGCCCCATCCCTGCTTGTCCAGCAGCGGTATTGACCCGTAGAGATCAGCTCCACTTGCAAAGATATGGGAGAGAGCTTATTTAAGTCTTGTCGAGGTGGAGTAGGGGGATTCCAATTCTGTGTCTCAGAAGGCACTATGCCAATGGCATATGTCTCCCTCAGGCCTGTCTCTGGCCTCTGTTACCTCCTAGCCTGAAACAGAAGTATCTAGGGTAAAGAAGTTGGCCCACTGAGCTGGGATCCAGCCAACCTCTACCCTTGACCCTTTGTCCATCAGCCTGGCCCTGAGAGGAAGCCTGAGGTCACCACCATTGTAGGACAATGGGTACCTATATTCTTCTAATTCAAGAGGAGTGTGTTAAGAAGCTAATTTGGCCACATATCAAAGGCTACATTCTCCAATCTCTCCAATGGACTGCTCTTGTGTTTTCTACTCCTTTGGTTCAAAACTGAAGAGGGGAAGAGAGGCATGGTGAAGGAGAAGGGAATTGTGGGGAATTAGACAATGTCTGTGTTCCCTGCCTGCCTGGGGTTCCCAGACCCCTACAGGTCTTTAAACGCAATAATGAAAGCCTGGGAGCTATTTTCGATATTTCAAGGCACCTAACAGAAAGTGCATTTACCCATGATCAAAAATGCAGAGGCCAAATAAGAGCCAAGTGCCTGCTTCAGGCTGGACCAATTCCCAAGCAGTGAGGTCACACAGTTCTTTGTCGATTCTGACTGGTGGGACTGAGCTGTGGCCCTCTGGGGACCCTAGAGGTCTGATGGTTAAAGGATGCTATTTCCCCTCCCCCCTAGGACCCTCTGATTGACAATATGACAAACTCTCCACCCTTTGGCAAGACTGGCTGCAGTTTTGGAAAAGGGGATTGAAATGAAGTGCACTGGAGAGAATGAATGGGGTAGCTTCCATTTTAAGCAAAAGGAATGAGAATAAGACCCCAAGGAAAGTGTTCTTCTTGGGACCAAAGAACAGAACCACCCAAGTTAAGAAAGGGACTAATTTAGTGTCAAGCATGGCATGCAATGGAGGGATAAGAAAGGCCTCATTCCTCACCAGATACAACTTCGTCCTCACACAGCCTCAGTGAGTTCAGACCCTACCATGCAGTACTACTGAACCTTGTCCCTGCCTTGGCAGAAGTCACCTCAAAACTGCTGCATGGTAGCTGGGATTCGGGATAGAGCTGATATGAGCCAAACGACCTGAAGCTGATAGGGGGATAGGAAAATAATTCTGATACTCTTAGGAAATGCAGCCTGGGGCTGGGGAGATGGCCGAGGGAGGGAAAAGTTTGTCATGCAAACATGAATGAAGACCTGGGTTTGGATCACTGGTGTCCATGTACGAAGCTAAATGTAAGCCCAGTGACAAGCTAAAGAAGGAGATCACTGAAATTCCGGTGAAAGGGGTGTGTGAGTGTGTGTGTGTGTGTGTGTCTGTCTGTCTGTCTGTCTGTCTCTCTCTCTCTCTCTCTCTCTCTCTCTCTCTCTCTCGCTTTGTGTGTGTGCATGTATGTGCATGTATGTCAGGAAAAGCCTCTTTTTGTAGGGACTCAGAACATCTGTAGCCATGACATACACAGAGCTGCATCATATCAAAGGCAAAAGAGATCTAGGCATCTCACCCCAGTCTGGGTGACAGGGTCAGTGTCACCATGAGAAGAGGGAGTTGCTCTCTTCTGTCCCTGTAAGGGATGGCTAGGAAGGCACCTTTGCCCTCTTTCTCCTCTAGCAAATGCCCTGGACTCTTCTGCATCTGGCAGATGGTCAAAGGCCTTGGTGCTCATGTTGAAGGCCACCTAGGAAGTGCAGGTGTGAGATGGAGACTCCACCCTCACCCCAGTTTAGCAGATGTTTTAATTTTGATGCCCAGTGGAGGGAGAGGGAAGAACCTGTCTACCTCAGGGACACCTCTGTTCTCCATCGTGGAGCCCACTGGTCTGTGGTTGGAGGGTATCCTGTGCACGCATCTACCAGGAAAGTAGTCAGCTTATGCCCTCAGTTTGCATGTTGCTTAACATCTGGAGCTGCATCTGTGAAAGGGGCCCAGTGGCCTGCTAACTCAAATATCTTCCATGGCTACACTCACCCACTTGTATCTCACCAGCTTCCCACTCCTTTCGGCTTCCTTGAGGACACCAACCTCTCCCCGATTTTGGTCTTGCCCCAACACTTCCAACTCAGAGAGAAAAGTCAGCCTTGGTATTGCCCTGTTGATTCACAGCCCACCAACCAAAAGCAGTCAAAAGAGAAATGATAGCAACAGTACTGTAGGGACATGGGCGAGATAATGGGTCTGCACAGTCCAGGACGAATAGAGTGTGCGTTCCAAGTCATGGCAGAAACAGAGACACGGGTGCAGGCTGGAGGACTGTTGGGGAGATAAAACTCCCCAAGACTGGGAAAGGGGTTAGATAAGAAAGGGACTCAACGGTGACTCTCGGGTTCCTGGCTCAGGAAGACTCATGGCTGCCAAAGCCATTCATTAAGGTGTGGCAAAAATGAAGGTGGAGTGGAAGGGGGGCAGGTGCAGAGGCGATGACAGATGGAAAAATAAATTCCTTTGTGGCTTTTGAACACAGACCATCCTTTTGCTATGTGGGTCTGAAGAGCAGTGGGCAGTCACTATTTTTCTCCAAACACCTAAAACCGAGCCAGTTTTCATGAGCCAAAGAAAGCCCCAAGAGCCAACAAGATGGCGAACAAAAGCAGAGCCAGCTGAATGGTAGGCAGCATTGCAAGAGGTTTAAGTGGGAAGGAGTGATGAGGATCATCAGACCAGAGCGGGGAGGCGAGCTGAAAGACAGTGGGAAGGTCAAGAGGCAGGCAGCAGCCAGACAAGTGATGGTCCTGAAGTCAAGAGAGCTGCCTGGAGTTGGTAAATAGGAAGTCACATGGGGCCCTAGGCTGGAGCACTTCCCCTGGGCTGAGTAGGGTGAAAGCCAGATGACAAGCACTGAGAAAGGACTTGGCAGACACTCTCACAGGAAGGCAGGCTGGGAGAGGAAGGAGAGGAGAGAGACAGGGTGAGAGCCAGAGGCGGCAGCAGAGTCAGGGGAGGGGTGTTAGTGTATTTTTAAGATTCAAATCAAGTACTCAGCTGGGCTAAGAGGAAACAGAGAGGCTGGAGCACGTGGGAGGACCTGGTAAGGATGGGAGTGAGGTCTCTGGGTAGCACAGAGCACATGAGCTTCAGTCCATGGCTGCACACATTCAGTGGCAAGGTGCACACACATCCTTGAACATCTCCTTTCCCATGAAGCAAGAGACAAAGGTGTTCAGGAAAGGTAGTGGTGATGAGGAGACAGGAACAGGCTCAAGATGGAGTTTTGGGTACAGAAAGGGCAAGAGCCAGAATCAGGACATACCAGGGTCAGGAACAAATGGGAGGGGTGTTGAAGCCTGGAGCAAGAAGGGAGGGAGGCAGAGAATGGGTTCCAGTTAACTTCTGGGTTCAGAATGTGATCTTGCTCTTTTTAAGCGGTTTGTTCTTACCCAGGCTAGCATCTATCTTATTATTTCATTGTATCAGTGGCTTTCAGACCAACACGTCAGTGATAGTAAAGTCTTCCTGGTACATAGTCTACCTCCTTGCCCCTTATCTAAAACATCCCCTGCTCCCTTGCTCAGCCTCTGAACAACCCTTCACCACGGAATATCTGCCGCACAGAAAACGGAAAGAAAAACCTTACTTGCTCTGGAACTCAGCCTCCAGAGTGTCCAGTTTAATTTGACAACTGCCTGCTGAGCGGCCAGCCATTCATTCACTAAGTAGTCGCCAAGCATCTACCAGGCTACGGGCAATGTCCTAGGCGCTGGAGACAATGAATTAAACTAAAGGTCCAAAGCTCACTAATCTGTAGTCAAGAAAATCTAGTAGGCACTTTGCAAGCATAGATATTCGCAAGCATGACAGAGAAGACATAACATCAATCCATTTTACCAGTGCCACGGATGCCCAGGATAAACCAGAGTCAAGCTTCACCCACTGCTGACTTTCAGTGCAGAGTTTGTGCCAGAGAATGTAAGACCTGGTTCTCCCAGATTCTTGAGTGGGTGTAAATTACCTACAGATTTTGCTAAAAATGGAGATTCTGATTCTCTAGGCAGAGTGGAACCTATGGAGCTGAACTTCTAAGAAACCTTCAAGTGTCTTGGGGGCACGTGGTCAATTAGTCTTCTGTCTCTCATGTCTGGCCTCCTTCGCATTCCCTAGCCTCTCCCTCACTTCCTGAATGACTGAATAAATAAATGGGTGGGTGGGCGGATGGATGGATGGATGGATGGATGGATGGATGGATGGATGGATGGATGGATGGGTGGGTGGATGGGTGGGTGGGTGAGTGGCTAGGTGAATGGATGAATGAATGGGTGGGTGGGTAGATGGGTAAGTGGATGAATGAATGGGTAGGTGAGTAGCTAGGTGAATGGATGAATGGGCGGGTGGGTAGATGGGTGCATGGATGGATGGGTGGATGGATAGATGAGTGGGTGGGAAAATGGATAGGTAGAAGGGAAGGTAGGTATATGGGTAGATGGATGAACAAGTGTTATCCCTGAACCTCCTAGTGTCTGTGGATTTCCTATTTGCATAACTGACCATTTACCTCAGTTTCCCTAAGCCTCTGACTTTTCTTGCAGAGTATTTCTAAATGCACTGTCCTGGCCTAGGGCCCCCCTGCTTTGGTGAATCTCTTCTACAGAGCTAGGTCCAGTGTCTTCCAGGATATAGGGGAGTCCTGAAAACTGGGCTTGGTAACCCCACTGCAAAACCTCCTCCTACAGCCTCCCGTGCTGCCTCTCACGAGCAGACCTGAGGAAAACAACATGCAGGTGCTTCTGTCTGCTTTTCCACAAGGATGAAATCTAGAATAGTGGGAATTAGTACACAAAGAAAGGTGAGAGCCAGGCTTCCAGAGTGTCCTGAGGTATCACCTAACAGATCCAGGCTGGAGGAAGGACATGAGGAGCTCCCTCGCCCGGGGCTTATGGGAAGCTTGCTGAGCAGTTCAGGAATGCTAACCTTGCCCAGTCCTGTCTGGTGGATGCACATCTCGCTAACACAAGCCATCACCCTGGTAATCACCTCTGGGGTGCAGTAGCCTAGAAGACAGGAAAGGCAGAGGGGCGGGAGGAAGGAGAATGAATGTGGATGGAAAGGCAACCACAAAGACAGCAAGGACGGTCTGACAACGAGGATGGTAGGACAATGTGGACCTTCTGAGAATCCTTCACTGTCAGGACCACAGGAATGTGACCACTGATTGGAGAGTTGAAGTTGATCTCCAGTACAACTTCACTTTTGGTCCTGGGGAACTGAATACCTGAGTGGCTCCTGGATAGGCAGGCAGGCAGGCAGGCAGGCAGGCAGGCAGGCAGGCAGGCAGGCAGGCAGGCAGGCAGGCAGACAGACAGACAGACAGACAGACAGACAGACAGACAGATCAGAGAGACAGCAGGGCAAATGGATAAAAATGTAGGGATCCAACTTGCTCCTAGATATTGATTCAGAAGATGAGAGAGGCATGTTGGG
Source organism: Mus musculus (assembly GCF_000001635.26). Lineage (NCBI taxonomy): Eukaryota > Metazoa > Chordata > Mammalia > Rodentia > Muridae > Mus > Mus musculus. The sequence continues at coordinate 128,000,229 of NC_000070.6, read as the reverse complement.
AGTTGATGTCTTAACTGGAAGCCATGGACTGACTGAGCCTTTGAGCTTCTGAACTAAGAATTCCCAAATCCAGACTCTTCCTCCTCCTGCCAGTATGGACTTGGATAAGTAAGTCAATCTTTTGTTGCTTTGTTTTGGTTTTGTTTGTTTGTTTGTTTTAGTTTTTTGGTTTTGGTTTGGTTTAGAGACAGAGTTTGTCCTGGAACTCGCTCTATAGTCCAGGCTAGTCTCAAACTCACAAAGATCCACCTGCCTCTGCCTCCCCGGTGCTGGGATTAAAGGCATGCACCACCCCGCCCAGCTAAACTGAATCTTCTCATGACTCAGTTTACTCCCCTACAAAAAGACCCATCTCTTCAGGGTGTTGTAAGAGAGAAAATGTACAGCCCCCGACATAAGAGTTCTGTAAAGAACAGCTTTGGAGAAGCGTTACAATGCAGGACAGATGCAGATGTAACGGCACACAAAACAGCCTGCTACTCAAACATCCAGCCCTGTATTCTTGGCACCAACTATTCACCTACTCATGCTTGAGGAGTCTGCAAGGTGAAGCCAGTCTGTATGGCCTACCTTAGTCCTTGCTTTGCTTGGAGCTCCCTTAGCCCTCAGTATCTTACAACTGTCCCTCCAGGAGTGAACTTGGTTTGAAATGGCATTTGCAACTGTGTTCCCAGCTCAGGGCAACTGCACTTGGTTCTTAGTTAATGTTCTAGCGAGCCAGCCCTTGGGTCATTAGCAGATGGAGCGAGCAAAGGTCTTGAAACCCCACTAGCTGACAGAGCTGCTGGGCTGGAGCCAGACTTGAGGAAAGGCCGTAGAAGGGAGGGTCCTGGGTGGAAACAGTGAAGCCAAGTTGAGGAAGAGTCTGTGAATGATGGGGAGGGGTGGGTAGAGAAGAAGAGGAGAAGATGACAGCCACACAGAGTGAGGGTTCTGATGTCCAGGGAAGTACAGGGCTAAGAAAGAGGGAGTACCAGGAAGGAAAGGGAGGAAGGGAAGCAAAAAGCAGAAACCAAACTGAATGGTACCCACGGCTCACTCAGATGATGTTGAATGTGTCTCCCTGTAAGTGGCACCGGTGAAATGCCTTGCTAGACAAGCCCCAGTCAGGCAGGGGCTCTATTCTCATTTTTCTCTGGTGATGAAAAGATTATAACTCTCATGCAGAGGACATAGGATCCAGGATCTTGGCAGGGGACAGGGTTTTTCATGCACTTTCAACAGCTCCTTCGGGTCCAGGAGGCCGGGTCAGAGAACAGAGACATGGGAGGAACAAGGTCCTTTGGGCCCCTCCCACTTGTCTCTATGATCCTCTTGGTTCTCCCAACAGCACTCATGCTCCCCAGACCCACCCTATTCTCATCTTCATCCTTTCTTAAACCTTCAGAAACCTGTAGTTGGCAACGCAACAAACCATCAGTGTGTGCTCCAGACTCCAAGTTTCCTTCTTGTTAGCGGGCTTTCCCTCCACGGAACTCTCTAAACTTGAACTTGCCCTGCACACTCAACAAAGAACCTATCTGCACCCATCAGCTGCCCCTGCCTCTGCAGAGTCCCTCAGGTCTCATCCCTATATCATGTTCACTGGGAGTTTTCCCCAACCCCTTATGTAGATACACACAGACATCTCCTGTATATTTCAGTGTTGTTGTGTTAACATATATATAATATCAAATTTGCCATCTTAACCATCTTTGAGGGCTGTGATAATGATTGCTTCAGTACATCTGACGTGCCATTTAAAGCCACAAAGTCCTAATAAGCAAGTAAAGAGAGGAGAAACCTAGAGGGCTTCTTGTAGCATGTGGCACAGAGGGCCAGGGCCCTCATGGCCTACCCAAGCCTGGTCTCTATCTCTCCTCCAGTGGCCCGACTCCCCATCAGCCCTTCAACACAGTTGTGGAATGGCAGGCGGCAGCTCTGAGCTGCAGGGGTGGCCTGAGCCCAGCACTCAACCCTGGCTCCTCCTGGCACCTGAGTAGAGCTCTGATTCTCCGGAGATCCAGCAACAGCCTCCAGCTCGCTCCCTGCAGCCTCCAGCACAGATGCTGGTTTATACTACTGTAGAGGGCAGGCTGGCCCCAGCACCAGCTGCCTCTCCCTGGCTCCTGGCCTCCTCATTGTATTCTATGAGCTGGCCCGGCTACTGGCCTCTGCCCACTGTGTGAGATCCATCCCATTCAGACAACCAGCCACCCCTCCTTTCATATCCTCCTGACCCTGCTCTGGCCTGGGGTCAATAACAGAGAGTGGTCATAGGCCTATTGACCCACTACATACATGCATACTACATATGTACAAACATACATAGTACATATATACTGCATACAGATTGCATACATATTATACAACACATGTACATGCATACTACACAACACATGCAGCATACATACTACATACATACTACATATATACTATATGCATATGTCATGGGTCTATTAATGTACTTGATACAGTTTAGACTCACCATGGAAACAAACCACTGGGCACACCTGTGAGAGAGTTTCTAGACTGAGTCAACTGAAGTGAGAAGACCTACCCTAAACATGGCAGCATCATTCCAAGGTCTGGGGTCCTGGACCAAATAAAGAGGAGAAAGGCAACTGAGTGCCAGAATCTATCTCTCTCTGCACCCTGATGTAAATGTGACCGGCCACCTCATACTCCTGCCTCTGTGACTTTCCCATGGCAGTGGACTGTACCTTTCGAACTATGAGACAAAACACATCTTTCCCCCCTTAACTTGCTTTTTTAGGATATTTAATCGCATTATAGAGAAAATGAACTAGCATGGGGCACAGTTCAGCATCACTAAGAGCGTTTGTGTCAGGCTACCCTCACCAGCATGTGCTCTTCCTTATCCATCTGCACACACTTACGTTGCTACCACCTTTCACTGAAAAATGATGCTGAGAGCCTGTGTAGGATCACTGAAGCCCATCTAAGGGTCCAGGAGAGTATGTGCCCTCAGTAAATGCCTGCAAATGGTCTCTGTTTTCTCATAGTCTCTACGTAAAGCATCGTACATTAATTTCTACTTTTACTGGGGTCATCACATAACAAGGCCTTGAGCCAGAGGGAATCTATTCTATTGTAGAATCCATGAGTGCAGGATGGGTAAGAAGGATCTGGGACGCAGGAAGACAGTGGGCCAGGTAGGATTAGGATTGTACCCTGTCCCCAAGCTCACCAACGCACTCATATTCCTCAGCCAGCTCCTGTCTTCCCTACACATTGCTGAGGATGGTACAGCTCACTTGGTGCAATGGTCATTCAGCATGAAAACAGCCCTATGCTTGGCTTCCAGATGGACGTGGCAATATATGCCTATAGCCCCAGAATCTGGGAGTTCAATGCATGGAGATCAAAAGATAAGTAGCAAGTTCAAGGATAGGCTGGGACACAAGAAATGCTTCCTCAAAAAATTAAAAACAGTGATATGTGGGACTGAGTCGGAGTGAAACAGCTCTCTCCGAAACAAGAGGCAGCAGACAAGACAGACCAAAGAAAGAAGTTAATTGCAACCTTTAAAATGACAAAGGGCAATGCCTTCAAATATACAGAGTGCGAATCAACCCCTAAATATTTGAGTAACAATTTAATATGGGGAGCTGGAGAAATGGCTCAGCATTTAAGAACATTGACTGCTCTTCCAGAGGTCACAAGTTTGATTCAACAACCCACATAGTGGTTGATGACTGTCTGGCAGCATCCAGCACTCCCTTCTGGCCTCCACAGGTACTAGGCACACCACATGTGCACAGACATACATATAGGCAAAAACCCCATTCACATGAAGTAAAAATAAATAAATCCTGAGAGATAGAGACAAACAGAGAGACAGACAGACAGACAGACAGACAGACAGAATCCAGTTTAGCAATTTGCCTATGTCTTATGGTATAAGCCCATAATTCCAACTACTTGGGAGGCTGAGACAGGAGGAGCACAAGTTTAAGAACTGTCTGGGCAACTTAGACCCTGTCTCAAAGTCAAATATGAGGGGGTTTTGTGTTTGTAAATGCAGCTCAGTGGGAGAGTGCTTGCCTAGAACACTGGCGTTCAGTCCCCAACTCTGCAGAAAGTAGTACAATTTTAAAATAGGCAAGGTGTCTGCACGAGCTAGTCACAGAAAGAAAGACCTAAGGACTGCCAAGCACACGGTAGACTTTCAAATCGACTAATCATCAGACGACAATGAGACAGCTATTTAAACAGTGGGTGTCATTTTAAACTCGCACCACTGGCAGAAGCAGAAAAGTGGGTAATACTAAGTTTTGATGAAGACTTAGGAAAACGGAAACTCTAGGTACTGAGAGTAGAACCAGCTCCTGGCATATCAACTGCTACAAACCATTATGGGGAATACACAAAATTAGTCTGCTAGTGGGGACCCCAGACTCCCACTCCTAATGACAGTTATCATCAAGCAAGGTCCCAGGAAAACCTTAGGAGATATGGAAGATGTAATGGGGTTATCCAGCACTTTAAGCATGGTCAGAGGTCAAAAAGCCAAAGGTGGAGCAACAGGTGCAAAAATATAACATGGAAATAACTTCTAACAGAAAACTGCTTTAGAAACCCAAGTCCCAGGCTAAACACACAGATGGAAGAAGCCCAGCAGGATCTTCAAAACGCAATGTAGGAAACCGGAAACCGAAGGCCAGGTGAAATGTGTCAGTCAATGACGTTTAGAAACGCCCCTCCATATTTTATAAAGATAATTCATATTTCAAGACCTGTATCAAATATATCAGGCTGTGTAGAGACTGCAGCTCAGAACTTGTGCCCTGAATGGATGTGTCTGTGAAAGTTTTACCTCTCTCAGGTTCGCAGAATACCACTGCCAGGGGCCAGGGGTGTGGAGGCTGCACACAGGAGGTCTGGTGAGCTTGGGGGGGGGGGTGGAATCCTTTCTCCTTTACCATTTATAAGGGGAAGCAGCTATTGCTGGCTTTGGCAAGGAAAGGTGGAGGAATGGGATACTGAGATGGTCTCTCCTTGCCTACTGCCCTGAGCATCCCAAACCACAGGCAGGCAGACTGTTGAACTCACACTCATGAGCCTTACCACTGGACAGAACTAACACTAGTGAACTCTCGGACCTAGTGTAACAACGCTGGCTTCCTTCTGTTTTGTGGGATCAAGGACTTCTAAGTTCATCCTGGCACAGGCAGGGTGTCCCTGACTGTTCTCCCATTTTACAGGTAAGGAAACTGAGACTCAGTTGAAAAGAGGAAATGGTTCTCATTATCTCAAGGCCACCCAGGTTATAAGCCCGATGGAAGCTGGACAACTAGCTTGCTGACTTCTGGGCCAAACAGAAGCCTTTTCCTTTCTCCTGGCCTCTCTGCTGTGAGCCAGCCTTCTAGGATTGTGCACGTGACAAGGACCAGAAAGGCAGAACCACACAGGTCCCAGGAAGCCAGGCTGTTGTTATTGTGGAGGTAGCTGTTTTATGCTTAGGGCAGTTTAATGGGGAAAATAAACCAATGCATTTGCACCGTCTCATTTGATACAATGTATCTGACCACACCCATTCATCTCCAATTCTGCCAATCTCTGAACTTTGACTCCCCCCCCACACACACACACACATACACTCCTCATGTGGTGCTTCATGACTGTCAGTGGGAGTCAGGCTGGGGTGGGGGTAGGGTGAGGAGACAGACAGCAATGGAAAGACAAACCTCCAGAGGCCGGTGTCAACTGGATCACACTCGCTCATCTCAGAAAGAGCCATCAGTCACTTGGAACACCATGCCTGCGTGTCCTCTGATGAGACCCTCCACCAAGGGCCTCAATTTCAGCGTCTCTCTGCTTTCTCCTTTCAAAGTTACGACCGTCACACTTGCTTACTTTCAATCAATAAATAGATGTAGCTACTTAATAATGGAACTTACTCTGTTTGTCTCTTTGAAAAACCTAGAAGATGGACAGGTTTCCCATTTTTGAAGTTCCTGGGTTATAATTGCACTTCAGTGGGTCTGAAGGAGACGCTGGCTGGGGGAAAAGGCTATTCGTGCAGCAATGGAAGCCCTGAACCACTCAGAGAGCCCCAAACAAAGTTCCAAGAGTTACTTGGCACTCTCAATCATGTAGCTATGTTATTTTAAGTAACACACACGCACACGCACACGCACATGCACACACACACTCCTCATGGTGATTTCTAGAAGAGAGTTGACGGCCTCTTAAAGATCAGGTTCAGTTTCAAATTTGCTAAGGATACAGCAACAGCGAAGTGGAAAGTGCAATGGAGTTTTCAGTGGGAAAACTCTCCCCAAAAAGGAGAGCCAGGAGTCACGAGCTCCTGCTCTACCCAGGCATCGGATGACGATGGCTCAAGACCTGACACAATGGCTTTCTGAGCATTGGACTTGATGTGAGTAGCCTTGATGCACCCGGCTTGTACCAGAAGCACTTCTCTGATTACGGCTCCTGGGGGTGGCCACCCAGGACTCTCCCTGAAGAATGAGCCATTGAAGTTGGATTGGGAAACCCCATACTATTTTAGGGCCTACGCCATGTGGGAGAAAGTATAAATGAGGGCTTTGTCGCCCCCAGAAACTTCAAAGTTCAGGCAAGAAACTGAAGCTCATAGGGTCTTGGGGAAGAAGGTGAAAAAGGTTTTACTCTCACACTATGTGGGCAAGCCTAAGCCCCAGCAGCCGAGTTCTACCTAGATAGCTGTTGGCCGGCCTTAAGAACAAAGTGACTTTGCACTCATCCCAGACATCTGCACTGAAGATGGAGGAAGTATGGCTTTTATGATGACTAGAAGCTCAGGGTCCACGGCAGGAGGATTCCAAGTGGCTGATACCGCGTGTGTCCCCGGAGATGAATGACATCTGTAGGAATGTATAAGGGATCCTGAGTCAGGTAGACCTGGGTCCAAATCCTGCCTGGGACACTGCTGTAGAAACTGACTTAATCCATTAGAGCTGGAGACTTTACCAGTGAGCTCTCGGTGAACCTTAGCTAAAGCTGTCACTCCCCTGGCTGCCCAGACAAGTTTCTGAAAACCCTAGCTCGAAGGATGCATGCTAAAAGCACGCAGCCTCCCCGCCTGCCTCCTTTGTCCTCCGTGTTGCTGCTCAGATCCGTCTTCCCCTTTTAAGCTGTATCTTCCCAAGGCAAGTGTAGCCCTGGTCAGCTTTCTTTCTCTTTTGGAATCTTATCCCTATCATGGGAATGACTGTTTCTTTGGAGTTTGGGGATCCCTGTGCCTCAGAGAGCTCTGAAGATCAGCCAGATCTCTAACAGGAGCATGTATTCTGCTGAGCAATTGGATTCCCTGAAGCCTGCTCTCATGACCATGACGGTGACGATGAAGTGGGTAAGCCAGGCACAGGAGCCGCTGCTGTCAAAGCCACCTGCTGGCTTCCTCTGAACCAACAGAACCCATCAGTGTCTAAGACCCTGCACACTAAGCTTTCCAGTTCTTTAATTCTAGCTTCCCCTTGAACAGTCATACAGTCACCAACCCTAGCTACAGAACTGCCTACTAAGCTATAGTCAGCCTATTTATTAACACACACACACACACACACACACACACACACACACACACAGTCAGACACATCAACTGTAAATGAGACTTCAAGCCCAAACACACCTTGATGACTGAGCAGTTAACCGCCTTTCCTTGGGCATTCCCCTGTGGGGAGCTGGGGACAGGGGGTGGGGTTTGAGGACTTGTGGCTATGCTTCTAGAACCTAGAACACTAGCTCACCAACCTGTGACATTTAGTTGTAAGGAAACACACCTGGGAAGTCAGGGTCTGTCACTGTGTTACCTCTACATACAGCTGGCTTCCCTCATCCCTGAAACTCGGTCTTGCATCAACAATCCCTGGAAAACAGTCCACGGAAGAGAATTTCGAAAACCATCTGCTGGTGGAAGAGCTGTCCGTCAAACAGCAGCTCTATGCTGAGCAGGCCTGGCAGAGCTGGGTGCTGGGGCTACTAAGAGAATTAAAGCACTGTTCCTTGGTGCTCAGTTTTGTAGTTGAGACCAACACTTTTACATTAACTGGGTACCATGACAGAACAGTGGGTCCTTCTGATGCAAGAGACAGACTAAAAGTTAGCCCTTAAGTGACAAGCAATGCAAAAGACGTTGGCTAAAATTTAGTTTTTAAACCATAAAGGTGAGGAGATGGGAGAAAAAAAATCAGAACTCCTTAATATAGAGTTTAATATCTGTCCTAGTTGAAAGCACTTCTAAAGAACGAGGGGAGTTACAGAGACAAAGTTTGAAGCTGAGACGAAAGGATGGACCATCTAGAGACTGCCATATCCGGAGATCCATCCCATAATCAGCCTCAAAACGCTGACACCATTGCATACACTAGCAAGATTTTGGTGAAAGGACCCTGATATAGCTGTCTCTTGTGAGACTATGCCGGGGCCTAGCAAACACAGAAGTGGATGTTCACAGTCAGCTATTGGATGTATCACAGGGCGCCCAATGGAGGAGCTAGAGAAAGTACCCAAGGAGCTAAAGGGATCTGCAACCCTATAGGTGGAACAACAATATGAACTAACCAGTACCCCGGAGCTCGTGTCTCTAGCTGCATATGTATCAGAAGATGGCCTAGTCGGCCATCAGTGGAAAGAGAGGCCCATTGGTCGTGCAAACTTTATATGCCTCAGTACAGGGGAACACCAGGGCCAAGAAGTAGGAGTGGGTGAGTAGGGGAGTGGGGGGGGGGAGTTATGGGGGACTTTTGGGATAGCACTGGAAATGTAAATGAAGAAAATACCTAATTTTTAAAAAGCGAGAAGACATCCCAGCCTTCTCTCTCTCTCTCTCTCTCTCTCTCTCTCTCTCTCTCTCTCTCTCTCTCTCTCTCTCTCTCTTTCTCTTCCTAGGCTCTCATTCCAAAGAAAAGCAGCAGTTCTGGAGAAGAAAGGAGGGTGTCTAATTTCAGGTCTCAGTGGCCAACAACATGGAAGGAAAGGAGGGCCCACCTAAGGCTGGGTACCTGGGCATCTCTGGAGGAAAGACATGAGTGCTCCGGCCTTGAGAAGGTGCCTTGAGGGCAGGTGCCTGCGCAGGCTGCGTAGACTGAGCTTATCTACACACTAGGAAGGCAGCAGACACCACATTTGGCAGGACAGACCTGTCTGGAAGCATGTGAACAGTATTAGAGGACTAAGCAGGCTGAGCTCACCAGGAGAGTGAGGACCGGCTGATTGATTGTTCCTGGGCACCATACTTCAAGGAGGAAGCTGAGTGTTCGTATTAGAGAGGGAGAGGTGGTGAAACCCGGAATCCTAACGGACTGCAATGGAGTGGTTCAAAGGGCCGGGACCATAGGCACAGGCAGGGGAAGTACAGGGGGGTCAGCAGTGAGGTGATCGGGTGATAGGTACGTTTCAATGCCAAGCTACAGGGAATGGCTAGGAGCAGGGAAAATGGATGAAATACCCGCCTTTGAAGAGAGTTTGGGCAGACAGTGGTTGAATGGGCTCAGGAAGGCCAAGCAAGACATCTTCTTGGTGTGTTTTATGTGAAAGATACAGGTGTTTGCAGGCCGAGGGGAAGCAGGTTTCAAGGAGAGAGGATGACTGAGGGAAAGTGGGGGTGGGGGGGCAGGTAATTGAAGAGAGGTCTCTAGGGAGGCTGGGGTCCTACAGCGGTGGAGGAAGGAGTGTGATGGGAGGCAGGCCAGGAAGGATGGAGAGGAAGGAAACAGGCATGGACAAGGAAAACACACACACACACACACACACACACACACACACTCACACACACACACGTACATACACACAAATCCTCACAGTCCATCTCTCCAGCCCAGGGAAGTACTAAATGCCCCAAAGCACATTTCATGGTCAACAGTATGCAGAGATCACAAAAAGAATGCCTCTCCCATACCTCTCACACCACTTCCTGCCCACCTCCCTTCACTAACTCCATTTCCAAATGTCTGCTGCCTACAAGGCCGGATAGTTGGTGGAAATGCACAGGAAAGCTTCCAAAAGAAGTGAGCGCTCTGGGAGCCAGGTCTGGGCCCACCAGAGAGCAACTGCCCCTCCTTTAGACACACATACACTCCAACTTAGGTACCTACCCAAGAGACAACGACAAATGGATCTCAAAAAGGCAGCCTTCCAGCACTGCAGAATACTGTGCAGGCCCGGGTGAGTTGGCCTTTTTCTCTCCCCAGGGGCATGGCATACTCAAAGGGGCAGGGGCAAACCTAGCAAGGAAAACAAATCTAGCAATCCCAAACAAGTTCCAATTGGCCAAGGCAAAGGGGGCCTTTGCCTGGACAAACATCCAATGGGCCCCACAGCAAGTAACAACGGACCCCACAGCTCATGTGATAAGTCTTGGTGACCAGAAGCATTTGGTGTGAGCGGCCTCCCGGTGGGTGTGGGTGTGCGGAGAGGCCTAAGCTGAGAGAGGCACGCGCACCGCGGGCGCCCCTCTCTGGGTGTCAGTGGCTATGACTTCTTAGGATTACCTGAGAAAGTCCGGTCAAGTAGGGATAAACAGACAAGACTGTCTTGGGGAGCCCTCCCTGACAGGAAACCCCAACACTGAATGGTTATATGGTGAATGACAACGTCTGATGGGACATTTCACAAGATGCTGAAAGCCAGAGAGGGCATGAGAGTTTTTACCACACACTGGCCAACCACGGGAGGGGGCACACTTTCCAAGAAGCGCCAGGGCTTGGGGATGGCCCAGGACAAGGCTTGAGAGGCTCAACCTGTGGTTTTAAAACACCAAGCAAACAAGCAACAACAACAAAACCACTACTGTGGGGCGGGGTGTCCCGGCTCCAGGCCCAGGCATCAGGTGCTTCGGGTGTTCTTCCCCAGCGGGTGTCAGCATCCAGTAAAGTGAAAACGCAGCTCCAGGCATCCCCGTTTGGACCGGTCCCCCCACGGGCACACGGAACTTTCTAGGTTGTGGCTAAGCATCTGAAGGTGCCGTGGGTAAAGTAGAAGACCAGTTGAAACCAACAACCTTTAGAGCAACTGGGCTCACTAAAGGGTCCACATGCCTCTCTCCCAGGAACTGTAAGCTGCAACCACACATCCATCCTAAAGTCCCGCGACTCTCCACACCCTTCAGGTCTGTCCGGGCTGGCTTAAGGAGATCGAGTCTGCCACCCGAGCCACGGATGCCGCAGCCCAGGCGTTTGGCTGCAGCAGGGCGCGGGAAAGGGCACTTTGGCGCGGAGTAGGAGCCAGTAGAGGGGATGTGTCGGCACGGACCCTGGCAGTGACATTCCCCCTCCTCCCTCCCCACCCGGCACGACCTCCTCCTCCACCTCCAGTGGTTCAACCCCCCTTCAGATCTTCACATGAGCCCTTCAAGAAAGATTGCACGGACCCCCGACCTGGGCGCGCGCCCACCTGCATCCCGCCCCCAGCCCAAGCACCGAGGGGGCGGGCGGAGGGCGTCTGAGGAGGTGGGTGGTGACCGCAGTCTCAGGGCTGTTTGGGCGGGGGCAAAGGCTTTGGTCGGAGAAAATGGGCGGGGGCAGGGAAAGACAGACCCTCCAGACGCGGAGGGGGCGCGCCGAGACTCTCCAACCCCCAGGACGGGTGTGCCAGGCGGAATGGGGAGAGATGGGGGAGTATGGCTCTGGGAAAGTTTATCCCGGAAAAGCTTGGCATCTTGGGGGGCTGGGAGACAGGAGAAACTGAAGCCACAGTCCAGGTGGCCCGCAACCCATGGAGGGGGATGTCTGTCTCCCAGGCCCCCCATACCGGCCGGATCCGGCTAAGTTGTAGCTGGGGTTGGGGACATCCATGAGGGTAGAGGTGAGGATGTGGTCGAAGATGGAGTAGGTGATCTGGGCAGACAGAGAGGAGGATGAGCAGCAGGGTGGGTAATCGGAAGAAGGAAGCCAAGCCGAGGTGGGGGAAGGGACTGGGACCGCGTCGAGGTTGGGTGGGCTCGGGTGGGGCGGGCGGCGCGGTCAGACTCACCCGCGGCAGCCGAGGCACTGAGCAGCCCCCAGCCCAGCAGCAGCAGCAGCGGTGGCGGCGGTGGTGGCGGCGGTGGTGGTGGCGGCGGGCGGCCCCAGCGACTCCCGGTACCCGGCACAAGCGCCCAAATCCCGATTTCGCCGCGAGCCCTCACTGCCGGGCAGCCGCAACATCCTTGCTCCGGTCCCCGCGAGCGCGGCATAGCGCGGCCAGCAGCCCGAGGGAGAGGCTTCGCCCGCCGCCGAGGAGAAAGGAGGTCAGGAGAGCTCTGTAGCTTTTTTTTTTTTTTTTTTTTTTTTTTTTCTTCCTGCTCCGGGAGGGGGGGAAAAAAATCCCGGTACGCGGGAGCCCTGAGCTTCTGCGGCTGGAATGAACCAAGTGTCCGCCCGGCCGGGGAGAGGCGCGCTGCGCTCTCGGAAATGACTCGCTCCAATCCCGCTTCGCGGGGTTCGCGCCGGGGGGCGGGGGGGGGGTGAATTATCCCCGGATTAATCACTCCGGAGCCGCTTCTCCGCCGCTCCAAATGCTGGGGGTGGAGGCGCAGTTAAGGAAAAAAAAAAAACTGGATGGGGGGGTGTTCTTCAGCGCCACCTGCACCCCCTAATAAACCACAAATTACATCTAAAGGGTTGTTTATTCCTATTTGTTCTACAATTGACCAGTTTCTTTTAAGTTCAGTCCTCCGGTTTTCATGTAAAAGATCACCATCAGTACATCCCCTCCCGTGTACACACACACACACACACACACACACACACACACACGCACTCACGCACAGAAACACACACTCTTGCATACTCAGGCACACACACACACGCCTCCTCCACGTTTGGAAATGGGAATACTGTCTGGGGAGAGGTAACCAAAGAAGATTGCAGTTCCCCGGAGTCGTGGGTCTTGCGAGAAAATCTTGGGTACTGGCTTTGAACTTGTAGTCTTGGGTCTGGGGAGGACACTCTGGAGCTCAGCTAGCTGTAGCCCACCCCAGGAGATGGGTTCGTGGACACAGAAGAAGACAGGGTTAAGAATTGAAGGGTGAGTGAAACAGGAGGGGTGGGGGTGGTGAATGGTCCCTTCATTCAGTCCAGGGCAGTCCTACCCCTAGTCTAAGACAAAACCGCAGGGATGTATACTGAGATTGGGGGCGGGAGCGGGTATGGGATTGATGGAAGTGTTGTGTACGAGTCCCTTGAACAATTTACCCTCTAATTTAAGTGACTGGACTCTGCTTGTCCCCCATACCCACCCAACCAGGGCCCCAAACCAGATGAGTTTCTCCCAAGGAAGTGAACCCTTATCTTCTACAGGCTGGTAGCGGCTGCCTTCAGACCCACAAGGGCGCAGCGTAGTTCCCCCCCACACACACACACACACACACCAACCCCCCTCCGCCTCAGCAGCGGTCTCAGGCTGGTCTACCCTAGGCTGCTCTGCCAGTCACGAGGGCCCCTTCGTTGCCTACGCCAAACTCTTGCCTAGGGCGAAGAGACGCCTAGGGAGATGAGGGAGGCCGGAGAGGACCGCGAGCAACATGGCAGGGGGAGAAGGCTCCGCCTGGCGAGCGCAGCGTAAAAGCACCTGCCGATGTACATCCCACCCCACCCCCCTCTGCCAGAGTCACCCAGAGAGGCAGATCTTGCGTTTAGGCAGTCTGGCAATCAAGTGATTTGGCCAAGCTGGCGTTCTGTCATCCTGGAGGCTCAGGAGCCCGGGAACCCTGATGGCGGGCGGCGAGGCCGGGACATTTCCTGGGAAGGGTTAAGAGAGGGACTTCAGGGTTGGCAACTTGGGTTAGGGGGTTTCTGCAACCCAAGTTGACCAGCTGTCGGCGGCGAGCCTGTGAATTTCTCAGGAAAGGCGTACAATAGGGCTTCGGGGTTCTGTCTGGGATTGGAGTGGAGGGGGATATGGAGGAGGAGTGGACGCTACTTCTTATTCCCACCAAAAACTTGCTCCACAGAGCCACACTTTCTCAGAGCGCTTGGTACGAGTCTTTCTCTTTCTGCCCCAACCCCAACCCTGGCGGTTCCGGTTTCCCTGCATGAGCTCATCCCACAGCTGGGGAAGGCGCCTGGTGGCCCCCGGAGTGGGTATGGAGAATCCTGTGAATCGCGGGTCCCATTCCCCACCCCCATCACACTGGCCCATCCCGACTCAGTCTCTCTGAGTGCCAAGAACCAACTGAAGCGGCCAGAAAACCTCAGTGAAAGGCCTGCTTTATATGCCTAGGGTAGCGAGGAGGGGGCTGTTCGTTTCTCATTGTCCAGGCCCAGGCCCCCAAAGAGCTCAGCTAGCTGAGGTTGGCTGTGTCTTCCCACCAGCCCTGCAGAGTGGGGGAGGATATGGTGCTGTGGCCTTCAGGGGTGGGGAGTGGGGGTTGCTGGCTGGCTGTGTCATGCCAAGGGTACACGCTAGACCCTTCTCCCCCCTCCTAAGCAGGGTTCTCTTCCAGGGAAAGGCACGACCTGCAATGGTGGCGAGACCTCTGCAGCCTACAGCTGGGCTTTTCCATAATTCTGAGGCTCAAAGCCAAGGAATTTTCTCCTACCAAAGAAACCAGCTCTGACTGGAACCGACAGCTGAGGCTCGCCCTTTATGACTGTCTCCCCACCCTTCCTAGGGGCTGTGGAAGGCAGAGCACACTTTCAATCCCTGAAAACGACCCACTTCTCCCACCTCTGTGGCTTACTCTGATCTATTTGGGTCTGCACACGTTTACATAGCGCCTCCTGTGTTCCGCGGCCCTGCACTGGGCTGTATTGTGAGCCCCGTGGAGATGCTCAGAGTGTGGTCCCGATTTGGGAGGAAACAGAGGTGGAAACCCACAGGTAACTGATACAGCCAGACAGTTATAATCACCACGGATGGAGAGGCATGCCACATAGAGCCATATCAGCACACTAAGTGGGCTTTGAACTTGGTATATCAGAAGACTAATTCAAAGAGGACCTGGGCTGGACCTTGATGCACGATAAGGACTTGAAGAGAATGAAGATTCATTTACTCAACAAATATTCATTGAGCGCTACTATGTGTCCGGGTGCCGTGTTAGATAAGAAATACCCAGGATAGTGGATGGCACTTGACTTGATGGAGCTATTTAAGTAAGCAAACATGCCTAAGGTTCCCGATGAAGGAAACAAGAGCGAATATGGAGCGAGTTTCACAGGGTGTGTCTGGGAAGTCCTCTTTGACGTGACCCTGAAAATGGTCCTAAAATTCATCAAGTTGCAGAGGGGTTTCTTTAGAGAGGGATCATGCAAGGCCTTCCTTGTGGAAGGCTCCAAGTGACAAAGGGTGTCTTAGTTACAGTTTCCATTGCCGTGACCAAGGCCACTCTTATAGAGGACATTTCATTGGGGCTGGCATACAGGTTCAGAGGTTCAGTCTACTACCAGCATGGTGGGGAGCATGGCAGCGTCCAGGCAGACATGATGCAGGAGGAGCTGAGAGTTCTGCGTCTTAACACGACTGCAGCCTGGAGTCTGCATTCCACACATCTAGGAAAAGGGTCTCAAAGCCCACTTCCACAGTGACTCACTTCCTTCAACAAGGCCACACCCCCTCCAACAAGGCCACACACCCCCAACAAGGCCACATACCCTCCAACAAGGCCACACCTCCTCTAACAAGGCCACACCCCTCCAACAAGGCCACACCTCCTCCAGCAAGGCCACACCCCCTCTAACAAGGCCACACCTCCTCCAACAAGGCCTCTCCCTGGGCCAAGCATATTCAGACCACTACAGAGGGTAAGGCTGGACTGAGATTAACAGAGATGAAGGACCCCACCCCCTCAGCCAGGAGGCAGATCCTACAGATCTCCAGGACTGGACTGGTGAGGGTTTGGACTTTAGTCTTATGTAGTAGGAAAGAGGTATATCTGCTTGCTAGGGCTGAGATAGCTACCCATTGCGTGGTTTGTGCAACGATTTCCTCTCAAGATCTCGGGGGTTTGGGTCCTGGCTTGGTTCCTCCTGAGGTCTCCATGGCTTGTTGATACAAATGACTTCTCCTCCCATCTTCCCTTGTTCACCCCTCTCTGCACACAGGAATCCAGACTTCCTCCTTTTCAGAAGGACCCATCATTTTGGATCAGTATCACACCCTAACAGTCTCATTTTGACCTAATCACCTCTTTAAAAACTCTAACTCCAAACCAAGTCACATACTAAAAATGGGGGCTGGGAGGGGGATCAAGTTTTGTCTTTTGTGAAGTGGGAGCACAGCTCAGTCCCTATCAAGTTGGGAGGACGTTTCGGGTGGAGGAGCAGCAGATAGATGGATGGCAATCAGAATACGTATGTAAGGAGGTGTCTGTTGGGGATGAGGGTGGAGCTCAGTAGTAGAGTGCTGGCTGGCAGGCATGGAGCTAGGTAAAGGAGTAAAAGAGAGGGTTTTGTTTGTTGTTTTTGGGTTGTTTGGTTGGCTTTGGTTTCTGGATTTGTTTGTTTGTTTGTTGATAGTATGTGAACATCACAGGGGTCTGTAGCAGGGCCTACTGTGGAAGGTGGATAAGTACTGATTTCAGAGGTATACTTCTATCTCTAGCCCATTGGAACCAAGTGACACAACTGTTCGGGTACTCTGGCCTCTCTATGAGAAATGAAGAGGAAGGAGAGGAACACGGGACAAGCTTGGTCACTCAGAGGCTACCACATTTGTCTGAGCTCCACGTTGGTGAAGTCGAGGCTGGAGGGGTGGGGGCAATGGTGAGACCTTCAGAGAGGCTGAACCAGAGGTCTTCCAGGCCCCCTCCCTCAAGCCTGGCATAGTGTGGCTGTCAGCCCAGAGTCAGCTCTTTGCCCACCCCTTCCATTCCCCAGATAAGCAATAGGCAGCCCCAGGTCAAGGTCTCTTCATAATATCACATTTCAGGGAGAGAGAGAGAGAGAAGGAAAAAAAAAGTCCAATGCAGTGTAGTGACTTGCCAAGATAAGCTTAATATCTAGATAAGATCAGAGTTTGTTTTAGAAAGAAAACAAAGCCTGATGCTTTGGAGAGCTCAGCTTGATTCAAGTAAGGACTGTGGTCTGGGTGCCCTGAAATTTTCATTCTGACCCAAAAAGAAAATAAAAAAGTCTTTTAAAGCTCAGGGAGAGAGAATGAGAGTGGGGTGGGGGTGGGGCAGGTAGTGGGTGCTCTAGCCCTGTGAGGGTCCTCTCTGAGGGTCCCCTGTGAGAGTCCCCTGTGAGAGCGCCTTGTGAGGGTCCTCTGTGAGGGTCCTCTCTGAGGGTGCCCTGTGAGAGTCCCATGTGAGGGCAACCTGTGAGGGTGCTCTGTGAGGGTCCCCTGTGAGGGCACCCTATGAGAGTCCCCTGTGAGGATGCCTTGTGAGGGTCCCCTCTGAGGGTGCCCTGTGAGAGTCCCATATGAGGGTCCTCTGTGAGGGCGCTCTGTGAGGGTCCCCTGTGAGGGCGCAATGTGAGGGCCCCCTGTGAGTGTCCCCTGTGAGGGTGCCCTGTGAGGGCTAGGGTGGATATGGATGGATGCTCAGCTATGAGGAGTGAGTCTGCAGAGCCTGAAGAGGGAATTTGGAGCCAGGGCTGTGCACAGAAGGAAGGCTCGAGTGGCTGAGGATGGGGTTCTAGTCTTGAGTGTGATTAGACAATCAGAGGATTTCTTGAGGTGAGGCTGGTGCTGCTGGTGCCGTTAGGACAGAGTCATGGATGAATAGCCCAGGAGGACTCACACCCAGCTCCACCCAGCTCCACAATACAGAGGAAGAAGTGAGCCCGGCCAGAGATCATGCTACCCTCCAGTGTTACTGAGTGTTGGGGCCACCAAACTTTCCTATTCTTCTGGGAAAATCTCCAATCCTGGAAGAAGGAAAGAAGCAGGGCTCGCGTCGGGGACAAGACAAATCATTGTTTTCCCTTTTTGTGTCATATCATAATCCCTAGCAAAGGGGGGGGGCTGTCCTGGGTTATTATAGCTACTTAAAGCCCCCCCCCCTTAACAGCCATTTACCCTCTTCACACCACTTCCCCTGCCTGCAACATCATTTCCTTTCCTAACTACTGCTCAGCTCAATGCCACCTTCCCCAGGTAAACTTTCATAGTCCCCCCCCCGACACTCTGCCCCCCTGTTGGGTGAGATGACCCTTTAGGCATGGATTGCTACCCCTTACCCCTACCCCAGACAGGGTTTCTCTGTGTAACAGCCTTGACTGTCCTGGAACTTAGTAGATCAGGCCTGCCTTGAACTCACAGAGTTCACAGGCCTTGAACTCACAGAGTACACTGGCCTGCCTCTACCTCATGATTGCTGGGCTTAAAGTGGGTGGGCAACCACATCTAGTTTCCAAAATAGAGATTCTTAGCAGAGGGTAATTTTTCCCTCCAGGGGACATCTGACCACGAGAGCAGACATTTTTTTTTTTCGTTATCACATTGATTGGTGCTACTGGCACCTGGGAGACAGAGGCTAAGGTTGCTGCTAATTATCCTACTATGCCTGCAGAGACTCCTTCCACCCCAAATAATGACCCTACCCAAACTCAGTACCGCTGATTGTCAGGGACAAGCGAATGCTCGGGTGGGACTACATCTCCCAGCCACCTTTGCAGTTGGGTGTACTGTGAGACAAGGTTCCAGCCAAAGGAATGTAAGCAAGGGTGTACTGGATGTAGAACATTTGGGGGATGGCTAAACTACAGACAGATAAGGTCTGGCTCTCTAAGTCACCATGGGAAGGAAAACTCACTAGTCCACAAGAAACACCCATCCTGGACCACCCTGTGTAAAATACTCTTTAATAGCAGTAAGCCAGCAAGTGACTGGGGGCTGTTATAGCTCTGGAATAGCTTTCTTTGTTTTCTCTGTTTTCCTAGGCAGTCCATTCATTCACTCATCCATTCATGCCACAAGTATTCCTTTATGTGTTGGGCTCCGTGCTAGGGCCCAAGGAAGCAAGAGCAAAAGAAGACATCCCCCTCCCCCACCGTGGTTCCTGCCCTTACTTGGGTGATGGTTTATTAAGAAGAGTTTGACAATAAAGCACAGTTAATTATGCTACTAGAAGGGTGGGGTGGGGTGGAAACAAGACGAGCTCTACTCTCAGCCAAGGCGGGGTTCCCGGGTGAGTAGCAGCACTTTCTAGAAGCGTGCAGAGTGACCAGTGCAGGGAGGTAAGATACAATGGAAAGATGCCGCACCAAGCTGTGGACCTGAGAGAAGGCAGTCTGTGAGGCCCCGGGCTCTACAATGGTCAGCTTCTCATCTGCTATTACCCAGGCTGACTGGAAGTTCATGATGGCACACACTTTACCTCACCTCTTGAGTTCTCGGGGCTTGTATGACCCAAGGAGACTTTCCCTACCAGCCTGCTCAGACAGAACTCATTTCTAATTTCAGTTCAGTCCTCCTTTTCAGGAAACATTGTCCACACCCACGTAGACCCCGAAGAACCAGACGCCTGGAGGGTCACTGTGGACTCTCTCACCTGGGGTCCATGTCTACCGGATCATTAGTCTTCGAAAACCAGAGGATTTTAACAGCTCCTTAACACCTCGAGGATCTCGACCAAGACTCCATTATCTGCCCTTCGGTGTAAGCCCAACCATGCCAAGGGTGCCCTTCGTCTGCTCTCGCCTGGCTCTTTCTTGTCAGTTATCTTTTCAAACACCAACTACCTGCCCTCCCTGAGCATTCTGTGAGTCTTCAGGGTGAAATCCAACTTTCTGCTAAGCCCTCCCAGCAAGGGTCTTCATTGTCCGTCTTTGTCTAGACAGGCTTGGATTTTCGGTTCCCATGTTCTTGAACACCTTGCTCCGCCCCTTGGAGGCCTTCGCAGCTCCTGCTGGCAACCTTCCTTCAGGGCTGTGTGCATCGACCTGGGATGCCCACCCCGCCCCCCCTGCATCTGTCTTTCTCTTATTCACCCTTCAAAACTTAGTGCAGACTTGAGAGTGTTCAAGCAATCTTCACCAGTGCCTATCAGGGGCCTTGGTGGAGTTTGGAGCTTGAAAGGTAAAATGCCCCACGAAGGTTCACATCCTGGAACTCTTAGTCTCAGGCTGAGAAGGCTGTGGAACCTTTAGGAAGTGGCTCCTTGTCAGAGAAAGTGTGTGGCTTGGGGCAGGCCTTGGGGCTTTCTAGCCTGACCCGACTTGCCAGCTTTCCCAGAGTGTGGCTAATCCTCCCTCTTTACATTGTCTTCACTGGGGTATTTTAGCACCGGAAGAGAAAATTAACTTAAGACAGTGGACATTCCATGAACTTGGAGGAGTGTGTGGAGGAGTAGATTGAGGGCAGATGGACTCCTGGCTGGATAGGAGGATGGACATCCAGATGGATGGATGGATGAACAGAGGGGCGGATGCTGAGAAGGTTCTCGGTGGTAGTATTTGTGAAATTGGCTCACTGTCCTTTCCCTAGACTTCATTGGCCGGATTTCTTAAAGAAATGCCTTCCCTGAATCATGACTTCATGTTACACTCTCAGTCTTCAGAGAGCCCTGACATGAGAAACTGACCAACTTAACAGCATTTCTGTCCTTTATGAAAGCAGAATTGAATATATTGCCCACTATGTCACTCAGTGTCCTTTATACAAGGACTCATGATAAATTCATGCTTAGGGTTATTTCCAGGAAAGACTCTGTCTCTGCAGATGAAGATGTGTGCTTTCTGCTGTCGGAAAATAAAATAAAATAAATTAATTAATTAAATAAAATAAAAAAAAATCTGTTTCTCTTCTTTGGCTTGCAAGTAGGGATACCTGGCTTTATTATCTTATTACCTCCATGCCAGCACACAGTTCAGGGGCCTGAAAGCAGCGGCTCTTCCTGCCTTCTTCCAATAGAGTCAGTGTGGGCTTTACTCTGCAATGCCAAGTGTTGTACTTGTAAATCCAAAAGCTGCCTTGCCAAGAGGAGTTCAGCAGTGAGTTGGGAGAGGTTTGGAAGGATTGCATATTGGTGACCAATGGCTCCATGCCGCAGTTGAGACAGGAGACTTAAAGCACGAAAGTTCCTACCTGGTGGCTCACTTAGCATTTCTACTGCTGTGATAAAACACCATGACCCAAAACAACTGGGGAGGAAGGGGGTTTAATTCACCCACCACTTCAGATCACTCCTCAGCACTGAGGGAAGTCAGGGCAGCAACACAGGGAGAGCTGATGCAGAGATCTTAGAGGACTGCTGCTTCCTGGCTCGCTCCCCAAGGCTTGCTCAGCCTGCTCTCTTCTAACACCCAGGACCAGCAGGCAAGGAGGGGCACCATCCACAAAGAGTTGGGCCCTCCCCCCCCCCATTAATTATCAATCAAGAAAAGGCTCCACGAGCCAATCAGGTGTGGACATTTTCTCAACTGAGGTTTCCTCTTCCCTCATAAACTAGGCATAACCTAGCCAACCCAGCAGGGATCTCCTATAGAGTACCCATAGAAGTCGCCTGATGGTTAGCATAACTGGGGGAGGGGGTAATGAGCCAGCCTTGTTGTGTTATTGGGCCACCCTTGCAAGTTACTTCTGCCAACTGTTAGGTTTCAAACCCAGGCTAAACTGCTGAGGTGCCTATTTAACTTATCAAAGTGGATGCTGGCCTCCTGGTTCTCCCTGTATCCCGCAGTCCTACCTGTTAAAGGGCCCTCCTGGCAAATGTACCCTAAACTTCTCCAGTCCAGGGGCTAGGCTGCCCTTCCCCAGCGGTTCTTCTCCATATAATCAACCCTTTTGGTTACCTGATCTTTTCACACTTACTCCCTTTGGGTCTCCTGGCTGTTGCACTGGGTTCCCCTCACTGTCCTCGCCCATCTCCTCACATGACCAAAGGGTCATGAGAGTGCTGTACTTTGCCAGATATCCCCGTGTCTGACCATGCTCTCCTACATATCTATAATAAACTTTCTCCTCCACCACACTCAAGAGAAGTCATGTCCTTTCCTTTTATAATTATTTTTTTTCCATTCACAAACCATGGCCTTTCTTTACCCCAACTTTAAGTGCAGTTCTCCATAGACTGCTGTTTTTACAAAATGGTTCATAATAATTGTTAATAATAATCGATTTACTTGTACTGAGGGCCAGACATTATAATGGGAATATTAGATACATCTGGCACCAGTTTTTTATTTGTTGCTTGTTGTTGGTTGGTTAGTTGGTTGGTTGGTTAGTTGGTTGGTTGGTTGGTTGGTTGGTTGGTTGGTTGGTTGGTTGGTTTTAGTACTGAGGATTGAACCTAGGGCCTCACTCATGCAAGGCAAAAGCTCCACCCCTGTGCTAAAATATCCCCAGCCTGCATTTCCCTATTCAAAAATCCCCTTAACTGCTTGTATATTTGTGTCCCTTTGCATATAAAGGCACACCAGAGCAATCCCAAAACAGAGCAAGTAAGAGAGGAGCCTCTTTAACTCAAATGCCTCAGTTGCTACCTTTCAAGCTCCTACCTACCTCCTCACCCGTGGGCAGAAAGGAGGCAGTTAGGAGAAATAACCCCCCACCACAGGGCCAGTAGTAAGGAATTACTGGGTGATATTGCCTGGAGACAGATGGTGCCCAGTCACATAGCCTTGCTTCCAAAACACTGTGTGTATGGAAATGGCTTGCTATTCTACAGCCTTCTTCCGCAGCTAAGACAAGATGGCATCAACGTCTTTCTTCTCATTCTTTCTACCTCAAAAAAAATTGAAGTCCTCAGACATCCCAGACCCACCTCTGGGCATTTTGACTCTTTTAGATATGAAGGAAATGGCAGTGGGGGGTGGGGTGGGGGTAGTCTTCAGAGATTTTTAAGAACTGCCAAAAGAATTTGAGGCTTGGAAATTTTATTAGCCTCACAATAAAAAGAAGAAAATGGCAACATGGAAATCAGTAAATATTTAATTAAATGCAAAGTATAACATTATGTCAACTTCATTAACTGTTGAATTTGGTAGGCATAAAGATTTAATTACATTTGATAAGGATTTATAGGTTAGAGTTTTTTCTCTGCACAAGATTTCCTGCATAGGCACCAACATTGGGGAGAAACTGCAGTTGATCATAAATTAAATGAACTACCCCTGGCCAAAAATATTTCAAAAGCAAAATGGCAAAAGAGCTTTGCAATGTTCTTTTATACTTGAAGAGTATAAAAGTGTATATTTATTGTGAGAAGTATGTAGGCTTAGTCATGTCAGATGAGGAAGAGGTTGGGTATGGCTTGGGTTTCTGATTATTTTTATTTTCTTGGTTTCCTGTTTGTTTGTTTGTTTGTTTGTTTGTTTGTTTGAGACAGGGTCTTGGGTCTTACTATGTAGCTCTGGCTAGCCTGGAACTCACTTTGTAAATGACGCTGGCTTCAAACTTGGAGAGACCCTTCTGTCTCAGCCTCTTGACAGCTGGCTTTCTGGATCTTTTTTTCCCTTTATTTCATGCTAGGTTAAGTATTTGGAGCTGTACTGTATGGTCCATTAAGATTTTTAAAAAGGCCATGCCCACTCTCCTGAGTTTTGTAACCTAGCCACATTTGAGAGTCAGATGCGGAAGGAGCCTTTGGCTGGAGGGTGGTTAGGAGTGCTGCCTTCCCCTGAGGTTTTTCTGATTCCAAACCAAGAGCATTGGGGCTGGAGAGATTTGGTACGTTTGGCAGAGCTTACCTAACATTCACAAAACCTTGGATGCGATTTCCAGCACTGCATAAACCAGAAGTGGCAGTGCACGCCTGTAACCCCAGCAAAGCTTTGGGAATTGGGGTCCAAAGGGTCAGAAGCTTGACCTTGGACTACACAGGGCCATGGGTTTTCACTTTTGTTTTCTTAGAAAATTAAAAAGGAATTGGGAAAAGGGTAGGAAGGTGGAAGAAAGCAGAAACCTTCCGTGGACAGTCACTGGAATCGCTGTGTTCACCAAGCTGACTTCTGGGCTCTACACACACACACACACACACACACACACACACACGTCGTCTCAACTGGCACCAAACACCTCTCTTAGGCCAGTGTTTTTATTGCATCTATTTTGTAGGGAAGCCAACTGAAACACAGAGGGGGGTGAAACAAACTGCCCAGGGTCATAGTCAAAGTAACAGAGAATTTAAGAACTTTTCCAAGTTTAAATACTTCATAAATGAAATGGTGTCTATGATGATCAATGCCAGGTTTCAAGTCCTTAAAAAAAAAAACCAGCAGAAGCCAAGCCTGTCTTGTTCAGCACTCTGTCTTCTGCACCTCCACCAGTCCTGGCTTCCAAGGGAACATAACTAACTCCCTGGGCGCTGGAATTAGTTCAGTGTCATCCTGCTCCGTGCCACCATGCACTGGTGGAATGCTTAAATCTGTCTAGGGTATAGGATTCCCCTAATCCTTGTGCCTTGCACTGTGGGGGCTCATGGCTGGGGTGCAGAAGTGCAGCCAGTGGGGGAGGCGTCCAAGTGCATAAAATGCTTGCTGCACAAGCATGAGAAAGCTGCTAGCTAGGCTAGCCCACAAGAAGAGCTCTTGGTTGGGAGAGAGACCCTGCCCCAGTAAACAAGGTGGAGAGGACTTAAGGAAGACACCTGAAGTCAATCTCTGGCCTCTACACAAACGCACACATACACATACATATGACACACACACACATAGAGAGAGAGGTGTCCAAACATATGCAACATGCACACACACACAGAGGTGTCCACACACATGTAACATAAACATACACACACACACACACAGATGTTCACACACATGCAACACATACACACACACACACACACACACACACACACACACACACACACACCAAGATGTACACACACACACCAAGATGTACACACACACACAAAATAAATCACTGTCTGGAGAGGTTTATATGATGATTTCCCCAGTACAGTTAAAATTCTCTCTCGCTACACTTAGCCTAGAAGCTGTGGTTCAGAAATTCTAGTATCATACATTTCAATGTAATAAAAAAATAAAGCAACCAAAAGTGCTTTGGTAGGACTCTTCTGTGCCAGGTGCTGTCCTAGCAGTTACTGTGTGTTAGACAGTCACTTCGTAGTAGAGCATCCAGCACCAGCGCCACTCTCTCTGCCTCCCCAGCACTGGGATTACAGGCTAGTACCACTCTGTCCAGCTTTCTCACATGGGTTCTGAAGGTCAAAGCAAGTCCCAGTGCTTGCATGACACTTTACCAGCCAAGCCACCTCCCCCAGCCTCTTTTAAGAAAAGGAGTTTGAGACAGAATCATGTACAGAGAGCACCTCTGTGAAAACAAGGGAGAAGGTGTCTCTAAATTTGAGGGTAAGAGATCCTGTCTTAGTTTCTTTACAGTTGCTGTGATAAAATACCCAGACAAAAGCCACTTAAGGGAGAAAGAATGTATTTTGCTCACAATTGTTGGTGGTAACCCATTTCTGAGGGGATGGATGCCAAGGAAGCAGGAACCTGAAGCAGCTAGTCACATTACATCTACAGTCAAGAGTGGGAAACAGTGACCTCCTGCACATAGCCCATGTTCTCCACTCTTACCTCTTACTCAATTCAGCATCCCCTACATAGGGAATGGTGCCGCCCACAGTGGGTGGGACTTCCCATCTCAATGAACATAACCAATATTGGTTACCTAAATCCTCACAGTCCTGCCCACAAGCCACAGTCATGTAGACAATCTCTCACCAACACTTCCTTCCCACATGGTTCTAGATTAATGTCAAGTTGGCAATTAAAATTGATGATCAAACTTCCGAGTAAAGACAGCCACATCATCAAACTTCCCACAACCACTGACGCCTCTGTCTTGAACCTCTAGCCTGTAGAACTATTAGGAAGTAAAGTTCTCCGTAGTAAGCAGAGAGTGTGAGGGCCGTAACAAACCAACATGCTAAAGGACATAGCAGCTCACCTCAGTTTCTGGCGACAGACAACTCAAAACCTAATGAAATCTTAATGTGAACCCAAGTAATTTGACTCTAGAGTCCACGTGTCTTGTAGGATGCTCTCTGTGCCATCCAACATGGTTACCCCAGACAGAGGTAGCTCTTGAGCACTGGAGATGTGCCTAGCATAGAACCATTTTTCCCTATTTTATTGAAATAGGGGTGTGTGTGTGTGTGTGTAAATGTTCCTATGTGTGTATATGCATGTGTGGAGGTCAAAGGTCAACACGTTGGGTTCCTTTCGCTACTATTCTAATTTTTTCAGACAGGGTCTTTTGCTGACCTTGGCGCTTACTGATTTCACTAGACTGGCTGTCCAGCCACTACCCCCCTCAGGGGGTGGTGCTGGGATAAAACACCATAACTAAAAGCAACTTGGGGAAGGGTTTATTCCCATTTATAGTTCCACATCATGGTCTGCCATCAAAGGAAGTCAGGGCAGGTTCTCAAGGCAGAAACCTGGAAACAGGAGCTGATGCAGAGGCCAAGGAGGAGTGCTGCTTACTGGTTTATTCCTCCTGGCTTGCTCAGTTTGGGTTTTTATACACCTCAGGACCTCCAGCCTAGGTGCTATATCACCTACAGTAGGCTTGACCCTCCACATCAGTCACTAATTAAGAAAATGCCCCCACAGACTTGCCCATAGGAAGTATCATACATACCGTACTATCGTACGGAGGTATTTTTCTCCATTATTCCATTATGATTCTCTCTTCTCAGACAACTCTAATTTGTATGGAGCTAAGAGCAAGCTTTCCAGGACACCCAGGGAGTCTCCTGTCTCCACCTCCCTAGTGCTGAGGATACAGGTGTGTGGGGCTGCCTGGCTTCTTTATGTGCCTTTTGGGGGGATCTAAACCCAGGACCTCCTGCTTATGGAGCAAGTACTCTATCTATTAAGCCATCTTCTTTCTGGCCCAAGAACTGAATTTTTAAGCATATGTTAAAATACAATTAAAATTTCAATAACCCTGTGTGGCTGGTGGCACTCACATCCGCTGTAGCTTTATGCAGTTTTAAAGACAGCACTTAAGGATTTTCTGCATCTTTTTCAGAAGCCTGCTCCGAGAAAGCTACCTCTGTCTTTGTTCCCTACCCTTGCTTGTCTTCCTTTTTCTTTTCTTTTTTTCTTTTTTTTTTCTTTTTTTCTGTTCTCTCTGATTTAGTTCCCCAGTGCCTGCCTGGTTCCCTGTTCAGGGGAAGAGAAAGCAGAGGAGAGGTGAGCCAGCCGGCTTTCCTGAATCCTGTGGCCTGGGCAGTGCAAGGCCTTGGCACTGTACTCTAAGCATGGGTGTTAGCCAACCAAATGCCAAGCGGCACAAACACTGAGTGACATTTTCAGAACTATTAATATTTCATCACAAGTGATCACTTCTCCTTTAAATACACTATCTTAAAAGGTTTTCTACATTCTTAACTATAATTTTATTCAGTCTAGGTCCTCAGAATTTTCCCCAAAGGAGCACATCTTCAATTTCATAAATGAAAACCAAAAAGGAATGAAGCTCTCCGGCTTGCAAAACTCAAGAGTCAACATTTCCAGGAATTCGCCCCCTCGGTAAAGAGCAAAACTATGTAGTGGGCACCTACAGTGTGCCAGACGCTTTATATACAGTGTACCGTTAGTTTATCCAACGTGCATTTATTGAGTGCCCACCCCTACCGTGTGCTACGAATGTGATGGGGCTCACTATGTCGCTCAGGCTAGCCTGGAACTTGAAATCCTCCTGCCTCAGTCTTCCGAGTGCTGAGTGCTGGGATTACAGGTGTGTGCCACCACACCCAGCACAAATAATCACCGAGCTGCATAACCACTTGCTGTGCAGCAGCTCTTAGGTCCATCTGTAATCACTGTTTCTGGCTGTTTGTGTTAATAATACACCTCCCTCGGTCAGATTATGGGTCTGTGAGAGGAAGCACCCGGTTTTCCTCCATCATCTTGCTTCTCCCGTGCTGAGTAGCTTACCTGGTACAGAAGGGCGGGGGGGGGGGGGCATGAATTCTGGAAGAATGAGAAGAAACTCAAGTCACACAGCAAAGAAATACAGTGATGATCAAATCACTGTGACTGGCTTCTCCAGTCCAAGGCTATCTGCCTCTACTGCTTCTTTCTCCACCTCCCACACTGTTTTCCAGGGTGGGAAAATGTAACCATGGCTTTGGCTTTGGGGGACCAGGGAATACCTGGCAAGGTCAGGCTTTCTCAAAGGTGAAGCTTTTCTCTGGAGGGGGTGGGGGCGACTACCGATCCCTAGTAAAAGGTGTGATTTGTAACCCTACCTCTGCCTGCCTGGTGCTGGATCCAGCTTGGGAGCTAGCCATGGGCATGAAATCATGTCTAGTCCCGAGCTTCGCTTCTTGAACTCAGGACACAGCCATTTGTAACTTGGAGACTCAGTTTCCTCCCATCCTGTGCGCCGAATGAAAAGGAGTACGAGCTCGCGAGAGCGAACAAGATCAGGTTTGAAGCCAGCCCTCGGCCTTAGGTGTTCTCAGGGGATGGCAGTTAGGATTAAAGCCAGCGGACAAAGGGGCAGGGTCCCCCACTTCTAGACAACCTCTGAGGTTGTATGCAGTGGTGAAATGGAAATGAGATGGAAACTTCCTTCTAAGAGGAAGCTCCCTGGGGTTTTGCCAGTTGCACCCCGCCCCCACTCCACCTGCGGGTCTTAGGAGACGAACGCCCGGCCCGTGCCGCCCTCCCACGACTTCCCACGCACCCAGCCGTTGCGCTTGAACCCACTGAAAGAATCCCAGCTCTCGACGGCAGGAGTGTGGGAGCGACTGACACGCAAATCCGCTGACCCCGCCCGGGCCTGCCCTGCCCAATCGGAGCCCTTTTAAGGGTTGGGACCCTCTGCGGTGCGGGTCGCAGCTCTGCGCGGGGACACGACAAGTGTTTGCTGAGGACCTGGGCCAGGCCGACTGACTACTAGCACAGCACCGCATTGGAGATCTCTTTTTGGGGAGGCAGAGCAGCAGTAGCAGAGAGAGGGACAGAAGGGGGCAGTCGGGAGAGCTAAAGCCAGGACCTGCAGTGGTCGAGGGCCGTTAGCCCTCCGTGTACACCGAACCTTAGGGAAGGCAGGAGGAGACAGTCCCATGGCCCGCCCCCTCCCAGTCTAGTGTAGTGTCTGACCCTTATCCTGCCCTTCTGGTGGCTTGGCAGGCTAGAATGGGCTGATTCCCAGGCCCTGAAAGGAGTCCCAGGCCCTGAAAGGTGTCACAGGGGTGTCACAACTGGGGAGTGCTGGGTTTTGTGGGGAGAGCCAGTCCTCCCCTCCAGTCGTTCCCAGATGTCATTCTGCCCGCCCAGGCGCTTGGTTCCTGAGTTCCGGGGCATTCCACGGTTACTAAGTTACTGGTTTTTGTTGACTTTTAAATATTTTCTTCTACGGGAGAGGGGGAGGGGGGCAAAAGCCAGGAAAGAGCAAATAGAAACAAGTCAACTTAAGCCCCCCTCCCCAAAAGAAAGTTGCCCTCTACCCCTCATCCCTACCCCATCCAAAGGCCTCTGAAACCCATCCCTTGGCTGGAGCAACAGCCAGCCAGAACTGACTACTTCCCCGGCCCTGTCTTCAGCTCCCTTTCTGGTGAATGAGGGCTGGTGGACCACAGTCCCTTTGTCTCCCAGCCCTGGGTGGACAAAGGGGCTTCCGGAAAGAAAGAAAGAGGATGGCCAGCGGAAATGGGCTCCCTCCATCCTCAGCCCTCGTGGCCAAGCGTCCCTCCGCCCTGGGGCCATTCCCCAGATATGTCTGGATCCACCAGGACACACCCCAGGATAGCTTAGACAAGATTTGCCATGACATCTGGAAGCGAGTTCAGGGCTTGCCAGAATCCCTGCAGCCCAGGACCTCGCTGGAGAAGCACTCTGCTCCCGTGACCGCAGCTGTCAGCTTCCAAGAAGAGTGAGTAGTCCCCTGTTTGGTTGATAATCAAGAAAGGGAGAAAGGGGAAATGAAGTCTGACTTTGGGTTGAAATGCTCTGGCCCAGTGTTAAGCCCTGCACACATATCTCCTCCCCATCCCCATTTCTGTAATCTCGAGTCACTTTCGGTCGGAGGAGCTGGCCAAGGTCCTGAAGTTCCAGACGGGAGGAAAGAAACCATTCCTGGCAGCTTCTTTTTCAGCGCCTAAGGAGACATTTTTCATTCTAAAGACATACGTGGCTAAGATAAAGATCTGGGGTCTTTGCAGGAGCATTATTGCCAACCTAAGGGTTAGGTGACTCACTACTGCCCCCAGAGGCAGCTAGATGATCTTTAGCCCTTTCCCAAGAAAAGTCCAGGCATTGGCACAGATGATCCTGGTGGTTGGAAACCACATCTGGAATCCCCTAATACAGAGAGCAGCTGTCCCATTCAGCATCCACAGAGCTACTGCAAGAGCGCACATCAAAATATTTACTGGGAAGGCATTGACATATTCAGAGGACATAATAGAAAATTAAAGTGCGGAAGATGGCTGTAAATAGCCGGTTTCCCAAATGGGAAATCCCCTGCCTGTCGGGGAAACACAGAGCTAAGTGTTTCAGTACTAGGGAAAAGTTGAGGAGACAGCCATTGGAAAGGAGAGGAAGGAGCATAGAGGAAGACAGGATCTCATTAGGAAAAGGAGTGCATCAGCTGTGGTGATTAATGCCGCTGCTGAGTACTCTTCCAAGGCTCTGCATCTTCAAAGTGGGCTGCACGCATTAATTAATCCTCCCAGCATCCCTATGAAACAGGTATTAGTGTCCCCATTTTACAGATGGATTAAGTGTTAATAATTAAGTGCTAATTAAAGCCTAAGTGATAATTAAGTGTTGTCTGCCCTCAACACATGCTCCGACTCAGTTCATAGATGCTCTGCAGTGTGTGTGTGGGGGGGGGGGGGGCACATCATCCAGGCATTTATCAGCTGCCTCTGGTTTCAGGGCTCTCTAAGCATCACTGAGGTGGAAAGCAAAGTCGAGCTGATGCTCAGGTCTGCTCTTGCTGCAGCAGTCCCTTTGCAAGCGCCTTTGCTTGCTGCAGATGAAGGCGGAAGGCATGCTGCCTGCTCCTGCCTCCTCTGCCCTGTGCTCAGCAGGACCCGGCTCCGATGCAAATGGCCTCTCTACAGCCAGAATCCTGTGGCTAGTCTGCTCAGTGGCACTGGGCTCCTTTGCCCCGTTCACTGCCATCTGCTTTGGGACAGTGCCTTGGCACAGGGAACCTTGGGGCTACACTCAGCTCTCTCAGTGGCCAAGTAGCTGATTGTCCACTTTCTGGATCAAAGGTCAGCAGCAATTTCCAGTAGATAGCCCCTTCCCTGCCAGGTCACACCGAATTCATGGAGACAGACTCTACTTCCAGTCTGCACTTGGCCGGAAATTGACCTGGAATACCTCTGGCCGGTCGCTTCTCTCCATTTGGCTTTGAATTCCTCATCTGCAAATTAAGGATGATGCGCCCTGCCTTGTCCACCTCTGAGTTGATAACGAGGGCTGAATGTGATGGGAAACAAAGAAATGAAAGATGCATTATACAAACAAGGCTGCCTTAATGTGGAGTTCATCTAATTTGGGGGAGGGGAGGCTACTTAGTTGGCTTCATCTAGGGTTTTGGTGTTGTGCTCCACGATCCCAGGAGCCTTCAGAGAGCCTCCCTGGAGTCAAGTGGGCTCTTGGCTGGACAGTTCTCTTCTACACCTACACACACACACACACACACACACACACACACACACACACACACACATACACGCTCACACTTGCACTCGTTTCAGCCTGAGTTCTTTAGGTGTTTGTCAGCTTTATTAACTGGAGTTCTGAGTACAGTTGCACTTGGAAGAGTTCTGAGAGGAGATGTGGGAATCTGCTGACTTAGATGAATAGACCACATTCTAATTGTATCGCTATCCACCCAGTAGAACACAGTGAGTGGGCCAGAGAGCGAGCTAGCAGCTGCTTCTTGGAACGAAAGATAACCAGGTCCAGCCCAGTGCTGGCTTTAGAACCTGAGACTGTGATAACCAGGTCCAGCCCTGTGCTGGCTGTGAGATCGATCTGAGCTTTGGTTTCCTTGTCTGCTGAGTGGGGGTGAGGGTAGGGGTGGCTGGAGGTGGCAAATCAGGAGGACTGTTCTAGGGTCCTGCTGGTAAATAGGATTGATAAACTCATTCTAATGACAGCAGTTATAATTTCTGTAAACCCTGCAGTTTTTGCCTGAGGTAGTGAGAGTCCAAGTGTGTGTAGATATAAATTTCCATAATTACCAAACTGTACTGTTCTGGTTTTAACTGTTCCTCTCCCCCTCTTTAAATGAGACCCAACCTCGGTTATTTGTTTGTTTTCTTGAGATAGGCTCTCACTATGCAGCCCAGACTGTCCTGGAACTCATTATACATGCCAGGATGAGCTCAAACTTCCAGCCTCCCAGATCTTAAAATACTTTATTATAGAGGAGTAGGCTGAGATGTGAAGAAGTTTCTCTCTGGGGTCTGAGGTTCTATTCTTAAGAAAAGGTGGGGTTTCAGAAATATAGTACTGGACCAACTTGGCCCTGCTGTGACAAGGGTGGCCATCTTCCCCTAAAACATGAGGCATCTCTGTGCAATAGTTTAGCTAGGAACCCCTAGATAAGTTCTAAGTGACCCCTGAGAGACTTTAAAACCAGAGAGCATGCCACAGTGGCGTGTGTGTTCAGGCCACGAGACACCTGCCTATCAGCCTTTTCCTGCCTTTTCTGTATAGCTGGCTTTGGTGGTGTCTTTTCATGATAGCTAAGCAAGTTATTGAATCTTGTTATCCACAAATTTTCAAGATTTTTAAAATATGTGTGTTTATGTCTATGTACCACACATGTGCCTGGTGCCCACAGAGGCCAGAAGGGGGCTTGGGATCCCCTCAATCAGGAGCTACAGACAATTATAAGCTGTCACATGGGTGCTGGGAATTGAAGCTGGGTCCTCTGAAAGAGCACCCAGTACTCTTAGCCACAGAGCCGTCTTCTCCAGTACCCAGAAAAAATTCTCTTGCCCCTGTCCCTGTATGTCACAGAAACCTGGGCATGAGGTCTTGGAGGCCACCCTGAACCACCTGAGTCACTCCCTTGTTCCTCTTGTCAAGTGGCCATCTGCATCCTCTCCCAGATGGAGAAATGCCATGTCCAAAGCTGGGGACTCTCTCAAAGGGGCTTGCTTTCCCGACAGCTGAAATCCATTGCCATCACGAATGATGTGCATTCTTCCTTTGGGGCTCCAGAATTAATGCTCTCCTCTCTGCGGTGCTTTAGAGGATAAAGGACAGCAGCAGATCCCTCCCTGGATATATATTTTTTTTTGTCTTTACACTTTTTTCTTTTATGCTTTCACTGACTCATTTGTTGGATTCCTCTTTATATTGCTGGTACTCATTCATGACAATGGGGTCCCCAGAACCAAGTGCAGGTAGATGGGTGGAACCAGTCCCTGCTTAGTGGGCTCCTCTCTGCATTGTTTATCCCTGTTAGTGATGATTGACACCACAGTCACCTTCCTTTTCGTGCCGAGTTTGCTCTATGAGCACAAAGGAGTTCATTTATTCAGTCAAAAAGTATTGATGAAGTAGTGACTGTGTGCCTGGCTCAGTGCTCAGTGGTGGGAGATAACTTTTTTTGAACCACATAAAATAACAAAGTGAGTCTTTTTTTAATTTTATTTATTTATTTATTTATTTATTTATTTATTTATTTATCAAATCTATAGTAACTGCAGAATGTGGAGAGGATCCTCACTGGAGGAGACCAATCAGGAGCATTTAAAAGCTGTAGGATAATTTCAGAGGGCATCAAGTACACGATGAAAACAGCATCCAACGGAGTAACAGCAGGAGACCTGTTAGGACGAAGAGTAGGGTCCTTTGGGCTAAGTCTCAGATGCCAGCAAACAGCTGACAATCCTAGAAAACTCATCTAGGTGGAGGAGAGGGAGACACAGCAAGCGCAAAGACCCTGGGAGTTTGATATGAGTTTTGGGAAAGATGGTGTGGCTGGAGGGCCTCTATGAATGGGGACACGA
This sequence comes from Mus musculus, assembly GCF_000001635.26. NCBI lineage: Eukaryota > Metazoa > Chordata > Mammalia > Rodentia > Muridae > Mus > Mus musculus. The sequence continues at coordinate 127,966,409 of NC_000070.6, read as the reverse complement.
CACCAGCTGACACCTGAATCAGGCTGGTGAGGTCTTACAAGATCTCAGAGTGTTGCTGGATAGGATCTAGATGTACTGCGTGTGTGCCTGCGCACTTTGGGAGTGTTTCAGAGATCCCTTTAGTTTCTGCACTGGGATGGTCTGTGGTGTGGGAGAGAAGACAGAGATCACTGAGAAGGTGGGAAGGGTGGGCCAGGTGAGGCCCACATGGGATAAGAGCTGGACCACAGTGATTGTATTACAGGTGGAAGGAGCAGGGGGCTCCATAGGCAACGTGAGGGGGCCAGGGACTCTGCTGTTGGCTTGGGCACATGGAGATAGAGAGGTGGGCTGTGGGGCTTCTAGGTTGAGCTGAGCAACGGTGTCGTTTAAAGGAGTGGGGAAGAGGTGGGGAGAAACGAGCTTTGGCAAGAAATCAATAGCTGTGTCTAGAGTCAGTTAAACTTCAGAATCTTGTTCAGTTATCTTTTAATTAGTCTTAAATGTGGGCTTAGAGGACGGTGGCAAGCCACTTACTGACTCATATCCGAGAACTGCATCTTCGTTCATTCTCCCCAGCATCACTTATAAAACTCCTCAGCCTCAGAATGGGGGCTTTGGGCTTTCTGCCGACTCCATTGCTCTGGCTGCCAAACAGTACTCATCTGTTGGTTTTTGTTTTGATTCCTCCAATGAATGCTTTCCATGGTCTTCTGCAGGGCGGGCGCAGGGCTGGGACTCAGGGAGCACAGGGCTAAGAAGGGCAAACCTCCTTCCCTTGAATGGCTGCCAGTCCCATGAACAGGACGGAACACAGACTCAGCAGACAGCAGCAACACTTAGAAACATTTCATGTGCACTTACTGCGTTTCAAGATAAATGTTTTGGTAAAAATATTATTTTGTGATGAAAAAAGGAGACAGGGCCTGACATCTTTCGCAGAGCCTTGGGGTCTTGCAAAGAGTGATATATGACAATAAGCATGCTAATGAAGGGCTACATGATAGAGACTTGGGAAAGGTTTTCAGGATAGATTGAGCGCCCTGGCACGATGAGTACAGCAGTTCCCTGTCAGGAGATGGTAGCATCATTAACAACAGCTTCATTGTCAAGGTTTTCCAAAGTATATGTGTCCCTGGTCTTGAGGATGGAGAGGGTAGAGCTGGTGGAAAGAGTCCAGCACGATTGGGGAAGGATGGAAGCTTCCATGGGATGAAATGCACCATGAGAGAGGAAGGGAGTGTATTAGTCAGGGTTCTCTAGAGTCACAGAACTTATGGATAGTCTCTATATAGTAAAGGAATTTATTGATGACTTACAGTCTGCAGTCCAATTCCCAACAATGGTTCATAGTAGCTGTGAATGGAAGTCCAAGGATCTACAAGTTGCTCAGTCTCACAGGGCAAGCAGGCGAAAGAGCGAGAGTGAGTCTTCCTTCTTCCAATGTCCTTATATGGTCTCCAGCAGAAGGCGTGGCCCAGATTAAAGGTGTGTGCCACCACACCTTTAATCCCAGATGACCTTGAACTCAGAGATCTCCCTGTCTTAATCTTTTGGAATCCATAGCCACTATTCATCAAGATCTCCATACCAAGATCCGGATCAGAAACTTCTATCTCTCAGCCTCCAGATTAGGGTCACTGGTGAGCCTTCCAATTCTGGATTGTAGTTCATTCCAAACATAGTCAAGTTGACAACCAGGAATAGCCACTACAGGGGGTGAGAGGGTGATCCTGGGTGAGTGGGCTGGCTGGCCATGATCAGGTTCTATGACAGCTTCCCAGGCCCTTCCTAGGCACCTGAGCTCGCTAAATCAGGTGGAAACTGGTTTGCAGAGTTCAAAGTCTATGCTGAGTCGTGCCAAGCCAGAGTCTACCAGGAAGATAAGGTCTCAGGGCATGTTCTGTATTAACAAGGTCTGTATGTGATAAGGTATGTATTAAGTGTTCAAAATCCAAATAAAACAAGCAAAATCAGAATGAGCCCACCAGCCTGGGGCTTCGCACAAATGCTCACTCTTTTTAATAGGACCCTTGCTTGAGCACAGGACAAGCCAGAGAGAGAGAGCCAACACATTGCCTTGTTTGAGTGACTCTCCCAACAGGGCTATTCTTTCTACTATTGTTATTAAGCAATTGAGTGGATTTACTTTGCTAGAAAAATCGCTTCAGACACACACTGTCTTTTACTATTATCTTGAAAGCTTGGAGCCTGGCAATGGGGCTGAAAGTATCCAGACCCACACATGAAGACCTGGCCTGATGTCCCAGATGTTCTTGGTGTCTTTGTGGTCTGAAGTGATGATCTACATTTTCTTTCCTTCACCCCTAGGAGTTAACACCTCCTTGAGAGACTGGGTAAGGTAGTTGGGCACACTGCTGCTGGGACTCATATTTCCACATGTCTTAGTAGTTACAAGATGATGGTAGAGACCCTATGGGTGCAGGTTGAGATCCATAAACAGGTGTGTCTCTCTCCTGAGCTTCCCAGTCTGGGTCTCAATGTCTGTCCCGTGGATGTTGTGATAACTTCATCCTTGCTTGTCCCAGGAGCTATTATATGGTATTCAAAATTCAAAGAAAACAAATTCAGGAATGAACCCAGCAGCCTGGTGCTTTGAGCTGGCGTTCCCATAGACCCTTACTTTCTCCAGTCTTCCACACAGGGAATGCCAGAGAGACCGGGGAAACCAAGGCTCTGTCTTGTTTGAATGACTCTTCAGGCAGGACAATTCTTGTTATTGAGTGGCTAAGTGAACTGGAGATATGGAGGCTCAGGAGTCCTTGGCCTTTCTCCTCTGCTTCCTCCCAACGTGGCCTTTGAGCTACCGTGTCCTCATTTGTGACGTTTCTGCCTTATTCACTTTCATGCTCTGGTATGGTTGGTCCCTATCCTTGCAGGAGGTCCTCTGCCCATCACCAACAGCATGCTCCCTTGTCCACAGCCCTGCATAAACACCACCCACTGGCCTCTGTTCTTTTGGCCAGGCCTTTGGGAGTCCCCGTAGCATCTCTAGACATACATCTTGCTGCTCACCTTCAGCCATCTGTGATCTAAGGTGAGCAGCAGCAGGTATGCATGGCCTTGAGTCTACACGGGTGACTTAACTCTCAGGAGTGCATTTCCCATGTTTATCTGTTGAATTCATACCAGCTCTTAAAAACAGGGGCTACTAAGTATGTTATCTTCTGTACCAGTTCACCTTGTCTGTGTGATACTGAGGATTGACCTGGGGACCTGACAATTGTACCTTCCCCAAGTTTCCTCCCCAGAGGTGTCTTCTTTACTTCAGTAATTTAAACAAACATTATACTCCACTTCTTTCTTAAGAGTTTTCTGCAATCCCATACAACCGAAAGTAGACAGGAGGGTCAGAGTCATAGCCCTAACTGAAACCAAGTTACTTAGGATGCGTCCCTGGTTGTCCTCAAGGGGAAAAATAGAGAAATGTTAGAGCATCCACCCTGAAGGGTGGTGTTGATAGCATAATGAATGGGATGCCTCCACAGTGCCTGGAATAAGATGAGAGCTCTGTTCCTTGTTGTCGTCACTATCACTGCTATCATCATCATCACAACAACAACACCACCAATTATTACCAATTATTCATCACCAATCACTCCTTATCATGCATCATCATCATCATCACTATAGACAGCACAAATCACACTGCCATCATCATCATCACAGTTATTGTCACCATCTTCACTATGATCATGATCATCACACCTCCATCACTGTTGCTGAGGTAACCATCGTCATCACCACTGCCATCACTATCAACATCTCCCCCTTCCCATCTCAATTATCACCTTCGTCATCAACATTTCACCATGAGAGAGGAAAGGACAGTACAAGGATGCAGCTGGGAGAGGAGGGTTTATGTCTCGTGGGTGGAGTAAAGGGAATCACTCAAGCAAGAAAAAGAGATTCTAGAGAGCCAGGGCAAAAACAAACAAACAAAAACTGAAGCCAGTGTTCTCGGTGCCTAATGGCCAGAGGCACGCCTGTCAGCTCCTTCCTAGTATGGGTGTCTTGGTGACAGTCACCTGATGAATATTGTGCCCTGACTTGTGGCAGCAGCCCCCTCCGGCGCCGCACCACAGGGTTCCTTAAGGTCAGGGATTGTGTCTTACGCGTCATTGTCTCTCCAGTGTCCAGCCAAGTTCCTGACGCCCCGTGATGATGCAGTATGTATGAGCGAGGGAGGGAGTGATTGATGAATGAGCCATTAAAAGGCCACCTTGAGGAGAGTGGGGCTAAGAGGTGGCTAGGATCCAAGCAGAGTGTCACAGCCATCAGAGGGAGCACTGAGCCATGTAGGGAGAGAGGTCCATGCAAGCCAAGATGTGGCGGGTTTTGTCTTTCTGTCTAAGGCTTCATAAAAGGGAGCTAGCACATTCGCTGCTACTTGTCTATGTGAGGCTCTGTAAGTCAATTTACTATTTCCTACCACCCCCGGCCCCCACAACCTTCTGTCACTAGTGCTCTCATTTTGTGAATGGGGTCCACGAGGCCCAGAGAGGTTAGGCAACTTGACCAGCAGGAAGGGAGCTGGGGAAAGATAGAAATCCATCCCGAGGAGTTTTAACACCCGCCCAAGCTCGCCGGACAGCAGGAACCCTTCCGTGCCTGCTTAGCACCCGGAGCCAGGATCATGATTAACGTCCCGCTTCCCGTGTCCCCCTTTGTAATTTAATTTTATGGTTTCAGGAGCTGTGTCGCAGGTTGTGGGAGCCTGCAGAGATAGGCCACCAGTGGTTTGGTTTAATCCCCTTTTTAATATCTTTGTTGCAACGTTCTTTCCAATTCAGCTCCCAAGTCACATTAAAAAAAATACCTCTTCCTTGGGGTAAGCCTTCCCTTATTAAACAGATTCAAATGAAAAGTTTTAAAGATAATGTGAACAATAAGAATCACTCGGTAGCTCCCAGGCGAAGCTCCTTTATTGCTGTATTTATTCCCAGTATTTCCTGTCTCATTCCCCAGCTCAGTGAGTCCTTCACTGCTCACACCCAGTTCCTCCAGGCCTTGGCCCTACTCAACACTGGCTCCCATCAGGGAGACTCAGAGAAGAGGTGTGGTATGAAGGGGTGTGTCTCACCTCCAGTTGCCAATGACTGGTTGTCTCAGGACGGCTGTACAGAATCCAGAGGGAGAGTCACACATCCAGTGTGTCTCCAAGGATGGCATACAGGAAAACCAGACGGGGAACTGGGCAAGGAGGACCCACCCAAAGTGTTCATACTTGCCAACTCCACACCCCAATGCTCAGGAACCCACGATACAAACAAGCGCTCCATCTCTCTTAGATACTCGGCTGGCTTACTCTAGGGGTCAAAGGTGAGAAATCCCAGGCTGAATGTCGAGTAGGAATTGTTTCAGAGAAAAGGATGCCAGGCAGGAAGGACACCTGCTCTTTATCAAGCTCTTCATGAATTGCTGGGACATTTAAGGAAATGGATTCCACTGTGCGTGAAGACCTTTGCTAAGAAGTGTGATAAACAGGCTTGGAGCTGTGAGAGCGGAGCTTTTTGACAGTGTGGCTACCTTTGACCCGGGATGGTTTCACCGTCCTGCCCCCACTTAGCGGCTGAAGAAATGAGGTCTGAAGGATTTTACACCTTGGTCAGCATTGGTGGCGTGGGGCTCAGGCTATGTGTGACCCTGCCCTGTGGTCCTCCAGAGCATGCTGCGGGCACCAGGTCTGACTCTCCTGCTCACCTTGCTGCCTCCCGGTCAGAGCCGCTAACATTTGCATAGTGCTCCTTACAATTTACCGAGCGCTTTCATATGCATCATCTTACTTAATCCTGCTGAGGCCCGGAGAAGAGAGGAGGGCTGGGGGGCGGGGAGGCCAAAGATTTTCCAAGGCCCTACTTACACTCTCTACCCCCTACCAGAAAACTAATAGCAGGCAGATCAGCAGGGTTCCAGGTATCTTTGGGACATTGGGGCTGTTGAGACTCCTGAAACCCCACCTCTAAACTGAGAGACATGGTCAGGGTCTCTAGGTGACCAGAGAGATGGACTCAACCTTCGTTTGTAAGCAAGAAGGCTATGGTGTGTGTGTATATGTGTGAGTGTGTGCTGTTACAGTGTATTTGTGGCTTAGAAATATATGTGTACATGGTTGCGGTGTGTGTTTATGTGCATAGGTGCATGACTAAAGTGTGTGTGTATGGTTGTGACATGTGTGTATGTGTCTGTGTTATATGTGTCGCATATATGGTTTTCACTATGGTATGTATACATGGTTGGGAATGTATACATGTCTCTAAGGTATACATCTTTGAGCATGAGTGTGTCTATCTGTGTGTGTGTGTGTGTGTGTGTGTGTGTGTGTGTAACTGATATGTGGGCAGGCATAGCTGTAGGATGTATGAGGAAAGGACACTCAGTAGCTGGGTGAGTACTAGACCCCAGCAGAGGGAAGATAGAGGAAGACAGGCAGGCTTGATGAGATCGTTGCCCCCCCCTTACCTCCACAGTGGTCCCAGGCCACCCCTAGTGATGTGATATATGTGTCATTGGAATAGAATGTTGGTTCCGAACCTATGTAAATTTAAAGACCAGAAACACTAGCATCGCTGACCCTAGCCAGAATGGGTCTCCCTTGGGGAAAATTTAGGTTGGGCGAAAGAGCCTCTGTCTCCCCAGGGAAGACTCTCCTTGTCTGGAGACTTTGGGTACAGTAGTCTAGTTGGCACCTATTGTCTTTTAAAACTTGCTAGATTTTAAGATTTTCATTAAAAAATCAGATGTTATACTGACGGGTTCTCATTTATATGTGACTTGTGTGGGTGGGTGGTGGTGGGTGTTTTTTCTCGTATCTTTCAGTACCCACACTTTGTTGTGAATATTTAATGTTTTAACTGTGATATGCCATGAGGAGTTTTTTGTATTTTGGGTCTTGTCTGTTTGGTGTTGTGTGTTCCTTGTATCTACATGGGTGTGTCTTTCTTTAATGTGGGAATGTTTTTCGCTATGGACCTGTTGATGATCTGGTCTAGGTCACTGACCAACAGCACTTTTCTTCATCATCTATACCTATTTAGAAGATTTTAGTCTTTTCAGGCTGTCCCACAGTTCCTAAATACTTTTTTTTCTATTTCATCTTCCTTCTCCTCCTCCTCTTCTTCTTCTTCCTCCTCCTCTTCTTCTTCTTCCTCCTCCTCCTCCTCTTCTTCTCCACCTCCTCCTCCTCCTTCCTCCTCCCCTTCCTCTTCTTCTTTCTCCTCCTCCCCTCCTCCTCCCAGCTCTCCTCTTCCTCCTCCTCCTCCTCTTGTGTGGTCTAATTCTTCTACTTTAACTTCAAGCCTAATATTCTATCTTCTACTTGACTTGCTCTATTCTACTTGTAAGGAGTGAAGGTCTGGGGTTCCCTGTGTAGTTTGAGTGAGCCAGAGACATGGACACAGACCCTACAGCCTTGGCTTGAGTTCATGGTTGAATAATGATGACGTTTAAAGAGGCAGGGAAGAAGTGGGGTCTAGAGTCAATTGAACTCTATTGACTCTAGGATGATGAAGATGAAATGGAAAAAAATGTATGCAGGAACTGTGGGACAGCCTGAAAAGACCAAAATTTTCTAAATAGGCATAGATGATGAAGAAGAGTGCTGTTGGTCGGTGACCTAGATCAAATCTTCAATAGGTCCATAGAGAAAAACATGACAATTTATTAGTCGTTTGAATCACCTTAAATTTAGAGAATGGTGACAAGCCACTTGTTGACTTATATTAGAGAATTATATCTCAATCCATCTACAATATCACTAAAATTCCTCAGTCTCAGAACAGGGACTTTGGGTTTCCTGTCGACTCCATTGATCTGACTATTCATTCTTTTTTTTGTCTTCATTTCTTCAACAAATGCTCTCCATGGCTATCTGCAGGCCATGGCCCTGTGTTTTTTAAAATTTGGCTGTGGAATTTTTCAATTCCGTCTTCATTTCAGCTTGTGTTTTCTTCAATATTTCTCTACTGGATTCAGTTCTCCCATCTCGAATCCTCCTTGACATTTCTCTCTGCCATAGGCTTGTGTTTTCTTGCATCTCACCCAGGCGTTTACTGCTTGCTATTCTCATGAAGCTCATTTGAGCTGGTTTGCTTTGTCTTCTTTAAATTCCTTGGGTTCTTTGATGAAGTCTATAGATTGCTCTTTTTAGTTCTTTGTCCTTCTCATTGGAGAACACTTTTGTAGGACTAGTGGTCTGCATGGGATACGCTGTCTTGGCCTTTCATATTGTTTTTGTTTGTGATGAGACCTGAGTGTCTGGATTTCTTTATTTCATTGGTTGTGTGTCTGTGAGTGTAAGGCTAGACCTGAGGGCTGGAGATAGTATGCGCAGGCAAGGTTCTCAGGACATACCAGGTTCGTCTGGGTCACACATGAACATCTCAGTCTGTAGGTTGGATATGGTATGGAAAGGTTAGGGCAGACTTACCAGGTTGGGATGGTAGACAAGATATGTGACTAGGACCAAGCCTGGAGGTTGGGAACAGTCCACTCAGTACTCACCAGACTGAGCCCGAACATATATGTACAACCCAAGATAGGTCTGGAGACTGAGGAAGGTGCCAGCAGACTAGAGTCAGATGGAATTACCTGGCCAGACTGCACAGGATAGGTGGGTCTGGTAATTGGATCTCAATTAGCTTATCAAAGTCAGATGGCCACCCAAAGCTCAGTGATTTGTGACTACAACCACATACCTAGCCCCCACTTCCCTGGCTAAGTCATGTAGGCTGAGCTCAGCTGGGACTGACAAGGACTGGGCTTGACTGAATTGGGTTGGTTCCGTGACTGGTACATGTGCCTTCCTCAGGGCCCGACCGACTGTGTGCTGAGGCTTCTTGGAGGTCTCCTCCATTGAATGTGTCACCCTGCAGCAGGTTAGTCTGGACTCATCTGAAGTAGCATGGGGTGGAGTTACCAGTCTCAAGAGAATCAACGGGTTAATATCCAACTCCAAGCACATTTTAAGTGTCTGCTTCTTACTGCATCCTGAAGAGAAGCAGCTATCAAAGGGTTCAATCAAAGCATGGCGAGGTAGAGATGCCTCACTGGGTGATCGCACTACCCCACTGAGGCTGTGATGGAGAGCGCTGAGAGAGGCATCACATACTAAATGCTAGCACTTACTGTCAATTTTCATAAATGGGACTTGTGGCTTTGATATGAGGCCATTTGTAAAAAGATCTGGCCCCTGCTAAACCCTGAGCAGTTTGGTCTAGTTTCTGCATCCCTCTGGAAACGTACCCCTTAACAATTCTACCATGCTGTTCCCTACCACGTAGATACGGAAACCTTGAGGTCAGAGGTCAGCCTGCAGATGGACCACAGTTGAAGCCGGAGTCTTGTGTGTGACTCCACAGCCTTCTGCTTGCTTCTCTTTCTAGGCAGCCATGTGGCCAGGGCACCTGGCCTGGGCGATGTTTGCCATCAGTCTAAGATGCCATGGTTGGAAGACAGTATTTGTCTTGCTGTCCTCCTTTGGCACTTACAACTTCCTGCTTGCATCTTTCTGTTGTTTGGCTTAGCCAAGTAGCAGTTTTCATCTTTGCTCTGTGGTATCATGTACACAGAGCTGCTGCTGGAGGAGCTAAGAACACGCTTGCCTAGTCATTATGCTGGGAAGGGGTGCCAGCCAGTCCCTGGCCCTTACTCTCACACAATTCTGTACTTTGCAAATGTAGAAACGGCACAGATATTGAGCCACAGGCACACAAACGTCATTTTCACGGGTTGCGGAGGCAGGGGGGCAAGCACAGAGGTCCTTTATCTGAAGCCCAAGAATTAGGTTGCCTTCCTGGAATGAGTCGCTACATAGCGTCTAGCAGATTTCATGGCATTTATCAACCTAAAAGGAAAGACCAAACACCACTGGAGGGGAGCCGGGGTTCCCAAAGCTTAGAGGGAGGGCTTAGGGGCTGGTGAGATGGCTCAGTGGATAAAGTGTTCTCTGCAAGCACGAGAACCTGAGTTCAAATTCCTGGCACTGAAATAAATGCTGGCAGTGCCCATCTGTAATCCCAGTGCTTGGGAATGGGGTGGTGACAAGCTGATTCCCCAAGCTCATTGGCCAGTCAGCCTAGCCAAATTGATGAGCCCCAGGTTCAGTGAGAGACCCTGTCTCAAAAAATAAAGTGGAGAGTGATCAAGAAAACTCTCCGACATAGACCTCTGCCATTGATGATGTGCACAGAGGTGCACATGCCTACGTGCCTGGAAGAACCAGTACCTCCACCCACTTCCTGGATTCCAGGAAATTCGTCCTTACCTTTGAACTTAGTCAAGTTAGGTGCTGCTTAGGAAGTGTTGTATAAAACCCCACGAGACTGCAGAGAGTCACTGTGAGCTCTCTGAGGGTCTGTACATCCCAGTGTGGTCATCTGATGACAGGCTCCATCCATGTCTAGCAGGAAGTTCTTGGGGTCAGATTAAGCAAGGAGATTAAGGGGGCGGGCTTCTGATCAGGCTAAGGGGATGTCAGACAGATTGCAACGAGTCAAAGAAGCTGGTACAGATTTTGGCCAGGAGAGGGGAAGAAAAGTGTACACCAGGGAGACAGAGACAAGAAAATTCCTCCATTCCTTTAGCCAACAAATCCTTTCTGAGCTGGAGGCTTTGTGACAGGTGCTGTTTTAGGCTCCAAGGCCTCTGCGATGACCGAGATAGAGTCCCTGCCTCCCTGGAGTGCATATGCTGGGGAAGTGGCGTCTTTTAAATAAAAACCCACTATGATAGAAGACAGACTGATGGAGACCCCCCACAGAGTGTGCCTAGCAATTGAAGGAGGGAACAGCTCTTTAAAAATCATATAGGAAAGGACACATGGTGACTATGGCATCTGAATTGACACCTGAATGTTGCAGAGGAGCCAAGTGAGGGGCAATCCAGCAGGTACACCGAGCACTCATTCCACAGAAAATGCAATGGTCTTTGGTGGTGGGGATGAGCTTGGCATTTCAAGTTATAGATAAAAGATCAACCCGGTGGAAAGAGCAGGAGATGGGCCAATTTGTGTAGTGTCCCGGGGATCATCAAGGAGTTTGGATTTTATCCTATGAGTAATGAGAATCTACAAGATGGTTTTAAGCAAGGGGATTGCTTGATCTGAGTTCTGAGAATGTCCCTGCTCTGTGGCCATGCGGTTTTCTAAAACAAACAAGAACAAGCCAATCTTATTTTCCTGGGGATAGATGGGGCTGAGGAGGGAGGGAAGACGTGGGATAAAGGGCTTCTGGGTATGTGCCGAATCTTGATCGTGGCTGGGTGTTTGACAAAGATTCTCATGGAGGCATGGAAACTGGGATGATATGGGGTTGCTTCATTTTCCTTATGAGCTGATACCGGGTTACCTTCAAGCTGCAAGTAGGGTCTTTGTCAGTGTCCAGACAGCCCTGCCCTGGACTCGTCTCTAGTTTGACAGTTCCAATTGTAAATTGGTGGAAGACTCAGAGGGCAAGCTCACCAGATGTGTAGCAGACATGTAGCTGTCAGGGACAGCTGGTGCCATGGATGACAGACTCAAGATGCACCTTGATGACCCTTTGAGGGTTGGCATCCTGGGAGGAAAGCGATAACATCTCTGATTGCATTTAGATTGGGGAACAAAGCCCAGGCAGGAGCTGGGGTACTGTGATAGAGGAATGCCACAGAAAGGGGGCTGGCTGGCTGAGGCTGCCTGAGAACAGGAAGTGAATCAGCTGTGTTGCCCCACCTCAGCCTTCACTCCTAGCATGGTGCCGAGGTCCTTGGTCTTTCATGGTTACTGTGCTCCTCTCTGTGAAGTGGGAACGATACTGTCAGGTGTCCGGGGATGTGGAGGGCTATCAAGTGTGTGCATAAATGTTGGTCCCTTGTCTCCCTTTTCTGACTTGTGGTGGATTCATTATAAATGAGGCCTCCCGTGGTCTTGGTGGGAGGTACCTGGGGAGCCCACACTGTGCACAGCCAGGCTGTGCACCTCTATTCTACAGGCAGTGCTTACCCCTCGCTTTCAAACAACCCCACTGACTTTGGCCGAGTACCCAGAGGGGAATGAACAGAATGAGTCAGGTGTGACTTATTCCAGATGCCCATAGCAGTCTGGTGGTGGTGACGGGCTCTGCACAGGGGCTGGGGCAACTTTTATGGACATAGCCACGAATAAGAACACTGGCTCTCTGGCTTGCTATACACCAGGAGTGTGCTAAGCCTTTGCCTAACTTACCTACCTCACGAGCGTTTCTCCACAGTCTAACCTTGAGAAGAGCTTACTTACTTGACAGATGGAGAAAACAAGGCATGGACAAGAGTTGGGGGGGCAGCACAGGAATTCCCATCCAGCACCCACTGATCCCTTTCTATTGCCTGGCTCCCAGGCTGTGAATGATGGAGAGTCAAGTAGGGACTATGCCTGAGATGTTTTGAAACAGGACCTCAAGGTCTTTTAAAAGGTGTTTTTTTGTTGTTGTTTGTTTGTTTGTTTGTGGAGGGCTTAGCAGATGGCTCAGTCTTTCAAGAACTAGCCTTGCAGGACCAAGGAACTAAATTCAATTCCCAGAAGCCACATAAAAGTGGAAGAGGTGGTGGTCTGTACTTATAAGACCATCCCTAGGGAGGTTGAGATGGGGGGTTCTGGAGGCTCACTGGTCAACCAATCTAAACTGATTTGGGGACTCCAGGCCAGTGAGAGACTCTGGGCAGTGTTCCTGAGAAAGATACCTGAAGTTGACCTCTGGCTTCAACATGTACATAAGCACACATAAATCCCCACCCCAGGCACCCGTGCACACATACACATGCACACATGCACAAACACACAAAGAGACACTGGGGGGGGTGTGTGGGAGAAGCTGCTTTCCTGCCACCTGGCACTTTTGAAGATTCTGTAGTGACTCGTGTGTGTGAATGTGTAACCCAGAAACCAAATATAGATGCCGGGAGACTGACTAACGTGATGGCCCCAGGTGTCTGCTTCCTGCTTTTCTCGTGATTGACAGCGTACGGAGGATCTTATCTGTTGTACCCTCTCCCTCCCTCAGCTGGATTAGTTTTAAAGGAAACCCCAGACATAATTGATCTATACATATTTAGCATGTATCTCGGAGAGATAAAGGCTGCTTTTGTTGTTTTAGTGTGACCACAATGCCTCACTCACAATGTTATAAGCAGCCTTGGGTAAGGCTAATTCAGAAAAGCTGTTGGCGTGCAGCTGACTTTGCAAGGCAGTGGAGTGGGGGGTGGGGGAGGGGACTGGAGGTAGGGAAAAACAAAAACTGGTTCTGCCAGTGACCTGTTCCTGGGACTTGGGACTCACCTGATCCCCTGAAGGGAGGAGAAGGATCTGAAACTTAGGGCATCCGTCCTCCTTACTCTGATTGTTCCTGGGGGCACAGTGGGGAGAGTAGGGCCTATTTATAGCCCTAAGTCTAGACATGGAAAGGAGGCAAAAGGAAGGGAATATTCAAGAGGGCCAGGGAGAGGGAAAGAGGAGTATGAGGGAAAGAGAAGTAGAGAGTGGGAAGCGGGCCTACCTCTGTGGACTGTTAAGTGCAGGCTCTTCCCCACTCTGAGTGAACTGTACACCTGCCTGTTTACGTGCAGACCTGTGTGCACCATGGAATGTGCGCGTATGTGTGCATTCGTGTACGTGTGCGCGCGCGCGCGTGTGTGTGTGTGTGTGTGTGTGTGTGTTCAGAAGCAAAGAGCACTATCAGGAAAGTAAGGGAACCCCACGCACACTGTTTTGGGTATTTCTTGTGCCTTCTTAGCGGTGGCCAGTAGACTGTCAAACAGACCATGTCTGAGTTTAGCCGCGATGAAGCTGCAGCCTCCAAGCCCCATGGCGTCCCTTTCATTTTTTTTTCCTGTCTGCCTCTTAACTATCTTTCCTCTTTGTGTGTCTTGAGTGTCAGCTAAGCAGGTTTCCAGAATGTTCCAGGCATAGGCAACTAGATCCTCCCCTCCCTGGAACCCTTGAGTATGCATAGCTGATGCTTCTAAGCTGGGGCATTGTGGTTCCCTTGGGAATGCAGTGGGGGGAGGGGGTCCCTCACCAGGGTTGCTGGGGGTAGTGGTGATGACAGGCTCACCACCTTCTCCCTCACTGGAGGAGAACCAATAACCAGGAGCTGGGAGTTCATTGGCCCATCAAGGGCCATCAGATTGTTAGTCTTGACCCATGATGGAGATGAGGGACAGGGACACAGGGAGAGAGCCTTGTGAACTGGTTCAGGGTCTGGGCAAGTGGTACTGTCACCCACAACTAAAACAAAAACAAGAGGCCATGCCGGCAAGGGTCTATGCAGATATCCAGATGGTCGCCCTGTGGAATCTAGGATTCGGGGTCTGGTCAGACTGTGAGCCTGAGCCACACAGACACACTAGTGGACAGGTGTCTGACCCTTGTGGTAGAGTGTCTGCACTGTTCAAACCCCCCTCGGTGGTATTCCCGGGCATCACACAAGGTTATCAGAGTAGAGGACCCAAGATGCTGAACAACTTGCTCAGGGTCGCAGAGATGAGAAGTGAGAGAGTCAGATGAGAGCCCCGCTGGACACTTGGCCGACCTGCAATAGGGAGGCTGTGCTGTGTTCCTGGGGACTCCTTCAGGCTCCACATCTCATTCTGTGAAATGATTACTCACAGCCCAGCCCTTTGCTGCTGGGCAAATTTCCCCAGTGAGCTCCCTCTCTGTTGTTTGTTCCTGAGAAAGGACAGATATTCTCATCACAATGGCCTAGTGGGTGATGCTGCTGGCAGAGTCGTCCAATGTTGACTACTGTGTCTCTGATCCTTTTGCAGAGCTTTGGAACTGAGCGGTGGCAAGGATGAGATCTCCCTGCTGGTGGAGCAAGAGTTCTTGAGCCTCACTAAAGAACATCTCATCTTGGTCCAAGAGGGCTCTGGGGAGCTGGCAACACCCATTGTTACTCCCCAGGGGACCAGGGAGCTGGCTCCCTGCTTTCTTGTGCCTCCTCTTGGGGCAGACAGCGCCGAGTATGCAGGATCCTCCGTAATGGCTGGTGACGAGATTCAGGAGCAGAAGCTGTCCATGCCCATCATTGGTAGCAGGCAGGACTCGGATTCTGCCATGTCTACAGTCACCGGCATCCTGCGCTCGGCCAAGGTCAAGAGTGTCAAGGGGACTAAGGACAAAGGCCATAGCCTGGGTGCCTCTAATTCAGAGATCAGCAAGCTCCTGGCCCAGTTCCCACTGAAGGCAACTGAAATGTCCAAGGCCCCAGACAACAAGATGGTGCTGGAAGAAACCAAGGTCATTAAGGACTTCCTGCAGAATAGCATGTTCAATGGCTCCGGACCCCGGGAGCCCATGGGGCTGGGTCCGTTCCTGCTGCTGCCACCCCCACCTCCTCCTGCACTCCCTGACAAGCTCCCTGAGTCCTCTCCTCCCAAGAGGCAGCTCCCGGTGTTTGCCAAGATCTGCTCCAAGACTGAGGCTGACGCTGCTCTTGAGGGCCACCACTGGATTGGTGAGTGGGGTTGAGAACAGGAAAGTGAGGGGGGTTTTCAAGGGAGAGAGTCTTGATCAGGAAGCTGAATCGAGGCCATGGTGTGTCTTTGTGCTAAGCAAAACAATGCAGGCTCTCTGGTTGTGTGTGTCTAAGTGGTGTATGAATGTGTACATGTTCATGTGTGGATAGATACACCCATGTATATGTCTGGAGGCCAGATGTAATGTCAGGTGACTTCCTCTGTGGCTCTCCATCTTCTTCATATGTGTGTATATGTGTGTGTGTGTGTGTATACACATACACACACACACATACACACACACACACATATACACATACATACATTACAGATGGTTGTGAGCTGCCATGTGTGTGGTTGACTCAGGATCTCTAAAAGAGCAGCCAAGAGCTCTTAACAGCTGAGCCATCTCTTTAGCCCCACCCCCATCCTATTTCTTGAGATAGGGTCTTCTACTCACTGAACATGCAGCCCACCAATTCAGCCAGTGTGACTGGATCGTGAACTCTGGCAGTGCTGACCCTGCCTCCCCAGCACCAGGATCACACACACGTGCTACCACAGCCAGCTTTGTATATACATGTGGGAAATTCAAACTCATGTCCTCAGGCTGGTAGGACAACCATCTCACTAAGTGAGCCATCTTTCCAGGCCCTGCAAGACACACCATTTCTGATTTTATTAGGTACCCAGAGCATACTGGAGGATTTATTTACCTTATCAGGAAAGATCCCAGCCTTGAGTCTAGGTTGGGAGAGAAAATTGATTGGCAGATAGGGGTCACTTATCTTTTTTTTTTTTTTTTTTTTTTTTTTTTTTTTTTTTTTATGGAGGCACCCACCCTGGTCATCAGGACTAGTCTACCCTCTGTAGGGCATAAGTTATCCAACTAGGCACAGATCAAACTGTTGGTCCTGGGATTTGTTCTCTGGAACTCTAGAGGCTTAGATAAATATATTTTTAGCACTTGACTAGGAACTCTGGTCATCCTAGGAAACTCATCCCCCTCCTGGTGCTCCCTGCCCATCTTTGGGACTCTGCATTGTATATATTCAGACTGGATTGCAGAGCCATTTGCCCACAGTTGCCAATCACTGGAAGAATAGATTATACTCACGCCAACCAAAAGAAAGGTCACCCCCAGGCTGAAGTGTGATGCTTAACTGACAGTGCCTGTCTTGGGAGGGCTCACATCACTGAGAAACAAGAACAAGGTCACCTTCGTGAACATTCTATATTCTGGAGCAGTGGAGGGACCTCAGGAAATCAGAGCTGAGGTGACAAGCTGGACATAGTGACCAGCAAACCTGGAGGAGTCAAAGGTATTGGGACGATGGCAGTGGGTGGAAGAGGCTTGAGCCCTCCCCCAGAGGGAGGGAAAGACTCAACCTCTCCTTCTAGAGAGGATCCTTCAAGTTCTGTGATGAAGGGGCTGCAGACCAGAGGTGTCTTCTCCATTTCCCCTCCCCACAGTAAGAGAGTGCCTTTGTGTACAAACCAGAGGGCAAGGTATGCCAGGGGAATCTTGGTACAGGGTGAGCAGCACACTCATTAGAGAAATCGCAGGGGTGCTGAGGGTGCCTGTGTGTGTGTATTGGTAAGTGTGTTTGTCATGTGTCTGTCTGTATAGTTATGAGGCAGAGGAAAGGGAGGGAGAGAGAGAGACAGAGAGAGAGACATACAGAGAGAGACAGAGACAGACAGACAGGGACAGAAAGACAGACAGAAGTAGAGGGGAAGGGATAGAGAGTTCCCAGATGCTATAGGGGTCGTGCAGATATTGAAGAGACTGACTGTAGCTGTGTGAGTGGCTGCAGATATGCTGGTCTCTGGGGAAAATGACTATTATTAGTGGGTATATTATTTCAGCAGTCTAGCTGGGGGCTAAACTCAGCAACCAGAGGAACTGCTGGAAGAGACTCTGGGGACATGTTCTGCTAAAAATGTCATAGTCTCCTAAATTGGCCCTGGCTGGAGCAGTGCTTCCCTTTTCTGGGAAAGGTAGGGTCCAGGCCCATGCAGAGGCCCTGGGGGCTGCTGGGCTAGGTTGTAGAGGGATTCATGATGTGGTGGGATCACACCCACTACTATCTGTAACAATGAAGCACAGGTCCTTGGATCCCGCTGTTACCAGAGTTTCCCAGGTGTGTCCAAAGCAACTCATAGCCATCTACCTGTAGGTGGGCTTCTCAGCCAAGCTCTGTTGAGGTGTTCAGAGACAGCCAGTCTGAGGAAGGAGTGAGGGGCAGAGGCCAAAGTCCAATTTCTGCCTCTAACAGATAAATGCCTTAATAGCAATTATGTAATCCTTGTGAGTACATATAATTTATGTGTACACACATTTATAAAGCTGTCTCTATTTCTTAGTACCCATCCCAAAGATGCTCAAAGCCTTATACATAGTAGCATACAAACTACTCACTCCCTCCTACACACTGTAAATAATCTATAGATTACCGCTGGTGCCTAATCCAATGTAAATGCTGTGTAAATAGTGGTTACACGGTATTGGTTTGGGAATAATGACATGAAGTTCTGTATGCATTCAGCAAGGATACAATTCTATCTTGAATGTCTTCCATCCACTGTTCCACACACGCGCAGATGCTCCATTTTTGAAGAAAGTGTTACAATACTGAAGGGAAATGTGGGTGAGATCTCTGCTGGTGTGTCAGGTGTCAGAGTGTCCTTCTGTGAGGGATGAATGCTCAGTGTATTCAGAATAAGACCCGAGCCTGGCAGCCATTGAGTCCTTCCATTGAGTGACTCCAGTCACTTTGGATGAATCACCCCGTCCCTTTGATGCTTCCTACTATTTGTTTGCGGTTGCCTAGGCCAGTGACATTTCTTGGTAGCCCCCAATGAGAGTCTTGCTAAGCCTTCCTTCCTTGTGGATTGAAGGACCCTCTCAGACAGTTGAGATCCCAGCCAGTATCTCCTTCCATTTTGTCTCTTTGTCACCTCACAGTGACCATCTGCCTTTTCCTGGAGCTATTTCTGGGCACACCTTTCTCTTCCTTGTGTGAGCTCCTGAAGGGCAGTCTGGCTCTGAGTCATGGCTGTGTCTCCAGTGCTCGGGGCAAAGCCTGGCACTGATGAGAGAGCTGAATGGCCTGTGAGAGTCACAGCCGAGGTGACATTTCTGATGAGGGACTCAACTTAGTATCATGGCTCAGACTATGTGTTCTATAGGGATCTGTGTCTCCTTAGCTAAACTATGTGCAACCTCACCCAAGGTACCCTCATATCCTTAGCTAGGGCACCATGGATGGAAGGAAAGAAGGAAGGGGGAAACACACACACACACACACACACACACACACACACACACACACACACAGCCCACACAGAGGGGAGGAGGGAGGAGAGGCAGTGGAAGAGGGAAGAAAAGAAATAAGGGGGAGGGGAAGAATGAAAAAGGAATGGTCAGGCATGGTGGTGCTCGCCTTTAATCTCAGCTCTCAGGAGGCAGAGACAAGCATACCTCTGTGATCTTGAGGTCAGCCTGGTCTACACAATGAGTTTGAGGCCAACCAGGGATACACAGTGAGGCCCTGTCTAAGAAAAAAAGACAAAGATAAAGAGATGGGTAGATGGGCAGATGTATGGATAGTAGATGGATAATTAAATGGATAAATGATGAGTGGATGGATGGATTGATGGACAAATATATAGGTAGATGAATAAATAGATAAGTGGCTGCCTGGATAAACCACTGAATAGATGAATGGACAGATGAGTGACTTACCACCAGATGGGTGGCTAAGGATGAATGGATGGGTGGGTAGGAGGCTGAGTTGATCAGTGGATGGATAGATGAGTAGACAGGTGGATGGAGAGATGAATGTATAACACAAGAATATCAGAATGGGCAGCAATCAGAGCAGACTTCAGCACAAACCTGGGGAGGTACCTGACCGAGACATAGTCCCTAGTGTGGCCTGGACCTCAGTGTGAGCTATAGGCTCCAAGAAAGAAAATCTACAAGAAGTTCTTGCTTCTCAGATGCAATGACTCAGTTTCTCTCCTTCTGCAGAACGAAGCCCTGGCACAAAAGAGCTGACCAAAAGTCGAGAGAGCCTCTTTCTCAACCAGTGGCCCCAGAACCGGAAGGACACCTGTGGTGAGGAGGGTCACAGTGACCCAGTGGGCACCATCTCCATGACTCTGCCAACCAAGAAGCCTGTGTGGCCAGCAGAGAAGAACCTGCTCTATGAGTTCTTTGGGGCCACCAAGAACCCCAGTGGGCAGCTGAGGCTTCGAACCAAAGTGGATATGGACGGGCTGGATCTGAAATGTAAGTGGACTTTACCTGGAAACCCTGGGAGGACCAGGTCGGGGCATCTCATCCTGTCCATAGGCAAGCTACTGCTTTTCCCTTGGGTGTCAGGATTTTTAAGTCCATAAAATGGAGGAAATTATTTTCTCCCAGCATCCCCTAAGGGAATCCAACTGCTAGAGGAATGTAATTGGTTTTCAGAGATCCCACAGGCACAAACAACTG
The DNA here is from genome assembly GCF_000001635.26 of Mus musculus. NCBI lineage: Eukaryota > Metazoa > Chordata > Mammalia > Rodentia > Muridae > Mus > Mus musculus. The sequence goes on along the minus strand of NC_000070.6, from coordinate 127,946,440 downwards.
AGGTGGTATATGGCTCCAACCGGGGCTGTATTACAGTGTCTCAGTTCGCCCAGGCCGCAGAGGAACCCATGCTTTGTATTATTTCCACGCTGAGATCATTCATGACCTGGCCTGGCGTCGTCTCCTTTGCCTTTCCACAACTGGATCAGGCATAAAGTCAAAAACCCATTTCCAAACACAAAGAAATTAACAAAAATGGGATGCTGTGGAGGGAGGGAGGGCGGTATTTCTGATTCCGAAGCTCATGGATGTCTCTGTAGAGGAAAAGAATCCAGTGTTCGTGAACAATAACAATTCAGCTCAATCTCATGTTGTTAAACTCAGTCTTAAGTGAGCCCACACTGAAGTATTTCATGTTTTTAAATACTCAGCTTTAAGAGCTACAGAGATGGCTCAATGGTGTTTATGTACTTCCAGAAGGCTGGAGATTGGTCCCCAGCACCCACGTTGTGTGACTCAGAAGCACCTGTAACTCCAGTTCCAAGAGTCGGAAAACTACCCCCTTTACACACACACACACACACACACACACACACACACACATACACACACACACACACACGTGCGCGCCACATCACACACATGCATGCATGCACACACATGCACATACACATAAAGAAAATAACATTAAGCTTTAAAATATTTAGAAAACCATTCTCATACAGCGACAACAGCCTGCACAAAGTTTCTACTATGGCTGGATATCCATCCCTGGTCAGGTGGATTTAATCATTAGAGGGAGACCCTTTGCAACAGCTTTGCCCTTGTTTGTATAAAGCTGGAATTCCATTTTGCAAGTAGGTAAAATACAGCCTCAGCAAAGTGGCTTACTGCATACCTTGCTTGCCAGCCTCATTTACCGGCTAGTGATGGTAAGAGAAGCCACTTCTTCTAAATGAGCAAGCGCTACACTAATGATGTTTTCCCAGACTTAGAAATCTCCGTGACTTGAAAGGACCCCTCTTGGAGCTTAAGGGACCTGACCCCTGAGAATCTGTATTCCCTGGTCGTTATAGTAATGAAGGTGCAGCCTCTCCCTGCTGCAGGCACTGAGATGTTCTTCCTCTGCTGTGACTTACAGTTAACTCCCCTACGACAGTGCCCGAAAAGAACAACATTAAATATGCTGGCAATGTCTTCGCCCCACGATTCACCACAACCTTGACCTCGACCACCCTGAACCAGCCTCTCTGGCTCAATCTGAACTGTCCACCTCCACCGGTGTTTTCCAGCCACTCTACCTTCCCGCAGTATCAGGTAAGCAAGCGGCTCTGGCTCCTCCTGGGAGCCTGCTACCCCGAGAACCTTGGGACTCCCCTTGAACGCCATCTCTAACCATAGCTCATATGAGGATGAGAGTAGACAACCTGTGTGTCTCTGCCACTATTTTCACTGTGATCACACAGACTCACCACAAGGCACACACACACACACACACACACACACACACACACACACGCACGCACACACGCACGCGCGCGCGCGCACACGCGCGCGCATGCACACACTCAGTGCATGTACAAGCAGGCACACCCGTGTGTTTATGTACTCACACATATGCATACCATGCATGCACATAGGGATCTTGGAATCCTAGCTGAAATGGAAGTAGACGTCCCACACAAAGAGATAGTGAAGACTCTGTAGCAGGGTTTGAAATTTTGCTCACGGAGCTTATTTATGCAGGGAAAATGTAGTTTCTTCATTTTGTCCATTTAACTTAATATCCCTTAAGAGCCATGGCCCACTCGGTAGAAGGAAGAAAGAATCAAATAAATGTCCATCCTAGTTTAAACCTTTGTCCGATCCAATAACTTAACAGTCTCCTTATGTAGTGCTCTGTGTTTTCAGGAGAGGCGCTCAACATCAGAGATGTCCCCATCTTCTGTTCCTACTGCTGGCTCTTCTCCATCAATGTCATGTAGTTCCTCCAGGAAGCACAGGGTCTCAGCCCTGTGCATTGGCCTTTTGCTGGTCTGGCCCAGCTTAGCCAGGTCTAGAAAGGGGGAAAGTGGAGAAGAAATTAGTGTCACACTCAAAGGACCTGTCTCTGTTGTGTTTTCAACTTTTCCAGAAAGAATGATCCCCTGCTTCCCACTCTCCACGGGTACAGAATGCCTTACGATTCACAGTGAGGTGGAGATCGTCCAGGGCAAATCACAAGGCATCATCTTCACATTAATAATAATATTTTCACACAGTTTCGAGAGGAGCATCCCAGCCGTTAATTCACGGCTTCCTTCACCGGTGTTCTTGCAATTTGGGGCTTCTCTAATCCCCGTTCATTTATCCACCTCCTCATTGGCTGACTCGTTATTTATTTATTTATTTATTCATTTTCTTAAGTAATTTTAAAGACCCCTGCTCTGTGCTGACTGTAGCCTCTGCACTGTGCTGGGGGAGGGCACTCAAAGATGAGGAAAAGGCTTGGGGTCTAATGTAAGTTCAGGAGTAAGACCAACGGAATACACTAAGACCCCAGGCCTGGAAACAACCACGTGCTTTTCCATGGTTAGAAGTCACTGCCATGTTTTGCTGACTTGGCTTTTTTTGAGTGAGTAAGGTTTGGATGTGTTTTCTGAGTATAGACTATCCTTTGTCTTCAGAGAAACTGGCGTTCAAATCGTAGGGCTGACTACAGAACGAGGGAAACTGAGTCGGCACCTCTAGATGGCAAATTTCTAGAAGTAGAGAATACTTTCTTATAGGCCAAATGATAGATTTTCTGTAACTTGCACTGGGTATTCAGCTCAGCCTGTTGTCTCAGACAGGTTATACCCACACACTTATTTTGAAACATTCTCTGACTATTGTTCATCCTGACCTTTGTGCTGTATGTATCTATCTCTCCATCCACTTGACTGATGGCTCATCCATATCATCTACTTGTTTATCCTTATCCATCCATCTATCATCCATCCATCCATCCAACCATCCATCCATCCATGTTTCCATGCATCCATTCATCTATATATCAACCCACCTACCCACCCATCTACCTATCCACTCATCCATCATCAGTCTATCCATCCATCCATCCATCCATCCATCCATCCATATATCCATGCATCCATTCATCTATCCATCCATCTATCCATCCATCCACCTACCCACCCATCCATCATCTCCATCTATCCACCTATCCACCTATCATCCATCTATCCATCCATGCATACATACATGCATTCATTCATCCATCAATCCATCTATCCACCTATCCGCTCATCCACCTACACATCCATCCATCCATCCATCCATCCATCCATCCATCCATCCATTTCTGCAAAGAAGTGGTGCCCTGACCCACCCAGGAGGACCCACTAACTTCTGTGAATTCAGGCAGTGAATGGCTTTGTTGAAGTTGACCATGAAGGAGCTGACCCTCCCAGGTGATGACTAAAGACAGAGTTTCCATCTTCTCATGGCTTCTCAGAATCTCCCAGTGCTCACTATGAGACAACTGACCAGGAGGCCTGATACAGTAGAAAGAAGGCACGGAAGATTGGTGAAAGAGCTCTGTAGCATCTGCACTGCGTGGCCTTGGGCAAGTTCCTTAAATGTCCCCGTTTGTCTGTAGAAGAGCTGGGCTTATCATAATTACAGCAGCAGCAGAAACTGATTGTGTTGTAAGGATTAATTGAGCCCACATACGGGGAAGGACTCTTAAAATCCCCAGTGTGACACAGATGTTCATTTCATTAATATTCAGTTATGGCCCTCCAAGAAAAGGGGGTCAGGGAGTTCAGTAGACCTTGAGGGGGCAAAGAGAACTGGGGACTAGTCTTTCATGGTCTCTTCCACACGAGACCTAAGGAATAACGATGAGGCCCCAAATCTAATTTACTCAGAGCTCCGTGGTGGAGAGACTCAGAGATGGGAAGAGAAGATTCTCCACCTAGAATATGAGCATCTCCAGATGAAAAAGGGGAAGCTGTGTGGGGAAAGGCCACAGCCTCAAGCGAAGAGGAGTGACTGCTTATTCGTCCTCTAAACTCATGATTTTACAAAGCTGCAATTCTAACTACTGCAAACATCCCTAGACTCAGGCTGTCTTTCTCATACTAATGAATGCAGCAATATCTCTTATGAGGAGGGTGCAGGACTGTATGCCAGCTGTATGCCCTCCATTGTCCCCAGTGTGGCTCACAGGATAGGTGGTGTTAGTGGAGGGCTGCCTAGTGTTTGCAGCCCTGGAAGAGGTGGCAGCTAGGCAAGTTAATGGGGTTGAAAGAAAGCATCAGTAGACAGGGGGTGGGGGGTGGGAGGTGGGATTAGCAACCTGCCTAGAAGCCTTGCAGCTCAATGAGGGCCTGGAATAAGCAAAGTCATCCCTTTGGAAGGTTCACTCCAGGGTGGAGTGGAAGGGACCTGGCTGGATCATGGTGGTGAGTGAGGCTGCCCTGGTTGCCCAACTTTAAACAATAGGGCATAAGGGGTGGTGGAGGGACTGGTGAAGAAAGTGGATGGGGTCAAGACAGGTCTCAAATGTCACTGCTTAGTAACAGAGGGCAGGCAGGGCTCTCTGATAAGATGTGAGATTCTCAGAGAGCTGGAAGTTGGAACAGGAAGGGAAGCTGGGAGGCTCCTCAAGTGACTCCACATCAGAGACCCTGGAGCCCTTCATGAGAAGCTAGAGACATCATCAAGAGCATAGTGTCCACCATTACCTTTTTGGTGATTGACACAAGCCACACCCAGAACAGAGGCAGCACTTTGGGATGAGGAATGTTCTTGAAAGATGACCTGGGCTGAGAGGTGCTTCAGGCTCTGAGCATCATCCTAGGTGTAGTATCCAGCTTTTTGGCTCCTCTGGGCCACAGTGGATGAAGAAGAATTGCCTAGAGCCACATATAAAATCTAGGGGTGTATAACACATGACTCATGGGTTTCAAGAGCACACATGTTTAATTTACACGACATTGTGACAAGATGCTGTCATCTATGATGTTTGTGCCTTAGAACCATGCTATCAGGCTGCCAAATAGCTGTAAAATAATCCAGCAATAATGTTTTAAGTAAGCTTACAATTTTATATTAGACTGAAATTCATAACTAGCCTGGTCCCTATGTGGTCTGCAGTGCTAGGGTTGGGTGCCCTTGTGATGTGTAGGTAATGACTGAGTGGCCATTTGGAGGGGTCATGAGTTGGCCCACTCTTTGTAACATTACTGCTAGGTGTGTGTGTCTTCTGTCTGTATGGACATAAGGATATTCCCAGGCCCCACCCTTAATCACAGTTGTGAATACAATGTCCATTCTCTTGGGCTAAGCTGCAGGAGATTCTAGAGAGAGGGGCTGGTGGGAAATGACAGACAGATCTAACATTTACAGAGTTTTCACTATGTGTCCAGGTGCTTTCTCAGCTCTTTACTTGCATTCCTTTATTTATCCCCCTGCTCACCTTCACCATGAGCTACAGATACACACGGTCCCCTAGCAGCAGAAACCCAAATGAGCACACACAGGGACACAGTTGCACATTTGTACACAGAATCCCAGAAGCTGGCTAGACCCAGGTCCCTATACATGCAGGTATACTTGAACACAGACTTATCAACACGGTGCACAGATGTGTAGGACACCTCACATGTTAGCTAAGAACGGACTTAGGCAAAGATGGAAAAGGCTCGTGATGGCGGAGGAGACAGCTCGGTCCATAAAGTGCATGGTTTGCAAACTCGAGGACCTGGGTTTGACCAACCAAGATGCAAATAAAAGCAACTGGGTATGGTGAGGCAGAGTTGTAGTCCTAGTTCTGGAGAGACAGAGACAGGAGGATCTTTGGAGTTTACAGACCAGCCAACATAGTAAGCCTCAAGCTACTTGGTGAGCTTCAGGCCAGTGAGAGATCTTATCTTAGGAAAACAAAGGGGTCCGCACCTGAGAAATGACACAGCAGGCTCGCCTCTGCATATACACGTGTGTATGGATAGCAACGATGACAGCTATGGCCCTTCAGTCAGGCTCCGTAAGCCTGTCACTCACTCTTCTAAAGACAAGGGAAAGACTCAGAGAGGTGGAGTAATTTTTCAGGAACACATCAGCCTCTGAAAGGTGGTCAGTCTCTGACGCTCTTTCCTAAATACTCATGAAAGAAGCTTTGGAGTCTGTTAAAAAGGGGGGGCTTCCCATGTGACCTGACCTGAGCTGGCCCCGGCACGATCCAGTCAGCTCTAGGCAAGTTCATGGAGTGGGTCAACTGGGGGATGGAAGGTCAGCCTGGGATGTAGATCTAGGCCTGTGAGTGGGATGCTGAGGTAAACAGCTTCCGTGCACAGCATCAGGGACCCTCACCCAGCATCAGGAACTGCTCTCTCTCTCTTTGTAGGGCCTGTACCCACAGCGGTCAACAAGGATGCCCTATCAGCAGCCCATTCACCCTCCACTGGGGTGCTACTCCCGACAGGTGAGTGGATGACTTCCCCTCCTATGCCCTGCTCTATCCAAGTCTTTAGGTTAGAAAGCTTTCTGCTCCTTCATCCTTGCCCACCCGTCACCACCATTGCCTCCTGGTCCATCACTGACTTAAGGGGACAAACACAGCTGTTGAGGGCAGCATCGGAGACGAATGTTACCCGATGTCACTTAACAGAGTCCTATATGCACGATAATACCAGGCCTTTCCCAAAGACTTCTACACTAATTTAGCCTTCTTAACCACCTTATGATGTATGTTATTAATGGGGAAACGGAGGCATAAAGAGATTAGACCAAAACATAAACATGTAAGTTTGGGTCTGCTGTGACAAGTAGCTTCCATCACTAGGGACTTTCAGGGAGTCTTTAGTTCTTGCTCATGAGTCTCTGGGGTGTCTAAGCTGGGATGTGGATCAGGTCATGTCTGTTCTCCTTGCTCTTTCAAGGTCTGATTAGGAGACACAAGAGCCACTGCTCCTCTCTCACTGGGTGTCAGAAGCACATAAAGATAAGAGGAAGCACACAACACTTCCAGAGGCCTCAGCTCAGCGCATGAGGAGGGCCACACACTTTCAGGCGGCCAAAACCAACCCCGCAGCTCTGCCCAGCATGTGTGGGCCAAAGAATCATCTTCATGCTGTGTGGGCTGACTAGATTCTATAAAAGACACTCCGTTTGATTTGAATTTCAAATGTAAATATTGCACAAGAAATATTTATGTTAAACATATACTCATTGGTTATTTCCAGTTTGGATTAAACTGATGTCCTGTATTTTTATCTGCCAAATGTGGCAGGATGAATTACAGCAGTACTTCAGGTACAAATGCCCCTCAGATGTTAACTCGGAAGCAAATGAAGGCCTGATCTTGGCAGACTGGTGCTCCTGGCCACCGTGATGGACACCTCTCTTAGATAAACGCACACAAGTACTATATAAGAGTAACATAGCCAAGATAGTAACAGACATCCATAGAGAGAAGCAGAGAGAAACAGAGCGCTGGGGAGATGTCTCACAGGATAAAGGACTTGCTTCTGAAGAGCAATGGAGTTTGGACTTCTAGAACCCATGTAAGCCAGATGCTGTAGCACACATCTGCAACCCCAGGGTGCTTATGACAAGATGGGAGATGGAGACAAGCTCACGGGCCAGCTAGTCTGGCATACATAGCAGTGAACAGCAAGAGACACTGCTTTAAAACAAGGTGAAAGGTGAGGACCGACACCCAAGGCCTCCGTATGTACTCTGTGGTATAAGTATACACACACACACACACACGCACACACACGTGTGTGTGCAACACACGTGAAACACACACATGAGAAATACATATAGTTACATGCTTCCAAGCTGCTTGATCAGGCCCGCATGCTCACGCATACTCATCGACAGATATGGAAGCAAGCTTAGACGTATTGAGTCTTGGGGCAGAGATGGGATGTAAAAGTCATTTAAGACTGGGGACGTAAAGGGGGCTGAAGGCAAGCATGCCACACTCACAAATGGGCTTGAATCTCACACACTGGTCCACGAACAGTCCACACCTTCAATTCCAGTTTCTTCTACCTCCATCCTTCCCAGAGAGCCCCACCCTTTCTCTGAAAACCTCATCTCTGAGCTGGCATATGTTAGTATGTTCCAGAGGTTAGCAATGCTCCCATAGGTGAAAACTACCGTGGTCAGGGCTGCTTCATCAGGATTAAGAGCCTCCTTCATTCTAACTGTTCTGAGTCTGTCTCAGGAATCCCAGTCACATACAAACAATCCCACATACAAACACTAACAGCTCCTCCTGGCTCCAAAGAGTCTTTTTAGGCAATCATGAATGTGTATATATTTGAATAATGTAGTATAAAACATGGTAAGAATTTTAAAGACCGAGGTCACTGCTGTTTATTGGTCTCTTTCATACCCTTCTAGAGACACCTACTTATATAAGATTTCCTGAACAAGGCCATCATTCTCGGCCACTGTTCTATGCTTTTGTAAAAGATGAATGTATTTGGAGGTGGTTTTCAGAGCAGCATACAATGCTGCATGTGATGGCTTTGATTGGCCCCGTGGAACCTTGGGAATATCCCTGGATAAGGCTGGTGTGAGTTCTGGGACTCATCCCTTTAAATAGTCTCTCCCAGGGCCAAATCATTCCCATTGTGGAAACTAGGGATATTGCCCCATTATGGCCACCACAGAGTGTGTCCTGGGGGGTGTTTTCAGTACCTACATCTGGTGTCACAGGGCCCTGCAGTCGCTCTTTGAGCAGCATGCCAACAGTTCAGGGATGGGCTCAGCTTTCAGAGAGTGCACAGCAGAGGAAGGCTGGAGCAGAACCCAGACTCTCAGCTCTCCCTGGGGTTCTGGCTGCAATTCAGGACTGGAGATGCTTACTAAGCTGAGCCCCAGTTCTGTTGTCTCCCAAATGGGAGTAACACGGCCAGCATTAGTTATTTTTCTCACCGTGATGATAAAAGAACCAATAACGACAACTTGAAGTTTTAGTTTCGTCGTTGTTGCTTGGTTTGATTTCTGTTTCTCTCGACCAGTTTGAGAGTACAGCCCGTCATAGAGAATGAGGCCGCTGGTCACATTGCACCCACATTTAGGAAGCAAGGAGAGATGAAGGCTGGTTGGTGTTCAAGTGGTTTCTCTTGTTTCCTTTTTATTCAGACTAAAACCCCAAGCCCTGGGAACGAAGTTGTCCACTTTTAGGGTGGGTCTTCCATCCTCGGTTACCATTCTCTGAAAACACCCTCACAGCACACCCTAGGTGATTCTAAATCCTGTGAACCTGACAAGGTCATATGATCTTGTCTCCTAGGGTTGGTAAGTGTAGTGGCAGAGGCCAGGTCTCCCACAGCCCGCGGTTTCCGCACACATAGTCCGAGTGGGTTTGTATTAGACATGGGCATGCGGGGAGCAAGGGGGCTCCTGAGCACTGTAGGCTTCTGTGGTTCGAGTGGAAATCCAGAAGCCTCCTGGCTTTGACAGACGCTCCCTCAGCACACAGCAAAACCCACGAGATGAAAGGTCTTCTGGTATTTGAGTGTGGGACCTGCTCCTCCGGATGTCCTGCTTGCTCTCCATCACCTTAGCAGATGCTTAGAGCTCCCTGGTCTTCCTATCCCCTCCCTGGCCCCCCTGACTGTATTCATTTCACTGTCGGAAGCTGGGACAATAGCAGTGAAGGAGATGGGTAGTGCCCTTGCTTGCTGGGGGCACGAAAGTATGAACCACAGTTCCCAGTGGGTATTTGCCCAGGTATTGGCAGAAACCCCACTGAATTCCCATCTTTCCGGCAGGTTTGAGATATAAGCATAGGTCTACCTCCTTGTTTACACTTTCTCCTTTTACCTAATGTTGTAGCTATTAGCCTTGTGTGGCTGTTTCCAGGAATTCCAGTGCAGTAGCATCCTGACTTTAGCTCCTCATTCATGCTGACTCTGCAATTCTGAACCTGTGGGTCACGATCCCTTTAGGGTGGGGAGGGGGACAGGGAGTGTCAAAGATCCCTTCACAGGGATCGCCTAAGAAGACCGGAAAACACAAATGTTTACATTTCTGTTCATAATGGTAGCAAAATTACAGTTATAAAGTAGCAACAAAAATAATTGTATGGTTGGGGGTCACCACAATATGAGGGACTGTATTAAAGGGCTGCGGCATTAGGAAGGTTGAGACCGCTGCGCTAGCTGGATTTTCAAGTGCTGGATAATTACAGCTGGTGGCTATGCAGTGATCCTTCCAGCACAAGCCTGTTCTTCCCTTGGCAGGCGTTTCCACTGGGTGGAGTTGTCTGGTGCCCACAGGCTGTTGAGGTCCTATTGTTGAAGCCAGTGGTGTGAATCTCAACAGTTAGACCCTCCCCACACAGAGTAGATTGTGCGTCCTCATTGTACAGATTAGGAGTTTGAGGCTCAGATACATATGGCAGGTAAAGGCTATGCGATAAAGTAGCAGCTGGGGTTAGGGTCAGGGCTGGGGGACGTTGAGCTCTCTCCCTCTCTCCTCTCTGCCCTACAGGTGACACCGTACAACCCACAGCAGATGGGACAGCAAATTTTCCGCTCTTCCTACACCCCACTGATGAGCTACATCCCTTTCGTCCAGCCCAACTATCCATATCCTCAGAGGACCCCTCAGAAGCTGCCTGCCAATCCCCGAGACCCTCCCCCGACAGCAGGAGATGGGCCTCAGTTCCTCTTCCCCCAGGGATATGGGTGAGTTCTTAGCCATGGTGGAGGTGAGGAGCTGACCTGCATCTAGATGGCTGTCAGAGAGGGCAGGTGAATGGGATGGGCTTCATAGAGGCTTTGTTGGTATATGTGCCCCGTGGCTCTGGTGGTAGTGGGCATATCTTTGTACTGTGCCCAGTGTCTCCAAGGACTTGGAGGGAACAGTTGTGGAGTGAGCCTGGGCTGGGGTCTAGGTGAGCCATTTTGAAGGTCCTATGCAGGCTGCCACCTACAGGTTAGTTGTAGAACTGCAGCTGCCCAATCAGAAGCAAGGGGCCACTCTACACACTACATTGGTGTTGCAAGTGGCTCATGGTGCCTTGTTATCATTTGATGATTTGCAAAGAATATGGCTAACTAATCCATCTTCTTCCTGCATGCGTCTGGAGTCCTTGCCAGGCTCATCTTTCAAACATCTCCCGAACTTCCTGACAGGTCCCGGTGAAGGGTCCTCTACGGCTTACCCACCAAAGCATCCCAAACCGCACACAGTAGAAAAGTCTGGTGTTTCCCGGGCTTGTGGGAAAGGCTCAGCAACAGACCACTAACAGAAACTGGGCAGTTAAATGAAGATTCCTCTTGGGTTATGCATGCTGTGTTTGTTTAACATAATTAACAAGTAGCCACTCACTCCAGCAAGCCAAATCCTCAGCTAATACTGGTGATGCAAGTCAGGAGGCATTATGCTGCTCCTGCAGGCCTCAGAGTCCTAGGAAGATCGTGGGGACTTCGTGCCCCACTTGAAGAAGCTCGGGTTCTAGGCTAGGATCAAACACTCAAGGGAGATATCGACTCCTGCCTCCCCCCCCCCACACACACACACACTGTGCCCAGCAGACAGCCTTTTCGCACCTGACCCCACTGCATGACCCCAGACTTTGAACCTTCCATCTCCCCTAATATCTAGTGAGAAGGGATCAATGTTTCAAAGAGGTTTTGATAGTCAGATCTGTTTGGAGGAAACGGCAAGAAACAAAGACAGGCAGATTTCTTAACTGTTGGAACTCTCAGATCATTTAATTGCCTGGGGTGCTCGGAGAATATTCAAGGAAGTGGTCGATGGTGGTATTTGAATATGATGCCCACGGCTTCTTTTTATGTCTTTCCTTTTTCCTCCACTCCCTCCTCTTTTCTCTTTCCTCTTTTCCCTCCTCCTTCCCTCCTTTTCATTTTATAGAGCTCCAAAGGTTAGACCCCCACCACCATCACACACAAACACAAACACACACACACACACACACACACACACACACACAGAGTCCCATGTTGGTTCAAGTAGTTAATGTAAACTTAGCTTACAGGGAACGCACAGGTAACAAGGCGAACTTCCTCCCTTCAAAAAGCAGAGGGCTGGGGCCTAGAGACATGGCTCAGCAGTTAAGACCATTCACTGTGCTTGTGGAGGACCCAGGTTTGGTTCCTAGCCGTCAGCATCCAGCAGCTCATCTGTAACTCTAGTTCCAGGGCATCCAATATGCTCTTCCAGCCTCTGCAGGCACCCACACACACGACATATAGAAATTCATGCAGACACACATACATACACATGACGTATATAAACTCTCTCTCTCTCTCTCTCTCTCTCTCTCTCTCTCTCTCTCTCACAGACACACACACACACACACTCATAAAAATAGGAGGAGGGGAGCTGACTGGACTGGATGCCACATGCTCTGATGACCAAGTGATCCCAGGCCAGAGCCAGGACCTCTGACAGCTGAAGGGGGGTGTCCCCGTGAGTGGGTAGAGAAGGCAATCTGAACAGAGGGAATCAGGCCCTGAAGTGGGATAGAGCAAGGCAATCATTTAAATGCTCTCTTAAGCTCTTGATTTTGAGGTGCCAGGAATTGAACGCAGGTCCTCTCTCATACTAGACAAGTGATTTACTGCTCAACTATTTCCCCAGCCTGGAAGATGCAAGGGAAGCTGGGGCCTGGGGATAAAGCCGAGTAGAGTTTAAAGTATTAGATTTATCCCTGGAAAAGGTGGAAAATAGGATTGGAAAGGGAGGCTGGGATTGGATTATTAAAGGCTATTTTGACCTGTAGGCCAGGGGATCTAATAAAAGCCCATGCACACCAGAGTGAGCACACATACAGGCCTAGGTGACAGACTAGGAGTTGAGGTGTAAGTTGGGAGGTCTCAACAAAAGGTTATCTATTACCTTCCTGGAGGTGAGAGTGAATGAGGGACACAGTGAGCCGTCCCTCAGCTGGCGGCCACTCCTGTGTCACTGCCTGTGATTCTTCAAGGCACAGAATGGAATGCTGGCTGTCCAGGGAGCAAGGGGAGTTTACACGAAAGGATGGAGGCCTTGGTCTCTGTGTGTCTTTGGGGACCTAGGGGTTGGGGAGAAGGGACAGAAAGGGGCAGCCCAAGAAGAAGACACTTGACTGAGAAGAGCAGGAGACAGGGGAAAGGAAGAGTAAGGGAAGGTGGGGATAGTTAGTGGGGGATAATGGCGTCCCAAGAAGCTGTGGAAACCGTGATGGGGACAGAAACAGGTGCCAGCTTACATCCCCAAAGAGGATGACTTGTTCATTTAAAAGAAAAAGCTGATTGAGGGAAGCTGGAAGCTGGCTTAGTTGGTAAAGCCTTCCAACCTGATGCTGATCCCAGGAATTTACATAGAGAACAAGGCATTGTGGTCCCAGTGCTGTGGAGGCACAATCAAGTGGATCCCTGGAGCATTGTAGTCCCAGTGCTGTGGAGGCACAATCAAGTGGATCCCTGGAGCTTACTGGCTAGCCAGCTTAGTCTAATTGGTGATCTTCGGTCCCAGTAAGAGAATCTCAAAGAACAATGTGGATGGTTCCTGAAGGAATACTGGCAAAGCTAGCTGTTGGTCTCCATACACTTGAACACAAGCATGTGAATGCATCTCTCTCTCTCTCTCTCTCTCTCTCTCTCTCTCTCTCTCTCTCTCTCTCTCTCTCTCGTGTGTTTGTGTGTATGTGCACATATATAAACATACATATGCATATATACAAATCTGATTGCCCTCTGGGCTTGTGGCACATGTCTGTAATCCCAACACTCGAGAAATGAATTAGGGAGATCTTGAGTTTGACTTCATGGGGAGATGTGTCTCCAACAAAATAAACTGACTTGAGCAACTCCTGTGCCCAGCACTGTCCATAGCATGCGGAGTGGGGCCAGCCAGACACACAAAATGCTTCCTTCTCTCACAAACTTCACAGTCTGGTGTGTGGGGGACTGTCATAAGACAGAAATAAAACCCAAAGCAGGAAGTGGCTCCTCCTCCTCCTCCAAAGTCTCAGCGTGCTACCTAGAACTGGCCTTAATTCACAGCCATCCTCCTGTCTCAACTTTCTGTGTGCTGGGAGTAAAAGGCAAGAACCGCCGCACTTGGCAAGGAAGGCTTTCTGAGCTGTGGCCCTGCATGTGTATGAGAGACAAGCATTCCACATGCAAAGGCCTCAGTGAGGCTGGAGTACAAGGGGGTGTAAGAGAGTGGGTGGACTAGGAATCAGAGAGGCAACCAGGGCTGGGCAGGTTGGGACTGGTCAGCATGTCAGAATTTTAAGCCTGACGGGATGTCATGGACCTTTGATCTGGTTAAGAACATGCTCTTGTTTCCTGTATAGAGCAGATTGTGTTGGCCAAGGAAGCATGGACTGTGGCAGTGAGGGCTGATGCAGGAGTCAGGGCTGGGGTCTTCCATGCTGCCCATGAAATAGATGGTGATGGTGTAGGGGTGCGTGGTCCATGTCAGAAAAGAGACAAGTGAACTGATATAGGTAGGATGTTCACTTTCTTGGCAGTGATCATGGTTTCACATGGCACAAGGACCAGGGCACACGTCTCAGGCTTCTGATCTGTGCACTGGATGAGCGACAGCGGCAAGTCCCTAGGTTGTAAATGACTAGAACAAAGCTGTTTATCAAATCCTGAATGCTGAACGTGTTAGTCTTAGTTACCTTCTCTCACTGTGGTAAAACACCATGGCCAGAAGCAATGTATAGAAGGAAAAGATTAGTTTGGCTTACAACCGTAAGTCTTGGTTTGGATTTTATTGCTGTGAAGAGACACCGTGACCACAGCCACTCTTATAAAAGACAACATGTAATTGGGGCTAGCTTACAGTCCATTATCTTCATGGAGTGTAGGTCCCACAGTGGTGGAGAAGGAGCTGAGAGTTCTACATCTGGATCTGAAGTCAGCAGAAGGACTGTGTGTCACACTGGGTGAAGCCTGAACATAAGAGATGTCAAAGTCCACCCCAACAGTGACACACTTCCTCCAACAAGGCCACACTCTTCATAGTGCCACTCCCTATGGGCCAGGCATTCAAACACATGAGTTTATGGGGGCTATACCTATTCAAACCACCACATGGTTTCAGAGAGATACCATCTTGGAGGGCAGGTATGGAGGCGGGGACAGGAGGTTGAGTTTACATTGTGAACCATAGTGAATTAGAACACACCAGATGTTAGGAGAGACCGTGCACTCTCGAAGCCTGCTCCTCAATAATAAAGTTCTTTCCTTTAGAAGGCAGCACCTCTTAAACTTCCTCCAAACAGTGTCACCAAATGGGGACTATTGTTGAAATGCCTAAGACTATGGGGGCATGGGTCATTTCTCATTCAAATCATCACAGAGAGGTGGGTAGAATTATTGATAGACAAGTGGATACAGGATCCTGGAGCTGTGAGGGGGGCAAGGTTGGAGCTGGCAGTGAATTTGGTGGCTGGTAGAATACGGATGATAAATGAAGGTATGGGACAGGGTGAATTACCAGGGAGTGGACACACGTAGAGGAGATGTAAGGATATAGCCCTGGGGTCTCCAGCAGGTAGAGGGGCTGGAAGGGGCAAAGGGACCAGGAAAGAATTAGGGAGCAGCCTCTAGTGGTGTCTCTCTGTGTGTGTTATGGGGTGTGTGTAGTGTATATGGTGTGTGTCTGTGTACGAGTATGTGGTGTGTGTGAGAGAGAGTATATGTGGTTTATGTGTCTATGTGTGTGCAATAGGACAGTCAGGAAAAGAATGGAAGCCACGGGCAGCCACGATCTGTCGTAGAGCCCAAGGGAGCCAGGATCAGAGTGGAGAAATAAGAACTTGGTACTATGGGAGCCAACACAAGGAACTCTGGGTAATACGGTTGTTGAGAAGCTTATGAAGCCGGGCATTGGACAAGACCTGGTGAGGCTGGATTCATCAAGGGAAGGTGTATGCATGGACCTAGGTAGGCAGCTTGGTCTGGACGACAGGCAGGGTCATCTGAAGCAGAGGAAGCGAGAGGAGAGGAGGGGGATGAACTGAGAGAGGAGGGATCAAGCTCCCCCATCTCAGAGGAGGAGGAAAGCCCTTCCGTGCCTCTGCCAAGCTGATTTACATTCCTCATCAGGGATGACTACCACACAGTTTATCCTCCAAGCAATAAAATTGCAAGGGCGAGCCTTTACAGGACGTGAGTAATACTTGCTCTGGAAACAGCATTATGTCAACCATCTTGAGTAAGCCAACATACATGGTCTCTGAGCTCTAGGACAGTGTTCTCAACCTATGGGTCACGACCCCTCTGAGGCTCAAACAACCCTTTCACAGGGGCCACTTAAGACCATCCATCGGAAAACACAGACATTTGCATTTTGATTCATAACAGTAGCAAAAGTGCATTTATAAAGTAGTAATGAAAATAATTTTATGTCTGGGGGTGGGGGGTCACTACAATATCAGGAGCTATGTCAGCGGGTCACAACATTAGGAAGGTTGAGAACCACTGTTAAGGAGCTGATAGACTTTCTCCTTCTTCCTCATCTCCCATCTTCTCCAGGAAGTAGTCCTTGGTAGCTCAAGTCCATAGACACTGCTTCTCCCCGGGCCCTGTCTTCATGATGTCTGGACCATAACCTTGGCAGATGACATGATTCTAAGCAATCAACCCAGAGGAGCTAGGGACACAGGGAGAAGAGATCAGATATGAGACACGACGTGGTTAAATTGCTGTTCATAGCCATTGTTACTGTTTTAGCTTTTATTTTATAAATCAGACCAAACATCCAGAGTATCTTAACTTATAATAGCATCACTCTTTTCTTCCAGGGCTGGGGATTAAACCCAGGGCCTTCCAAATGTCAGACAACCACTCTACCACAGAAACACAGCTCAGCCCTTGGTTTTATGAGACAGGGTCTGCTGAGAGTAATTTGAACTCAAATTTGTGATCTTCCGATACCCACCCCCGTCCCCCAAGTCCTGGGATAGCACGCACATACCATGCCAACACCACTTTCAATCACTTATAATGTAGCATGTTTTTTTTTCTTTCATGCATATGTGTGTTTTTGCCTGCATGTATGTCTGTACACTGTGTGGGTGCTGCCCAAGGAAGTTAGAAGAAGAGATCAGCTCCCCTGGGGCCAGAGTTAAAGATGGCGGTGAACCATCTTGTGTATGTGGGGGATTGAACCTGGGTCCTCGTAGGATGCTCTTAACTGCTGATCCACTTCACCAGCCCCTCCACGATGGCTTTTAAAAGGAAGAACAGAGATGTGGTTTCCACAAACAATTTTCCTATTAGGGGTGTGCTGGCGAGCCCTGGGTTGGGTGCTGAACATCGAGGTATTCTCTCTGTTGTTCTGGAACTTATTTTAGTTAGAAGAAAATGGAATATTACCCAAACCTTAGCTGGTCTATGGACTGTCGCCACTAGAGAGCCACAGATGGTACCGAGCAGCTAACACGATTAACACCCTCACCGTGGTCTGCTTCCATCACTCTGTCCCTCCCTTCCCCTCCCTCTTTGTTGTTTCTTCATTTTATGGGAGAGTGCCTTGAAGGTGACTCTCTTTTATAATATGCATCTGCCTAGCGGAAAAGTGGCTGAGAATGCCTGGATTAGGCTAAATCTGGCCGTTTGCTCTGCGGCAATTGGTATTAAGCCCCGGTTCCATCCAAAGTCTGATAGGAGATGGGTGAAGAAATTGCAGTCAGATCCCAGGAGTCTGTGTTAGCTGTTCAGTCTGAAGAGGTCAGGGGAAGCTTCACCGAAGAGGAGATGGCCTTTGAGCTCTGTTTTGAAGGAAGCATGCAAGAGTGCCAGCAAAGGCAGCAGAGAGGTATGGGGATCTCTGCTTTTCGAAGCAGACACATATATCTTTACTGGTTCTTCCCTGAGGGTCACGCCACAAGGCAGGCACTCAGTCAGTGGTGTCGCAAGGCTACTTCTCAGAGGAGTGTTGAAAGAAAGGGTGTGATTTAGCAAGGCTGAGCCAGGAAGCTAGCTGAGCTGGGAAGACACACTGGTACTGGCTGAATTCAGATCAGCTGCCAGGACAGACCTGTTTTCTGCGATGTTGTTGGACTTCCCTAATGCAATTTGGTCCTCTGAGACAGATAGGTTCGAGCAGGCCTACATGTGAGGGGCTCAGATCCAGGAAACTTCCTTCTTTGTGGCCCCTAACTGGAGACAATGTGGAACTCTAAATGTCATCCTTACGTGCTCCCCGCAGCTCCCTGAACCAATGTAGTAGGGGACACAACTCTTCATTGTCCTTTAACTGTGTAATTTTGTGTTAGACTTGCCTGGAGCCAAAGACTTTATAAGATGCTAAAGCTTTCAGCTTCTAAACCTGTCCCAGCTTCCTAACCTTTAATGGAAAAAAAAAATCAATAGATTATTTTTTCCAGTCTCTCCTGGAACACCAAAGACATCGTTTCAGCACCCGTTGCCCCTCTCTTCCAGGTTCAACTCGGCGCCCAGCGGCCCCCTGATGAACAGCCCCTATTTTTCCTCCAGTGGGAATGGCATACGCTTTTAGACTTCTCTCTTTCTCTCTTCTCTCTTCTCTCTCTCTCTCTCTCTCTCTCTCTCTCTCTCTCTCTCTCTCTCTCTCTCCTCCACCTCTCTTTGCCCTTGGATCAGGGCTAAAGGTTCTGGAATTCTGGATTCTGCAACAGCTTGGTGTGAAGTTTGGAAAGCCAAGGTTCCAACCAGGTGGCCGACAGAAAACAGCAAGACCAGATTCCTCTACTAGCCAACACTCACCTGCATGGCACAACCCTCGCGTGTAATGCTCACCACAGACGCACCCCCCATTTGTAAGACCACACAGGCATCTGTATTTAGCTAACATGACTGGTTTTTGTTTTTGTTGTTGTTGGTAAGATAGACAGTAAGACACTTAATTTAGAACGTTTGTATTTTATGATAAAACTAGGAGCTGCTTGAACCCGCGTGTGCCTGTTCATTTCTTCTGCTGTGCTTTGCATGATCTTTACTGTTCATCCCCCTCCCATGAGCCCTGGTGTTTCTTCAGACACGGGGTGGGGGGGGGGGGAAGCTTGGAAGCGATCTTATCTACAGGAGGGACCTCAGGGGTCAAAAGCTTTTGCATTTATCTCTTCCCCCTGGGATTCCCTTATTCCCTGACAGTCCAGATTCTGCATTCCTAGAAGAGGCATTATACAAAAACCACTCTCCCTGGGGTCTGTCCCAGGTAGAAGTCTTACAAAAAGTCTCCCCAGGACCCAGCATTGGCATAGAACACAATTTCAAAATGGATCTTAAGGGCTGGTAAGATGGCTCAGGCTTCATGACCTGAGTTCTATCTCTGGGACCCAGTTAGTAAAGGGAGAGAACTGATTCCTAAAAGCTATCCTCTGATCCTCATGCTTGTACACACACACACACACACACACACACACACACACACACACACATTCGCATGTGCACGCATGCACGCACACATATTAATGATGGCACGCTGGTGCCAACCTCAAGGCCAGCCTCAACACTGCACCTAATGACACTGTCCTTGGCTCTGTCCGGTCCAATTCTGACCATTAACTTGAATAACAATGCAGAGAGATGCCTGGAAACATTTATGAAGGATGCGCTATGGAAATCGGGGACAGTGTGAATTGCTTCTCCAGTGTTACACCCATGGGTGGCAGGCATCGCTAATCAACCGTAGGATTTTATTCCCTAGAGGCTGGACAGAGCTGGAGAAAAGTTCTCCTGATGGTGCTGCAAGCAGCTATTATCAACCAGAGTTGGTCTGTGAAGTGAAATCTGTATGATGTGTTTTTAACGCTTGTTACCAAGATGAAGTTAAACAGAGCTTGCTCATGTCAGGATGCACTCGTTGGTCCATGCATGCAGATGGACCGCCACTCAAATCGCCTCTATAATGCTCTGATTGACCATGCTGGGTACCTGGAAAACAAACACTACAGTGACTATAATCTACTCTGAAGAACATTAGACTTAGCTTCCTGGCTGCAGATGCAATGGAACCAGCAGCCCCGAGCTCCAGCAGCCGGGCCTTCCCCATCATGATAAGCTTTTCCTTGAACGGTAAATGGAAATAAACCTTCCTTCCTTGAGTTGCTTTGGCAGCTAGTATACTCTAGTTCTGCGAGCAATGACAGGCAGAGGGTCTGAAAGGCATCATTGTCTTGAGAAGGGCTTAAGTCACAAAAATATTTCTTTTGGCCTCATAGTATGATGCCACTAGACTCACTGACCTTCCACTTGGGATTCTGGAAACGTAATTTCTCCCCTCAGTTTCCCGTAGGATCAATACCGCATCTTTCTCCATGGTCTAAATTTTGGGGTTCCTGTTAACTCTTTGGACCTCCACTTTGCATGTTGTTTCTTCTTGTTATACTTGGTTAATAAGCTGCTCAATGTTAATTGCCTTCCTGGTTTCTGAAACAAAATACCCAGCCAAAGCAACTCAAGGAAGGAAGGTTTATTTCCATTTACAGTTCAAGGAGAAGCTCATCATGATGGGGAAGGCCCGGCTGCTGGAGCTCGGGGCCTCTGGTTCCATTGCATCTGCAGCCTGGAAGGTAAGTGTGACGGATGCTGTAGTCAGCCAATTCTCTCCTTTGTAAGTAGTCTATAATCCCAGCCAATAAAATGTTGGTCCCCTCTCCAATGCCCTTAATCTAGAAATTTTTTTCAGGATGCCCAGAGAGTTATTTTCAAGGGAAGTTGAGATCATGTCCACTTGACAATGTAAACTATCACAGCCCCTAAGGGTGCCTTACTTTTAGTTTGACTATAGTTTACCACCCTCCCCTGATCTCAGCTTGTTGAGAGTCAGATAAAGAGACAGATAGATAGACTGAGAGACACAGAGATAGGGATAGAGAGACAGAGAGACAGAGAGAATGTGGGTTCACTATTAATCCTGATCAGAACTTGTTTCTTAGAAGCTTTCCAACTTTCACATTGACAGAAAGTTCACCCCCTCTGGATCTGAGTTCTATTAATAGTAATGCAAGAGTTGTGAGGATTAAAAGATAATGTAGATTCAAGACAGACTTACTGTCTACTCAATATAGACTATAGTTTAAGATGGGGGCAATAAAGATATATCTGTCCTACTCCTGAAACTTTCTCCCAAATAACAACAATAATAAAACTTCGTAGTTAATAAAAGTTGGGGAAGTTATAACCCTACTGTCTAGTTTATTTCTGGTGCTATGATAAAATACCATGACCAAAAGCATCATGGGGAAAGAAGAAGTTTTTCACTTTCCAATTCCAGGTTATAACCCATTATTGTAGGGCAGTCAAGGCAGGAACGTAGAGCCTCACAGTCAATATCAGCGAAAAAGAAATGCATCCTTGGTGCCTGTGTGCTTCTTCTACACTCCTTTACTGTTGCACTGTCAGAGCGCCCTCTCTGTAGAGAATGGTATTGCCCACGATGGGCTAGGTCTTCCCACCTCAACACCAAGAAAACTCCCTACAGGCCAACTCGACATAGATGATTTCTATTAAGGTTCTCTTTCAAGTCCACAGTTAAAACTAACCAGAACATTTACCCTGTTCACAAGGCAGAAGTGTAATGGAGATATGGTAAGTGCCTCGGAAGGATGCATGATATGGGCGTGTCAAAGGAGCTAGGACAAGCAGCAAGCCACACTTCCTTACAGAGTTCCAAAGCCTAGACCTTGAAGTTTCATGTGCTGAACACTGTGGAACATGGGGCTCAAGGCTGATGCAAGCCAGGAGTTGACACTGTAAGGAGCCTCTGTCCTAGCCTCACAAACCGCACAGACAGTTCTATGGAAGACATGAGACAGTGCCTCTAGGGAGGACTCAGGGGCCATGCATTAAGGTTGTGGGATTGAGGACCTAGATGGGAAAGAAATACACACACATACCCTGAGGGCAGCAGCTAGGCTATGATGGAGAAGCCGGGTTTTAGAGAACTGCTCAGAGGTCTTTGGAAGTCAGCCCCCATGAATGTGCTTTGGTAAATATCTCCTAATCAGCATTAAGACCTGATGGTTAATAGGAATAGATAATTCCCAGTAAAAGACATCAAGATAAAGGTTTAAAAAAATGAACTAAAGAAAGAGAGAGAGATCAAAAATTTCTAAAGGAAGTAATAGAAATCAGTTTACTCATACATTCATTTATAGGATGGATTTTTTTTTCTGAAAGCAAAGTGACTAAAAACATGGAAGAAAAAATGTTTTTGAGTCTTGTTTTCATTCCTTGTTATTCAAGATTTTTCCTCGTCACCGACTTAGAAGGTTAAAATCAGAGAGATCTCAAGAAAAGGAGAGTAAGAAAGGAAGTGGTGATAAGACATAAAAGATAAGACAAAGTGAGGCTATGTCCAGAGCCCTGGATATCTAGGTAGCTGGAGTTCTCGGTTGCAGTGAAAATGGAGAGATGGATCCTGAGATGACCCCCGAAAATGGATGATCCAAACCCCAAGAGGTGAGCAGAGGAGACTTAAACTCAGGTACAGCCTTAGGAAATTTTGGAATATCAGGGACAAAGGTAAGATTCTAAAACATGGTCACAGAGTTCTCAACAGCAACACACCAGAGCCTAGAGTATACATTGACAACGTCTTAACTTTGGCTGGAAATGATCAGCAATCTGGAATTCCAAACCCAGTGGCTAATGGATGAAGGTGAAGTGAAGATGTTTTCACGTGTGCAAAGTGCCCAGTCATTTATCTCCCTGTGTGTTTGCCAGGAGGTAGGGGGAAGGATGGATGGTCCTCTAAGACAAGGGGACCAACCAAGACAGAAGAGACAGTGCTATGGAAACAGGGATTCAGGGCAAGAAGGATGCTCAGGACACTTCCAGGGTGAGAAGACTGGATGGGCTTGGCTCAGGAAACACAAAGCAGAGCCCTTCCTCAAGCCACCACCATCCGCAGTTCAGACTGGGGTAGGAGGCCGATAACCTCTAGAAAGGGAAGAGGCTGGGGAATAGAATGGTGGTAGATTAATTATCAGAGGTCACTCTGGAAAATTATACTGACAGCTATTTTATGACCTTGGTGGAAGTGGGAAATTTTAGCTAAAACGTCAAATAACAAAAAACCCCAAAGCAATTAACTCAACAGTGAATGACACTATGTGGCCCTAATATGGATTTAAGCAAAAAAAAAAAAATGGTGATATAACCATAGGAGGAAGACAGATGTAAGAAGCGAGGAGAGCAAAGTTGCTTATTATGATGGGAAGGCAGGAGGTCAGACCTGACATAGATTATTCTGGGGACACTGGAACTCACAGAACCACCTAGAAGCCTGGCTATGAACACTAAGATAAAGGACCAAGGGGTTTGAAGGGCTCCCTGTGGGAAGAGGGGTGGGTTTATAGAGGATGGGGTGGGGATTGATGTCTTGGAGGTAAGATTTTTTTTTAACTCTTTGTGTGTGTGTGTGTGTGTGTGTGTGTGTGTGAAACAAATGTTTGAAGAGAGACAGAGAAATTGCATCTGGAACATGCTCTAGTTTGATGCCCAGTACAGGTTGGTGTTAAAAATGCCCATTGAATTGTGCTGAGCTGCCTCCTGACCCACCAGCACCTGATGCCAGAGGCTTCATTCAGATTTTTCGGAAGTTATTGTGGTTCTGTTTTCTTTAAGATGTTCTTGAAGGAAAACTTAGTTAAGGGAGGGCCTGGCACCAGTGCCCAACGTCTTTCTAGTGTTACAACACTATACCCTGTGGCTCTGATCACCTCCCAAGGGACCTCAGAAACAGATGGGCAGTCATAAAAAGAGGCATCCTTAAACAAAGTGCCTAACATTCAAGGTATCCCCTATCCAGGGGAACTGACCCCTTACTCACTGAAAGAAAGATGGGCACAGTGCCCTACCCATTCACATTGCCCCTCTGTGTGTGTACACACACGTGTATGCACCCATGTCCATTTGTGTGCACATACAGACCAGAGGAGAGCATTAATCATCTTTATCAGTCTCCTCTTTATTCCTCTGAGACAATCTCTCACTGAATCTAAAATGCTCTATTTTTGTGCTATACAGGTGGCCAGCAAATACCAATAATAATCCTGTCCCTTCCCCTTCCCCAGAACTAGACTTACAAAGTACTGTGAGGAGGCCCAACACTTTTGGAGTTTGGCCCAGCATGCATGTTCAGCAACAGCTCTTATCTACCCTAGCCATCACACCAGCCCTTGACTTTTTAAAAATAGTCATTAAATCATAGTCATTACTACGATGATGAGATTATTAGAGGGACATCCAGGTATCAGTGTGGACATAGACACTCAAACTCATTTTAGGAGTTCACACAAGTGACATCTGATTATATATACATATACATATCCACACGTATACATATACATACATATACATGTACACACACACCTTTTAAAGTTTCTTGACTTTTTGTCAACTTTTCTTTATTGTGACCAAAGTGTCTGACAAAGACAACCTAAAGGGAAGAGGACGTACTTTGGCTCAGAAGGTTCAGTCCTCCATCATTTGGCTCTGGGAATGTCGGTAGGGAAGACGATTGTGGAGGGGAATGTGAGACGGGAGAGCTGTTCACTTCACAGCTGATCATGAATTAGAGAAATGACACGAAGGGACCAGGAACCAGGAACCACACAGCACCTGCTGCCCCTCGTGACCTACCTCTTCTAACTGGTTTCCACATCTCAAAGTTTCCAGAACATCTCAAAATAGTGCTGTCTGCTCACGGTCCCACCCAGATTTCCAAATCCTGAGTCAGAAAAAGCTCCCAGGATGCCTCTTCCCATGGCTATTTCTGGGGCCCCTGAGGGGTGAGCTGCACCAGGGAGTGGGGAGGTTATTTAGAAGTTGGGCACCTCTGTCAGCTCCCCCGTTAGCTATGTTTCCCTCCTGAGAATTTCTTAAGGGGAGACAAGGTCTTAAGGCTTTATGGAACAGGACTCTCAGATAACTTTTCCAATCCATGAACCTTTTGGGAAAACACTTCACATCCAAACTAGAACACTTGGTGTCTGTAAGAAACCTTCATGTGGTCGGTTTTCAACTCATCCATCCTGCCCCCATCAGCCCCATGCCAGTACCTTTTCTCGGGACAATGTTATTTTCAGGACAATAGCTCATGTGTAGTTTAGCAACAGAGTGGAAAAGTAACATGCTTTCATGGGTTCCAGAAACTGTGCACGACATTATAACCACCGCTTATGGACAAGCCAATCGATGGGGCAAGCACATGCTACATGCATCTCCTTCATGATAATCTCAGGAGATACTGGTTCACTGCATATGCAGAAAGGATAAAGCTTAGAGGGCTACTCGGTGAGTCCCTCAAACTCGGTATTTTCATCTGCTTTCCTATTACCAGTAATACAATCCAGAGTGGATAAACTCTGTTCTAACTTATATTGTCTGTTTCATTGTTATTCATATTTTGGATTACTAAGACTTCTATGTGACTTTCCAGTGTTAAGCCACTGTCACAAGGCAAGGGGGTGTGAGGATGGGCACTTGGAAGGGATTGGCAGTAGGCCCTCACACGGGACAAGGACGGCAAGGAAGGCAGCTGCCTGAATCAGGGAGCTCCTCCATCAGGACTCCAGTCCTCTTGCAGCATCTTTCTTGATGCCAGGGCATCCTCGGCTCTCAGTTATTTGGTACTTGCACAGATTATACTTTTGCATCTTCCCCTTCGGTCCAGGACCTCACTTGCAGATGGGCCATTCACTACCTAGCATGTGTGACCTGGCTTTGGCCAGATGGGAAGCAAGCAGGAATTTGCACATGATCTTTGGAGGTAGAGGATGCTCTGTGAGGCTGACAGCACAGGAGGGAAGGGGCTGAGCTCTTTGCATCCTCTTGGCCTCAGAGCAGCCAGGCCAGCCCTGGAGTACATGAGCAAACTCTAGCTAAAACCAAATGCTATTTAGAATTTCTTTCACATATAGCCATTTCCAATCCTACCATATTAAAAATGAAGTAATGATGTTAATTCTTCTCACTAGTAAATGTTCTTGAGATCAGGTAATATACATACATGCATGCATGCATGCATACATGCATACATACATACATACATTCATACATAAAACATCCACCCTCGTGCAGTGGTTTGAATATGCTGGCCCATGGGAAATGGCACTATTAGGAGGTGTGGCCTTATTGGAGGAAGTCTGAAATTATGGGCGTGGGCTTTGAGACCCTCCTCCTAGCTGCTTGAAGACAGTCTTCTCCTGTTTGCCTTTGAAACAAGGTGTAGAACTCTCAGCTCCTCCTGTACCATGCCTGCCTGGGCACTCCCATGCTCCTGCCTTGATAATCATGGACATAACCTCTGAACCTGTAAGCCAGCTCCAATTAATTGTTGTCCTCTATAAGAGTTGCTTTGGTCATGGTGTGTCCTCACAGCAATAAAACCCAAATTAAGATGCCATTCATTGGTCTATCCATCTTCCTATTCATTTGCTTGCTTAGTAGAGATTTTGGGAAGAGTTCTATCCAAGTCATTTATGACACCTCAACTTTGCATCAGACATGGAACTAGATGCTATGCTATCATACATTTGCTTTAATAGAGCTAACTGGCTGAAGGAAGAAAGCCTTTTCAATTGGGAAGGATTTCCTTGCCACAACATACTACCCAGACATTACCCAAGGGAGAGGCAGAAAACTTGCTCAGACTTGTAAATGAAGCACATTTGCCACTTGCTTTGCTTTCAAAGAGAGGAAGTCTTGGGGGATCCAAAGGTCCATCTGTATCCCAGGATGCCATTGTTCTGTCAAATGAGACCAGGTTCCAGCTATGAGTCAGGGACAAGGCAAGAGACATCAGCTCTTTCAACAGACAGAATTTAATAGGAAGATTTGTTAGGCCCATATTGAAAAACTGAAAAGGCATGAAAAAGATTCTGTGAGTAACCCAAAAGCAGCAACTACAGGAAGTGGCTGCCACTCAACAGAAGGGGGTGGGGTTATTAAAATTCAGAAGCCTTAGAAACTGTGGAGAGCTGGAATTCATGTCTGCATCTGGGGTGAGGGGGCAGGGATATATGTTTGGGGTTAGTGTCTCCAGGCTGAGAGGAGGTCACTCATGGGTGATGATGCTCTTCACCTCCAAGGAAGAGGAGGAAGAGGAGGAGGAGGAAGAAGAGGAGGAGGAGGAGGAGGAACCAGTTTCCTGATGTTGGTATTGTAAGAAGCCACAATGAGGCTGTTTTTGCCAAGTGTTTGGAATTTTATAAACTGGATAGAACAAAAGCTACTGGGGTCCGGGGTAGGGCAGGGGCATTGGATCATTGTTGGATGATTCTGACCAGAGTAGGATACTGACGCTGTGTGGGAAACTCTCCTTCCTTCCCCAGCTTTGGGTCTCCATCTAGTGCCCAATACTGGCACAGCCTAGGAAGGAAGCAGTAGGTAGAGTAGAAACAGCCTGGACCATTGGGAGTGGGTTTGGAGCCAAAGATCAGATCTGGTACCCAGCACTTCCTCTGTTCTAGGCTGAATGCTTATGCCCTGCCACACGGAACAAGCAGGTGGGAGTCCGAGTCTCACTGGGATAAGATAAAACTCTTTGGAGATGGACTTTAGGGAAGTGACCAGGGTTGGAAGAGGTCTTGAGAGTGGAGCTGTCATTATGGAGTTAGTGTCTTAATAACAAGAGATAATAGAGAGCTTGCTCACTCTGTGAAGCATTAGGTCAGAGGAGAAGAGAGCATGAGAGTCCACATCATCTACCTGCAAGTCACGGGCAGAGGACTTACAATCAAGTTTTAACAACCTTGTTCTTATCTTGGTCCTTCCGACATTCAGCACTGAGAGAAATACATTGCTTTGGTTTAAGTCACCCAGCATACAGCATTTTGTCATGGGGCCTGAGCACCAGGAGAGGCCTTTCAATGACTTTGGTGTGGAAACTTCCTGAGGTTGAAGAAAGGCTCAGAAGCTGCCAAGCCCAAGAGTTGTTCAACCCATCTGCCAGCAACCTAAGTCTGAGAGAGAGAGAGAGAGAGAGAGAGAGAGAGAGAGAGAGACAGAGACAGAGACAGTGAGACAGTGACAGAGACAGACTGAGATTGGTTCCTGGAGTAAAATCCCTTAGCTCAAACATATTTACACAAGGCTTCACACACCTCCTTCCCTCTTCAGTAGCAGCCTGCTGTCCTTCAGGATGCGTCCCAGGAATCAGAGGTTGGGGGAGGGACCATCAAAAGCTATTAATCAACAGACAAGTCTTCCTCTTGCTGCATCATAAAGTCTTAAGGCTGAGCTTCAGCAGTTTATTAAATTACCAGAACGCCAAGAAAAATAGCTTTAATAACACATTTCTGCCTATCTATTATTTTTTTTTATAACCCAGAGTGGAGAATTAAAAGGCTCCCTACCATTTAAAATAGCATTTTTTAAATTAAAATGAACATGTAAGGGGGGGAATTTTTTTAACTCAAGAAAAGAAGCCATTGATTCGGGATGTGATTACTCCAAGATGAAATTTTATGGCTACCTCATTGTGTGGTGAAGAGGAAGGAGTAGAAATGGTTTCCCTTGAAAAGTTTAAAGGGACATCAATTAGAACAGGTAGATGGGCAGGTCACTCTGTCCTCTTATGGAATTTAGTGTCGCAAATACTATTTTCAAGAATTGCATGGGGGACCGGCAAGATGGCTTAATGGGTAAAGGTACTTGCCACCTAATGATGGAAACCTGATGTCACAAGTTCAATCCCCAGAGGCCACAGAAAGCTGAAAGGAGGGAACTGACTCCTGAAAGTCATCCTCTGGTTGTCACATGCATGCATGCCACGGTATGTGAACACTCCCCCCACCACCCTGCATACACACACACACACACACACACACACAGACACACACAAATAACTTACAAAAAAGAATTATATGCAGAAGTCACTTAGACATAGTGTCTAGGGGACCAGATGGTCATCCAGTTGAGACCTCGTGCGGAGCCACGTTATGACAAAGTGTCCACAATTCCGGTTCTGCTTCAGAGATTTGCAAAAATTAAGAATTTTATTAGGTTCAAATAACTGTCTACATGCATATGTTAATTCACCAGCCTAATTCATTTACTTGGCTAGGTCATTTTAAGGCAGAATCTTGCTATGCAGCCCATGTTGACCTTGAATTCATGATCTTCCTAGTGCTACAATCAAGGAGTGTACTCCATGTTTGAATCCCAAAATTTAATTCTAATGAGGGATTTCAAGACAAGTTTTTTTTTTCTTAAAAATGCTCTAATAGTCAGGTATGATAAGCAAATTTTAAAAAAGTTTCAGACCAGCAGACAGCAGAGGGGCTTTTAAACCAGGTTTATCACGGCATTGTTAACAATAGACAAGTGAGGGAACCCACACCAATGGATGAAGAAAATGTAGAATAATAGCTATTATTCCCCCACTAAGAAGAAAGAAATCATATCTGTGGGAAAAGGGGGGAAGCTGGTATATTAGTCAGGGTTCTCCAGAGTCACAGAACTTACAGAATGTCTCTGTCTATTAAGGGAATTCATTGGAATGACTTACAGGCTGCAGTCCAACTAACTCAGCAACGGGCAGCTGGGAATGGCAAGTCCAAGAATCTAGTAGTTGCTCAGTCCCTAGAAGCTCATTGTTCCGGCTGGCCTTCTGTCTAAGCTGGAATCCCGAAGAAGCAGGTTCCAACAGATGCGCTGGCAAGGAAGTGCAAGCAGTCTTACCTGGCTCCCCTGCTCTGAAATCTCTCTAAGTGTCTCCTGGAGCTGCAGTCTGGTGAGAGGTCTTGACAGGAGAAGACTTATTTCTAAAGTGACTACACATATGCCTTGTACACCATTTTACACACTTACTTTACACCACCACCAACAACAGTGTGGAAGTGTTCCTTGAATTCTGGAGATCAGACAGGTACCTGTGCTATGAGAAAATGGGGGAGCAAATCATAGTTTGTGCCCGGGGAAGTTTGAAGTGTGGGTGATAGGAAGGATGAAGAAGTGGGAGCCTTCCTTCTTCCATCATCCTTATGTAGGCCTCCAGCAGAAGGTGTGGCCCAGATTAAAGGTATGGATTTGGAACTTGCTCTGTCCCAGGCTCGTCTTGAACTCAGAGATCTGCTTGCCTCTGTCTCCTGGGATTAAAGGCGTGTATACCTTGCCTGAGCCAAAGCTTTTCATGGCCAGTATGCCTCAAGATTTGGATCAAAAGTGTGTGTCATCCTATGTGACGATCCGGGTCAGAAGCCCCGAGATCTGGATCACAGGTGTGTCCTCCATTTCGGGATTGCAGTTCATTCCAGGTGTGGTCAAGTCGACAACCAGGAACAGCCATCACAATTGAAAATCAAGTCAAGTGAGGTAAGCTGGGCTCGGAAGCAAGTATTGTTCATAGAATCATTTTAAAGTCATGAAAGTATAGAAGCGGTTGTTAGGGAAGAAAGAAGGGGGGATGATCAATAGTCTGAAATACATGGAAGAAAAGGTCTATTTAGTACAACTAAGTGCACACTAATATAAAAGGATATGTACTTAGGAGCAATATAACGGAATGGCAGGTTAGGTCACTTTGCAGCGCTCAGCGGCACGACCACACTGGTTTCCACGGCAGCTGTACTTGTTGTACGAAGTCACCGACAGTGTGGAAGCGTTCCTTGAATTCTGGAGATCAAACAAGTACCGTGCTATGAGAAAGTGGGAAGCAAATCACAGTTTGTGCCCGGAAGTTTGAAGTGCGGGTGATAGGAAGGGGAGCAAACACAGGCAGATACATACCCAGAGCTCTTGGTTATTATGGAGAAGTGCAGATGCACGGGGTGGAATATTAGCCAGCCACCGTTCTGCAGCAAATTGCTCCAAGATGTGATTTTAGCTGTAGCAGTGTTTCTTTTATGAACTTGGGTGCCCTTGCATTTGGTGCATAGATGTTTGGAATTGCAATCTCCTCTTGGTGGATTTTTTTTTCCTTTGATGAGTATGTAGTCTCCTTCCCTATCTCTTCTGATTAGTTTTGCTTTGAAGTCTATTTTGTCAGATATTAAAATAGCTCTGCCTGATTGCTTCTTGAGTCCATTTGCTTAGAACACCTTTTCTAACCTTTTACCCTAAGGTGATATCTGTACTTCATGGCGAGCTGTGTTTCTTAGATGCATACTAAGACCCACTGGCCTCAAAGAATGGCATATATTATCCCTCTCCTGGGACTCAGAAACCTTGACCTGTCTTACCTGGGGTCCTCTGCTTTGAGATCACTCCTGGGCTGTGATCTAAGTGTCTGCTAGGGCTGCAGTCTGGTGGGAGGGCTTGACTGGGGAAGATTTGTTTCTAAGGTAACTACTTCTATATTTGTCTCGCACACCATTGGTTAGAAGTCTCCCTTGATTCCTTGCCCAGTGGACCTCTCCGATGAGTATCTTACAAACTGTGCCAAAGACCAGCTTCGACAGGTCAGGGGAAACTGAGGTGAGGGTGTAGAGTTGTGGTAAGTCAGAACGAAGGCAGGGAACATACCAGAAAGAGTTTGCTAGCAAGGTGGAAGTCATAGTGTTTTATACCTAGGCCAATTGTGGAAGAGGGAAGAGGGGAGGGGAAAGATCTCCCAAAGCCACAAATATGAGAATTTGAAGGATATTGGGAGCCATGTTAAGAAGTGTTTCTAACAGCTATCTTGTTGAGAGTGGAGGTGAGCTAAAGAGGTTCTTGGGAAAGCAGAGCCAACACGATGGAGTTGTCTCTGATTCTAGAATCATTTTGCCTTCCTTCAATGCCTGGTTCTACCGCCTATGATCTTCTCTAAGTCTCTTTCTGGTGATGGAGCTGTTTAGTGGGTGTGCAGTGCTTACCGGGTGCTGTGGAAGAGGCAGAGGATGCAGCAGTGAACAAAGTGGCTGCCTAGTCAAGGAAGACACGAGTGTGTGGCTGTGAGCATCAGAAAGGCAAGAGTTGGGGAGCAGCTTGGAGATACCCAGAGGAAGAGGGAGTTCCGTGAGGAGGGGTTGAAAGGGCAAGATATAGTAATGGTGCTTACTCTCTGGGGAGGTCCCGACAGTTAAGTTAGATAGTAAAGCACCCAATGATTGCAGTCTGCAGAGAAGAGCAGTGGAAGAGATGAGGGGTGCTGTGCTTATTATATGTCCTTTTCTCTTGATTAAATGTATTTTGGAATAATTTCAAAGATACAGAAGAGCTGAGAGAAAGAGTTCCCCCATACCTTCCACACAGATTCTCTAACTTCTCATCTTGCCATGTTTACATCATCATCATCATCGTCATCCCGTTAGTAGCATCATCCTTGGAGCATCCTTGGATTTGAAAGCAGGCTCCTGGTAGGCCGTCCCTGAGTTTGAAATACATTAGTATGTATCTCTTAGGAGCAAGGGCTGTTTTATTGTTGCAGAGTGACAGAACAATTATAAAAAAAAAATCAGGAAAATGTGGATTCCTAATATGAGGAATGCAGTACCTGTCTTACAACTCTGGCTTATTACATTCAACGTGATCGCTCCTAGTGCCATCCATTTTCCTGGAAGCGACACTCTTGCATTCTCCTTAATGGATAAACAACATTCTGTATAGGTGCTACATTTTCTTCATCCGTTCACCCGCTGATGAGCTGATTCCACAATGGCTGTTCTGAAGAGCGCTGCAGTAAACAAGGGCTTGCAGGCTCCTCTGCTGTCTGCTGGCTTTGATTCCTGCAAGGATATAGGTAAGAGTATTGTGCTAGTTATTTTTCTTTGGGTTTACCAGAGGGATAAGCGTCTATTAGCATCACAGTGGGGAGCATAGTAACAGGCAGGGCGTGGCGGCTGGAGCAGGAAGCTGAGAGCTCACATCTTGATCCGTAAACAGGAAGCAGAGAGCTATCTTGAAATGGTGTGAATCTCTTGAAACTTAAATGTCTCTTCCTAGTGACATACTTCCTCCAGCTAAGTGGGTGCGCCAAGTATTCAAAACTGGGTTACTTTCCGGGCTATCTTGTTTTGACCCCTGAGCTGGATCATGTGGTCATTCTATTTTTAGTATTGCAAGGAACCTCCATATTGATTTCCCTAGTGGCTGCATCAGTTCAAATTTCCAGCAGTAGTGTATAAGGGCGTTTCCCACCCCATCTTTGCCAACATTTGTTACTGTTCTCTTTCTTTGATTATAGCCCTACTGGCTGGGGCGAGATTGAATCTCAGTGTAGTGTTGATTGGTGTCTCTCTGATGGCTAAAGCTGTTGAACATCTCCCCCTGTATTTATTGGCCATTTGTGTTTCTGCATGTAAAAAGTGTTCAGTTGGTTTGTCCATTTACTGATTAGGTTATTTGTTGCTTTAATGCTTAATATTTGAGTTCATTTAACATTGTGGGTGTCAATCACATACATACACACACACACACACACAAAACCTGTTATTTGTACAATTAACAGTCTAATAGTGATCTGACATCCTCAGTCAGGATGTTAATATCAATACTACTCCATAAATCTTATTAAAATTTAAGTTATACCAATGAAATACTTTAACCATCCAATCCTTTGAAATACAGAGCAGTTATTTTGCAGAGCGATCTCTCCATTTGGGCACATTTGATGTGACAGGAAAACTGCAAGCCATGGCTTGTCCCTCTTAGTGTATCACACCAGGAGGTACCTGGTAGCTTTGTCCCATCACTGATGAGATTAGCTTGAATCAGCTAAAGTGGCATTTCCCATCCTTCTGCAGAACAAAGGAAAGAAAGGCACGATTTCTTTTTCTTTCATGGTGAACAACTATTTCATGGAGAGACACCCTGATGCCACATGATGATCCAAGCTTTATCTGACTCCCTTCAGCAATCCCTCAGTAAGATGAACCTCACCTAAACCAGCCACCAACACAATGGCTGGCCAGTTGTGATGGCTTTAAAGTCTACTCTCATCTCCTCTGGATTCATTAGTCAGCATTCTCTGAGGAGCTATTTTTAGATACAGTCATGTGTCGGTTGCCTTTCTCATGGGAGTGATGACTATCTGACCAAGGCAACTTAGGAAGGAAGGGTTGATTTCAGCTCACAGCTTGTGGGTATAGTCCATTCCCCAACCACAACATAATCAACTCTTCTGATGGGGCGCCCTATAGCTTCTTGTTGGTACTCTTTATTTCCATGAGCAGGCTACGAGAACAGCTATTGTGACTCTCCATTAATGGAGCAGAAAAGCCAGGAGTCTCTATGGGGAAGCACTGACTTTACACCATTTCGATAAGTTGTCTTCGGATCTGCATAGGGCAGAGAAGACGATACCTGGGTGAACTTGGCTTTCCCAGCAGAGTTAGGAAGCCTGGGTTGGTCGTTTTTTTTCTCATGTATTGATAAAGTACCTGATAAGATCAACTTAAGGAAGCAAAAGCTTATCTGAGCTCGTATTTTGAGGGCAGAGTTTGCCGTGGTGGAGAAGGCATGATTGAAGGAGCTAGAGGAAGCTGGTTACATGTACATCCTAAAATGTATCACTTTTTTGCTGTTGGGACAAAATACACTAACAAAGGCAATAAAAGGGAGGGAGGGAGGGAGGGAGGGAGGTTGGTTTGCTCTGACTTTAAAAGCTTCAGGGTACCAGCCATCATCACAGAGAAGTCATGGCTACAGAAGTTTGAAGGAGTTGGCCACACTGCACCTTCGACAGAGGGTGGAGAAATGAATGCATGTGACCAGCTCTCTCTCTTCTTTTGAGTTAGTCCTTGACCATAGCCCATGAATCGGTGCCACTATATTGAGGGTAGGCATTTCCCTCTCAATGACCTAATCTAAATAAGCCTTCATAGATAGGCCCAGGGACATGTTTCCATGGTGATTCTACATGCCCATCAAGCTGACACTCATGATTAATCATCAGACGCCATGAGGGAGCAGAGAGAGGAGCACACTGCACTGAGACCCCCAACTGAAGGATGGCGCCACCCACCTTCAAGGTGGGACTTCCTGCCTCAGTGAAACCTGGAGGTTTGTCTCCTGGATGATCCTAAATTCTGTCAAGCTGACAATCAAGATGAACCATCAGAGATCATCAGGAAGAGCTTCTCTAAGAAGGTGACACTTGAATGCAGATCAGAGCGGACCAAGAGAATGGTGGAGGGGGTGATCGGTAGAGGAAACTTTATGTGCAAGGAATAGTAGTCATATTTACTCCATATGGTTGTTATGGAGAGTAGATAATATTATATGTAAAGCAAGAGCATGGCTGTTAGGAAGAATAAAGGAAAAACTGCTATTGTTGTTATATTGGGACATCTGAGCTGAGTGGAAAAGGCAGGAGAACGGAGATGGTGGCATTGAATGGGGACAGTAGAGTCCAAGTGTGTGCAATAGGCATGTACTGGCTGGTTTTGTGTCAACTTGACACAGCTGGAGTTACCACAGAGAAAGGAGCTTCAGTTGAGGAAATGCCTCCATGAGATCCAACTGTAAGGCATTTTCTCAATTAGTGAACAATGGGGAAAGGCCCCTTGTGGGTGGGACCATCTCTGGGCTGGTAGTCTTGGTTCTATAAGAGAGCAGGCTGAGCAAGCCAGGTGAGGCAAGCCAGTAAAGAACATCCCTCCATGGCCTCTGCATCAGCTCCTGCTTCCTGACCTGCTTGAGTTCCAGTCCTGACTTCCTTGGTGATGAACAGCAGAATGGAAGTGTAAGCCGAATAAACCCTTTCCTCCCCAACTTGTTTCTTGGTCATGATGTTTGTGCAGGAATAGAAATCCTGACTAAGACAAACTGGTACCAGCAGAGTGGGGTATTCCTGTGACAACCTGACCATGTTTTGGGGAGGACTGTGGAAGGACTTTGGAACTTTGGGCTTGAAGATCCATCCATTGTTAAAAGCTCTGTTGGATGTTGTGTAGGAGCTTGGAAGATAATGTTGAGAACACTGCAGAAGATGGAGGTCTGGTTTGTAAAATTTCAGAGGGAAAATTTAAGACTCTTTTCAGGGCCATTGCTGTTTTGATTGTGAAGATTCTGTGTAGTTCTGGTTAGCTGGGGCTGAAGAATCAGCTGTGATTAACAAGATACCAGAACTACCAAAGCAAAAACTTTGCATTACTGGGACTATTGATGCTGGTTAGCTGGAGCTAAGAAATTAGCAGTGATTAAGAAGAGACCAGCATCATTGAGGTGACATCTTCTGGGAAGTGTTTTCTGAAAGCACAAAGAGGCTGTGTTCCAGATATGGCCAAGGTTGTACTCCTGCTGCAGTGGGACTTGGTAATATGTAAGGGTCACCCAGGTGGTACTGGTTTTGAAGGCATGAAGGGGTCATGCAAAGCAGCTGAGGCTTGGCACTGTGAGAGGCTATGGAAGGCCATTGGTGAAGGTGCAGCCTCAGTTGCAATTGAAGGCCCAGGACTGAAGGGGTCATGCAGTGTTTTGGAGATGCCAGTACCATGAGATGACCACCAAGAGCAGCAGCAGCAGTGGAGTACAGGCATCTGGAGCCTAGAGGATGACGCGTGTGCTACAAAGGGCATGGCTGGAGAAGTGACCCAAGCCCTTGGAGGAGCCCAGAATATCGTAAGTTGGATCCCAGACATTGGACGGTTGGAGATTGACTTTTGCTTTTGATTGTGGCTGTGCCCTGATATTTTCCCTCTTGAAGGAAGAAACTGTTTTAGTGGAGCCCACAGTTAAGAGATTTTTAATTGTAAAAAGACTTTAGATTTTAGAAGATATTGGACATTTTAAAGGGATTGACTTTTAATATGTAAAGACTGTGGGACTTTTAAAGTCGTTTAGATCTTGGGGATGAATAAGAAATTAAGGATTGAGGCTTACTAGTGATGTGTTTGTGTGTCAAGTTGACAAGGGGTCAATTGTACTGGCTGGTTTTGTGTCAACTTGACACAGCTGGAGTTACCACAGAGAAAGGAGCTTCAGTTGAGGAAATGCCTCCATGAGATCCAACTGTAAGGCATTTTCTCAATTAGTGAACAATGGGAAAGGCCCCTTGTGGGTGGGACCATCTCTGGGCTGGTAGTCTTGGTTCTATAAGAGAGCAGGCTGAGCAAGCCAGGTGAGGCAAGCCAGTAAAGAACATCCCTCCATGGCCTCTGCATCAGCTCCTGCTTCCTGACCTGCTTGAGTTCCAGTCCTGACTTCCTTGGTGATGAACAGCAGAATGGAAGTGTAAGCCGAATAAACCCTTTCCTCCCCAGCTTGTTTCTTGGTCATGATGTTTGTGCAGGAATAGAAACCCTGACTAAGACAAGGCATTTCCCCCAAGAACACACAGCCTCTCTTCTGTGTTGAGAGGATGGTGTGGCTATGAGACACCACTCCCACAATTTGGCTGTATCATACGGTGTATGCTAAGGCTTAGCGAGGGAATCCTGGGAAGGCTTTTCCTGGAGAGAGAGGACCAAAGAAAGACTCAAAGCAGGAGGGGCTTCAGCTGTGGGACCTGGCTTTGAACATGGAGTTGCCCATGTGACAGGGCAGGAGAGTGAGCTCTTGGTGCTGGATATGATCCCTATGGACAGCAAGGAGCTAAATCCTGCCAGCAACTTGAATGAGTGTGGCATGAACTCTGAGCTCCCAGTGTGAACGGAATCAGTGGATCCCTTGACTTCAGACTTGGGAAACTCTGAGCGGAGAATCCCAACATGGAACCCGAACTACTCTGAATAAATCACGGAATTCTGTACCTGGGTGCCTTGGTCTGTCAAGCAGGTCATGTCATGTCTCAGGGGAAGATGAGCATGCGTGGGGAACAATGGCAAAAAAAAAAAAAGTCTCCAAGTGAAAGGGGCTGAGACACCCACTCAACGCTTCTTAGGTGCAGTGGACTCTGAGTTAGGAGGTTGGACTCTCAGCAGCAGAGGGGGGCAGTGGGCTGGGCCTGTGTGTGAGACGCAGGTCCAGTCAGTACGGCACAGTTACTCGGGACCTCAGAGCCAGGTATGTCTCCTGATGGACCTCAGACCCCTTTCAGCTGACAGAGGCCATGCTTTAGTGGACGGAAGTCAGTCAGAGGGTGATCAAAGGTGTGTGGAAGAACAAGCCTCTGTCTTGTTTCCTTCATTGGATGTCTAAGTGTCTACAACAGCACCTCCCACACAAGTGACCTTTTGGGATGAGTAGAATTGAATTGCCAGCTGGACCTTTTTTTTTTTTTTTTTTTTTTTTTTTTTAAACAGGGTTAATTTGTCTTTCTAGAGCAATGTCTTCGGGCATTTTGGGTTGCCACAATAGGGAGATGCTGGGGGTATTGGCTGGGGTGGGGAACACCAGAGATAATGCTAAATAGCCTGTACCTCACAGTGAGTATTTACTAACAACTTCTATGGAGATCAGAAAGTGATGTTAAGGAGCCATGATATCAAAATGGAGACACTCACTGAAGCGTTTGCTCTGGCCAACAACAGCAGAGGAAAACCCTTTGATGCTCCTTCCTACTTCTAAGTCCAGGCAGGCTCTCTTCTGATCAGGGCTGGGTAAACATTGGTATTGCTCTATCCTGGATCTTTTTAGGGCTTCTCGGGGTACATCTTTCCCTGCCCTGACATTATTTTTCTGCAACAGTCACATAGGGACAGTCCCCTGCTTTAGTATAGGAGGTCCCAAGCAGTGGATTTAGCCAGTGACTGACAACATTGAAAAATTACCGAGACACACCATATGCATAGATAGGTCAGTGAGTTGTTAACATGTCACTATTGAAATGACAGGTATTATACAGTTAGCAAATCTGAAAACACACACTACATTATGGTTGACCCTGGATCCCCTGTAGCTAGTCGGCCTTTCAGAACACTTTCATTGATTTTTTTTTTTTTTTTTTTTTGCTGAACTGTTGTATCCATAGCCAACATATGAAAGCCACTGGGAGTAGGCACAGTCCCGGCCTCACCGGGGGCTGGCATTTTCTCTGCATTAAGGAGTGGATCACACGTGAAGCAAGGCAGGCTTTGCCAGGACTCCCTTCATTCATCAATGCTGAGAGCAGCTGCTTTGCCAAACTACATGACACTGCAAACACCAGAGGAAGGGTCCCCTCCTTGTGTGCCGCTCGATGTAACATTTATACAGACACGGCAGGCTTTTCCATTTAATCTGCATTATTAACGTTTTACCAGTCCGTTTTTTTTTTTTTAAGTCTAGACAATCAACCAAAGAATAGCTGAAGCCCTGATTTGTAGCCTTTCCTGATTTCCATGGTATAAACAGTCCCACCATGGCTGATTTCAAACCACCAGCGTGATGTCACTGAAAGCGGTGGGGGAGAGACGGGGGAGTGATGGGAGAGGAGTGCCACGAGGCAGCATTCCCAGCGTGCATGTGCAGGACCTGTAAATAATCTCAAGAGCACAGACAGCAATGAGCTAATTATGATGAGCTCTGGATGCTCAGTATATGTGTGTGTGTGTGTGTGTGTGTGTGTGTGTGTGTGTGTGTGTGTGTGAAATGTGTATAGGTGCCACAGAGCCGGGGTTGGAGTTAAAGCTGATAGTAGCCCCCAACTATCTGTGTTTTAAATACAATTTACCTATTAATAGATTTATGGAATTGAACTGAAAATAATAATAAACCACCTGAGAGGCAGTTGAGAGAATTCCAGAAAATGTAACAGTCCACTTGTGCAAGTTACTGTGAGCATGAGACTGGTTTACCAGTTGAAGTCTGGTGCTGATGGTCAAACTTACTCTGGTCGATATCCCTAATAAGTCCACTGTCTGCGGGGCAGCTCCCTTGGAAGCCTTGGGGTTTGTGCTCTGACCGTGGGCATGCAGTGCGTTCATACTCCTCTCGTGAGAGTTTGTCCCGTTCACATGCCATAGCCTTGGCCCTCTTGGCCTAACTGGAAAAAAGGGAAGACGACACTTGACTTTTAAAACCTACATAGAAGGCATTACCCTGGCCCAGGTCACATAGCCAGAGACAGAAAACAGGAGACTGGCAAGTGAGTTTGTGTGTGCATGCAAATGGGCACTCACCCGTTGGTGATGCATGATGGGTAATAGTTTGCCCGTGCCTTGGTGCCAGTCTTCAGGCTCCTTTGACTCTTTGAGACAGACTCACGGGTCTGGAACTTTGCTGTGCAGGTAAAATGCTCCTGGTAAACTGTTGTGGATCCTGTCGCCCCTGCCTTTCATCTCAGAGTTCTGGGATTGCAAGGGCATACCACTTGGTCCAGCCTTTTATGTGGGCTCTGGGGGTCAAAACTCGGGTTCTCACACTCTGAAGGCAAAATGCTTTACCCACTGAGCAATCTGCCCAGCCTTGGTGGCACAATTCCGTATCTCCTGACCTATTCCTGCTCTGGGTTGGATCAAGTATAGGTCCGTTGGTTCCAGGTGGGTTTTTCCAGGTCTTGCCTAATTCTCAGGAGGAGCAAGACAAGTGGGGGTGGGGGTGGGGGTTGTCATCTGTGAGGCTTTCACAGTCCCTCTCTGTAGAACTCAAACTTACTCATCATTCCCCTCCCTTCTGGAGGCACCAGATGGGGAGTGCTCAGCACAGCTTAGGTGTCCCCCCTGTTTCTTAATGAACTCTCACGTGTTTCTTAAATTTCCCAACTTAGAGAGATTTCATTTCTACCAACTAAGCATCAAATGCCAATTGTCCCTAAACATATTTAAGCCACACAATTTAAACTGCTCTGCTACTGAACCTCGCGACAAATACATTTAATGTTTAACCTACAGTTTCTCATCTTCTAAGTCATCACTATTTCTCCTTGGTCGATGGGTAAAGACGTGATTTGTTTTGTGGGAAGTATTTATTTGTGATTTTAAACAAGCCTTCAACGGGGAGCTAGTTCTGGACTAATGGTTGGGATTATGCTTGGGATTATGCCAGTGGACAAGGAAGAGCCTTCCCCTCCTCCCAAGGATGGGCTGGTTTGGGAGAATGGCATTAAACAATTAATTATGAGAGAGAGAAGGGAGGGAGAGGGGGAGGGAGGGAGGGAAGGAGGGAGAGAGGAGAGGGAGGGGGAGGGAGAGGAGGTACGGAGAGACAGAGACAACACAGAGAGACAGACAAAAACAGAGAGAGACAGAGAGACAGAGGCACACACAGAGAGAAGAAGCTCATTTAGAAGGTAGAAAGACAGAGTGCACCAGGGAGATAGTCTCGATGAAGGGGATCAATAAATGGAGGTGCCAAGGGTGAAACTCAGGTTTTTTATTGGGCAAAAGGAAGGGTCCCTTTAGGAAGATTGTAGGTGTTAGCTAAGAAGCATGAAGAGAGGAGGGAAAGAGGGGAGGAAGGGAAGAGGGAGAGACACAACTCTTGCCATCTACTTCCATTCACTTTGGCGGTGAAGGAGACAAAGGGGGTTTCCTAGTGATGAAGCACACCTTGCACACCTCATCCCCTCCAGGAACCAGCTGGTCCTCAGCTTCCCTGTTGGCTGCTCATCTGGGAATTCTGACCAAGCTCAAATACAATGTCCTGGAGTGTGCTGAGCAGGGAGCACCAGTGACACCTCGGAAGATCTTGAGTGGCACCCACGTGACGTCCCGAGGCTGCGTGGATGTGCCACCCCATCACTTCAAATCACACAGTGAGAAAGTAATTTCCTTTTCAATTCTTTCCGAGGCCTTCTGATTACATCAGGGAGAGAGGCTCCGGTGGGTGTTAGGACGTCTTTACACCTCTCCAACACTTGATAATCTCTCTTTTTAACAAAGAGAACAAGGCCACAGTCTCGGGGTTGTTTTGAGCAGGCCACTGTCTCTGAAATGAATTTAATAACATGGGTTTGTTTTTATTGTTTAAAAAAAAAAAAAGAAATTAAGATTCCCTCCCATTTACAGCAAATAATATTGGCTTTTCATTTGTGGCCGTGTTAGAAATAGATGTATTTAACAATGAAGTTCTAAGTACAGAGAGGAAGGCTTGAAACTTGCTAATTAAATAATAGTGCACTTGGTACACAGGCAAACCGAAGATGACAGAGGCGGGGTTTGTAATCAAAGTCTAGAAAACAGCAGCATTGCGAAACAAACTAGCTCTGTCTGTGACTGTGCGCCCGTTCCCTTCTAGGGCCAGCATTGCTACGTTGGTCTAACTGAATCCAATCTCTTTGTTTTTCTATCTATTTATTGTGTGTGTATCCATGTTCTTTGGGGTGTCTGTAGGTCAGAGGCTAATATTTCATGGCTGCTTCAATTACTAGCCACCTTATATTTGAAACTGGGTCTCTCACTGAACCCAGACCTCACTGATTTGGCTAGACTCGCTGGCTAGGAAGTCTCAGGGATCCTCCTGTCTCCACCTCCCCTGTGCTGTGACTGCAGGCAGATGTTGCAGCCATCCATCTCCCTATGTCTCATTAATCTAATGAATCACCCCTTCTGCATCAACTCCAAAAGAATTCCATTTACTTCCTGACCTCTGAGGCGTAGCCTGGGGGAGCCTGGCTCAACCAAGCAGCACATTCCAGCCTCCCAGCTGGGGATTGGTTGGTGCACAAACCCCTGACCCAAATCGGACCAATCAGATCCAGAGGAAGAATCTGATACCAATTTAACCATAAAGGCTATGTAGAAAACCATTTTGCCCCCTACCTTCTGGATGCTGTGGCTTTTGAGTTGGAATCTGAGGGATAAATATCAGGATTAATTTACAAAGATCAGATGACAGATGCCCGAGGCCATGGAAGTGATCAGGCACCATGGCGTCTCCATGAACTCTGTTCTAAGAACAACAGGGAAACCCTTCGATGGTTCTTGTACTGGCGTCTGCTCTATAGGATGGAACATATAAAGAAAGCAATGTTAAATAGGATGCCTTGGCCCAGAGCCGTGAGTTTAGGATGCCATCTGGAGCTTTGGGCAGGGAAGGAAACAAAGGAGCCTGGTCCTGCCCTGGTACTCACTCTGTAGACCAGGCTGGCCTGGAACTCAGAAATTCGCCTGCCTCTGCCTCCCAAGTCTCCCAAGTGCTGGGATTAAAGGCGTGCACCAAAACTCTTGATCGTTGGCACCACTGACTTTCTTCAGTTAAAATGAGAAAGAAAAGTTTGGATTCTGGAGTGAAGTGTTAATGAGACAAGTGGAGACAAGGAAAGGAAAAAAAAAAAAAAAACAGGCAACCTAGCCTTGAGTGAATAGGGAAAAGGCCTGGCTTAGCATGGGTTGCTGGAGTCAGAGAAAGCATGCTTTTCTGGGTCAGGGCCAACAGTAGACAGCATGTTTAGCCTACAGGAAACAAGGCTTGTCTGCTCTGTGCCCCTGTTTGCAAGTGGGAATGAATGCACAGCTACAGGAAGAAGATGAGAGTATAATTTCAAGATAGAAGTAGCCAAAGGAATTCAACTGAGAAATAACATCCTGGCACAAACTTAAGACTCAAAAATAAAATCAATTTCACAAGACCCAGAAAACCTGACTTTTCTTGTAAAAGTGCTCCCCCTCGGATCCTGGCAAGCTTCCAGCCAGCCTCAGAGCCCCTCCCACTACAGCTCATGGAAGTTTGCAGGCCTTCAGTCCCTTACCTGAGCAGGCTGGAGCCACCACAGCCCAGGTCCCCAGGATCCATAGACCTACTCAAGTCTCTCTCCGTGCTAAGCAAAGGGTTCCCTAGGAGGTAACCCACTCATTTCCCCTGGCCTCTCATTGCTCTGGCCTGGGCAGATGCTCTC
This sequence comes from Mus musculus, assembly GCF_000001635.26. Classification (NCBI taxonomy): domain Eukaryota; kingdom Metazoa; phylum Chordata; class Mammalia; order Rodentia; family Muridae; genus Mus; species Mus musculus. Next base: position 127,902,973 of record NC_000070.6, on the reverse strand, counting down.
CATGTGAGCTTTCTCTAGTGTCCAGTCAGTGTGACTCAGTTAAGGCAGGCTCTGAAGTTGGACAGATGGACCTGGGGTATTGAGGCATGGCTAAGATAGTAGCATTTTGGTGGTAGGTTGCCAGGTTTAAGTTCTGGTCTCCCCTACTCACCCTGTGTGCTCTCTTGGATAGGTTATTTCATCTCTGTGGGACCCACTTTCCCCTTTTAAAATGGGGATGGAAATATCACTCACTAACCAAATGTACCGGAGCTCAGAGCCAAGGCACAGAATGGCCCCGATGATGAGGCTGTATGTATTCACCGATGCCCTCTGAGGGACCACCAGTGCCTAGACCTTTTGACTCTTTTTCTTTTACCACCTCTTTCCTCAAACACGTGAACAAGGCTTCCAAAATCTCCCTTTTTCCATGGAGTCTGACCATTACTTAGTGGGAAGCTCCGGACTGGATCTGGAATGGGCTGATTCGAGGACGCACCACCCAGGTCACTGCCAGTGAGGACAACAGGAGGTGATGTAGGTGGCCTTGGAGAATGGTCTTAGTCACTGTGAGACCAAAGACCTGGCTTCTTCCTGGACCCACTGTCTTCTGCAGTTTCATCCCCCACTCTCTCTTTGTGTGTGCGCATCAGTGTGAGTGAGTGTGTGTGTGGAAGACAGTGCACACATTAGGCTCGATTAACCCCAGGGATCTCCGTGGCTCTTCTTTCCCATGACTGGGATTGGAGAAGCACACAACCACACTGGCTGTCACTGTTTTTTAAAACAAGGGTCAAACTTAGGTCCTCATGCTCGCACTTCACCAAGTGAGCAATTACCTCAGCTTTCCCACTCTCCCCTTTCAATGCTTCCTGAATATGCTTCTGTCTACACATTAGGACCACTACCTGACAGCTCAACTTGTTACTTGACAAGAATCACAAACATCTCCCAACTTTTTCCGATGAAACTTTAGTTCTGTAACCCATATTGAACCGTTGGTACTGATGTCATCTTTCTGGATCAGAAATGTGACTGTATCCCTGTCCCTCTTTAACCTGCCTTCTTTCCCTCTTTGCCTCAGCCAATGGGAGGCCCATAACCCCTTCCTTTAACGCATCAATGTGTCTAGACACGTCCTGTAACTTGAATCCACATTGGCAGCATCTATTTAGTGGCTGCAGGTTGAGAAAATGCATGATGCCCCAAAATAGCACAGCTCTTAAATGACACTAAATTTTAAGAAATCATGGCAATATTTATTTAGCTTTTAAAATAGGCTGTATAATGCAATATTTTTAGCTCAACACTTAGTGAACATAACAATTTAAGGGCTCCTTTCCTAACCTCAGGTCTTCAGGGACTCAAAGTTAGCATGATCATCCCAGAGCTTAAATTCTAACCTTTGTTATTGTCACTTGTTTTGAGATAGGGTCTACTCTATGGCCCTGGATAGGTGGGAAACCATTAGATAAAGCAAACTGATCTAGAACCCGAAATGATTCTCCTGCCTCTGCCTCCCAAGTCTTGGGATTAGAGGTGTGCACCACCAAACCTGACTCTGAATAGTCCCATATCCTAACCGGCAGTTTCCTATACAACAGTCTCTTTGCTTCAGCCCAGAAACCCCGTGCCTTCTTCAGCTTCCGAGAGCATCAAGCCCTTGCCTCTTCCCAGCCCCATCTCAGATGCTGCCTCCTGATGAGCCCAGCAGCTCTCTCCTTTCTTCCCCCATACAGAACCCAGCCAGCACCAAAGTTAATGGGTGGTAATTACATGTTAATATATTTTTCTTCTCCCTTTCAAAGCTTCTTATGCAAAAATTCCCTAGACTGTTTTATGCCTCTGTGTCATACCCAACAAAACAGCACCTGCAATTAGTAAGCACTTCATAAATGCTGGGGCTAATGAGTGAATAAGGAACGGTTTCTGAAGAGAGTTGGTCTCCTCTGTGTAGATGTGCTAATGCCAGACAGCCTGCTATTTGGTGAAGGAAAGAAGGTACATTTTAATGCAGTCCTGGGAAAGGCGCTGCCAGGAGCGCTGGTGGCAGACGACATCATCCCAGGGAAATTGATGCTCCTGCCCTGTCCACCAGACTGCCCTCCTATTCTGCTTGTGGATAAAGAAGGGACCCCCAAGGCTTGACCCTTCTCCAGCTGTGTGCTTGACCCTGAAGTTCCTGATGTCCTGTATGCAATGAGCTTTTGCTGGAAGCCAGCACTAAGCACCCAGTGCTGCTTCTAGAATAGAGAAACTCCTCCACGGTGGAGGGTCTGCTCTGAAGCCTCCTGTCAACAGTGTCCATGGAGGATGGAGAGAGCATGCTGAAGGCCATGTTCCAGCAAGCTGCTAAGCCACCCAGGGCCCCAAATGCATTCCGTTTCCATTTGTTGCTAGTGGCTAAGCCTGTTTCCTCCTCTGGGCTAGTGCCCAGAGGTTTTGGGGTCTCAGAGGTCAAATGAAGGGGTCCCCGATACTTCAGATCTTTAAATACAAATACTATATTGATATAGAAAGGAGTTAGGGTGATGTTTCTAAAATAGAATACAAACTTAAGCCCCACAAGACAGGGTGGGAAATAGCGAGTTGGCAACATTTCTCACTCTTTCAGCATGCCCCACCCGAAATTCATATTCCTACCTAACCCTTCCAGAAAACCCCATGGTACTGCGTGCCATGTTGCCCACTGCCTTATCTTCTTCATAGTTTCTCTGCATGCACAAACACATATGATGGAGATGTTTGTGGATTTGATATATGTAGTGATTTCAATCAATATTACGTTTATGAGATTTCTCTGTATTAGTGCACTTAGTATTCATTTATGTTCGCTATTACATCATATTCCATTATGCAAATGCACTACGAGGTTCTTGAAAGCAGGTCTCAGGTTGTTTGGACTTGATGGGTAATACACACGAAGCTGCTTTGAACATCTCAATGCCAGCCTTCGTGTGGACAAATGTGTTCACGTCTCTTCGGGAAACACCTGCAAGTGCAATTGCTAGCTAAAAAAAAAAAAAAAAAAAGGCTTAACACTGTAAGAAATCTCTCAACTGTCTTCCAGGGAGCTGTAACACGCTATGCTCTTCCATTCTCCCCAGGAATCAATGGGGCTCCAGTTGTTTTAGATCCTTTCCAGCACTAGGTATTGTCAGTCTTGCTAACTGTAGCCGTTTGGCTGGGTGTGGACATTTCTATGATTTTTATATTCATTTCCCTGAAGACTAACTATGTTGAAACATCCTTTCATGTATTTGGTTTTTCTTCATGTATCATCTTGGGAGAATTATTTATTCAGTTTGTCTGTTTTCTTTTCTGTCTCTCTTGTCTGTCTCTCTGTCTTTGTCTGTTTCTGCCTCTGTCTGTGTCTCTTCCTCTCTTTCTCTACTTCTCTGTCTCTGTCTCTCTGTCTGTCTCTCTGTCTCTGTCTCTCTCTCTGCATGTGTGATACATGTACACATATGTATATGGTTGCCTGTCCATGTGTGCTCATGAGGCCAGAGGAGGTGCCAGGTGTCCGGCTCTGTAATCCCCCATTTTTTCCAGCTTTCTCAGCTGGCTGGTGACCAGCAAACCCCAGCAGTCTTCCTCTCTCTCCCTTCCCACAGCACTGGGGTTTTAAGCACTCATGGCCATGTCTGGTTTTTGGAGTGGGTGCTGGGGATTTGAACTCAAGCTCTTATGCTTGCTTATAAGCACTCGTACCCACTGAGCCATCTTCCTAGCCCGGATTTTCCCATTTCTAATGAGTATGCCTGCTTCCCTATTTCTAAGTCAAAGGCATTATATGTTCTAGATACAAATCACACATCAGTTTCATGATGTGAATATTTTCTCCTAGTCTGGGGTTTGCCTTCTCCATTTAAAAAGGGGGGGGGGGCTGTCTTCCAAAGATCAAAGATTCTCACACAGACACAAACTGATCTACCTTTTTTTTTTTTTTTTAGATTTTGCCCTCTGTGTACTGAGATGTCTTCACCTTTCTTTTAGGTCATAAAGATTTTTAGAAGTCTCTTTCAACTTTTATATTTCAATATATAGTCTTTTTCAAAGATATTTTGTGTCTGGGGTAAATGAACAAGATTCATCTTTGCATAGGATATTCAGTTAGATCAGTATCACTTGGTGGGAAGGTTTTAGTTCCCCCCGTCCCCAGAATTGTCACCAGTATACGGGTGGTATAGAAGATGGCATGGCACAGGTGAATTAAAGCTAGAGATCAGTTTATGGGTATTAATATCCTAATCTTCAGACGGGGAGGTTATCCTGGATGGTCTGGGTTGGACTAACCCTTAATACACAAAGAAGAAAGCAGAATAGAAATTACCTAAGGGCTGGGGAGATGACTCAGTGGGAAAAATGCTTGCTATACAATGTGGAAAATGCTCACTATCAACCTCTGGCCTCTACACACAGGTGTGCATGCACACACACATACTTACACACAAACACACCACACACATACCACACACACACATACCACACACACACATACCACACACACACATACCACACACACACATACCACATACACACCACACACATACACACACATAGACACATACAACACAGACCCATACAGACACCACACATATACACACCACACACACACACACACACACACACACATGCAAACACATACCACATACACACACACAGAGAAAAAAAGAAGATGGTGTGATGTGGTATGAAGTCTAGTTATCCACTGTTGTTGAATTTGAAGGCAGAAGGATACACAAACCCCACTCCAAGAGTTTCAGTCAACCTCCAGTAGTTAGAAAAGGGGAAGGAACAGATGGGTGCTTGGAGCCTTTAAAAAGATCACAGCCTCCCTGACACTGTGACTTTAGCTTGGCCTGTGACATGTATTGGCCTGCTACATAGTAAATTTGTATGGTGTAAGCCACTGAGTTGGTGGCAACTTGTTAGCACATCAACGCCACCAATGGAAGACTAATGCAGAAGTGCCTTGCAGATGATAGGAAATACTTTTCAACTACCAAACTAAAGTGAGTGACATAATTTTTTTCAGTCTTTGGGGTTGCCCCCAGGGCCCTGAGCATGGTATGTGAGGGTACTGTCACTGAGCCTCATCCCTAGTCCTTGAGTAATGTGGGTGTTTTCCCCAGTCTTCCAGTTCACAAAGGTTATTATCTTCATGCCATCCTGTGGTCTGTTAACTGGGCAGTAGCATTACATCTCCAAGATTCCTTGTTTTAAAACACTTAATGGCCAATTAATACGAAGAACCCCACAAAGTACCAGTAAGTCACACCATTTTCTCAAGCAGAGGGACTGGACCACCAGTTGATGCCTGCTCATGGGTTAGGGTTGTGGTGGCCATTGCAGCTTCTTACAATAAGACAACAGTGTAGTTTAGTGTATGGATGGACTCTTTCCTTCATGAAAGCCCTCTCTTCAGTGCGTGGTGCTTTTCTCCGGCACGTTATTTACAGGGGAACTGGAACCCATTCTCTCAGACTCGGCTACTGATTCGTCAGAGAAGTGTGTAGTGCACTAAACCATTTGTCATCGTCCCCATGGTGTTCACAGCATCTCCTCCAGGTGCAGCTTCCATCTCTAGACACCGTCCTCTTTGCTCAGCCCCAAGAAGTAGCTGCTGCCTCGGAGTTCCATAGTCTGCACCCACTCTCGCATCCCTAATTTGCATATACACAAGCATTAAAAGAAAGAATGTATACAGAAAAGAGAACATGTGATTTTTATTGTTTCTGAGACTAGGACCCTCATCTAATAAAATACTTACCACTTCGACTCATTTTCCTGAAAAAAAAAAGTCATAATTTCATTTTTTTTTTTTGACCTTAACAGCCCAACAAAATTCCATGGAGCTTGTTGAGTGTGTCAGACCCTTCCTTGGCTGAGTGTGCTATAGACAACCTCCAGGCCCAGCCCAGGCTGTACATTCTGTACATTATTTACCTCAGAATACAACCAAAAGAAAAAAAAATACACACACTCAGGTCTCATCACAAACGCCACAAATGGTATGAAAGGCCTTGAGTATGTGTGGCACGTTTTCCTGATCACTTCTGTTGACAGACATCTGGGTCCCTTCTAGTTCCTTGCTATGGGATAGGGCAGTGATAAATGCGGTCATAGCTGTCTGTGTAGTGGAATACGGAGTTCCTTAAGTGTATGCCCAAGGGTGATTAAGCTGGATCAAATGGAAGTTCTGATTTTAGATTTTTGATGAACTTCCATATTTGTTCCCACTGTGGTTATCCTAGTTCATACCCTGATGTGCAGAGTAAGCTTAATAAAACATCCTTAAAGAACAAAAAGAGAAGCTCATTTATTTGTGTTTGGTGATGAGCTTGTAGGAATCCAGGCACATCTTCAGGCCCCACTTCTGGTTTTTCCTGATATTTGTACCTCACTCACATTTACTGTCGCCATTGAATTCCCCGGCCCATGCCACTCATCCACGGGAACTAGAATCAACTTCCCTTCAAATGCCTGTTGTTAGTGTTGGTATTTTGACTTCCACCCCCGATGCCATGTTGATAACGGCGTCGAGGATGGCAAATTCTTTCTAAAAGATTTTCAGTGTATGTTGCTGGATCCATCTGAGAAATCACCACCCACAGGGGTGGCAGCCGTACAAAATGTATTTCTCAAGTAATAAGACTTGAAAGTCAATATTACTCCTTGATCCATGGGGTACACAATGGATATTGTGCCTGCAGGCATGAAAGCGACATTAATCTCATTGTACATCCCCATCAGAGCTCTTGGGTGACCAGGTGCATTGTCGATGAGCAGTGGTATTTTGAAGTGAGTCGCTTTTGCTCTGATCAGTGGGTCTCAACTGTAGGCTTAAAATATTCAGTAACCATGCCACACATTAGATGTGCTATCACCCTGAGTTTTTGTTCCATCTGTATAAGGCATAATCTCAGCAAATTTAGTATGATTCTAAAGGTAAATGAGCACAGATTTCAACTTATAGTCACCAGCCATCACTAGTCCTTAGCAAGAATTAGTCTGTTTCTGAGACCTTGAAGCTAGGGGATGACTTTCCTCTAGCCATGGGAGTCTCAGATGTTGCTATCTTCAGTATAAGCTGGTTTCTTGGCCACCTGGAGTCTGGTGCTTAGTGTATCCACTTTCCACAATGGTCTCAGGTAGATTCACTGCATCTTCCAGGCCAGCTCTTGTTTCTTCGTTGTATAGCTTCGCTCCTTACACCACACGCATGACCTGACCTCTGACAGACAAGCTCATCTTCTGCAGCTTTCTCACCTCTCAGCATTTCTAGACTTGAAGAAGACTTTTGTCTTGCTCTACATTACACTTGGCTTAAGGACTCTTGTAGTGGGGTTAATCATCTGCACAGACCACCAAAACCCTCAATGGGACAGCTTCAAGGCCTAGGGAACATCAGGAAAAAGGGATAAAAAGAATATAAGAGAACGTGGGGATGAGAGTTGTGGGACCCCACCTATAGGCATAGCATGGCTGTAGCACCCACTTCACAAGACCTGCACAAGATGGAGACCATCAGCTTCTCGTGGATGAGAGAGATGACCATGAGGCTGTCAGTTAATAATATCTTGGGGGAAGGGAGACAATTTCTTGAGTAGTGTAGCCACTGCTCATTCTCCAGTCAAAAACCCCTACCACACTCATGCCAGTAACCCTAATTAAACTCTAACAGAGACAAAAGGCACAAAGGCCAAGGGAAGAGTAGTTGGGGAAAAGAAGGGGTTCAGTAGGGGGAGAGGGACAGGAGAAAACAGCAGATGGTGAAGAGACTCAAAATACAGAGTGTGTGTGTGTGTGTGTGTGTGTGTGTGTGTGTGTGTGGACACAAATATGCAATTGCCAAAGTGAACTAGTGAGTTCTTTCTTTATGTCACCAATGGGCTGTTTCACTTTCTAATCCTTCTCTGGAGTGGCATTTTCCCCTTTTAATCTTTTCCTTTGTACTCCCAGCTTGGCTACTTTTGGTGCCCAAAGCTCAGCTTCAGCTCCTCTTGCCTTCTAACCCACCATTTTTGTTCAGATGAATTATTTCCAGACTCTCATTTGAAGTGAGAGCTGTATGAAACCTTTTTCCTTGGATATTCAGTGCCACTGGAAGTTTACTGTTTTGCTTAACTTGCATATGGCTGTGTTTCAGAGAACAACTGAGGGGATGTAGATAGCAGAGCCATCTAGCAGAGTCAGAACACTCACATTGGCATGGCTCCGAGTGACTCTAAAAAACCTCCAGTAATGATAGCAAAGATCACAGAGCACTAATGTGAAGTTTGAAATGTGCTTTTGTGGTGGTGTGGATGAGAATGTCTCCCAGAGACTCACATATTCGGATATTTGGTTCCCAGTTTGTGGAACTGTTTGGGAAGGACTAGAGGTGTGGCCTAATTGCAGGAAGTGTGTCATTGAGCATAGGCCTTGCCATTCCCAGTGTGCACTCTTAGCTTCTTAGGTGTAGATAAGAATGTAAGCCCTCAGCTGCTGCTCCAGTGCCATTCATGGCTACCTGATGCCACGGTCCTCATTATGATGGTCATGGCTACTATCCTTCTGGACCTGTATGTCCCCAGTAAACTCTTCTGTAAGTTGTCTTGGTCATGGTGTCTTTTTATAGTAATATAAAAGTAACTAATACAAGTTAAAACTATCGAAATGTGACAGATACATGACTGTATGCCACTGGGGGGAAAATCACGCTCAGATGTACCCAATACAAGGCTGAAACAAATATGTAGCTTTTAAAAAGCTACAGTATTTATGATGTGCAATAAAATGCTACATACCTGTTTGGTACCTTTGTACTGATATACAATCTGGCTAATGGAAATGAGTCCACCTCCATCCAGGTTGCATCAGTTTGTATGTCTAGTCTTGTGCTGATGTGACCCTGTCTTTTTGCTTTCAGCTTTAGCCATGGGGTCATACCCTTAATTCAGAATGTAGATTCTGCATTTTCTTCTTCTTATCCAAATAGTCTTTGCTCTCTATAACATATTCATTTTTTAGTTTAGTTTGTTTTTTTGTTTGTTTCTTTGTTTGTATGTTTGTTTGAGACAATGTCTCACATAGACCAGGTTAGCCTGGAACTCACTATGTAGCCAAGGATGACCCTTGAACCCTTGATCCTCCTGCCTTCACCTGCCAAGTGCCTGATGGAATGGCTCGTGTGTGCCACCAGGCCTGGCTTATGTGCTATACCTTTGGTGCTTCACCTAAACTTTAGAAACATCTTTTCGACGTCTGTAGGGAAGCTGCCAAGTCTTGGCTTTTGACTGCATAGAGTCTATAAACCAGTGGAGACATTTGATAGACATCGTAATATTGCTCCCATATTCCTAAATATGATGCATCTCTTCATTCTTCTGCCTTTTCGTTTTTGCTGCAATCAGTCTGGAACTTATTTCACTGAATCTACTCCCAAGTGTTTCATGTTCTTCAGTGGCTATTATAAGCAGATGATTTTCCTGTTCCAATTAAATACATGCACTTTGCATTACTGTAGCCCACGTTGCATATTGGCCTTTACAGGCCCACTTATCAGTACTAGTGCCCCTCTTTGTACATTGGTTAGAATTTTTCTCCATGGAGATGGTGTCAACTTCTGCCTTTGGGTATCTTTGTCTTGTTGTTTGGTGCTGCCTGGGACATCAAGTACACTGTTGAATAGAAGAGTTATGAACAGGCTTCTTTGTCTTGCTCTGAATTTAGGGGGCAAAGCATTTAGTCTCTCACCATTAAGTATAATGCTAGCTTTGGTGTTTCTTTTTGAGATGTCCATTATCGGGTTGAGAAAAGTTCCCTTTTATCCCCACTCGGCTGAGGGATTATATCATGAATAGGTTTCAGATGCTTTTTCTGCCTCTATTGAAATGATCATAGGCTCTTTTCTCTCTTTATTCTGCTACTTTGCTAGGTTACATTGATTGATTTTTGAAGGTTAAATAATATTGCCTTTCCAATTAGTTAGAATGTGTTATCTTTTTGTATCGTGCTGAATTCAATTTGCTAGCATGTAGTTAGGAATTTTGTGCCTATGTTCACAGAGGATAGTAGACAGTAGACTGTAGACGGTTTTCTTTGTATCTAGATTGGCCGTCATAGAAATTCTGCACTTACAAATTATTTGTCATTTGTATTCTCCCACTTGTGTTATCTGTAAGATTTTGTATGAAACTTGGATTTTGCTTGTTTTTCTTTAGGTATTTTTTTTCACATAACATTTTTATTGACTCTCTGGCAGTTTCATATCATGAATCCTGATTACAATCCCTTCCTAGTCCTTCTGTGTCACCTTCTTGTGATCCTCCTGAAAGAAGTAGAACAAATTAAAGAAAGGAAGGAAGGGAGGGAGGGAGGGAGGGAGGGAGGGAGGGAGGGAGGGAGGAAGGGAGGAAGGGAGGAAGGGAGGAAAAATTTTATAGACACATGCCTTCCAGAGTTAAGAATTCAGTTCTGGGTTGGGACTATGGTTCATTCATGCCACACCAGCATCAAGACTCAAGTTCAATTCCCAGAACCCAAACAAATTCAGGAGTGGTGGTGTGTGTTGACAATCCCAGCACCAAGGAGGTGGGGACTTTGGGTCCATGAGGCAGAACTGGTCAGGCTAATTGAATCCAAGCATTCCAGATATAAGTGAGAGACCTTGTTTCATAAAGAAAGATGGTCAGTTTCTGAGGGATGACATGCAAACTGACCTCTGTTATCCACATGGGCATGCACACACATACATGCATGCCCATGCACCACATACATGTGACCCACACTCATATATACAAACAAGCATATATACACAAAAATTAGATTTAATCATAAACACACACATATACGGCTTCTCATAGTCCTTGTTTCTTTTCAAATGGGCTGTGAAGGATTTTGTTGGTCAAGGCATTTTTCGTGTTTCCTTAGGCTTTGAAGTCATTGCAGGAGGCTGCTCCTTGTTTTTAATTTTTATTTGTTACTTATTAACAAAAGTGATGGTGTCAACCTTTCTTGACATTGCTTGTGTTTCTCTATATGTTGATCAATTCCACTCATAACAGATTTCTTAATTAACCTGTGTTTGTTCTGTTCAAAGTAAGAGGGTTTCTATTTTATTCATTTTCTCATTTTGGTCCATTTTCAAGTTTATTAATTTCTTTTTTTTTAAATCATTATTTTCTTTTACTTCCTTTGGCTTTAAATAGCTTCCTTCTTGTATGTTCTTGAGGCAGAAGCCCAGATACCTGATATTAGCCAGTTCTTCATTAGCTATGGGGACAGAAGCTCTGCCTTCCTGGCGCCCTCTGTCCTCACGCCAGCAGGAGCAGCAGTATGCGGGTTTGGAGTCGCTTTCCTTTTGGGTTTATTTAACTCTGAGTATTTTCCACATCTCCTTGGGACTCTTTTCCTCTGGTATGAGGTAGGAAAAACTGGTTCAGTTTCTAAATATATGAGAATTTTTTTTCTCTTGGGAGTGATTTCCAATTTAATTTCACTGAATTCTGAGAGTTACCCTTTAGGATCTCAATTTTTTTTTTAGATTAATGAAGATTAATGACCCAGGTTCAGGCCTGTCTTAGTGAATGGCACATGTCTACTGATATTGGAGTAGTATGTTACAATGCCAGTTTATTCTCAGTGTTTGATGGGTCAGGTTTTCTCTACCCAGACTGCCTTTTACCTCTTACTGACTTTGTACTGAGTGGCATGACAACCTGCGGTCCTGACTCTGAGTTTGTCTGTTTCCCTTCTGGCTCCCCTAAGCCTTTATGTGCCTTAAAATTCTATTATTGTGAGTCCACACGCTTAAGACAGCCATGCATCCTCTTTGTTCCTAATACTTAGTCTAATGTCAGTACAATTAAACCAGGCTTTCTGTGGTTAGTGTTTGTGTGTCAGCCTACCTGTGTCATTATATTTAAATAATGTTTTTTTTATAGTACATGTTGTATACAGTTGATCTTTGCTTTATAAATATAGCCCCACGGCCTCTCTTAATTGGAGTGCTGACAATATTTACACATAATGTAATTATCAGTGTGGTGAGGTTTCTATTTGCAACCTGGTAATTAGTTTTCTACTGACACCAGGCTGCTTCTTCCAACTTGTCTCTTCTTCTCCATGTCTCCCTCATCCTCCATCTCGTCTTCCTTCATGTCCCCGTCCTCCATGTACCCTTCCTCCATGTCCCCCTCCTCCATGTCCCCCTCCTCCATGTCCCCTTCCTCCATGTCTTCCTCCTCCATGTCCCCTTCTTCCATGTCCCCCTCCTCCATGTCCCCCTCCTCCATGTCCCCCTCCTCCATGTCCCCCTCCTCCATGTCCCCTTCCTCCATGTCTTCCTCCTCCATGTCCCCCTCCTTCATGTCCCCCTCCTCCATGTCCCTCTCCTCCATGTCTTCCTCCTCCATGTCCCCCTCCTCCATGTCCCCCTCCTCCATGTCCCCCTCCTCCATGTCTTCCTCCTCCATGTCCCCCTCCTCCATGTCCCCCTCCTCCATGTCCCCCTCCTCCATGTCCCCTTCCTCCATGTCCTCATTCTCTATGTCCTCCTCCTCCTCACTCTTCCACCATCTCCTTCTCTTCTATTTCCTCCATGTCTTCCTCCTCCATGTCCCCCTCCTCCATGTCCTCATCCTCTATGTCCTCCTCCTCCTCACTCTTCCACCATCTTCTTCTCTTCTATTTCCTCCTTTGTCTCTTTCTCCATTTCTCCTTCTCCTCCTCTATCCATACCATCTCTCCCTCCCCTCTTCCATACTTTATAATCCGTCCACCCCTGCATTGCCTTATCAATCATACTCTTACCTTTCTTTTTACTCATTTTTTTAGTCTATACCTTGCTATTATGTTAAGTTCCTCTAGCCTACTAAGGCAGTTTAAAGTCATTCATAGGATTTGACCCCTTGAGCCAAGTTATAAACTAAATCAGAACCTCAATGACCTCAAACTATGAGTACAAATATAGGTGTTAAAGGGGATTCTGGTGAAGGCTCAGAAAGAAAAGAGGTGCATAGTACAGAAAGCACTGTCTGCTAACTTAGAAGATACAGGTATACATTGAAGAGCATATTTCTAGAAACCTGCCTGTGTGTGTCTTAGTTAGGGTTTCATTGCTATGAAGAGACTCTGTGAACATGGCCGTTCTTATAAGGGAAAGCATTTAATTAGGGCTGGCTTACAATTTCAGAGGTTTAGTCTGTCATCATCATGGCGGGGAGTATGACAGCATGCAGGCAGACATGGTGCTGGAGGAGGGGCTGAGAGTTCTACATCTTGATCAGCATGCAGCGAAAGAGGACTGTGTGTCACACCGGGCAAAGCCTGAGCATAAGAGACCACAAGGCCCATCTCCACAGTGACACACATCCTCCAACAGGTCCACACCTCCTAATAACGCTGCTCCCCGTGGATCAAGTATTTAAACACACGAATCTATGGGAACCTTGCCTACTCTAAGCACCTGGTGAAGTTTCATCAGAGAGAAAGGAGGAAGGAAGTGGGGCATTGTTTCCCGTGAGTTGGAAAGAGAGTGTCTGTGTGAGTGTTTATTGGGGAAGATTCTACACAAAGCGTTAAAGGCATGGTCTGCTGAGTCCTCGCTGGGAACGGAAAGATAAATTAAAGCAGGACTATGAAGTAAAAAGCGAGCAGCCCTTGACGCAGTAGAAGAGTCAGCCTCTGCAGGCTGTGTGTGCTCTGGGAATTTGGCCATGGCTGCAGCCGGGCAAGTCCTTGCTAAAGAAGGTCAGCATGTGTTGTGCAACTTTTCCGGGGGTAATGGGAACAGATGTCTGTTTACCCCAGCCAGGATATCTATGGCTGACCAAAGTTACAGTTTCTCCCAAGTCTGGCTTGAGGAAACAGTGTGTTTATTAGGCACATTTAGAAGAACATGGGTGAGGAGTTATTTACAGCTTGAGTTAGAGCCTTCTCTCCCTGCCCCCCAGCTCCAAGAGCTGCATCACTGAAAACACTCACTTGAGACCATATGCAGAGTTACAGACAGTTGCGAGGGACACAAGAGAGTGGCTAGGATCTCAGGCAGGTAGGCGCCTAATGACTTTCTCCTCAACCTCTATGAGGGGAGAATCACCAGCCCCAATCTTAGGGTCACATTTGTGGGGGTAGGGGGATGCAAATGGTTGCAAATGTTAAGATGGAAATGGTTGTTTTGCTTGCAGGATAGCATCCCACAATAGCGTGCAACACAGAGACACAATCAAACCATCTTCATAGTTCAGGGACCAAGAATGAGAAATGATTATTCGGGAAAGGTGTGTGAAGACCTCTTGCAATGGCTTGGTCCCACCGTGACTTTCATGGGAGGCCAACACTTCTGGCTTGAGTGGAAAGGAGCAGACACTGGCTGAGAGGAAGGAAGGGGGATGTTGCTAGGAGAGCCACGAGGAGAAGCCAGGGGGTCAGTCACTGCCACAAAGCACCTGCTCAGAATCAACAGAGCAGGCCTTTTGTTTCCTGACCCATGCTCCTAAAGGGATGACCAGAAAACCCACAGAAACTGGGCCAGAGCCGTACAATTTGATGGTATTTCCCCTGTAGCCTTCGGACTCGCTCAGGAGCTGTATGGCCCCTTCCAGCTGCCCCCATGTGCTGCGGGGTGGATGTCTAGACCGTGCCTTCGTCAGTGCTGCGTTTTAGGAAAAGCTAACAGGTTCACAGATGGAAAGGAAGTGATCCCCAGGAAAACCGCACGCTACTCACTCCCGTGTCTGACGCAGATGATATTTAGGTGATATTTTAGATTCAGAGTTGGTGCTGGAATGGCTCAAGACATCAGGGTGGGGGGGGGATGCTGGGATTGGCTGCAGTGCATTTTGCTTATGATGTAGGAGATGGATTTGGGGGCCCAGAGGATGGAAGGTTGGTCATATGCTGACTTATACGATTTTCTGCCACCTGTTACATGTACTAATTGGAACCCTAAAATCTTGCAGTCTAGCATCTGAACTTGGGAAAATCAGGTTACTGCAGATGTAACTAATAGGTGAGGATGGAATCCCAGAGAACAGTGTGCTCCTGAGTTGATATGTCTGCTGTCTTTACAAGGAAGAGAAACTGGATATGGATGTGAACTACGGGTTGCATTGGGGAGATTATTTCTGTTCATCTCAAATGAGACAGCAATGACAGGCCAAGGAAAGGTTCCATCTAAACCCAGTGAGGTGGACCTATGAGTTTATTGGAGTGGCCCACAGAACACAGGTGATCAGGGAGCATCATCACTGAAAAGCCAGACCCCTCCTTGTGTGACAACTCAGGGAAGTTTTGTTAACTGGAGTCCTCTAGATAACTTTCAGTCAGCGACAGTGTGGAAGAGTCTCCTATCTCCCCGAAGCTGTCTACTGCTTCTAGAACCTCAGGTAGGGCCCCTCTGAGTCTCTAAGTCTCCTTTATGGGGAATCTCACTAACCTCCCTTCCCCCTCAGGAGGGAATATTCCAACCAGAGGTAACGAGCACATAACCGCAAGGAAAACACAATATAGAGAGACAGGTGAAGATTCATTATTATTTTTGCAGTAATGACATCATAACTCCAGCCCCTGGGAGCCTGGTGCAAGAGACTGGTGGGTCTGTGCCAGCCTGGGATACATAGGTGTAACCAGACCCTTATGTAAGACCGTCTCACCTCTAAAGGACAGTGTATTTCTGTTCAACTATCAAGTTTGTGACACTTTGCTGAGGCAGCCATGGCAACTGATGTTAAAAAAAAATAATAATATGAGCTCATAGCAAGTAACACAAACTGTGCTCTGCTCTCTATTCTCCCATCAACAGCACCATTATTACAGCACATTTCCTTCTTGTATATCTTAAAAACTCATAATACATTGCTATTAATTTTTATTTCAATAGACTTGCCTTTTAAGGGAATTAGCATCTGTGCTGACAGTCTTACAGTGTAATGTATCTCACTGTTGGTTTTTAAATTCATAATTGCACAGAATAACGAGTTTCAGGATGGCATTTTTGTGTGTCTGTATCACGCCATCCCTGGCACACTAGGTTGTCCCCTCGCTGTCTCCCACTGGTCCCCTTCTCCCCAGGAGTCTGCCTTCATGTCTGTTCTCTATGTGTTAGGTTCCTCACACAAAAGAAGATATGTGATGCTTGCTTTCTGAGTCTGGCTTATTTTGCTTAACAAGATGATCTCCAATTTTTGTCTGTCTTCCTGAAAACAACACAATTTCATGCTTCTCTGACTTTTAGTTTTAGGGCTGGGTATCAAACATATGGCTTTGCTTCTGCTGGACAAGCGCTCCTCCACTGAGATACGATCCTAGGTCAATTTCACCCTTTTTACTGTCTGAGTAATATTTCACATATACTGTGTGCGTGGTATACAAGTATACACTTGCGCCAGCACACACACACCCCACACACACCACATTTTCTGTAGCCATTTGCCTATTAAACTGTTTCTGTAACTTGACGAACTGTGGCCAACATTTCTGCAGCAAACCTGGACCAGCAGGTGTCTCTGGAATACGGAGACTTAGCTACCTTTTTGTGTCATCCCCGGCTGTGGTATGTTTGGATCATGTGACGATTCTGTTTTTAACTTTCATAAGAACCTTCATGCTGGTTTCCATAGTGGCTACATTAATTTACATTCCCATTAGAGATATATAAGCACGTCTTGCCCCCTTAATCTTTAATCACATTTTTTTTCTTGGTGATAATTATTCCAACTCAGGAGAGAAGGAATTTCCATGTCATTTTGATTTCTTTTCCCCTTCTAACTAAAGATGTCAAACATTTTTATGGATCTTTAGGAGCCATTGGGTTTCTTCTTTTGACAAGTCTTCACTTCATTTGCCTGTTTATGCTGTTTTCTATTTTGAGTTGTTTAAATATTCCGGATATTAATCCCCTGACACACGAATCCCTGGGGGAGGCTGCCTCCGATCTCATTTCCTCTGTTGTGCAGAGGTGTTTGTATTTGACGGCGTCCCATTTGTCAGTCCCAGTTTGCATTTCCTGGACCATTGAGACCCTACTCAGAAAGCCCTTGCCTCTGCTCCTAGAGTGAAGGGTTTCCCCTCTAGCAATCTCCAAGCTTCAGGTCTCAGGTTGAAGGCCTTCCATCCATTTCGAGTCTCTTTTTCATACAGACAAGAGGTAGAGAGCTAGTTCCTAAGTCCTGCACACGTGTACACTCAGTCTACCCAGCATGGCTGTTTAAAAGACCGAGTTTTCTCCAAAGCACGCATTGGGGACCTGGGTTGTGAGTCGGCTGACTGTACATGGAGGGGTTTATTTCTGGGTTCTCCTTCAATTTCAGTTGGTCTGTGAGTTACATACTGGATTTTTTGGTATATGGTACAAAAAAGTAGTTCTAAGGGGGAAGTTTAGAGCTATTGATGGACCTACATTTAAAAAAAAAAAAGACCGAGACCTTACATAAATAACCTAATGATGCACCCAGCGCTGTTTTGATTGGCTTTGAAAAACCCTTTTGGAGCAGGGCAGTCTTCTCTCACACGGGCCATTTTTACTTCCACATCTGTCTGGTAGCTGGATTTTCACACCTGCTGTCTGATTTTCTATTAGATTTTCTTCTTCTTCTTTTTTTTTTCCTCTTATTGATTTGTGGTTGCACTGTATACTTGCCAAATAGGAGCCCTCTGAGACATTCCTTATTTATGGCTGTTATCCCTCTTTCTCTCTGGGCTCTCAAAATGAATAAAAGTCTTAATTTCAATGAAATCAAATTTATATTTTCCTTTGAGATAAACTCTTGAAGTCTTATTTCAGAAATTCTTTCCGACGAGGAGGTCTTAAAGATATTCTTGCATTTTTTTTCTAAAACTTATATAACTTCTTTTACATGAAGTATTTCATATATTTAGAATTGATTTTTCATTCTGATTTGAGACAATATCAAAGTTTACGTTTCTTCTCTAACACCACTAGCTCTGCTCTGAGGAACACTTCAGAAAAGCCTTATTCTTTCCTTATTTATTTATACATTAAGTTCCCAAACATTTATGGGTATGTTTCTGGACATTCTAATCTGTCTGTCCCTCCCAGCAGGTTTTTTCATAGATTTGTGCCTTCAATAAAACAGCATTGTCATAATTGCTAGAACTGTATAATACATTTTACATTTTGATACAAGAAATCCCTTGCACTAATTCTTCCTTGAGGGATGCCCTTTGTTTTGTTTTTTTTGGGGGGGGGTAAATTTCCTAGCTTATTTGTCAAATTTCATTAGAAACCCCATTGAATTGTGACAGAAATTGCATCACTCAGTGAGTTACCGGTTTTCCTTCTCCTGGCTGTGAAACATGTCTTTCTCCGTTTGTTTATATCTTTTTGGAGTTTAGTATTTTCCCCCTGTCCTGCATAGTTTTATTTTACATTTCCCTTGCATTTGAGTGTGGTGTTTGCTATGAAATTCTATTTGTTTGTCTATCTATCTATCTATCTATCTATCTATCTATCTACCTACCTATCTATAGATGATATATCAATCTATCATCTACCTATCATGTATGTATGCATGCAAGTTTGTATGCATGTATGTAAGTGTATGTACATATGTATGTGTTGATCCTTTCATCTATCTATCATCTATGTATTTATATATCTATCCATCCATCTATGTATATCTATCATCTATCTATCTATCTATCTGTCTGTCTGTCTGTCTGTCTGTCTGTCTGTCTGTCTATCTATCCATCCATCCATCCATCCATCCATCCATCCATCCATCTATCTATCTATCTATCTATCTATCTATCTATCTATCTATCTATCAATCATATATCTAATCTGTCTGTCTGTCTGTCTGTCTGTCTGTCTGTCTCCTTAAAGCATTGGTATCCTCTGTGACAGGAATCTTCAAGTCCCTTTGCATAATAGTTACTTCTGTGTTGCTGTGACAGAATGTTTGACAGAAGCAACTTAGAGAAGGAAAGGTTTATTTCTAGCTCGTGGATTCAGGAAGTTGCAGTCTATAGTGGCAGAGAAGACAGGTGGAGAAACTCAGCTGCAGGCTGTGGGAGTGGGAGGTTAGGGTGAGGAGGCTGCTCACACCACAGAGGACCAGGAAAACAAGACAGCAAGACCAGACGCAGCTGCTTTAAATCCTCCAAGAATAATGTTGGTTTTGTTTACTCTTAGACTCTGTTATACTTTCTAATTTTTCATGTGTTATTCAACTGCTTAGGATTAGAATATAGTTTTTACTTGTTAAAAAAACACACTTAAAGTGTTCTTATTTTAAATTTAATTTCTACAAATTTAAATAAATTAACATGTTCTCTGCTGTCAAGTTATTGAAGCCACTAGATCAGTTTAAAGAAGTTTCCTTCTATTCTTCACTTACAATAATTGATTTCAAGTAAAGTGATCAATGAAAGCTGAATTATATTTAATATATTTCCTCCTCTCCTGAGATAATCACATGCTGTTTCTCTCTTTAATCTCTAATGATGTAAATTATATTTATTGATATTCTGCCTCATTAGTCATTTGCTATTATTCTGTTTAAAATTTTTATATCAGTACTTATGAATGAAGAACTGTGATTTCCTTTTATTTTGTTGCTCTTACTGGCTCCATGTGTTAAGGGCTAATAAGCCCATAAAAGGAGCCACAACACCCAGGGTAATCTTGGAATGGCCTGTTTGTTAAACGTTTAAGGCAATGCATATACTTTTATTTCTGGGTCCTAGGTTTCTGATATGGGACACTCTTAAGATATTTGGTGTTCCTCATGATAGAACTGTTTATACTTGCTGTTTAGTTTTGGCAATTTTAAAAGTATATATATATATATATATATATATATATGTATGTATATTTTAGTATAATTTAATAATAAAATTCCTCACTAGCTTCTTGCTCTGTTACATCTGCCATGTTACCCATTTATATATCAAATTTATATATCAAATGTCTTTAAATTTCTCTCAAGATACCTTACCGTCTACTTGGCAGTTAGTTCAGTCGTTCTGAATGAAGCCTTTATGTCTGAAGTCTTTGTTGAATCTTTCTACTGTATTTACTCAAGCTTTGAATGACTCGTTCTTCTGCTTACTCTTATCGTACTTGTGGTGGTTTGACTGAAAATGGCCCCCAGAGGCTCATATACTTGACTACTTGGCCCCCAGTTGGTAGAACTATTTTGGAAGGATTGGGAGGTGTGGCCTTGCCAGAGATGTGCCACTGGGGATGGGTTCTGAGGTTCCTAAAGACGCTAGCCATTCCCAGCATGCTCTCTTTCTCTGCCCCCTGCTTCTGGCTCAGGATGTGTTCTCTCAGCGGATGTTGCTGCCGTGTCTTTGCTCCACCACCATGATTTCTGATGCCCTGAAACAGATAGCTAATGAAACGCTTTCTTTTCTAAATTGCCTTGGTCATGGTGTTTTGTCACAGCAACAGAAGAGAAACTACTACAGGTTTATTTTAGTGTTTACTATTTATGTCAGAATAAATTTATTTCATTAATGTGTAGTCTTCTCTGTTAATATAAACATTTCAGTCTACACATTTTCCAATCAGTATTATTTAGTTGTAGACACATGACTGCCTTATGATGTTTTCAGTATGGGTTAGTTTTAGGCACTTTAAAATTTACATTCTCTTTTTGGGACATATGAGCTATTGAGAAATCTGAGTTTTGATCCTGAAATGAATGTTTTTGGAGTTATTGATTTGTTACTATTTTAAATTAATTGCATTATGGTCGTTAAATACAGCCAATGTTGTACAAATTATTTGAAATTTGTTTAGACTTCATTTGAAGGTTCCTTATTAACATGAGAAAAATGTTACTAGCTATTTGTTGCCATGGAGTTCACTTATATCAAGCTTTTAAATTTTACATCTAATGTATTAGGGCCTGGATTAAACTCTAGAAACACATGCACACACACACACACACACACTTTCATATAATGAACATTCCTACTGACTTTTCTTTTGCTTAAGATATTTATTGCTATATTATAAGCATGCTTTAAAACTCATATTGTAAAGTCAAATTTATTACAGTTTTCTTACAGTTCAATCTACTGCATTTTATTTATTTTGAAGCAGTACTGTATACTCATGCAAATTTAGAAATGTCAAATCTTCTTATCAGTATGTGATGACCCTTCTTATGGCTAGTCATGCTTTCTGTCTTAGTCCATTTAATCAGATAAGACTAACAGAGCCAAATCAGCCTTCTTCAGTTTCATTTCTAGTTGGAGTATTTTTTAATCTTTCTGCATATTTTAATCTTCTGTTTGATTGTGGTTTCTTTCTGTTTTATACACAGTGTAGATATGAGCTGTTTTAGGTCAGCAAATTGGCTTAAGCAGTAATGGCAATTGTTGCCAAGCCTTGGAACAAGATCTTTGGGACACATGTGGTGGATGAAGAGACCTGACTTCTGCAAGTACTCCTCTGATTTGCATGTGTGTGTGCACATAACTCATGTGCAAAAACACACACACACACACACACACAGCCACACACACTCATAGTCACACACACGTACAATCACCCACAGGAATCACATACACAGTCACAACACATGTAGACACACAATGTCAAAAGAA
Organism: Mus musculus; assembly: GCF_000001635.26. Taxonomy (NCBI): domain Eukaryota; kingdom Metazoa; phylum Chordata; class Mammalia; order Rodentia; family Muridae; genus Mus; species Mus musculus. Next base: position 127,881,427 of record NC_000070.6, on the reverse strand, counting down.
AATTCTAGAAGGGGCCTGTTCGTAGTCTGACACCCTTTTCACTTTGAGGAGAGCATTTGTTCATTTTGCACTTACTTGGATCACTGGTGGGGCTGGAGGTGTCCTGTCATTGTATTCTGTGCTTTCTCTTGGGGTTACCTGACATGTTGCCTTCTCTGTTATACCAGTTTGTTACCAGCAGGGCCATACTATGCAGCCTTAGGTAGTCATAAGCTTGTGTAGTGCAGGCTGATTTCAACCTCGCAGAGATTCACTTGTCTCAGCCTCTGAGTGCTAAGACTGAAGGTGTGCACCACTATGCCTCTCTCCCTTCTATGTCCGTGCCTTCTTTTAGACTGATTGGCTCCCCCCGCCAAATTTAATCACTGTCCTCAAATAGTATGAAAAGTATGTGGAACCTTAGAAATTCTGTCATTTTAATGTACAAAATAAACAAAATCTATAAGGCATCTAGGCAAGTGACTAAGGAATTTAATAAGACTGTAATAGTCTTCTTCCTGGATAAAGACCATTATTGTCCAATACTTTTCTTTAATATTCTAAACTAGATACCATCATTGTTACCTTCATTATCTGTGCATTATTCATTTGGATTTATCTATCTGTTCCTGTCTATTTTTCAGCTCTGAAAAGTCCCAAGTTTCCATCAGTGTAGACGTAGAATGTCTCCCACAAGGTCACGGTGACACTATTTTGGAAAGTGGTGAATCCCTAAAGACTTAAAGCTTAGCTGGAGGAAATGGGTGTTGAGGGTGGGCTTTGTAGCTCACAGCCTGGCTCCCACATTCTACCTTTGTTTTGCATCCTGATCTGCTGAGATGTGAGCAAGCACACCTGCCCTGATCCCTCCCCGATCCTGATGGGCAAGCACATCTCTGCCCCATCCCTACCGTGAAGTGAAAACTTTAAGGGTCCTTTGGAAAGTCAGTTGTGTTGGATGGGGCAAACATATGGAGAAATGTTTTATTAAAGTGGAAACAGGTGTGAAAGACTAAGGCAGATTCATGAAGGAAGGTTTCACTGCAGCAGACCCAGGAGAGAGGATGTTCTGCTAAAGCAAGCACATGAAAGGACATATGATGGATTCTTTGCTAAGGACACACATGTATTGGTCTGCCTTACATTGCGTAGTTGAGCTGCATTTGTTTGGTCTCCATGGAGAAAAACACACTAGAAAACTTCTGGTGGTGTGCTACAGTTTCTTGCCACTTCTGCAGACTGAGATTGATTGGCAAAGTGAGTTCAGTTGAGACAGACACATATGCTGATGGAAGACACGTGAAGGACACATGATGTTTGGAGAGAGTATAAAAGGACTCAATGGAGAGTGTTGGAGCCTGAGCTAGGCCTGCTTATAGAGCTAGCTGTGCAAGGCTTGCGGGTCTAAAGTCTTTGCTGATCTTCACTTCCCTGAAAGTGGCACAGCCAAGAACTTCTCCTGGTGTTCCTCTGGGTCCCTCCTGCTGACTCCTGCTAAGGCTGAGAGGTCTGGCTGTCTCTGCTAGGTATTGCTACTGTGGCTGATTCCTGTTTGCTCTCCTGACTCTACTGAACTGGACTGCTGGGGTATCCATGAAGTGTTTGTGAGTGGATTGAGCTGCCGCTTCTAACTGTGGACTGAACTGCTAATTTCCAGACAACACAGATGGGAGTTGCTCCAAAGAACCTTTCGATAAAGATCCACTTCCCTCCTTGACCCTCGGTATCCTTTCTTTTCCACTACCTCTGGTGGGTGTTAGTTTACAAGGGAGGTTAAAGCATTTAAGAACCATCATTAAAAATAGGTTTTGAGATAATGAAAGTTATACTACCCCATCCTGATGGCCAAGTACACCTGCCCTAATGTCTGCCTCATCCTGATGGGCTATAATCTTCAACTAAATGAGCCCAGCTAAGTCCACCCTTCCTTAAGCCACCCCTTGTCAGAGCTTGTCTATCACCGCAAGGACAAGTAAATGGACCATCTTTTGGATACCGCCTCTCCTCCAGGCTGTATGTGCTGAAGGATAGCAAGAGACAGGCATGACTTGCAGAAACAAGCATAGTATCTGAGCAGGACCTTGCACCGGTTGTGTTCTCCACAGTGGGGCAAGGAGTTCTGATTCCAAGGCAGACGCTCAACCTTGGACTGTGCCGAGCATGCTTGCCTCTAAGTTAAAAGAACATTGGTAGGTCAGGCTCGCTGTCTTATCAAGTTAACGCTAAGCAAGGTAATCAGAGACGGGTCACAAGAGACTTGAAGCTGCTACAGGGACACTCAGCCTGGACCTCCAGCCTGCCCACTCAGCCCCTGGGGGGAGGGGGGTGTCACCGCTATGCATGTTCTGTAGGCCTTGTCTGATCTTTAGATTACCCAACCTATGGCAGCGTGAGAGGCTTTCAGGCTTTGCAAGCAGGAATGCTTACTGCAATACCTAAGCCTTTCTGAGTGCTGCTGTGAGATGTTCCATCTGAGGCTCATAAAGCAAAGTGCAAAAGTAGGAAATAGAAGTGGTGGGGGGTTGGGAGACGGGGGAAGAGGAATGGAATGGAACGAGGAATGGTCAGAGGGTGGACGGGGAGGGGTATAATGACTGGACTAAAGAAATACTAAATTTATTAATAAAAAAAAAGAGTGGAAAAAAGAAGAAACAAAAGTGCAAAGAAATAAGAAAATACATTCCCAGACCCTAGCAAAACCAGCCTGTAGTTGGAAAGCCAGCTCACAGGGTATGTCATTTGTGGACCATGACATATTTTCTAATTGCACAGGGAGCTCCTGGCCTGCTTTACATTAGCCCCTTGAAAGGGTAGTCACCTCCTCTCCCTGTCATGTCTGTGAGCCAGCTCTCTTGCTATATAATCATTGCATGTATTGAGTTTTTACATTTTGTGAGACCATAATTGGATGGGATTTTTAAAGAGAGCTGACATTTATTGAATATTTTACAATGTGCCCTCTTTTTGTATACACACAACCTTATTATTTCAACTACACAGCAGCCATAAGAAAACAGAGCAAAGAACCTCATTTTGCAAATGAAGAAACTGAGGTTCGGTGGACAGACAGAACTTAGGGGCCAAAATTTGAGTCCAGGTCAGTTAAACCAAACTATCATATTTGTGTCTTACCGCCATGCAAGATATGCACAGGGAATACTGAAGTAAACAAGTCATTAGAGAATGTTTCAGACGTGAATGGTAGGGAATGTCTACCCAACAGGTGCACACTGCACTTTAGGGGTACCTGTTGCCATGGCTCCAAAATCATGAGGCAGGAAGTTTGGAGAACAAAGGGGAGCATCCTCCCTCACTGTTTTTTGAGGGAAGTTGTATAAGAAGTCTTACACGCATTCGCGACCGGCCAGGAAGAACGCAGCAAACCGGAATCTTCTGCGGCAAAGCTTTATTGCTTACATCTTCAGGAGCCAGAGAGCAAGAGAGCCAGAGCAAGAGAGCAAGAGAGAGAATGGCGAAACCCCGTCCCTTTTTAAGGAGAATTATTCTCCGCCTAGGACGTATTACTCCCTGATTGGCTGCAGCCCATCGGCCGAGTTGTCGTCACGGGGAAGGCAGAGCACATGGGGTGGAGAACTACCCTTGGCACATGTGCAGATTATTTGTTTACCACTTAGAACACAGGATGTCAGCGCCATCTTGCAACGGCGATTGTGAGGGCGGCTTCCTACATATCCCCCTTTTCTTTTAATAAGAGCAATAGGCCACCCATATTAATGAGAGTGGAGATAGAGGTCAAATCCCCAGTGTGCAGGTAAAGGAGCCATACACATAACCTCCTTCCAGGCTCTTCACCCAGAGGGGTCCTGGTCTGGTCCCGTGTCGTTTTACCTGGGGAGAAGGACACTTGAACACTCAACCTTCTTGAAAGATGACATGTCTCCCTAGAATAGGCTCATATATGCCGCAGAGCCCTTCTACTGCAGTGCTTAGCCGTGCAACTCTCTCGGGCTGCTGAAGCACACTCACTCTATCCCGTGCAATGAGACTAGCCTCGTGGGGTGCAAGAGCTGAATGGCCAGCGACCTATTGCTTAAGCATAGATAACCATATATCAGGGGAAGCACCATGTTCTAGAGCTGCAAGCGCCTGGGCAATAACCACCTTGTCTCTCCTAGTTTGGGCCTTAAGCTTACAGACCAACCAGAGAAGCAACACTAATCCACAGCAAAGTGTATCTCCAAATAATATCAATCCCACCCATTCTTTAAAGAAGGAAAATGCTGAGGAGATCCAATTGGGTAATCCTTTGATCAGGGACAGGTCCAAGCGCATGGAGTTGACCTGAATGATGGCAATTCTCAATTCCCGAAGGGTCTGTTCAAATTCAGCCGTCCAATTCTGTAGCATATACTGAGAAAGACTTTTTGACAAATTAGCTGCCCTAGTAAATTTCTCATACTGAATGGAAGTAACAGACAATCCCGGAAACTTTTGTTCACATCCCAGCTGAGCTATTTGCCATAATACATCTAGTTGTTCCTGGACAAGATCTATGCGTTGATTAACCAGCATGAGACCTCCCTGTATCTTGACATTAGCTGAGGCCTGTTTATCTATGACTGTGGTCACCGAGGCTGACAATGTGTTAATGGTGTCAGTCATCTGGACCTGTCCAGACAGAGCCAAGGCTGTCTGAACAAGGCCAAACCCAGTTCCTTGTTAGTGGTAAAAAAGCAGGGGAATACTTGAGCATTATACATCACCGGCATTGGGAGTGGAAATGTCGACATTATCTCCCAACGCTGCTCTCTCTTTGTTATTGTCGCCCTGGACATCACCAAGACGAGGGACATCAGTATTCCCTTGGTCAGTCTGGATTTTTCGGGTGAGTCTTTCTGGTATCCAAAATGGGTTGTTTTCATTCTGTGGAAAAACACAAACAGCTCCCCTGGATCTTATCAAAATAGGATCCGGGCCATACCATTTATTATCAAGGACATTTTTCCATTTAACCATCTCATTGGGCCTATCTGGCTCTGAACAATGACGTTCAGCCGCAGTATGGCCATGAGCATCAAGATTTTAAAAATTGAGTGTAAAAAGTGCCATAGACACAGACACTCTTGGTACTCGGGGTAGAGCCTCGACTCCCCCCTTCTGTTTTAATAGATAGGATTTGAGGGTGCGATGCGCACGCTCAACAATACCCTGTCCTTGAGGGTTGTATGGAAGTCCAGTCAGGTGGGTCACATCCATCTGACGGCAGAACTGCTGGAATTTTTGAGATGTATAAGCTGGTCCATTATCAGTCTTAAGGAGTTTGGGTTTCCCCCAAGCACTCCATGCCTCAAGGCAATGTTGAATCACATGTGAGGCTATTTCTCCGGTTAAAGGAGAAGCAAACATGATGCCAGAGCAGGTGTCAATAGAGACATGTAAATATTGATTTCTCCCAAAGTAGGAAATATTCGTGACATCCATTTGCCAGACCTGTAATGGCCTGACGCCACGGGGGTTTACCCCTACATGAGTAGATAAAATTTGACAACAATCTAAAGGCATTATTAAGTAATCAGAATCATTTCCAGTAGAACCAATCCCTCTGGCGGCTGGAGGAATACCAGAGGAAGGAAAAACAGCCATGTAGGCTTGGCAAAATTATTAGTTGAGCTATTCTGTCCCCTTGTGATATAGAAAAGACAACTTGAGGACAAGAACAGAGAACCTGAAGTTCCCCTTTATAACCCTGATCTACAACTCCAGGGTGGACAATAAGACCTTGTAGGCTGCAAGAGCCTGCCTCTGTCATTCTGGCCACAAAATCTGAGAAGGACTCCTGAGGTCCCTGGACGATCTTTGTTAGTTGTCCAGTGGCTTCACCTGCTCGGGAGAGCGCCTTCCAGGCCCTAATAGCCTTTTCATCTGATTCAGAACTACTAAGAACTGGCTCCTTGAGCTCATCTAGTGATGAGTATAGGCTCCTTCTCCTAGAAACCTCCGCTGATTGATCTTTTTTTCTTTTCTTTTTTCTTTTCCTTCCTTCTAATCTCTCCCCAGCTATTCTTACCTGACCTAAACTTTTCCTCGGGTTCAAGACCCGTGGAAAGGCCTGTATACTTATTTTGTGTACCATATTTCCTCTTTGCTCCTACTCTCTCTCCCCGCTTTACTTCTGATAGATTGCTCTGAATTTCATCCAGAATTTTCAGCCCTGCCTTAACCGCTTGATAACATGTGAAAAGGAACAAAAAGGCTCCTAACACTAGAGAAAGTTCAAGGCCAAACATACCTTGTAAAGCTATTTCCCACTTTACTTCTGATAGACTGTCTTGAATTTCGTTAGAAAGTTCAAGGCCAGACGTACCTTGTAAAGCTATTCCCCACTTTACTTCTGATAGACTGTCTTGAATTTCGTTAGAAAGTTCAAGAACAGACTTACCTTGTAAAGCTATACTTACGGGTACCCTGTTCCCCAGCTGAAGAGTTCTGAATTCACGCAGTTGAATCCTTCTCAACAGTCTGTGTTGCGGGAACACTTCATTACCACCATTCCCCAGCTGAAGAGTTCTGAATTCACGCAGTTGAATCCTTCTCAACAGTCTGTTTTACGGGAACACTTCATTACCATGACCCGCAGTTCTGGTTCCGGAATGAGGGATCTTCCTTGCGCCGGTGATGGTAACCGTCCCGGGTTTTCTCATCCCAGGATTTCTCGTCTCGGGTTTTCTCGTCCCAGGTTTCAGCACCAACTCTTACACGCGTTCGCTACCGGCCAGGAAGAACGCAGCAAACCGGAATCTTCTGCGGCAAAGCTTTATTGCTTACATCTTCAGGAGCCAGAGAGCAAGAGAGCCAGAGCAAGAGAGCAAGAGAGAGAATGGCGAAACCCCGTCCCTTTTTAAGGAGAATTATTCTCCGCCTAGGACGTATTACTCCCTGATTGGCTGCAGCCCATCGGCCGAGTTGTCGTCACGGGGAAGGCAGAGCACATGGGGTGGAGAACTACCCTTGGCACATGTGCAGATTATTTGTTTACCACTTAGAACACAGGATGTCAGCGCCATCTTGCAACGGCGAATGTGAGGGCGGCTTCCTACAAAGAAGAATAGTTTCTAGAAAATGGTGGACAATCCAGGAAGTTGAAAACAATAGATCCACAGAGGCCAGATGCTACTGTAAATGAATGGAACATGCTAAATACATGTGCACCATTAGATACTGGGTATCATCTGGGAGGCGAGGCCCACATCCCAGTTACCAGGCACATCCATAATCTACCTCTGTCCATTACTGCCCTGTGGGAAATCAAGCTACCCAGGCTTCATCTTCAGATCTCTCTAGGGTTCAGAAGTCTGGAGTTTTGAGTGACATCTACAGATTTGTCTCCGCATTGCCTGCCACTACAGGGAATGTAGTTTTCAGTTAGGTACCAGCACCACCCTGGTTTTCTTGTCCTTCTTAGCTCCATGTAGAGTTGGAGTGATAACCAGGTACCATTCTGGACCACAGACACAAAGGGTATAGTGGAAGGAGGGGAATCCAGACTTACGTTCCAAAGGAAGCACAGCATACCTGAACTGGAGGCTCTGTTCGGCACCCGCTCAAGCAGCTCTTTCCTATATCAGTTCTAACAAGGTTCACGAATACAGACTTAGAGAACAGACTGAATTTGCGTATCTTAGTTTTCCTATAATGGTGGCGGTGGGCATTGTATTTTGAGAGCATGGTTCCTAGAAAACCAAGAAAACCTATGGTTGCTTGAAAAATTATGAAATTGGTCCCAGAAGCCGTGAACTCCAGTCCTGGTTCTCGTGCTGAACCTGGTGCTATGAACGCTGCAGAGTCTTCACCAAGATGCAAAGTAAAACACGGCTTTCTCAGGACAGGAGCCCCATTGTTCTCTCCAGCAGTCTTCCCTTCCCACTTCTGCCTCTTTCTCTCCTCCTCACTTTCCAATGTCCAGCTCTGGAGAGACGTCATGAAAGATGGACAACTCTGCCTTCAGAAGGCCCTGCTTTTCTGGATTGTTCCATGCATCAGTGTTCCCTCCTAGGAGTCAGGCACTTCGTCCTACTTACTTGGAGGCTTTGCCATCTTTCTTTGCCTAGTGGAAGATGTATGCAGTTGACTGAGTAGAAGCTTTCCATGTATGGCTTGTGCCCGTCTCTGGTTTGTCCTCTCATCTCTCAGAATGTGCATATCACAGGCTGGGTATGGTCCTCTAAGAAGGAGGAGGCCCCTGGAATACAGAAGCTGGTCTCATGAGCACACATTTCATGCGTGTAACCTTGGGTCTTGGAGTTGTAACTCTAAGCTGACTGACACACTCAACTTTGCCACTGCTGGACTCTATGGTGCTACCCTGGCAACCGCTGATGACTTTGTGGAATGGGTCCTGTCTATAAAGTGGGAACCAGAGAAGAATAAGTTTCTACCATAGGGATATCTCAATGTAGTAGCAGTAGAGAGGTGGGTTAAGGGCAGGCAGTATTGCAGACAGCATGGTGTCAGGTAGATGACTCAACCAGAGAAATCAAGAGGACCGCCTTAAAGTGTCCAGTGTAGTCCAGTCACTCTCCTAAATTCCCAGGGACAAAAGAGCCTGGGAATGGATGCTTTTTCTTTCAGAGGGAATAGCTCAGATGACACCCAAGTCTAGATCTGCTGTGACAGAGGCTAGGAGCAGATGGCCCCTGAGACCCTGCTCCCTACTCCCTCCATCTATGCAACGGCCTCCCAAAGAAAACACAGACTCAATGTCCAGCCAATAGAAACCCTATTAGTGGTCTATTAGAAACCCCCCTCAAATGACCACTGCAGGTTACTTTGCTTGGAAAACCTGCATAGCAGAAATGGGCAGCCCCAGGGCTGAGCCAGTTTGTGGAGACCCCCCTCCTTCTATCTGTCCTAGGCATCAGAGGCAGCAGGGGCAGTGACTGGGGTCCCGACTGCCACATCCGCCTCGCAGTCTGCAGAGAATGACAGACTCAGAATGACTGATTTACTTGTGTTCTCACGTTCATCAGACCAAATGGAGAGCTCCCTCATCTGAACAGAGTGGATCGCCAGAGCTAATCCCGGAGTCTGTCTGGGGTAAGTGAAGCATGGGAGAAAAGTCATGTGCAGGAGGTGCTGCTGGGAAATAGATTGGTTCCAAGGAGAGATGAGAAAGGGTCAAATAAACATCCTGAACAAGGTTCCCAGTGCTGAACCCCACAGTTAAATCCCAATCAGTTTCCCGACGCTCCATCCCAGCCCTCTGCCCAGCCAGGTTTTGTTTTGTTTCTGTGCTTTCAATGTGTCTGTTTAGTCATAGCTAAGGCAAACGATTCTAGCCACAATGACCCTAACAAACTGCCTTTTCTGTCCCTGTCGTAATTGATGACTAAGGACCAGGCTCATTCTCTGATTGGTTCCCGCAGAGCATCCAGAACCTGATGCGTACCCAACACCACTCTAGGCCTCGGGGATGAGATAGCATCTGTTTCATGGGTGTCCAGTTTTCTAAAGTCTTCACATAGCCTCAATATTCCCAGCAGTGCAACAGCCAAAGCCCTGCCCTGACCCCAACTCCGGGGTTCCTTCGAGTTCCCCTCATATGTGTTTTCTTATTAAAGTTGGATTACAACTGTACAAAGCAAGGGCACTGAAGCCCAGTACCAAAGGCACCCTTATAGTAAAGGGACATTAAGACTCGTTGACACCCTGGGCCCTTGAATCTCATTTGAGTATCTCCTGACCTTGGCTGGGAAACAAAATCTCTGCAGACTCCCCAGCACTCTTCTGACAGAGTCCTTTCTTTAAATCTTGCCACATGACACAATGCAGTTCAACTTGGAGAAAACTATGTTAAGTGCAATAAGCCAGGCATGGGAGGACACAGATTGCATGGGTGCCTCTGGGGCAGAAACAGAAGGTAAAATGGCAGATGCCAAGGGCTGGGGGACGGTGAGGAGAGGAGATGTCATTCAACAGATAGAGAGTTCAGTAACATGAGATGAAGTATTAGAATTCTATAGTATCGTGCTCATGGATAATTCTATGCTACAGGGCTGGGGCGTGAAGGTGTCTAAAGGAATTGATCTCACATTATCTCATGCTACAGTAATAGCAATACTAAAAAGGCTACAGAAATGGCTCAGCAGTTAAAAGCACACTGTGTGTCTCTGGAGACTAGATTTCCCAGACAGCATCAAATAAGTAAATATGTATCCAGAAACCCATTGTGGACCAAGACAAGGTTCTGGAAGAAAGAGATGGGGTGACTTTATAGGACCTCTGGGCTGGGTTTTAAATACGATTCCTCTAGGAGGTGGTTGTATTTGAACTGAGACCTGGGGGATGACACTAACCCAAGTGCAGCAAGAATGGAGAGAGGGGGGAAATGCACACAGAGGGAACATCAAACATGAAGGATAAGACAGCAGAGAGACTCGTTAAGGTCAAAGATGAGAGACGAGGCCAGCATGAAAGGGATTGCAAGGACAGTGTTTCAGACTGGGATTGGAGAAGCAGGCAAGGTCAGCAAACCTCAGATGAACACGAAAATCTCTGCTGTGCTGTCTAAGCATAAAGCACACACTGCCTATCGGTTGCTTTGAAAATGGTTCTTGTAGCTCATGGGTTGTGAACAGACTGAAGGAAAAAAGAAGAAGCTAAAAGAAGACCCTGGAAGCTGCTAGGAATGGCAAAGATGACCAGACTTGTACTAGTGAAATGGCCATGGAGGTGAAGGCAGTTGATATCTGAGGTCACTTTCGGAGGCAGAACCTCCCAGACTTGACAACGGTTTGCACACCCAAGGCAAGGAAGGGATAACAAGACTTCCTCGCACTTAGGCCCGAGAAGCCCAGCCGCTGAACATTTTGAAGTCATGGAAAAGTTGGGAGAATCTTAGGCCCATGGGGACCAGACATCCCAGTGGGAATAATTGTTTTTCTGTACCTGGGACTTGGTGACCAGCTTGAAGGCTATAGCATAGCGTGCCAAGCAGAAATGGCAGGGGTGCAAGTGGCTAGGAATGGTAAGAAACACACTTTTCTGTGCACGAGAAAACAATTTTTTTAAAAAAGAATAAGTAGAGTCAAAAATTAAGTTCTTGTTTTCGCAGATGGTGTTTTCTTTTCTTGAAATAGCCACCATCTCCCCACACCTAAGGAAGCTGCTTTTCCCTCAGAAGGCAGAGAAACAACGAGAGTAAGGCTCAAAGGGCCGGTTCTTCACTATCTTCATCCCTCCCCAGTTACTGGCATGACCCTGACATCCAGGAACGGCAAGGCTTCCTGGCATCAGAGTGGGAGGAAGTGACATTAGCTAGGGTTTCGTTGCATTGCTTCCTGGGTTAATCCCACCATGACCATGATTTGGGGCTTGTGTGTCAGAAGGGCCCTCAATAAAATCACTGTCAGTCTGCATGTGGGCACATTACTGTCAATGTGAGCAACCTGACAGTCACACCAGAAGCTTGTGACATCCCCAAGGTCACAACCAGCTCTGCTTCCAGTCTAGCCTCTTCATCCTGTTCCATTAAGACAGGAGTGAACAGAGTGGAGCACGTGTCCTTGTGACATGGTGGAGCACCTTTTGGGTATATGCCCAGGAGCAGTAGAGCTGGGTCCTCAGGTAGAACTATTTTCATATTTCTGAGGATCTGCCAGATTGATTTCCAGAGTGATTGTACAAGTTTTCAATTCCACCAGCAAGGGAGGAGTGTTCCTCTTTCTCTGAATTCTTGCCAGCATGTGCTGTCAATTAAGTTTTTGATCTTAGCCATTCTGATTGGTGTAAGGTGGAGTCTCAGGGTCATTTTGATTTGCATTTCACTGATGACCTAGGGTGTTGAACATTTCTTTAAGTATTTCTCCACCATTCAAGATTCCTCTGTTGAGAAGTCTCTCTTTAACTCTGCATCCATTTTTATTGGCATTTTTTTGCGGGGGGTGGGGGGAAGCTGGGGGGCTGGGTGGAGGAGTCTAACTGATGCTGTGTTGTGCTGGCAGACAGGAGCCTAGTACAGCTGTCCTCTGAGAGGCTCTACCAGCAGCTGACTGAGACAGATGCAGATACAGTCAAGCATTAGACAGATGCCAGGGACCCCTATGGAAGAGTTGGGGGAAGGACTGAAAGAACTGAAGGGGATGGTAACCCCATAGGAAGAACAACAGTATCAACTAATCTAGACCCCTGGGAGCTCCCAGAGACTGATACATGCTGGTCAGAGGCCCCAGGCACATACGTAGCAGAGGCCTGCCTTGTTTGGCCTCAATGAGAGATGCACCTAATCCTGTAGAGATTTGATGCCCAGGGGCACCCTCTCAAAAGCAAAGAGCATGTGGGAAGAATTCTGTGAGGGGGGACTGGGAGGAGGCAATGCTTGGGATGTTAATTAATTAATTAATTAATTAATTAATTAAAAAGACATGAGATGCAGAGTTTCAATTCTGTTCTTGGGCCACCACACAGCCCACTGCCACTGTAGCGCTCCCTGCAGTCATGTGTGCACTCTCACAACTGTGAGCCCAATAGACCCCTCCTTCCTTAAGGTATTCTTGCTAAAGCAAGTGGGTTGTAGGAATGACCCGAAGAAAACAACACTGAATAAGGTATCCCAGGAATAGCCCCATAGCCAAGTGGCCTTAAGACTGGAAGATAGTTTGTGACAAGGAAGACTACTGGATCACTGACCGAGCCATCAGTCAGAAAGTTACAGAATCATGGAAACGTTTACCCCTCATGAAGGTGTTGGGAACACCTTCTTGCCTCCCTCGTGTCACTGTGTCCATTCTTACCCTCTCTTACTAGAGAATTATGTTCTTTTAAAAATATTTATTATTTTGCTTGTATGATTATATGTGCTTGTGTTTGTGTGCATGCACATGTGCATTGTGAGCACGTGTGCGTGTGCGTGTACGTGTGCGTGTGCGTGTGTGTGTGTGTGTGTGTGTGTGTGTGTGTGTGTGTGTGTGTGTGTGTGTAAATGTATGGGTGTATGCACCTGAGTACAGGTGTGTAAGGAAGTGGAGCTGGAGTTACAGGTGGTTGTCATCAGCATACTGGAGACTGAGCTCAGTCAATGTGTGCTCTTAATTTATGAATCATCTCTTAAGCCCTGGTTGTTCTTTTGAGACAGTGCTGTCCTCTGGCTAGACCAAACCTGAGCCACCAGGAAGCCTGTGGCTTGCCTACCCCTTGGATCAAATGCTCTTCTGAGATCCATCCACCAGATATTACATAACAGCCTCTACAGACGGACTCCATTTGTCCTGCTCCAAGACTGGGCATGCTCTGTTTTTGATGAATATGGCATGGGCATCATATCTCGTACAGAAGCCAGAAAGTGTTCAGTGCATCCCACCTTAAGAAGTGGGATCAGCCTGGCTACACATACCTGTCTCACAGACCCTATCATCTGTCATCAGCTAAGTGTCCTCTCTCTGAGGACCATGTTCTCACCAGACCTGAGGTAGAGGTGACAGACTGAGACACTGTCTCACATCTGCTTTGCTGTGGAGACTGTCAACTCTACTGAGATTTCTTCTTAGTGGAGTGTTGTTTTCGTCAGTATTGCTAGCTAACTTGTTTCCTCCACGAAGATCCCAAGCTGCTGAGAGAGACCTGCCCTCCTCACTCCCCAAGCTCCAGCCAAGTATGAAAATGCAGTCATTTGGTTCATTTAGATTTTCCAGATGTCGGATGTTGGGCAAGGGATGCTCCGTGATGACAGATGACAGATTTTTAAATTCCACCCACGTGTTTGATACTGTGCAGATGTAGGCATCTGGAAGCAGAGATTGATTTGTTTTATTAATGAAGAAGTCATGAAATAACACTGGAGAAGCCCGATGAGCCTCAGATGCCAATCTCCGTGCTACCGAACGGCAGCCACCTCTACATTTGCCTTTTTTCTACATGTTCCTCCTATGCACTGTCAGTGTGTTTGCTGCTGCTATAAGAGATTCCTGAGACAGAGACATTCATAGAGAGGATATATTCATTTTGACTCACATACTTGGAAACTGGGCAGTCCAAGAGCATGACCCCACCATAGCTCCATGTTCCTCTGGTAAGAGACTTATCCTGACATCACAGGATGCTGAAAAAGAATGCATGCAGGGGTGTGGAGAAGAGGAGGATGCGGAGGCCAGAGGATAGTCTCAAATGTTGCTTCTCGGGTGCTGTCTTAGTTAGGGTTTCCATTGCTCTGAAAAGACACCATGACCAAGGCAACTTTTCAAAGGGATGATATTTAATTGGGGCTGGCTCACAGTTTCAGAGGTTCAGTCTGTTATCATAGGAGGAAGTGTGGCAATGTCCAGGCAGACATGGAGCTAGAGAAGGAGCCAAGAGTTCCAAAGACAAACAGACTTCTAGGCAGCTTGGAGGAAGGTCTCAAAGCCCACACCCACAGTGACACACTTCCTCCAACAAGGCCACACCTCCTAGTCCTGCCGTGCCCTGGGCTAAGCATATTTCAACCCACCACAGGTACTCTCCATTTCTTTGCTCCCTTTTAAGACAGTGTCTTTTACAAGCCTGAAACTTGCATTTTGGGCTAAATCCCCAGGGAGCTGCCTGTCTCCTCTTGTCCAGGATGACAATGACAAGTACCACATGGTGCCACTTAAAAAGCCACATTTATTTATTGGTGTGTGATAAAGGTGAGTGCGTGTATGTAGGGCTCTGAGGCCATTGGGGAGTCAGTTCTCTCCTTCCACTGTGGAAGGAGCCTAACTATATAGGTTGTCAGGTTTGTATTGCGAGTCATCTTTCTGGCCCACAGTGAACTTTTGCATGCTTAGGGGTGGGGGAAGGGAGTTCAAGACAGAGTTTCTCTGTATATTTTCTTTTTTTAAAAATGTGGGTTCTGGGGCTTAAACTTAGGTCCCCATGCAAGCATTTCACCAACTGAGCTACTGCCCAGGCTAAGAACCTCCATCTTTAACCATTCAGTCTCCCAGAAGCTAATCTCATTCCATGCAAACATCATTAATTCTTCTTCACTACCTACCCGCTTCTCTCCCACAGGCTGTCTACATTGCCACATCAGGGACAAAGTGTCAGCATGAGGTTAAATGAAGAGAACCACAGCCAGGCCACAGCAGAGCCACAGGAACCTGATTGTAAACGTGATGTCCCCATGGCTTGATAGTTCCTTCACCAGCTCTTTCATCAGATGTGTTCTCCCCACCCCCACCCCTGCTTCCAAGTTAGTCTTAAAATGATGGATCTCAATGACTTCCTTCTAACAGGCCTTCAGAGTGGACATGCCATTTCTTGACTATATCCAGCAAGGGCACAGCCTTCAGCTAGCTGGCCACATTCAGAACCTCGGAGTTCAGTTATAGGTGGGCAAGTTAGTATTTGAATCCCAACCCCCTAGTCTCAGTTTATACATCTATGGATGGGTAGAAGTAACGTATAGGGCTGAATCTCATAAGGCTCATGGGATCAATGTTATGTAAAATATCAGTCAGGAAAGGCAGTTATTCTTTGGTCACATGCTTCAGTGGCTTCAAAAGCACAGGTTTATTTCTTCCTTGTGTCATATGTGTATTATGGGGTGACTGTTGGCAGGCAAGGGGCTCTAGGGGGTGTGACCCCAGTTATTGCAGTCTCCGAGGGTCCGGAAGCGACAAAGCGACTTTACAAGTTACTTGACAGTATTATACAGCCACAGCCACTGACAAAGGGAACCCGGTACAATGTAGTTGCCATCCCAGTGGGGTGGGCTTAGCTATTACTTGATAATACTCATAAGATAAATTTGTGGGAGGCTGCATTACTGTAATTTGTACAATATACACATGTGGCTCGGATTCCAAGAAGGATTAGTATGAGGACCTCTGAGAACAGAAGTTCAGGTTTCCTATGCACAGTGGTTCAGTGCTTGCATATAACTTACATGAACCCCCTTTGACCTCCATGTGACCTTCAGCGCACTCACAATACTCCATACAATGGAAATGCTACACAGACAGCTGTGGCATGTTAATGAGAAACAAGAAAGTTCAACGTGTTGTTAACGAACCGGCCTGGCAGAGCCGTTACACCTTGGTTGCAGACCCCCAAGTTGACATGACTTAAATAACACAAGGACTATTCTTCCTCGTGTTACGTGCATTTACAGATGAAAAAAATTCTGGAATGTTTTTGAGAGCGGTTGATTGGATTCATGGATGTGGATCCCACTGATATGCTAAGGGGTGACTGTCATCAAATGGCTTAATCGTTCCGCATAAAGTTCTTACTGCAGTGCCTGCTTCAGGGCCCTGTGGACAAGGGAAGGCTCAGCACTATTGACAGTGTTGTTACTTATGTTCTTATTTAGGACTCTCAGTTCTTTCTGCTGCTGTGGGTGGCTTTCCAATAAATACCTTAATGATGAAGTTTTGCCTCTGTTGTTTCCTAAATGATTATTTTCCAAGAGTAGGATTACAGCTTTGAAATTTGGTTGAGGGGGATTCAAATACTGGGTGATAGGTAAAAGACATGGTTAGTAAGAGGAGCTTTAGCGCAAGAATGAAGATCTGATTTCAAATCCGCAGAAGTGATGTAAAAAGGTAGGCATGGCTATGTGCATGCACATAGCCGGAGCTCTAGCAGTTGGAGACAGGAGTATCGCTGGGGCTTGCCAATCACCCAGCTCCAGGTTCAGAGAGACGCTCTAAGATAGAAAATGACAGCGCAAGATGCCTGACATTCTTTAGCCTCCTTATGCACATACCTGGTCACACATGTGTATGTTGACATATACACAGACTCCTTACATGGATGAAGAACCAAAGTTGGAAGTTTCACCTATGCTGGCAAAGACTTCTTCTAAGTTACATTTTTTTTTGGTGTGCCATGCTCTCGAGGGCTCCTATTCCTTTTCTGTCCTCTGATGAGAATGTAGACAAGCTACTCTTTATGTCTGACTGAAGTGTGCAGATTTGGACTTACTGAATTCTGACTCACCTGGTGGTGTCATTCCCGAGAGCTGATGTGAAGTTGAAATAACTGTTGCAGCTGAAATAGAAATGATGAGAAATGGTGTTCACATTAGATAGCTTGTGATGCTGTGGTATAGCTTTAGACCTAGGGTCTAGCCTGAGACTAGACGGGGCTTGTGTAGTTTGCCTTAAAGATAGCTTTGTTTCTGACTTTGAGCTCCCTAAGAATGTGATCCCGGTGTCCACTCCTAGGTGAAGAGATACAATGATGTATTAGACTCCAGTAGGCACGGCATAAACTTGAGATTCCTCCTCTTAAGAGGAAGCAAAACTGCATCGTGGCTTTTGTTAAGTGCAGTTGAATTGGAAAGAGGTTGCGGATTTGTCTATTAAATATTTAGATCAGTGATTTGCTATCCTCCATGGATATCAAGAATTACCTAGGGTGGGCAGACTTGAAAGCAAAGAAGTCTGAGTCCCACCCCTAGAGACTATGATTTAATTGGTCTGGACTGTGAGCTGACCATTGGGAGTGCTGAAAGTTCCCCAGATGATTCTAATAGCAAAATGTGACCACTGTTGACTAGACTGGTGGTCCTCAAACCTGCAGGTACTGCCAAAATTCCCTGGAGGGCCTATTAAAACTGACTGTAGGGAGACCCTCCCCTAGTGCTGCTGATTCTGTGTTCAACAGATGTAGGGGAACCCTGGGAGTTGACAGTCTCAAATGTTTACTGCTGCTGTGGCTACATCTGCTTCTGCTGCTGCTGCTGCTGCTGCTGCTGCTGCTGCTGCTGCTGCTGCTGCTGCTGCACAGTACCCACAGTGAGAGCCACCAGGGGCTGGTGACCTTGAGCTCTGTGCACATGTGCTCTGGTGAATGGCTGCAGAAGAGAACAGTCAAGGTGGCCCTTTGAGAAGCAGCTGAACAGACAGGACTTTCTCTCACAGCCTTCCCAAGTCACCATGGTAGAGGCTAGTTAGTTTGTTTTGGTGTTTTTGAGACAGGATCTCACTTTGTAGCAGTGGCTGGCCTTGAACCAGTAATCCTCTCACCTCAGCATCCCACACACTGGGATTACAGGCATGTGCTACGGAGTCTGGCAAACTCTCCTGTTGTTGTTGGTTTTTTTTTTTCCTTCTTCTTCCTCTAGAAGCCCGCAGCTGCTGAAGCACTTGGTTGAGATCTGAAGTGCTGGTCCTTCATCTTGTGGCCTGGAAATATCAGTCTCTCTCCCTCCATTCCCTCCATTAGCGTGGTTATTTGCCGCAATTTTTCCTGTCCACATGAGCTACAAAGTGCTGATGCTATGGTTGCACTCACTATCTGAAGCCTCTAGGACAGAGATGAGGGATCCTTGGGTCTCTGACCCAGGTGACTAGAGCCTGGGTGGGTGACTATGCAGAGGCAGCCCTAGGGTACACCCAGAAGAGGAGCGACCGGGCATCACTCTGGGTCCAAACAACTGATGGGAAGCCAGGTGGCCTTCAGATGCCTGGGCAACCCCGAGGAGATGGGCTGTGTGGTAGTGGGGGACTGTATGGAAATATGTGTTTGTGTGTTATCTGAACGGCTGGCTCGAACAGCCTGTGGCAGATCAGGAAAGTAATTTCATCACTTTGGATTTACTGAGGGAAGATACTCCATTCTACACACCTGCTTGGTCAGGCAGAAGTTTCTCAGATTCATCAACAACAAACTCGATGATGATGATGATGATGATGACGATGACGATGATGATGATAACAGCTCACACAGAGCATTGACCCAGGCCAGCCTGATCGAGGCTCAGAATTCCACACTTCCCACATTATCGAGAGTCACCAAGGAGGGATTTCCTTATCCCCATTGAATAGTTGAGCAAGCTGAAATGTGAGGTTGGGTGACTTGCTCTGTGTGACCCGGTTCATAGATCCACGCTAGCTCTCAGCGCTTGGGAGTCTGCCTGGGAGGAGGATGCCTGGTGATGGTTCACGGTAAGGAGCACGGCTGTTCTCAAAGTCTATAGTTAGGTTCTGTGGGCTGAGAGCTCCTTCCTGACCCAGGCAAAATTAGTGTGCTCACTGAGTAGCATTCCCTCTGCGGCCCCTTACATGGTGATACCTGGTTTCCTTTAGGCAAGGGAGTGAGTCTCTTCTGTCTTCTGTCTCTACATCTATGCCTCCCTCACCCCTGTATTATTACAAAGGTAAAGCCCGTTCCCCCCCCTCCCCCCACTACACATCTTTTCTAAAGCAGCCCCTCCTCCCAGCCTCCGGGACACCCTAGACACTCCCTCTGAGGAGCCTGATGGCTGCCTGGTTGTATTTGCTTCCTCTAACTCTCCAGCCACTGCAATCACAAACATCTCCCTGCCTCTTCCTTCTTTCTCACCAATCACCATCCCTGTGCCCATGTGACATGGGAGAAAAATAAAGACCAGGAAGTTGGTTAAGCCAAACAAAGTCTAGTCCAGCCCTGGCAAGTGTCAGCTGGGAAACGGTTCACAAGGGTGAGCAGCATCAGACAAGACCTAGCTCTGAGCCTCGGGGAGGGGGGTGCACTTGTTCTAATCTGCTCCTGTTACTGGGAGGAACTAGTAACGGCCGGCCAGGGCTAAGCACACTATCTGGCACAGAGAACGAGACTCAGCTGAAGGTGATTAGAGCCAGAACTACTGTGCTGATGATCCCTTCCCCGGCCTCAGTTTCCCGGGAGATGGGGCTGCTTGTTGTCGGAGACCTTTCCAGCTCTGACATCCTCTGACTCATGGGTACCACTGATTCATCTCCTTTGCTGCCTCCTCCTCATTACGCCCCATGAAACAACATACCCTCCTTCCTTTTGTCCTCGGACCTTTGTCCCATCATCTCTGCCCTGGGGTGGGGGTGGGGGAGTGGTGTCAGATATTTCAAGCCAGTCAGCTCCCCTTTGTGCCACCATCCGATTGCCTCGGATTTCTGAGGCACCAGAAGAGTAGGTAGTGGATATGAATACCCATTACATTGGGGAGGGCTTTTTCTTCTCTCTCTGACTGATGACAGCTAAATTACTGCTAAATATAGGCCCTGCATTTGCATGAATCTGCAGCTTGCCACAGCCAAGCTGGGGGTTTTATTGACAGCTGAGGCACCGGAGGCAGGCAGGCACCTGCTCGTACACCTCTTCCCCAGGAAGCTCCGAGTGGAATCAGGCGAAGGGAGCCCCTCCCTCACCTCCTTTCCAAGCCATGCACTCCTCTCTCCAAGCCCCCACTTCTGTTGGTTCCGATGACAAGAGGCTTGGGTTGTGTGTTCGAGTCCCCCATCCGCTATGTAGCTGTGTGATCCTGAGGGACCTACTTCTCTGCTTGCTCATCGTCCTCCAGCCTCAGTTTCCTTGATGGTTCGATGGGGCCGTAGAACACAGAATCCTATCTTACCGAGACCAAAGTTCTGGCTTGCTCTGTTTCAAGGTTCTGACTTGTCATGCCAACATGTTGAAGGGTTTGCTGTTAGGTTATTGGTAGAATCACATGCCAATCAAACTCAAGGCATGCGAAATGAGGCAGCTTTCTTTGTTACCTAATCCCTCCTTTTCCAAGAAGCCTGATCTTGCATAGATGTAAGGATGAGATGTCCCCTTTATGGCTCCCACCAGAAAAGATAACACGTATAACTGTGTTTATTGAGTATTTACAACACTGCAGGCATCTATCTCTCTGTCTGACTCCACATGGGTTAAAACCCTCAAGGAGCCCATGGAATAGGTACTGCTTCTAAGGCCCAGACAGCTTAAACACTTGCCTAAGGCTATGAAGGGTAACTCTCAGAGCTGAGATGGGAACCCAGTTGGCTGGGCTCAGCTGTAGCTCGGATGAATGTGATGTTCATGCGTTCAGGCTTATACCATGGCAGGGTGAATGATGAGAACCTGACCTGCAGACCGGACCCACGAAGCACACAGGGCACACCAGCAACAGAAGCGAAGCTGGAATTCTGTAGGGAAGAAGGGTAGATGAGAAGGTAGGCTTTAATTGGAGTCTTGCTGTCTCGGCCTGTAGAAGTCACCATAGCACAGTGTGTTCCCATGACCTCATTCCTTTGTATGCAGAGAGAGGGGTGGAGGGGGGAAGAGAGGAGTGGCTCTACAAGGGTTCTAATCTCCTACACAAGGGCCCAACCCTTATGTCCTCATTAACCCCAATTAGCCCCCAGGGGCTTTATCTTTAAATATCTTTACTTTATGTATTAGGGCATCAATTTATGAACTGGGGTTGGGTTGAGTCCTCAATTCATAGACACTGCTAAGTGCCTCTTTTCAAAGCAAGTGTCCAGTAAATGAGCTTGCTTCTCTCTTCCTCCTCCTCTAACCAATGATTGAATTATTTATTGTTGACCTGAAATGGGAGGCTAAGCTCAAGACACCACAGTCTACTATGGGAGATAAGTCAGGAAAAAGTCAAGTCACGACTCACGGTAACATTTGTTCAAGGGCCAAGTGCCTGGGCTCATTCAGGATGTGCCAGATGGGACAGAAGGACCAACTTCTCCTGTCAATCACGGTGGCCAATCTGTTGAACTTCCAGGCCTTTCCTAGGCTGAGCTGCAGCACTGCAGATCACAGTTAACTTGGGGACAGGTTTTTGGACCTCCAGAGCTAGA
Organism: Mus musculus; assembly: GCF_000001635.26. NCBI lineage: Eukaryota > Metazoa > Chordata > Mammalia > Rodentia > Muridae > Mus > Mus musculus. The sequence goes on along the minus strand of NC_000070.6, from coordinate 127,859,933 downwards.
CCATTTAAGGAGAGAAAAATCTCAGCTGGCAGAACCAGTTTTGGAGAGAGATGATTTTCTGGGCTTGGGGAAAGCTGGACTAAATGTGGATGGGGATCTGGCTTAAAGACTGTGACATCACCAGTAGATATTTAGGGAGGGATTCTAGCAAGGGGAGATAGCGCTCATGGGACGGGAGCCAGCATGCATGGATCAGGTTGGGCTAGTCTGAATCCAGGGTGTCAGCTGGCAGAGTGGTGGGTGAGCTGGAATTCCAGTGAAGACTGTGCAACATTACCGAAGCAGGGGCACTGGTGTTAAAAATCAGAGGCTAGGAAGGACCCGTTGCCGTGTGGAAGGAGCCAGAGCAAGGGTGGAAATGTGTTCCAGCTTCCTGGGGCTCATGATGCCCCAGGCGAGAGTAGGAGCAAGCTAGCCAGCAAGAGAGTCAACAAGAGCTGAGTCTATGTCCTTGCCAAAAGCGTGGTTGTTGTGGTGACAGAAATGCCATGTGAAAGGCCATAAAACAAGATGTCCCTGTGGTGTGACTAGAGATGCCAATTTAGTGCAAATGACAAGGGGGCAGATTGACACAACAACCTGGCTCTCAGCGCCCTGTTTGAATTCTAGACCTACACGACTGTGATCTTGGACAGTGACAAGAACCCTCGGTTTGCCATTTCCTCTTCCCCTGGTTATAGAGACCATCGAGGGTTACAAACCTTTAGATGCAAAGTATCCATGGTGGTCACACAGAGGGAGGGCATCACACAGCTGCTACCTCCAGATGGAAGCATTCCCTTGTGGGAGGAGGGGGAGGCTCCTGAAATTCCCATGAAAGTTATGGGACTCCTGAGGTCCCTTCTCAAGCAATAAACAGTTTCTGGGCAAGAAGAGACTTTTCCTCAAGTCGTGTAGGTGACCCTAAGAATTCCGTTTTCACAAGCTGTAACATATGCTGGGATGGGCTTCACACTAACGCAGCTATCCCAGAGTCCTCTCTGCTCCTGTAAGTATCCCCCAATAAACTGGTTGGTTCACTAACCTGGACTTAGATGTAGTTGGTTTTTGGGGTGGTGTTGGGTCCTTTTCTGACTGAGTGATTCTTTCTATGAATCTCCCCACTCCACAGAGGGAGACCCCAGGCTCTGCGGGTTTGCATCTCTAGAACAAGAGCTGGAGAAATGGCTTCTGTCCTGTGGGAGCCTCCTTCCAGAAGCAGCAACTCCCAGCTCTGGGATGACCATGACCTGGAGAACACCCTCTGAATGGAGGGCGACTTGATGGCCAGCTTCGGGGCAGGTCCTCTAATTCCAACTTCTCTTAGTCTCTAAAGCCTCTTCATGGAGCCCATTTCCTACCCAGATTTAACCAAAGGAGGAGTGTTGGAGCCTCTGATCCTACCCCAGCCTCCTCAGACCATTCAACTGATACCCAGGCTTGGCTTCTAGAGTCATTTCTGAGTGTTCATGAAAGTGTCCAAATTTTAGCTTAGGAGGTGCTTTTAACCCACTAGAGCCCAGGAGAAGAAATCCAGTCCTGGCAACACCAGTGGGCTTTCAATATGCTGATGACTCTTTGCAGAGAAAATCTGGAGGGCCTTGAGTTTGATGGAGTCACTTCCTAACTCTCTGAGTACTTCCTCTGTGTCACATTATCATACCCTCCTGCTCCTCCAACTAATCCCCCAAGGGCTGTCTGCTTTCTACCCGTGTCCTCAAGTCCCTCAACCCTAAGCAAGACCACCTGCCACTAATTCTCTCCCATTGGCCATTTTTCATCTCACATGATTTTTTTTTTCTCTGCACATCCTGCCTCCTGTACCCTGAGCTTGTGGAGCTAGCCTACCCACTCCCCCTTAGAACTTGTATTCACTAATCATGGCTGGCTTCCCTTGACTCTAGCGCTGCCCGCTCTAGCAGCATCCCTGCAGGTTCCATCTCCTGTGTGGCTGCATGACAGTGTCATCTCCTCAGCAGGGCCAGTTACAAGCCAACCTCTGCTCAGCCGTGTGGGTATGGGGGCTGGGCAGTTGGATGCAGGCAATGCAAAGGTCAGACTTGGTTGTGAAACACTGCCTTGTGTCAGCACATGTTCAAAGCTTTCCTCAAGTGGTCAATGACCCACCAAAATGTCACAGCCCAGCAATCAAGAGTCTTCTGTTGGAGACTGGAGAGATGGCTCAGTGGTTAGAAGCACTTGTTTCTCTTTCAGAGGAATGGGGTTCAGTTCTCAGCATTCATGTTGGGCAACTCACAACCACCTGTAACTGTAGTTCCAGGAGGATCTGATGTTCTCATCTGGCCTCCGAGTGTACCTACATGCACAAGGGCTCACACTTGCACAAGTAAATCTTTAGTAGTCTGTTGTTGTTACAGAGTGAAGGATTGAACTCTGGGCTTTACACACACTAGACAAATGATCCACAACTGACAGCTGGCTGAGCTGCCTCTTCATCCCTGAGAGTCCCTCTCAATATCCAGCTGTATCTACACCTTTGAGGTCAAAGGCAGGATGGTGTCCTTCATCACTGTGTCAGTTGAACTGCTCCTATCCCAGTGCCTGACACAGGTTGGTTCTCACTCAGTGTGAAGCCAGGTGTGGTGGTGGATATGCTAGGCTAAGGCAGGAGGATGACAAATATGAGGCTGGCCTGGACTACATAGAAATCGTGTCTCAAAAGCAATGGCTAAAACAGAGTGAAGCAAAATATCGTTGGTTGAATACACCGTCTGCCAACGGTAGCACAAACTCTCTGATGGGGAAGACATGTTCAGTGGTGAAAGATACCTCGTTCACAAGACAAGTCCTATGCTGGTTTCCTGTGCAGAGTAAATTCAGGGCCTTTCCATCTTTCCCCTCTGGTTTGGGTTTGGATCTGGGAGGTTGCACAGAATTCACTCTACCTTTGGGACTTTGTTCTAGTTTCATTTCTGTTGCTATGATGAAAACATCCTGACCAAAGCAACATAGGGAGGAAACAGTTTATTTGGATTGCAATTCCTGGTTATAATCCATTATTAATGGGAAGTTCAAGACAGGCCTGATGGATCATCCACACAGCATGACCTCAGACCAAGGGACTCTCTGGATAGTGTCAGGAACCATGGAGGATGCCGCTTGCTGGCAGGCAGCAGGTCCCTGCTCAGCTAGCTTTTTATAGTTCAGGAGTTCCTGCCTAGGGTATGGTGCTGCCCACAGTGGGCTGGGCTCTCTTACATCAATTGACAATCAAGACAATGCCCTGTAGATATGACCACAGGTCAACCTGATCTAAGCAATTTCTCAATGGAGACTCTTTTTCCAGATAATTCTAGGCTGTTTGAAAGTGGCGATTAAAGCTAACCAGGACAGACCCTTTGAGGCACCACATCAGTACTATAGACTTCACCCCTTCAAAACTGCCAATGTCAGCAGTGTTTGTTGTAGCCAGCCAGGACCCTCAAAAAGATAAGTTACTGAGGGAGAGGTGTCATCTCCATCTTCAGACGCATCAACCTGTTACAGGTCTCTCTTTCTATAATGACCGGTAATTCTCATGAGAGAACAAAGGAAATAAAAACGGGAGAGTTTTAGTCCTTAGAGAAACTGACCACCTTAATGTGTGCCCCAATAAACTGATGCCCAGAGAGAGCTGCTGCATGCCCTCATGCCCTAGAGTCAGCTTCCAGCTCCCCTCATCCCCCAGACAAGTGCATTTCTTGCTGTCCTCTCCAGCCTCCTCCTCATCTCTCAGCATGACAGGCAGGAACAACTGGAGTCCTGTGCCCCTGATGAGTTCCCCTTCTTTTACATATCCCAGCAGCTTGGGCTACTTTCTGCTTGGCTGAGGCATAGGATCTCCTAAAGATTAACCTTTAACCCCCCACACATGTGCTCTGTTCTGGCAAGATGTCAAACCTCCCAGCTTCTCACACAGTTAAGGCCATATTTACCATGTGGCCTCTGGCGCCAAACCAGGGTTCAAGTCTTACATCTGCCACTGCCTTGCTGTGTGCTGATGAGCAATTACTTGTCTGTGTCATGTCTCTATTTCATCTGTAGATGAGTCAGTTGTGTTTGACATTAAGGTGAAGCAGTTAGCTCAGTGGTAGGTAACTGTGACTCCATCCCAAGTTCTCTGTCATTATTCAAACCACCTTATCTGAGCCAACAGCTGTCCCTATGGGGACATGGATGCAGGTTACCATCTGCACAAGGAATGGTCCCTGGCATTAGTAAAAAGGGCAACTGTCATGGTGCCCAATGATGCTTCCAGCAAACCCATCCAAAGAATCTGTTGCTGCTGGGTTGGAGTCATCTGCTAGGATTGATCCTCTGGGCTCACACCTCAGCTCTTCTGCTTCCTTAATGCCACTCTCCTTCTCCTACATTTGACTCAGTTTCTTTATTAGCGAACAGCAGCTGCGACAGCCACCAAGCCCTGTGTGAGAATTCCATAACGGATGTGAAGCATGGTGCCTGCCGTTCACTATGTCATTGTTAGTGGCGATGTTAGCTGATATTTATTGAGTACTAAGTGTGTGCCAGGCACTGATTTAAGTGCTTTCAGATATATTAATTCATTTAATCTTCAGAGCCACCCTATAAAATAGACACAAGTTTCCCTCTTTTACTGTTGCAAACGCTAAAAAAGCCTGGAGAAGTTCAAGGAGACTTGCTGGTGACTCAGAGTGGCAGCTGGGGGCTGCCACACACCATCTCAGGGGTGTTGCATGCTGTGGGCTGTAGTAGTGGCTGCAGAAGTTCTCAGTGTGTTGGAGTTTGTGATGTATCTCAACAAGGCACGAGACCATCTGGAGCCATCTTTCCCCAAACAGACAAGGCCAGCATTTGGGATACAGATTCAGCATGTGTAGGAGGGAAGAGGGAAAGAAAATGACCCTTAGTAGACATGGGGCTGCTAAATGTACCATGCTGTAGCCATTGACCACACTCCCAGGCTGGCGGCCAGGGGCACAGATGTTGGCACCATCTCCTAGGAGTGTCTGGCAGAAGGAATCTGCTATTGAAAATTGCAATGACCTAAACTGTTGTTAGGAGGAAAGGAATGGGCAGTGCAGGGGCCACAGTGAAGTCTTGGGTGCTATGGTACAGCCTGGACTCTATGGTCTAGCCTCTAACCCATAGAGTAAACACAAAGCTCCCTGAGCTTGCCAGAATTATCTAGGCTTGTCTTGATCTCCAATCCATCCGCAGTCACAAACAATCACACATCTCCCAGCTTCTCCTGAAATGAAGTCCATCCATCTCTCTAGCCCTGAGCTTTCTGGGAGCTTCGCCAACTGAGTTCTCTATGCTGACTGCTGAACTCGCTCTGAGAAGCCCAGAAACCAACCAGACCACTGTGTACTTGTCCTAGTCAGACCCTTGACAAGGAGGCAGGCCCTGCTTCTGTTATTACCCCAATTCCTACCAAGTTGTTAAGGATCCAGCGCATGGTAGGTGTCAAGATAACCACAGTGCCTGCCACACAGTGGTTGTCAAGGTTCCATCATGCTAAGCACACAGCATAAGTCAAGATGGCCTCATGTGCAACATACAGAAGGAACTTAATACATGCATTGCATATTTGTAGGGTAGAACTCTTATAGAAGATACTCAACAGGTCAGGAAGTAGAAAGTAACAATTTGTAAATCAGTAACAGGTAAGTTCATGGCAAAGTGATGTCAGCAGCAACAGCAGCAAGTGGGCCAAAAATAAGATCATCCTCAAGGGAGGTACTCAACCCTCTAGCCCTGGTGTTTGATACCCACTGTTCACAGGCCCAGCAGAGATCCACAATAAGCACAGAGCCCAGGACTCAAGTCTTCCCTGACTAGTCAAACAGCTCTCTGTACTTGAGTCAGACAGCTCTTGCTCTGCTAGGGAGAAGTGCTGAAGACTCTGGGGGCCAGCTTAGGACTCCAGAGAGCATGCAGGGAATTCTTGAGAGCAGAGTCATAAGCCAGCAAGCCAACCCTCTTTACCTACATCCTCAGGAGGTATGACCCAACCAGAGGGGAAGCTAGGTCTCTGAAGCCAATGCCAGGGTGAAGTCCATCTTAGGATTGCATTTCTGGCCACCTGATTGTATGATTTCATGCAGTTGTAGCTGCCTAGACAGAAGAGAGCACCACTACCACTGTCTTTGCTGGGTTTACCAAGCTCGTTTTTGTATGACAACTCCAAGCAAGAGCCTAGTTCTATGACTGGGACTACTAGGTTCTACCCAGGAAGGACCTTATATTACAGAAGTGGGTCTTCCCTTCTTTGGAGTTTGGCTAGAGATCGTCTGCATGTGATGGAGAAGGATCCTCATGGCTGTAAAGGAATCTTTTGTTTAGATAGCTTTCTCTCTGGAAATAGTCTACACATACATACTCTTGTTTTGCATCAGTGATGGAATGCTGATTACCTTATGCTTTAAAAAAAAAACAACATATCGTGGATGCATCTATTCCAGCTGTCATCTTTTTTTCATGGCTTCCTAATTTTCCACTGCATGGTAGTCTGTAATTTATCTAACTAGTTCCCCATTGATTGACATTTAAATTATTTCTTGTCTTTTACTATTACCACCAATCATGTCATCTTGCATGTCTTTGACACATGCCAAGGGCATATCTGAAAGCGACGTTCCCAAGAAGATAGATTGCTATGTTAAAACGTGTATGCTGGTTTAATACTGCATTGGGGGGAGAAGGGGTGTGATCATTTATGGAAGGTCTGGTAGAAACATATGAAGAATGTGGTGGGTGTCTGAGGTGTCTGAGAATGGAAGGGTGCTCAAGCACTGCCCTAAGGATCCACTCCTACGATCTGGAGGAAGGCAGAGGGGACTTAGACCCACTGACACTTTCATTGTGGTAGAGGAGCAGGTGCCATGCTCTGGGTTGACCCGACCTGGAAGAGGTTCTCCAGAGTTGGGTGCATGAATCTCAGGTAGTGTCTAGGGACAGGTAGGCTTGGAATCTTTAAGGTCTGGCCAGGGAGAGTATACCACTGAGGCATTATGAGAAGACACCACCACCAACAACCACATTACATCCCTGGACCACTGTCTTGGGACTCCATGATGGAGAGACTTTGGGTCTATGGTGACTCCTTCCTTTGGACTGAAGTAACAGGGTTCAGAGAACTCACATCATAGGAGTCATTTGTTTCCACAGCCACTCTGCAGTTTCCATAGTGACAGACTCCTATCAGTGCAAAGCACCTTAACAGAGCTCACCTATCTCATTTCTGTAACAGCCAGTGCCGCCTCCTGCAATGCAAACCTTGTGACCCATGTCCAGCCCACACTTTGCTATGGGCTACTTTCTTGATTCTCTTTCTGGAGGAAGCCAGGCCACGCAATGGGTCCTGGAGTTTCACCGACTTCTTAATCTTTCCTCTTAATGAGAGTTGGACAAATAGCTCTGGGCACAACCATCCATCCCCATTCACCATATTGCCATGGGAGTGTGAGGAACAGGGGCTATGCTTTCAGCTGACATGATTTGGAAAGGATTCTCCAGAACTGGCTATATGAATCTCAGGAGGTGGCAAAGGATGGGTAGACTTGGGATCTTTAAGGACTATCCAGGAAGAATGCACCATTAAGGCATAAATTGCACCCTTTAACAATCTGGCCCTTTCTATCCATTCTGAGAGATGTTGCCAAGTTCCTCACCTCAAAACCAGCTTGTGTAGGCTTAGATTTTTAACAACCTGTTTCAGTAAGTGTACTTAAGCACTTTACCCTCCCTTCTAGCCCATCTCCCATCAGAGATAGTGGAGAGGAAAAGTTAATAGGGCAAAAAGGGATGTGTTCCCGTGTAGAAATAGTTCTTTGAGGCGATTTCAGTGTTGTCAGGATAACAGCAGTTCAGTTCAGATGAATCAGCAGCTCAATCCATTCGTAAACAGCACTCACGAATCAGCAATGGCAGTTCAATCCAGAAGAAACCATGAGGCTCTGCCAATTGGCCCTCAGTCCATAGAAGTGTCAAGAAGCTGCTGGAACACCACCAGAATTTCTTAGTCTCTCTCTCTCTCTCTCTCTCTCTCTCTCTCTCTCTCTCTCTCTCTCTGAAGTCAGGACAAATGATGATCATTGAAGAAGGTAAGGCGAACCAATGCCACAGTGTCATCAGCGAAAACCAGCATCAGCAAAACCCAATGAGGACCAGCAAAGAGGCAAGGCAAACCAATGTTTGGGTTATATTTATACCCTTTCCAAATATCACATGTTCTCTCAAGTGTCCGAATTAACACAACTTCACATACTCTTTTTTCCAGGCAGCTTCCCAGAAAAACACCACGTGTCTGTTCTCAGCAAAACATCCTCTCATAAGATAGTTTCCAGAAAAACATCACATGACACAACTGAGTCTCCAAAGGAACCAGAAGGAACTTCAAGCCTGAGTCGATCTAGAAGTGCTGATATCCCTACCCTGTGCAACCCTTGGGTCATATCAAATATCTGAATTCTCAGAGGGAGAGCACAGGAGCTTGTCATAGGATGGACAGAACATTTGGAAGCTTTTGAGCAGCAGATATTCTTTAGTAGGGTGTGTTTGGACCAGCAGTCCATCTGAAAAAGCTAAGCTGCTTTTTGTCTCCTTCCTTTCCTTTGATTATAAAAATGGCTTAAATATTAAAAATTAGTAATAGCCATCTGCACATCTTTCTTCGATTTATGATTTTTTTGTCCTGCCCATGTTTTTTTTTTTCTATTGGTTCATTCGTCATTTTCTTATTGATTTGCAAAATGCTTTTGACGTATTAAGCAAAACTAGCCTCAGCTGCATGGGCTGCAGATGTTTTTGTCCAGATTGGTTGCCTTTTACATTTATTTACAGAAATCTTAAACGTTCAGAAGTTTTCTTTCTTTCTTTCTTTCTTTCTTTCTCTCTCTCTCTCTCTCTCTCTCTCTCTCTCTCTCTCTCTTTCTTTCTTTCTTTCTTTCCTCGACTGAATCAAGTCATTACTGTTCCAGCCTGGTATCTTTGTCATGCTTAGAAAAGCTGTCTTCACACCACAGTCATTAAAAAAAATTCTCCCATGTTTTATTTCCAGTACTTATACGGCTTTATTTTTTATGATGCAATCCTTGCTCCATCTGGAATTTGCTTTGCTGTGTTCCTGCTGATTTGACAAACACCATGACCAAAAGCTACTTGAGGAGGGAAGGGTGCATCTCAGCTTACAACTGTAGTCCATAGTCAGGTCAAGTCAGGAACCCAAGGCAGGAGTTGAATCAGAGGCCACGGAGGAACTCTGCCTACTGCCTTCCTCAGTCTGCTTTCTCATACACCCCAGAACCCCATGCCAAGCAGCGACACTGCCCACAATGGGTGGGGCCCTCCCCATCAATCATTAATTAACTAAACAACCTACAGACTCATCTATAGGCTATCTGATGGAGGCATTCTATCAGTTGAGGCTTCTTTTTCAGATAACTCTAGCTTGTGCTGTGTTGATGACCAGGCTAGAGTGAGAAGTGAAGGCAAAAGGCAACTTAGCTTTTTCAGAAGTAGAGCTGCTGGTCTCAGTACACCCCACTGAAGCATCTCTGCTGCCAGAATAGTTTCAGATGCTCTTCATCCTACACTAAGCTCCTGTGTTCTCTCTTTTCATCAGGATTCTGTTTTTCTTCCCTTTCCCCCTCTAAGCCTGGATCTGCCCCTGTAGCCCAGGTTAGCCTCCAGCTTGTGGCAAGTTTCCCAGTGCTACCCTCCATGTGCTGAGATTGCAAGCATGCACCGCCTGCCCAGCTGGGATTCTGTTTGCTTTTAACACAACTGACTTCTTTGAGTATAGATTATTATTATGTTTTTGAATCTGACAAAGCTTGATATTTTTCTATTTTCTTTTTATGTTTAAAAAATTATTCTTTAAGAACAAATCATATGTATATATTAATAAATATATTGACACAGACTCACAGACAGACACACAGACCCACACATAACACACACACACACACACACACACACACACACACACTCATATCCATGTCTCAATTCCCCCTCTAACTCTTCCCTGGATTGTCCCTTTTTTAATTTTCAATTTCAGAAGCCTTTTAGCTAATATCCCATTCTTCTTTCCATGTTGACTTATTCTTTGTCTGGGTATCCTCAGTCATAGGTCCTGTGTGTGTGTATCATGGAGAATATACCACCCCATAGGCATCTCTCTTTCCCAGTGGGACAACAGCCTCTTTGGGCTCACAAGTCCTCAAGTTAGAAAATAGTACAGTCAGTCGAACTCCTTGTAGCGGACAAGACTGACTGAATGTTCTCAGGTCCCTATAACGAAAAGGGTTAAATGACTAAGTTCAGAAACCTTGACTAGAAAAGAGTTAAGCAGTTTTCCGTGGTGATGTCTTAACGGATCTTGATGAATATCTGCTTACCCAGCACCAAGTGTCCTATGTTACAGCAAGAACACAGAGGAAAGCATTGGGCAGGGTCCCACTCCTGCTGGGGATGACAGGGAACAGCTTGTCCTTGCTTCTTCAGGCTGCTGTGGGCTCCAGTCATTCTGGGGTTTGTATCTGTCTCACTTCAACTCTGCCTCAGCCTCCCTATGGCTCCTTCTTTCCTTTCCACATTGTCTCCTTTTCTGTCTCTTAATACAGATGCTTAGGGTGCACTTGATCGTCTTTAATGCGCTCATTTCAAAATCTTTAACTCAACTACATACATGGAGACCCTTTCTCCAAGTGGCATCATGTTGTCCTGTCACCCAATTTCCAAGAACATATTATTATTATTATTATTATTATTATTATTATTCGAGGCAAGGATCTGAAAGTGGAGGGCATACCCCTCCTCTTTTGTGTGGAACTTCTTCCTTCAGAGTTCTGGGTCCCTTCCTGGAGTCGCTTGCTGTCATTCCTCCAGAAGGATCCTAGCCAGCTATTCCTTTCCATTCACACTCTTCTCTACCCTGGATCTATCCCTCTCCAGCCATTAGCACAGATGCTTATGGGAGCTGAGAGTGGGAGAGACACAGTCCCTCTCCTTCCTCTGGCAGCTCCCAGGAAACTCCTGTCTTCAAAAATTACATCCATGGTCTTCTTCTTCATGCCTCTGTTTTTTGATCCAAAAGCAAAGAAAATCCCTTTTCCTGGTTTTCCTTGTTGAGACTCCTGTGAAAATGGTGCTGAGTGGGTGTGAACTCTCACAGTGTTGTTGGAAAGAAGGAGGGAGAAGGGATGAGCAAAGTAGGAGTCAGCATAGAGGCCCCTACATCTTTGGGTTCACAGCTTTGACCTGTGCTTTGGTTTCCTGTGCTTCCAGATACCTGGGTCCCTCTGGGTCCCTCTGGGTCCCCCTGGGTCCCTCTGGGTCCACTGCACCTTCGACTCTGAACTTCATGCCCTTTCTCAAGCCTCTTCCCTCGCACCCCCCCGCCCCCATGACAAACCACTGGTAATTGCTTAAGCACAGTTGCACAATTCTCTGACTGTTGAGAGAGAACTTAATGTCCAGAGAAGTCCCCAAAGAACCACAGGCTGCCTGAATTCTGTAAAGGTGAGTGGGGCGGATGGATTTCATATGCAGAAAGCCTTTCTGGCATTAAAGTTTCATGGGAAAACTGAACCCTTGGACTCATATTTCTGGTCAAAGCTTATCTTCTTTCATTCAGCACACATTTATTGAACTTTTATTATGTACAAGACCACAGTCTAGGGGCCATAGGGGGGAAGGAGAGACTAATTAATCAGTCTCAGACCTTTCCTGGGGCTCCCTCCAACCTCCCATGCATCCACCTAGGAACCAATAAGCTTGTTTGAGATGAAAATATACCCAGGTGGGCACTCTCTCCTCCCTCTCTGCCCTCTACTTCCTTCCACCACTCATTTAGCATTGGTTTGTTGAGTGCCTATATGAGCTACATGAGCTCGGTTCTGTGAAGGGCACCAGAAGCCCTGGGCTAAGTATAGAATGACACAGCTGTTGAAAAGAGGAACACGGGATGGTCCCAAGGCAGAGATAATTCTTTAGCTGGGTCTTGCAGGGCAAGTATAATTTGGGTGGAATGATTATGCATACACATGTGAAATACAAGTGGGGTCAAGACTCCAATCCGGTTTTCTTTTCTCTTTAGAATTGTTGAGCACCCCAAAGAAAGGTCAAGGCAAGCTCTCTTAAGAAACTCATCTTCACAAGCTTTTCCCTCCTGGGCCATCTTTTCTCCCTGTTTCATGCTGAGCCAGTATCAGCCTCATGTTTCTAATTTTTCTAAGAGTCTATTTCCTGTGACTATAACAGATTACCTGATGCCAGGACCCTCATAAGAAAGTAGGGTTATGTAGCTCAGAGTTTTGGAGGCTGGAAACCCAGTCATCAGGCTGCCTCATACACTCAGCTCCTTGTGAGTCTCTCTGCCTACCCAACGCACCACAACCGGACAGAGAGAAAGGGAAATGAACTTCCCACGAGAGCAAGAATGAACCACACACCAGATGGGGAAACATTAATCCCTAAACACCTTTCACTAGACTCCACCCCTTGAAGTTCACACCAATGGATCACTGCCCTCCTAGGGACCAGACTTCTAGCTTCTGAGCTTTCAGGGGACAAACTACATCTTACCTGCAGGAGTGACCAACACAAACATTGCCAGTCTTGTTGTCAGGTAGCTATAGATCCCCTGGCCCTTCCTGGCTTATTCCCCTACCTTAAAGATCTAAAAGAGATGTCCCATCAACTCCTCCATCATTGCTAGGGTCTCTGACAGGAGAAAGCAGCTCCGGGGTATATCTTCAGCTGATGGGAGCAAAAGGTGCAGCAGGGTAGGGTCTCTATGGCTCATTGTTACAGTCCTGAGACATAGAATCGAGTCAAGAACAGTGCTTGGTGCAAGGAATGGACCCCAGAAATACTTCTTTTATTGAATGAATTATTTTATATTCCAGCCCCCTAAAATAACTTGATGTAGATGGAAGAGTGGGTGCTGGACACAGGCAGAATGGCAGCCACAGCTTCAGACTCATCTTCTCATGATCTCTTATATGCCCTAGTGCTCCTGTGTGTCCAGGTACATGTGTGTTTATGCATGTGTGGTATACGTGTGGGTTGAACATGCATGTGTGTGGAGGCCAGAGGACACTCTGGGATGTCATTCCTCAGGAGAGATATCCACCTTATTTTTTGAGACATGGTGTCTCCTCGGCCTGGCATCTCTCTATTAGTCTCATCTGGGTAGCCAGAGAGCCCCAGGCATCCTCCTGATTCCACTTCCACAGTGATGGGATTGTATTGCACACTCCTGTGCCCACTTATTTTTTTTAAAGTGTCTGGACAAGGCAAACTTTACCTGATCAAGAGGATGTGCCCAGAGGAATGAACACAAAGAAACGTGATTTTTATTCTAACTCAGATGGTGACTGGTGTCTTTCCCCCACTGGCTGGGGTCTGACCTCTGACCTCACAGTCATATTTGATTGGCTAGTCGGAAAAGAATTGGCAACTGGAAACAAAGAATGAAGGGGAAGGGGGTCTTTGTTCCAGGCTTTCAAATTCCTGCAATGCAGCAGGAGGCCTTTGTGTAAACAAAGCCTTTACTGCATGAGGGAGGATTAAAACATTCATATAAAACTCTTTCAAGATGATCCAGATAAAAAGATTTCAATTCCTTGCCCTAAACGCAAATTTTATACTATTTGAGAAAAAGACTCATATTTAATACTTTTAAAAAGTCTCCTTCAGGTTGGGCGGAGGGTGGTGGCGCACACCTTTAATCCCAGCACTCAGGAGGCAGAGACAGGTGTATTTCTGAATTTAAGGCCAGCCTGGTCTACAGAGTGAGTTCCAGGGCAGCAAAAGCTACACAGAGAAATTCTATTGTGAAAAAACAAAAACAAAACAAAACAAGACCCAAAATAAAACAAGGAGTCCTCTACTTTTAAACTTTCTTTTCTTTACGCTCATTATGTCATTGGCTTCCTTCCTGTCCTCTCTTGGAGTAAGAAAGAGTCTGCCTTAGGGAGAAAGTACCTGCTCGGTAAGAATTGACTTGTAAGCCTGAGGTAGGCCCCAGTATGGCTGTTACCTCTTCAAAGAGTGGAGGGAGGTTAAAGAATAGGGGGTAAAATTGCCCAGGTAGTATAGGATTAAAAGATCCCAAAGAAATGTAACTGATTTCTTTTTTGACTAAAAGCCAGAAATGTCCCTTGGACCCTTGACAGCTCCATCTTGCCAGAAGCCAAAATGTTTGGGGAGCTCTGATCCCCAATCTGGTTCCTAAATGATTCGAGAGCTCCCTCTTTAGGGAGGCAGACCATGGAAGCAGCCTGTCAAGAGAAGACCCTTCTGGCCAAGAGAATAATCAATGATTTGGGTTTAGACCTAACACTCCAACCGGTTCTGGCATAATCTCCTGACCAAAGAACCTCCCCTGTAATTGTGGATCTACGGGTAACACAAGGCAGAGAGAGAAACGGAAGTGGCCTGAGGCTATGAACTCACAAAGCCCGCCTCTAGTGAAATGCTTCCTCCAGCACCAGGAAATCAAGAATTCAAATACCTGGGGCTGCGGGGTGGGGGGTGGGGGAGACATTTCTCTCTCAAAACACCACAGTATGCAACTTTCCTTAACATACATTTAAATTAGAACTATGTAATTCCTTTTTTGTTCACTATCTGGCCTCCTCCTGCAACACAAGATAGGATTCCCCCCACCCCACCCCAGAACCAGGAACGTTTCTGCCTTAATTCATGGATCTATCCCCAAAGCAGTGCACGGCCCACCCTTAATACTCAAAAAGAACTTTTAAGTAAAATTGGATTTAATGAATCAGAGGGTGGCTGTGTCATACTTATTTTTTGTCTTGTTCTGCCACTAAATCTTTGTGTGACCCAGGTCACACCTTCATCTTCCAGTACCTCAATCGTCCCAGTAAGGAGGGCGGATCTATTTCTAGGACCACCCGCAGCTCTTGCTCTGTGACACTGTGACAGTCATCTTTCAAGATGGCTTTGGAAAAGTGTTCCCAGGAGGTGCCAAAGAGAATGCCACAGAGGAAGCCAACAGATCTGGGTGGGAGGTCTCACTCAACACTTAAGATCTAAGACTTTTGACGGGGCGTTTGACTTCTATTCTGCAGACCATGCTCCCAGCACCGCACTTGGCACAGCGTAGGAACTGATTAAATGTTATCCTTTCTCTTCTCTTCCATCTGGGCTTGTGTGCTTTGTTCCAAATGAGCCTTGGTTCACACCGTTAAACAGTAATGGGCTTGGGTAAAACAAAAACAAAAACAACCCAAACAGACAAAAACAACTCTACAAACCGAAAAGTGTTCTTCCAATGTAAAGGGTTATTGTGAGGACAAACACACCCAGGCTCCAGCTTCTAGGCACACAACTAAAATCGAGACCAGTTTCTATTTATACTCAGACCATCGCATGATTCACCAGCCTCACTGCTCATCAGAAATGGGGCACCTGATGAGACCAAATTCACATCGGGTTTATCAAAGTCTAATTAAAACTTGATCGTCGCATCTAACATGTTGCCTTATTATTTTGGCTTAATTAGAGTGTTGAGGGGGGCTGGAAGCAGCGACTCCAGCAGTGTTCTGCTGCAACATCTGGAGAGGAATGGGGCTCAGCCAGATGAGCAATTAAGTGGAGCTACACACATAGCAAGGATCTGTGCATCTGACAGCTGTCTGGCCAGCAACTCCCCGGCTCAGGCCTCTGGAAAGCTGGGTTGGTGTTCGTCCCCTTCCACCGTCTGAAGTTCCAGGAGCTCGGCAGAATCTTCAGCAAAACAAAAAGGCAGAAATGTTCTGCTGTGGTTTTCAGGCACTAAGGTTAGTAAGCAAAACAAAACCAAAAAGCCTCAAATCAAAAATGTTCCCTATCTGATTCTGGAGTTGGATACCGTGGTCACAATGTTGCTGTAGATCAGGCTAGAAAAACTCACTGAGAGAATGCAATCACCTACCTCTTACCCTTCAGGTATACATAACCTGAACTTTTGTCTCTGCTTCCAGAAACGGGCAAGATCCACGATGTACCAGAAATAACCATACCAAAGCCGAGAGTCGCTCCATTAGGTTTATTGTAACAGGCAAGATAGACGCTGCAACAAATTGGCCATGTAGTTTCCAAAGACCCTGGCTTTCATATCCTATGACTCCCCTTTATTACTTATGTGTATTAGCCTTTGAGCATGGGCCAGACAGACTGACTTGTTCCTAGTGAATTGAGTGTGGCAGAAAGCCGAGATTCCCCGGCTGAGATGAGATTACAGACTCTTGAGTTCCATCTTACTCCTTCATGCCCTCTGGCTGTCGCTCGTCTGCTGTGATGAAGCACACATCCATGTTGCAAGCTCCTCTGTGGCGTGGTTCACACAGTCACTAGCCAAGGGATGCTCTGGCAGGCAGCCTAAGAGCAGCTAAATCATGCCAACCATCTCACGAGTGAGCCTGGAAGCAAGATATTGCCCTTCCTACTCAGTCAAGCTTTAGATGAATGTATTCAGAGTGTCATCCGAATTGCTACCTGTGTGGACTTTGAAGAGAGGACCTAGTTCCATAAGGCCCCTGCCTAAAGTCTTCACTCACAGAAACTGTGTGGAATAAATGTCATCTTGAGCCACTAAGATTTGGAACAATGTTACACAGCGATAGGTAATTAATATAAACCCTGTCTTAGGATTTTACTGCTGTCAACAGACACCAGGACCAATGCAACTCTTATAAAGGACAACATTTAACTGGGGCTGGCTTACAGGTTCAGAGGTTCAGTCCATTATCATTCAGGTGGGAGCATGGCAGAATCCAGGCAGGCATCGTTCAGGAAGAGCTGATAGCTCTACATCTTCATCTGAAGGCGGCTAGCAGAATACTGACTTCCAGGCAGCTAGGATGAGGGTCTTAAACCACAGTGACACACCTACTCCAACAAGACCACACCTATTCCAATAGGGCCATATCTTCTAATAGTGCTTTTCCCTGGGCCCTAGTGTATACAAACCATCACAAACTCCAACAAGTACAGTAGCTCAAATACCATGGAAATTTATTTACCATCCTTCAAACCATGTTTTTATAGAGACTATCATTTTCATTATTTCCATGGTCTTTCTAGATTAGACTAAAATTGCCTCCATTTCAGCCTTTGGAAGGGAAAAGGAGTATGTTTGGGAGTTTAAACAATTTCATATAAATTTATTTTATGTAAAACTAATGTTGAAATGAGGCAAATTATACATCACATAAAATTTATCATTTTAACTTTTCCAAGTTTACAGTTCAGTGGCCTTAAGCACACCCAAATGGCTGTGTGACCTCCATTACCATCTGAAAACAGGCTGTTTTATCTTGTAAGACTGATATGTGATACTTTCTAAAGGCCAAGCCTGGGAGTACACATCTCTTCTTTTGGTACTACAATGGCTAGAACTTGGTCTCATGGACACACCTAACTGAAAGGGATACTGGGAAATGTAGTTTGGCTGTGTACCCAAGAAGAGGAAAAGATGAATTCCCCTCGTCTTTGTTACACTTATGCAGAGTGTTACCTATGATCCAAATGAATACCCATGTTTTCATGCTGCCATGAAAACAACATTGGCTTGAGGACAAACCAGCTCACAGGCAATGCAGCCCTTCACTCTGCTCTTGATTTCAGAGCTGGGGTCTTAGAGAAAATTATTAAATGGCTAATAGTTAAAGGTTCCTAATGCTTGCCCAGGAAACTTCTTGACATGTATTCTGGACATGTTCCGTTGTGATATCAGAGTTTTCTCTGAGGACACTTAATGCTTTTTTTTTAATTGCCTAGGATATTTTCTAGAATCAAGAATTCTGTTCCTAAAGACTTTCCCCCTCCACGAGGCAGCTTCCTTCATGACTGCCTCATCGCCTCAAAGATAGCTAAAGTGAAATTGATGGCCCTGCACTCTGTGGAGTCTTTACTTCCTGGTTGGATGAGGGCAGCTTTTGAGGTGTGGGCTCTAGGTAACTCCCATCCTGGCTTGGTTTTCATTGTCAAAGGCAGGCACCCTTTGGGGCTATTTCAGTCCTTCATTCCCTGAGTTATGAGCAAGGCGACCGATTTCATTCCATAAATCTCTCATTTCTAGCACATTTTTAGAGTCTGTTTTCAGTAGAAAATGTCTATCAGTGAAATAAAGATGAAAGGGCAGAGCCCTCATGATCTCTTGCAGTTTCTCTTAAGCCAACATACTTGGGTGTGGGGTAAGAAGTTCATTTTTAAGACTGGCCAAATGGACTGAGTTCCCATTTCTACATGCGCAGCTGGTGATTTGGGCAGTTTTGGGTACTCAGCTTCGACTCATCTGACCCTGCCTCTCTGCCAGAATGACATTTCAGTAGCTCTTTCTTTGGAATATTTTAGATCTTGGTTCTTGGCTAAGCAAAACAGACACAACAACCCGTGGCTTCTTTCTTGGGGCTGAATCTGCTGACTTTAAGAGGTTCATGGACTAGGGAGGGAGAGCCAGTTTCAACACAAGGCCATAGGGAGCAGGCAGGTTTTCAAAGCAGAAGCTATGGTTATATAGAGGGGGAGAGGGTTCTCTGGTTCATTCTTAGGGAAAGAAAGGAAGCCAGAGACACTTCTTCAGGAGCTACTTATCTGAGAAGAGTTTTCAGAGGTGAACAAGGGATACAGGAAGGCAGAAAGCTAGAGTGTATAAGAAAAGGCACATGAATAAGTGTGGAGAGAGGTGAGAGCATAGCATACCCCCGAGGCTGCAGGTAGAGGAGGTTGCACAGTAAGATTTAGGATTCAAAAGACCTGGGTTTGAAGTTAGGATCTATCAGTTTCTTCGGTGTGATTATGATCAAGTCATTAGCCTCTTTTTGTCTTGGGTGTTTTTTCAATAAGACAGTGTGATGGATGCAGTTTTGAACCACCCCTGGAAAGAGTCTAAATGAGGTATTGTCTACACTAGTTTGGCCTGTGGGCTTGTTTGTAGGAATTGCCTTAATTAAGTTAACTGGTGCAGGAAGTTCCAGCCCACTGTGGGTGGCATCATTCCCTAGGCAGGAGATTCTATACTGTGTAAAAGTAGAGAAATCAAGTTGAGCTGCGCATGAACATTATGCATTTAACTCCCCCCCTTTCCTCCATATCCCACCCCCTCATCTTGACTGTGGATATGATGTGACCAGCTCTTTCAAGCACTTGTCACAAAGACTTCCCTGCAGTGATGAGCTATAACTTGGAATTGTGAGCTAAAATAAATTTGTTCTCTCCTAAATTGATTTTAGCCACGGTGATTTATAGCAACTAGGACAGGTGAAATGATGAAAAGCCCACAACACTGGATGGCTAGGAGATAAAGACATACCTATATGGCATTGCATCTGGAGCATGTACCAAGATGAATAAATGCTTTGGTGAATGGTATGAAGAAAGCAGATCTATGCCAGAGACATTGTTAAAGAATTCAGCAAAGTAAAGATAATCATTATGGACATAAGAGGAAATAAAACCATAACAGTATTTATCTTATAAGAGATCATCCAAATCTTAACTTCTTAAAGCAACCATGCACTATTGTTCATCAGACATTAGGTTCTATGATCCTGGCTGGGCTTGGCTGATCACAGATGAGCTTGCTCATGTTTCTATTATCAGCTGGTGGTTGCTTGAGGCTATCCTGGTCTCAGTTATCAACTGTTTGACTCACTATGCTTATTGCTTCCAGGAGGCTATCTCAGGTGTATTCAAACAATGGAGAGGCTTGGTGGCGGGGAAGAGACATGCACTTAATTTCTTTGATGTGTTCCACCAACCAAAGTAAGTACAGACCAGTCCAGATTTGAGAAGCAGATAAATAGACTGTCCCTTCTGGTAGGAAAAGTTGCAAAGTTATACTATAGAAATGTAAGTAGAGGGCCGAGGTATGGCTGAGTGGTTAGTAGAGTTCTTAGTGGTTAGTGCTTAGGACACAAAGTTCTGGGTTCCATTATCAGCATAGAATAAACCAGACATGCTATTACACAGTTGTAATCCCAGCACTCAGAAAGTACTGGTTGGAGGATAGGAGTTCAAGGTTACCCTCTGCTAAATGAGGAGTTAGAGGTTCCTCTGGATTTCAGGATACCCTGACTCAAAATTAATAGATGATAGACACACAGACAGACAGTAATTAATCCAGAAGTAAAAACATTGACAGAGTTCTTAGCAAGTTTTAATAAGAATACAGGTGAGAGAGATCTAGTTAGGAGACAAGAGAGGAATAAGTTATCATTTTGTAATTTTAAAAGTAAAGGCATTTGATACATGTAGATAATCCCTTCTGGTCACTCACCACCTTATCCTCTTCCATCCTTCCCACAGAATCCTCATCCTCTCAATGGGTTCCTATTCTACTATCATGTCTTTTTGTTTTGTTTTTTCTCTATGACCCACTCAGCTAACCAGGGCTGCCTTCATGGCCATAGGTGTGGAGCTATCTCCTAGAGAATGAGTAGCTAACCAGTGCCACCCCACCAAAGGCAATAACCTCCCTCCACAGTTGCCAACAGATCTCCAAGGAAACCCCAGGACTCTTGAGATCCTCTGTCATCAATCAATGAGTGCATGTTGATGAGGTCAGTTTCATGCTGCTCCTGTGGAAGTAGCCATAGCTGCAGTGAGTTCATGAGTGCCACAACCATGCCATGCCTAAGAGACAGTGTTTTACAACCCTTCTCCCTATGATATTGTTCTTACATTCTTCCCACCCCCTCTTCTGTTATGCTCTTTGAAACTTTGGAAGGGTTGATATAGATGATCTGTTGAGTGGTGAAAGTCACCTATTCTCAGCACTTTGACCAGCCACAAATCTCTAGATTAGCTCCATTTTCTGTGAACTCACAGCATCTATGGCTGGGGGTAAGACAGGATCTGTAGAAGACCAAGGGCAGTGCTACTCTACAGCTAGAAACATGTAGTAGCTTGTGCACCTAGCAAAACAGGGACAGAAAGAAGCTTTGCCACTAGGACCTAGAACTTTTCTAAGCTATTGTCTTTTGATCACATCCAGAGTAACAGGCATGAACTCCGTCCTGGCCTCAGATCTATTCAGAATACAGATGGTTACCTCTGTAACCGTCATCCCAACATTGCACCAGTAGGCACACTTTGTCTAATAGGCTTGGATTATAGCTTGCAAGGTCCCCAGCTGGATAAGATCATTGGTGGCTTTTCTTCTCTAGCAGTCTGTAAGCAACTTCTGAGACCATAAAAGCTATCCAACCAGGAAGGAAGTGTCCAGCTCAGTTGCAGCATGTCTTTCCCGTGCCCTGTATTCAAACTGTGTGGTGTCTTCAGCAATAGGGTCTTACCATCTAGTACTGGTAGGCAAACAAAAGCATGGTGATAACTTGTATTGTTTGGGGGGTCTTCTGAGATCTTCCAGATCAACAGCTCATAGGGATGTATCTCATGGCTGGCATTGAGATTTCAGCTGAATATGCCATGTCTGGTAAAATCAGGGTTATGCACTCAAGCAAGTATTCTCTATTCACATTCTTTTTTCTCTTAATTACATATTTAAATTAGATTATTAAAGTAGTAGGTTTTCATATGGCATCAACATACCCTTCTCTCTAGCCCTTTTCCTCCCCACTCCCACCCATCCTTGTTTGAAGCCTCCCGAAATCAGTATTTCCATGGACTTTCATGTCATATGCGTTGCAGTCTCCTTACTCCCCATACACTCTCTCCTCTCACCATGCCCCTCCCTAGTATTTAGGTCTAAACAGATATACAAGGGTCTCTGTAGTAGAATGTGTGGTCCTTTGGTCCCATGCTTAGGTGTGGTACAACTGGGCAGCATGGTAGTTCTGTTTCAGCCTTTTTGAGAAACCTCAAGATGGATATCCAGTTTAAAACCTCACCAACAGTGTGTAAAGTTTTTCCCTTCCTCACATCCATGGTAACATTTGCTGTTATTTGTTTTTTTTTTGATGATAGCTGATCTGACTGGGATGTGATGGAATCTCAAACTAGTTTTAACCCGTGTTTCTTTCCCTGGCAGCTAAAGAAAGCCCTTCTTCGAGTGTTTACTGAGCACTTGCAATTCTTCATTTGAAAACTCTCTGTCCAGGTCCACAGCCCAGTTTTTAATTGGGCGTTGTTTTTGTTGTTTCTTTTTGTTTAGCTTTTTTTGAGTTCTTTGTATAACCTAGACACAACGATTCTCTCAGATGCATAGCTTGCCAGGGTTCTCTCCAGTTCTTGGACTGCGTTCTGCACCTGATTGAAGTTCGTTTGCTTGATAGAATGTTTTGATTTCCATGAGGTCCCATTTGTCCATTGTTTGGCTTTGTTTCTTATGTCATGGAAGTTCTGTTCAGAAAACCCCTACTTCACTATTATTTATTTATTAATTAAAATGAATAAATAAATAAATAAATAAATACATACATACATACATACATTCCTTAATTTCTTTCTCTAACAGTTTTAGAATTTTCAGGTCTTGTGTTGAGGCCCTTTAATAGGTCCTTTGTCATTGTTCTGTTCAAATTGGGGAGATATGAGCAAGCTTCAATATAGTTATGAAGAATATAGTTATAAAGAAGCAGGTAGAGGAAGAGCTGGGTATTAACCAGAGAGAGGATGAATAGAAGAATTTTCCAAGCAAATGGGAAGGTTGAGACACAGACTGAAACAGTAAATAGGACAGACACAGTACAGGGGAGAGATAAGGGTGTGTAGTTCGGAACTTAAATAAATTCTCAAGGTGCTGGAGAAGGCTGGGTAGTTCCCTTCTGATGGCTGGCGTGCCCTTTTTCTGGGAGTGCAGTGAGTTAGTTCCACCTTGGAAGAAAGTGGGGTTCTGGAGAGGATTAAAGAAAACCTGCAGGAACCACCGTGGAGTGTGAGGGAGCTGACAAGAGATCCAGAGGAGAACAACCTGCAGCACCTGAAGTCACCTGAAGTCCAAGACCAGAAATGTGGAGCAGCACCAGTGATTTGCAGTGGCACCAATCCCTGTAGATCTCCAACACTGCTTAGCAACCAGAGATGAGCGATAATTGAATTCATCCAAAGTGGGTGTTTTGCCAGAAGTTGGGTTAGGGGAGCATTGGGCTGCGGTAGTGAAGGGGGAGAGAAATTGAAGTGGTAAGAAATGGTATCCTGACTAGACATGGACGAATGTGAACGAGCTGGTGCACAGGATGGGCCGATATGCAGAGGGATGGCCAAGAGTCATGGACAGGCAAGAGGGTTTCTCAAACTCCTCTCCAAGGAGTGCCCTTCCTCAGCACTTTCTCCGGGCCAGGCCCCTCAGCTTTCTCCTCCCTGGTGTATTTTTTCAGTTTACTTCCTGTGGAGCATTTCCTGCCCTCCTTAACCTGACAATCCAAAGCCCATCAAGAACATGGCAGGAGGTATTCAGCAGAGGAGGCAAGCGTGGGCCCACACGCTTTCCGAGGACTTCAGGAAATGAGCCCACACCTTCTCTGTGGCCCAAGCCAAAGGTCAGAGAGTCCAATTCGGTTCTGCCATGTCTCCCCCTCTCCTTTACCCAGTCCATGACCAGATTCACACCATCTCACTTTCCAAACCTGTCCTCTCTCTGTGTGTTAAGATTAATCACCCTTGACCAAGCCTCCACCTCAGACACAGTCTCCCTGGCCTGTCTCATTGCTTAATCCTGTCTACTCAAATTCAATCTTAATCCAGTCGTCAGGTGTCCCTTCAGGGACATAAAGCCACACACATGTCAATGCACTTCCAACTCAAACCCTGATTCAGCATCTCCACTGCTCTTAGAAGAAACCGGAAGTCACCATCACTGAGTTCTGGCTGAGAATCAATACAGAAGTGTTCTCTGGCCAGAAGGAGTTGAGCAAATCCAGAGTGTGGGTTAGACATGAGGTATGGAGGCTGTGGGGTGTTCAATGAGGCAGAGGACCTAGGTAGGGCTGGCACCACTGGGCCTGAAAGAAGTCTTGGTAAGGAGCTGAGGAAGAGTCTTACTATGAAAAGATCATTCTGGCTGCAATATGGAAACCAGAAAGACAGACAGACAGGCAGGCAGGCAGGCAGGCAGGCAGGCAGGAGGCAAGGTGGTTCTGTTAGCTCTCAAGGGGTAGAGCTCATGAGGATGAGAAGTTTGGGGTCCTCCTAACGTGAGATTCTGCCCAAAAAATAAAAAAATAGAAAAAAAAAGGAGGGAGGGGAGGAAGTAGGGAGGGAAGCAAGGCAAGCAGGAAGGAAGGGAAGAAGGAAGCAAGCAAAGGAGAAAACTGGCTTTTTGTAGACTACTCATGAAGACTACTAATATCAGCTACTAATATCAGGGCTAATTCAGGAGAGAGTGAGTGTAACTAGTTGGTACAGGAACTGGCAAATGGTTTTGAGAGAGATTTCTGAAGACACAGTGGAAGGCTTTGAGCATGCCTCCTGCCTCCTGCCTCCTCCTGCCTCCTCCTGCCTCCTCCTGCCTCTCCTGCCTCTCCTGCCTCTCCTGCCTCTCCTGCCTCCTGCCTGTCCCCTGCCCCCTGCCCCCTGCCCCCTGCCCCCTGCCCCCTGCCCCCTGCCCCCTGCCCCCTGCCTCCCTTACTCCCTTGAGCTGACTGAGACCTGCTCCTTATTCTCAGGTCCCTTTCTTCTCCTTTAAGCTCTTTCCCTGACTTTCCACAGGAGGGTATACAGAAGGACTGCTGTGGCCCCATCGTGACAGCATTATCTATTGAAATGAGAGAGACTGGAGTGTGACCAGGGCCATGGGGGTGGGGCGGGGCTCTGGTAGGGAGTCTGAAGACATGGAGAAGAGAGGGACTGGCGAGAACATCCAGTGAATAACAGCAGTAGCATGAGGGCCTGGGTTTGAATCCCCTGGGTCCATGTAAAAAGCCCGGCATGGTTGCATGGGCAGTTGCAACCCTAGACTGCACAGGAGGCCAGAAGAAATAGGAGGCTTGTTGGAGCTTGCTGGATGTTAGCCTATTTTCAGGCTCACTAAAAGACCCTACCTCAAGGGAATATGACAGAGAGTGTTAGATTGTCTATATGTCTGTCTGTCGCTCTCTCTTTCTCTCTCTCTCTTTCTCTCATTTTCTCTGTCTCTCCCTCTTTCTCCCTCCCACCTCCTCCCCTCTCTCACACACACAGTGTGAAAGAGACAAAGAGAGATAAAAGACAGACAGAAAAGACAGACATGCAGAGACAGACACAGAGAATTCATTTTTTTAAAGCAGAAATAATCAGAACAACATTCCCAAGGAGAAAGGTGGGAAAAGATGTGGGACCCAGAACACAGGTGGTGGCTGTCCTTGAATCAGAGGATCAGAGGACATTACTCTGGGTGACTGACTTCTCACTGTGGTCAACAGCCCTGCCTACTTTGAAACCCTTTTCAACATAAAGATCTGTCCTGGACCTGCCGACGAAGCCATGCACTTGATATCTATCGGCTGAGAAAATACATAATGCTCAAAGCACTGTGAGTTAAGAAAGCTTTTAAATGAATCTACTTTGTGTTAAGCACAACTTCTTCCACCCTCCTTTAAAATAGCACATCTACGTGTGAAATCATATTTTTTTTTCCTCCTGGAAAATGCCTTGTAAAGTAAAGCTTTGTCAATCCGGATGCCCTCTGCTTCCCGCTCCTGAGTCTACAGATTGGGAATCAGGACCTGGGCGCAACCATTTTCCAACAGAAATTGATCTTATCTGTCACTGCCTGTCTTTCTTGAGACAAGGAGATGGTAGGCACAGGAGTCCGGTTTTGTTCTTTTATTCCCCGCCCCCCCCTCCAACCCCACAACATATCCCTAGCACCCAGCACAGGACATGAAGCAAACCAAGCTTTTAAACATTCTAGCAGAATGAACATAGTTACATGATTATTTTCCCATTATTTAACTGGACATGTGCAGTCAGTCATATATGCAGTTTTAAAACAAACAAACAAACAAACAAAGACGTGTTTTGTTTTGTTTTTCCTCCTGGCGATGAAGCGCACAGTAAGTCAACTCATTTCTGAAAGGTGCTGGTCTCTGTGAGCCAGGCGAGCCTACCCTGGCTCAGGTTCACTTTTCTGTTTCTAGACAGTCTTTAGCAGTGCATCATCTCTGTAAAGTGCTTGGCTCACTCCACAGAGGAAAATGTACTCAATGTGCAGGCACATCCTGTCCTTCAGACGTTCCAGCTCCAAACTCCAATTTCTGCATTTGCACATGCTTATTTTGGCTAAATGTGTCTTGCAGGATTAGCTTAAGCCACTGCACACAGCTGGCTCTTTAAACATTTTCAACATTAACTCAGAAAATCTGAAGTGGGAATCACCTGACCTTACGTGAATGAAATAAAGACACTTCTCCGCCCTTGGCACTTTAATTGGATCCTTTTCATGGGAGGCACCAAGTCCCTGGATGCAACTCTTAAACTTCAGGTTGTCCTTGGGATAATGGAAAGCAAGCTGACAGAGCCCATGGGGCAGTATTCACCAAGAACAAAATGACAAATGGAAGGGAAAGTTTGATTACAGTATCTGGTACCATTTTGCAAGTAGCCCCATCTTACTGGGTGAATATGCCAATTTAAAGAGGTTATAAGTGTCCCATATAAGTAGTAGGCAACAAACAGTATTGTTTTGGAGTCGGGATGAAAGGTGAGGGGCACACACACACACACACACACACACATACACACACACGAAGGTTGAGACCCAGGTAGCCAGTGCAGATACCTGTTTTGATTGGGTAGCTTCACATCTTAGCCTCTTGACCATATCCCTAATTAGCTTTCTTCTTCCTTTTAAGAAAACATAGAAGTTTTTAAAAGATGTATTTATTTTATTTTTATGTGTCTGAGTGATTGCCTGCATGCACATTGTGCACCACATATGTTTCTGATGTCCACAAAGGTCAAATCTCCTGGAGTTTGCAGGACCACCATGTTGGCTTCAGGACACCGCATCAGTGCTAGGAACAGAACCCAGGGCCTCTGCAAGAGCACCAATTGCTTTCCACCTCTGCGCCATCTCTCCAGACCCCTGCTGCTTTTGACAGACAGCTGCTATCTGAGAATGCCACAGCTCTGCTTTCAGGTATATATTTTTGCATAAATGAAAATTTTAAGTTGTGGCTATTAATTGTATATCCTCACCAAGTACAAAACAATGCTATGATTTATCAATAACACAACACAAAATAATTAAATCAAGTGGATTAACACATCCAACACCTGAAAATGCTTTTTATTTTCTGTGTCCAGAACACTCAGGAGCCAGCCCCTTTGCCATTTTGAAATGTACAATGTGTTATACAAAACTGCATGATGTATCTCAAAAGAAAACACATGTCTCCTGTCTAGTTGAGAGTTTGTATCATCGCCCATTAATTCTCCATTGCTCCAGCTCCTCACTCTCTGTACTGACATTCTATCTTGTTTCTTTGGAGTCAATTGTTCCAGATGCTGCACTTAAAAGATAACATCTACTTGCCATTCTGTGTCTGGGTATTTTCTTATTTCATCCATGTTATTATGAATGACAATCTTTTTCTTTTTAAAGACAGGATACTATTCCATTGTGCATTGTACCATATTTTCTTTACCAGTTCACTGGCTGGTAACTGCTTGGTTGATTTCAGAATGTGACTATTGTCAGCTATGCTTGGAGGACACCAGGAGTGCAGGTGTCTTTTTCCATGTGATGGTACCAATTCCTTTGGAACGCTGTCCAGAAGTAGGGTTGCTGAACCTTATGTTGATTCCATTTTTAAGGTACCTCTACACAGTCTTTCATAACAGCTGTAATAATTTATATTTCTATCCTAGTTACTTTTCTATTGCTGTGATGAAACACCATGACCAAGGCAGCTTATAAAAGAGTATTTTATTTGGGATTTATAGTTTCAGTGTTAAGAGTCCATGATGGTGGAGCAAAGTGGTAGAAACAACTAAGAGCTCATGTCTTAATTTGCAAGTTGGAGGCAGATAGGTAGGTAGATAGATAGATAGATAGATAGATAGATAGATAGATAGATAGATAGAGACAGAGTCATAGAGAGACATACAGAGAGGACTGATTCTGGGAATGGTTTTAATCTTTGATATACCTTCTCCTACAAGGCCACACCTCTTAATCCTGCCCAAACCATTCCACCATCTGTAGGCCAAGTACTCAGACATATCAGTCTATGGGGGCCGTTCTCATTCAAACTATCACAGTCCCCATCAACTTGAACAGGAGTTCAAGGGTGTCTCTTTCCCCACATCTTCTCCAGTAGTTATCTTGTATTTTTCTGATGGTTTCCATCCTTCTAGGTGCGAAGGATTATGCCATTGCAGTTTGAACTTTCCTTCCCCCAGGGATTAATTCTGACATCTTTTGCTACCTGTTGACCATTCATATGCACTTTTTGGAAATGTCCATCACATTCCGTGCCCGTTTTAAAATTTTATTTTATTTTTCTTTCTATAGAGTTATTGGAATTGTTTATATTTTAGATATTAACCCTTTACCAAACAGATGGTTTTCAAATATTTGTCTTTCAATCTATCAATTGCTTCTTTACTATTTCTTGTTTCTTTTCTTGTGAAGATATTTCTAGCTTGGTTATTTTTGCTTTTGTTGCTTGAGATTCAATCTAAGAAATCATGACCTTGATCAATGTCCTGTTATTTTTCTTGGACTTTCTTGTAGCCATTTTAAGATTTTACTGCTTATGTTTAAGTCTTTAATCCATTCTGAGTTCAATTTTGTATAGAGTGAAGAAGGATAAATGTCAAGTTTTCCAAACACCATTTATCAAAGAAATTGTCTTTTCCCAATGTGACTACTTAGAGCCTTTGCAGACGGTCATTTGACTGAGTGTACATGCTGGGGCTCATTTCTGGGCTCTCTGATCTGCTTTATTGGTCGTAGACTCTGGATCTATATTAGTATCATGTTATTTAGATTACAACTGCTTTGTGGTATGGTTTGATATTGGGTAGTA
Source organism: Mus musculus (assembly GCF_000001635.26). Taxonomy (NCBI): domain Eukaryota; kingdom Metazoa; phylum Chordata; class Mammalia; order Rodentia; family Muridae; genus Mus; species Mus musculus. The sequence continues at coordinate 127,831,044 of NC_000070.6, read as the reverse complement.
CGGTTCTTTCAACTTGATTGATTTTGCTCACAACTGTCTTGGCTACTTAAGGCTTTATTTTGTTGTTCTCATGTGTTTTAGGATTCCTTTGCTTATTTCTATTTGAAATAGCTTTGGATTGAGATGAGGATCAGGTAGTATGAGAATTTTAGCAAAATTAATTCTTCTCATTCATGGACAGACAATATCTTCCCACTCATCTACCTTTTATAGTTTCAAGTATTAGGTCTTGGTAAGACTCCTTGGTAAGACTCCTTGGTAAGACTGTTTACTCCTAAATATTTTGAAGTTTTGTAGCTTTGGTACATGGATCATTCTCTCTGTTTCCTTTGCAAAATACTGGAGATTTAAAAAAAAATCTTGAGATGGCTGGAAATGGAAATGCTAAATACCAAAGCTATAGGACGAAATAAAAAGCAAGCCCAAGAGAACATCAAGTGCCTATAACAGAGAAGAGGAAAGAGTTCAGACAATGTAACACTGTGCTTCAAGAAATCAGGCAAGGAGCAAACTAAGCCTGATGGTGGCAGAAGGGAAGAAATAACGCATAACAGAGTGGAAACAAATTCAATAGAGGCTGGCAAAACAATATAAAATATCATACCGAGTTGAGTTTTTAGAAAGGATAATCAAAATATACAAACCTTGAGCTAGACCAAGGGAAAAAAAGAGACTCAAATAAATAAAATCAGAAACGAAGGAAGAGATATTACAATTGAAACCACTGAAATAAAAAAGGCCGTAAGAGACCATTATGAACAAATGCACAGCAAGATCTAGATAATTCAGGGAAAATGGACAAATTTCTAGACTGAATCAAGGAATTTAGGCAGAATCACAAATAAATTGAAAATGTGAATGAACCAATAATGGGTAAGGAGGCAGAACCAACATAACAGATCTTCTGTCAAAGAACAGCCCGGTCCTTCCGCAGCACTGATGGATTCTATTCAACATCTAAAGCGATGTTTCGCAAACTTCTCCAAACAGCTGAAGAAGAGGGACTACTTCTAAATTCTGTATGAGGTTGGCAGCCCCTGGTACCAAAGTCACAAAGACATGATAAGCAATAAAGATGACTGGCCAGTATTTTTGATGAACATAGATGCGAAAGTCCCCAACAAAATACCATCAAGTCAAATTCACTAATAGATGAAAAGGACTGTTCACCACGAGCAAATGGGATGTATGTCTGGGATACCAGGAAGGTTCAACACATGCAAATGAGGGATTAGATTACACCAGCAGAGAGAATAACGAACCCTTATCAGTCACTTTCTCAGATATGAAATTTGTTATTCTTGTTTCTGTGACAGGGTCTCCCTAGGTGACCCTGGTAGGCCTTGCACTCATGGCAATCCTCCTAAGTAATGAGATTGCAGGTGTGCATCACCACGCTTGCTCATATTCGACAAATTAGGTGTAGATGGAAGGAGCCTGAGCACAGCAAAGGCCATGAAGAGGAGTCACAGAGGACGCGGTTCTACGATGGAAAACAAGATGCACTGGGGAGATGGCTCAATGGCTCAATGGGTTGTCATGCAAGCTTGAAGACCTAAGTTCAGATCCCTGCAACCTACGTTAAACCAGATGTGGTAGTGTGTTTCTGTGGTCTCAACACTCTTGAAGTTAGATGGGGGGGGCGGGGGGGGGATAGAGGCAGAAGAATCCCTGGAAGCTCCTGAGCTGCCTAACCTGACACACACAGAGAAGAACAGGAGAATCCTCTTAGACAAGGTAGAAGGTGAATATTGAACCTGAGGTAGTCCTTTAACCTTCATAGACACATTCTGCACACATGTGCCTACATACACATACACACATGTATACAACATAAATATGTACATGTATACATACACACACATACACAAATGTATATATATGTATATATATATATATATATAGAGAGAGAGAGCTTTAATGAAATAAGCCAGGCATGCTCACCCTTCATGCTCACCCTTGCTACTACTATTCACTATAGTACTGGGAGCCCTTCCCAAGAGCAATCAGGGAAGAGAAGGAAATCAAAGGCATCTAAGAAGGACAGCAAGAAGGAAAATTATTGCTATTTGCTAATGGCCTGATCTTAGACAGGAAACACAAAACGTACAACAGAAATCTCTTAGAAATAACAAAGAAACACAGTAAGTTGCAGAATCAGAAACCAGCTCATAAAAGCCAAGATTGTACTTCTAAAGGATGGGGGCTGAAATTCTCTGTGACTAGACCACTGCTCTCTCAGAGATTCATACATTGGAAAACAGCCTGCCCCATCACACATGGTCCACCTCCCGTCTCCCATCTCCCACCCCTGAGATCCTGCGCACCCTGAGGTCCACTTAAACAACAGCTCCACTGGGATTAGCTAATACCCACTGGGATGAGCTGAGCTGTACCTGACCACCCTCCCACTTTTAGAAGCTGCTGGCTTAACTCTTGATCTCAGAATGGGGACATTTAGCAACAAGGTTAAAGGGAAATTGAAATCATGTGAGGGTGAATGGATAGACCAATCTATTGTTCTTATAAGGAGGGAGAATAGAGCACACAGGAACATAGCAGCAGAGGGACAGCATTGTGAACACGGGAAGACAAAGACAGCCATCCTCAAACCACAGACAGCAGCCCTTTTGACACCTTGATCTTGGTTTCTGGTTTCCAGAATGAGGAGAAAATGAGTTTTTATAAGGATTCAGTCATAGCTCATGGCACCCTTAAGCACATGACTACAGCCTGAAGTTTTTATAGTCGTCTCCAGAGACACTGTACTCCACTGCTGATGTCCACGTCTCCCTAGTGGACTCTAAAATATCCACCAATGGTACTGCAGCCTCTCAAATTACGATCCTGGCACCTGCTCTCTGATGGAGATCTGGGTTGCACTCTTCCTCATGTGCACACTGGATCAGTCTGAATCCAGTGTCTGAATCCCAGTCCAGGCACATGTAGTTTGCCATCTGCCTCCACTTCAGTCTCCCCCAGAGGCTTAGGGGTCTATGACTGTAATTACTTCCTTTCAAAGAACCTCAAGTCTTTAATGTGACTCTTTATTTACTATATTTTTCTAGAAGAGTTTTTTGTTTTGGTTGGTTTGTTCGATGTGCTAGGATTTTATTGCTGTGAAGAGACACTCATTACTAAGGCGGTTCTTATAGAGGGAAACATTTAATTGGGGCTGGCTTACAGTTTCAGAGGTTCAGTTCATTATCATCATGGTGGGAGCCTTGGCAACATGCAGGCAGACATGGTGCTGGAAGAGGTGAGAGTTCTACATCTTGATCCCAAGGCATCCAGGAGAAGACTGTCTTCTACAGGCAACCAGGAGGAGGGCCTCTTCTGCACTGAGTGGAGCCTGAGCAGAGGACCTTAAAAGCCCACCCCCATAGACACACTTCCTTCTACAAGGCTACACCTCTTAATAGTGCCACTTCCCATGGGCCAAGAATATTCAAAGCACCACAGTCAAGTCTGTCTATTTTATCAAGTTGCCAGACATGGCCATGTTACTAAATCCTGGCTATAGTCAACCACGTATTTTCTCTATGCCTACACCCATGCAGATTAACTCTCCCACACAGCTGAGGTCATTTTGCCTCTCTTTTGGAACCCCTTTCTCCATGGAGATTTCTCTTCAAAACGCCATCTTGATTTACCTTGAGAATGGAGCTGCCCTTGGGAGGACTCTCGCTGGCAACCAGCATCCCCACAGTTGTTCAGACACCTCACTTTTCATGCCCTAAAAGCCTACATCATGCTTTCCCTCTCTTCTAAGCCTCGGGTGCTCCACTTTTCTCCATTCTTTTCATAGCAACATATCTAAAAAGGGAGTGCAGCACAGACTCTATGCTGCCGCTAATTATTTCTTCACTTTCCATGGTGTGGATTCAGCTACCACGCTTTGACCATGGTAGCTGTCGAGTTGCCAGCCACCGCCATGTTACTAAATCTGCAGATAATTTAGTCTTTCAATTCCTACTCGACGTTTAAATTTTATTCAGCATAGCTGACTACTTCTTCCTTGAACACTTCCAGAATATCACTTTCCTCTGTTTCTGTAAGCTCAGTGTATCTACTTTTCTTGTAGGTTTTGGCTTCTGCACTCACTTCTCTATGTTCTTTTTGCCGCAACGTGGCCAGGACTCACTGGAGACCTTTGCCCTCTCTTATCTCTTTATATCCGGAGCTTCAAACACCACCTGAGGCTGATGTTTCCATCTTCCCTGTGACTTCTATACATTAATCATCCAGACATCCCAGATGTGTCTCTCAAACTCCTGATGTCCAAATGTCCTCAGACTCATCTCCCACATCCAAACTTCTCCAAATATGTCATATTTTGGAAAATATGAGCACCCTCACCTCTGTTTCTGAAGACTTTAACCTGGCTACCATGCCAGTTTCTTATGTCCAGACCCCCACACCAGCACAGTATCAATTCCCTCTGTCTCTTATCTCTTTCTAGGAATGATGGAGTAATGGACCACTCTCCCTGCTTCTGCTACATATCATTTATCAGCACTGGCTTCTTTTCTAGTTACTCTGATTTGCTACGGGGGGGGGGGGGTCTCCTCTGTTTGTTCTCGCCCAGCCGTTATTGGTAATCTTTTAAAATAAGGCAAATTGGACATGGTGTTTCTCAGCTTAAAATCCTTCAACATCTTCCCATTATGCTTTTTAAAAGGGTTCCCATTTACCTGCTTTCCCGACTTGTGCCATCTGGAGCATATCCACGGAATGGCTCCTCTTTCCATCCCTCTTTGTCAGCTCCACTCCAGGCCCACTGATCTTCCGTCTTATCAGACAGAACGAGCTCTCTGCTGTAATCGGGCTTAATAGACTCAGTCCTCTGTGCCTTTGATAGTCTCATCTCCCTGTGTATGGCTGATTGCTTCTGATGTTATATTTGTATTCAAAAACAGTTCTGAATTTTAAAACAAAAAATGTATGTTTACATAGAAACACACACATATAAGCTGTATAATTTTGACAGGTTGATAGACACTCATGTAACTCTCATCTCCTTTGAGAACATTTTCTCCCAGTTAATCCACCCCACCCCTGAGGTGAACCACTGTTCTGACATGTTTTTTCCTTGTTTAGAACTTTTGCACACATGTTTATACAATGTGAGATCTTTTTATGTGCCAGGCTTCCTTTGTTTCTGTGGTATCTGCGATGCCGATCTCTGTTGAGACATATCTTTTTTATTATAGAGTATTCCATTGTACAAGATATCATGATTTTAAAACCCGTTCTTTTTTTTCATATACATTTGAATTATTCCATTTTCTCCCCTGTCATTAGGATTAAATCTGCTACAAACAACTTCTCCAATGGACATTTGTTTTCATTTCTCCTGGGCAAGTGCCTGGAACCAGTATAGCTGGCTCACAGGAGAGTCTTAGCTCAACTCTATAATACAATTGCTGGAGCTTTCCCAGTGTAGAGAGGCTCCCAGCTCCACTAACAGCAGATAAGAGTTCAGGCTGCTCCAGACTCAGCAGTACTTTGTTTCTGTTCTCTTGATTGTTTTGTTTGGTTTTTTTTTTTTTTTCCTATTCTAATGAGATTTTTTTTTTTTTTTTTTTTTTTTTTTTTGCTATTCTAATGCCTCTAACTGTGGGTTTTAATTTGCATTCTCCTGACAACACTAGAGATGGAGGACCTTCTCCTTTGCTTTCTGACCACTCCTATCCATTCCTCTGTCTCTCTCTCAGACACTTCGGACGTGCCTCAAGTCCCTTATCTGTATATTTATTGGGCTATTTCCTGTTTTATCTTGGGCTTGCGGTTCTTTACATTTTCTGGATACAAGTCCTTTGTAAGATATATGTTCAGCGAGCATTTGCTCCTGGCCTGTAGATTGGCTATTCATTTTCCTAATGGTGTCTTTCATGAGAAGAACATTTAAATTTTGATGAAGTCTAATTTATCAATTTCTTATTTTATACTCAGGCTTTCCATACCAGCCCCAAAAGACAACCCAAGGTCACAATAGGATGTTATGGCCCTTTCCCCCTAAACTTTTATAGCTTCAAGTTATACTTAAGGCTGTCTATACATCCTGAATTGATTTTTACATACAATGTAAAATAGGATTTGAACTTCCTTTCTGCCATATTATCCTCCAGTTGTTCCGGGATATGTTATTGAAGAAAACTCTCATTTTTGTTGTAACAATTAATATATATGTATTATATGTTACTATCTCTCTCTCTCTCTCTCTCTCTCTCTCTCTCTCTGTGTGTGTGTGTGTGTGTGTGTGTGTGTGTGTGTGTGTATGTGTGTGTGTGTGTTTCCCACGTTAGGCATTTGTCATTATATAGTACAATTACTCTACAATACTCAAACACCACTGCTCTCTGTTTTCAATTTTTTAAAACCACTTCAAGCAGAAGTTCTATAACTATTAAGCCATAGTTCTGCATCCTTTCATCTCTCCTCTCAGATACCGGTAACCTGTATTCTATTTTACATATCTCTAAGAAAATGTCTTTTACAAGTATCTCATGTAGATGCTTGGCTTATTTCACTTAATGTAATGTCTTCAAGGTTCACCTTTGTTGCAGCATGGAACAGAACTCTAATTCTTCGTATGACTGAGTAATTTTCCATCTATCTATCTATCTATCTATCTATCTATCTATCTATCTATCTATTTACACATATTATATATGTATATATTGTATATATGTATATATGTATATATGTATATATACATACATATATATATATATATATATATCTCCCCAAAACACACAAACATACATATACATACACACACAAATACATATATGTCCCATACTCCAGTTTTTTTCTGCTTTTTGGCTGCTGTAAACAATTCCTTCACCAGGCAGTGGTGGTACATGCCTTTAATCCCAGCACTTGGGAGGCAGAGGCAGGCAGATTTCTGAGTTCGAGGTCAGCCTGTTCTACAGAGTGAGTTCCAGGACAGCCAGGACTACACCAAGAAACCCTGTCTTGAAAACCAAAAAAACAAAACAAAACAAAACAAAAAACAAACAAACAAACAAACAAACAAAAAAACACCAACAGCCAAAAAATTCCTTGAGGAATGAGGACATTTATCTGAATTCTCTACAAATTCCTGTTTGCTCTGTAATATTGGAACCAGTAGCCCCCGTTTACATTTCTTCTCCCATTACAGGTATGTCCTGCAGCCTTCTTGGAGACAGCTATGAGGGTGCCTTATGTTCACAAAACCCACAAGCTTACTTTAAAACATCATGATCTTTTACTGAGGTTTCTTTTGCTAATCTGATGGCAGTGTTCTTGGGTGCCAACTCTGTAAATGGCAGTGGCTTCACGCTTCAGTGTCAAAAGGCTGGGCACATCTCATGATTGGCTGGGTTCTCTTCTACTGAGACAATCTTATTACTCATCCTCCCCGCCCGCAAACACCAGCACAATAATAGCAAAACCCAGCCTCCCCTCCCCCTAGAATTCTTTTAATTCTATTCTCTGTTCCACCCCTCTCAGCTTTTTATTGGTTTCTTTCTTCTTTGTATCCTGTTCTTTAAAAAAAAAAACAAAAAAACAAAACCCTCAAGGTTTAAAGCTGCAGCATGGTAGAGATCTGTCTTCTTTATTTTGAAGAATTAATTTTATCTGTACTTTAAGGTGTGTGCATTTTTTATGTGCATGTAAGTGCAGATACCCATGGGAGCCAGAAGAGGGCACCAGATCCCCTGGAATTGTTGTTACAGGTGGCTATGGGCTACTTAACTTGGGTCCTGGGAACCCAATTTGGATTCTTTGGAAGAAAAGCTCTTGCATGCGCCGGACTGGCCAGCAGTAACTACGCTGCAACAGGATCCTTCTGCACACGTTTATTGGGAGAGCTTGATTGCAGAGGCGAAGAGACCCCAAGCCCAGAACTGGTGCTGCTTATATAGGCCTAGGAGAGGCGTGTCTCACACCCGGATTGGTTATGCACTACGCCTCATTTGCATGTTCCTCATCTGATTGGCTACTCTCTCTCTCTCTCTGTACCTCACAGAGCCTCATTATCATACCTCATTTGCATGTCTCACATCTGATTGGTTATACTCTCAAAGCCTCATTATCATGCCCGGGCCAGGCAGTGTCTTTGCAAAAAACTTTACTGCATATGTACACATTGGTTGTTTGTCCAAACTTATGCGTGGTGGCCAGCAGTAGTCAGTGCCACTCTACAACGGCACATGTGGCTTCCCACAAAAAGCAAATGCTTTTAATCACTGAGCTGTTTCTCCAGCCACTTCCTTCTTCTTTAAATGTAAACATTTGTGTCTGTCTGTTTCTCCAGAGCACTGCCTTTGCTCCATTCTCTATCCTCTCTCTCTGTCTCTCTCCCTCTCCCCTTCCCTCCCTGTTGTTCAAAGTCTTAATCAGATGTGTATCTTTGTTCACATTAACTACAATGTGCCCCATTTCCATTGCTTAAGAACGTGTTGTCTTATTTTTATATATTAGTGGACTCTGTCCTTGTCTTAACATTGTTCATAGAAGTAGAAGCTTCATTCCATTTCAGTCAAAGAACACACTTCATATGACTTCAAAAATTTTCAGCTTAGAGAGAGAGTCTGGCTTTGTGATCTCACGTGTAATCTGCCTTGGAGATTGCTCGGTGCTGTGCTTTCTGTTGCTGTGGAATGTTTGGCATTTGGGGTACACAGGTAAATTGTGTGTGTGTGTGTGTGTGTGTGTGTGTGTGTGTGTGTGTACTTACTAGTTCTTTCATTGAAAGTATTCCATTTCCTCATTTATCTCCTGACTAGGTGTTCATTTATAATTACATTATGAATGTAAAGTGAATTATATTATGGATATAAAGGAGGGCATTAAATTTGAAAATGTCTTAGTTCCCCTCCCCTTTCCTAAAAAATACTTTATTTTATTATGTGTTTGGATGTTTTGCCCACCTCCATGTCTGTATACCATGTGTACGCAGTGCCTTGGGAGATAGAAGAGGATGTCAGACCCCCTGGGACTGGAGTCACTGATAGTTCTCGACACGTAGGTGCTAAGGATCGAACCCACGTCCTCTGGAAGAACAGGCAGTGCCCTTAACCGATGAGCCAGCTCTCCATTGTTCTTGGGGTTTTGATTGCTTCTTTTCTTTCTCTCTTTCTCTCTTTCTTTCTTCCTCTCTTTATTTCTTCTTTTTCCTCCTCCTCCTCTTCCTCTTCCTCTTCCTCTTCCTCCTCCTCCTCCTCCTCCTCCTTCTTTGACAAGATCTTACTATGAATTCCTAGCTGGACTGGAGCTCATGGAGATTCATCTGCCTCTGCTTCTTACACAGGATTAAAGATGTGCACCTCCATGGCCGGCTTTAACTCTTCATTTTTGAGGGGTTGTCCTGTCAGATCCTGAATTTTTCATTGATACCATTAAATTCCCTCTGGCCTCTGTAGTGTCTGACATACAATCTTACATTTTGAGGATCTGCTATGTACAACTTGGTTATTTGTTGCTGCTTCCAAAACATCTTCTTTGGTTTTGGCTTTTGATAAATGGATTATGTTTCCTTGTTTTTCAATTTGTCTTCTACAGAGTGCATTGACTTCTTGGGTTTGCAAGATCATGTCTCTCAACAAACGTGGGGAGTCCTTGGCTAACTCTCCCCTTTTCTTTTTCCCACCCAGAGCTCCTCATTCCTATGAGGGTTTGCTTGATGGCATCCGGTAGGTCCCTCTGATTCCATCCACTTCTCTTCAGTATCATTTCTTCCTGTTTCTCTGGCCGTTATCTGAGGCTTGCTACCTCTCTTTTTACTGCTTCCTATTGTCGCACTTTTAATGAAATTCTCTTTTTGTTTTCCTCAGTAGTGACAAATAAAGCCTGACTCAGCTTGCTGGTCAGTATTGAGGGGCAGGACGACAAGGGGCGGAGCACTGGGGGCGGGGCGGGGCGCTGGGGCAAGGCAGACATTATGACCTTAGGACTCTCACACTGTCCTTTTTGCTCATGTGACTGCTCAGCTCAAGCTTTCTGTGGCATCTCTGTTGAAAACTCAAGTAACCACACGAATAGAAGTCGATTTCCAGACTTCTGTGGCATTGGTTATGCATTTTGTCCGTTCCCTTAATGATGATCCTAGAGGGGAAGACTAGTGCATTCTATTTACCAAGATCTCTCATTTCTGCATCTACTCCCTTGTTTCCAATGTCTCCTGTCCTCTTCTGAACTACTCCCCTGTTCCTGACACCTTCTTTTAGCAAAGCCCGTGAGTCTTTTTGAGAACCTGGTACGGTTTCCTATACCATTTCCTCATCTGAGAATGCCTTAATGTCTTGAAGTAACGTGTAGGGGCATTTGCTGCCAGTCCCTGTGATTTTTGAATGAGAAATCTCCAGTCATATCTCTTTATAACAATGTGGCCTTTTCTCTGAATGCTTTCAAAAGTTCTCTGACTTTAGTTTGATTAAGATGTATCAGTACGGCTTAGAGATGACTTGGTCCATGAAGTTTTCACCATGCAAGTATGAGAACCCGAACCCAAGTTCAGATTCCCAGCAACTCTGTAAAAGCTGGGTATGGCTGTATGTCTACACTCAAGTGCTGGGCAGTAGAGACAGGCAGATCCCCAGGGTCCAGTGGCTAGCCAATGACTTCCAGGTTCTGGGAAACACCCAGTCTCAAGAAATTAGATGCAGAGCCATAGAGGAAGGACAGTACCCACATTGGCCTTCATATGTACACACATACAAAGTGCATTAATGAACACTTACACATACACACACACACACACACACACACAGAGAGAGAGAGAGAGAGAGAGAGAGAGAGAGAGACTGAGACTGAGACAGATACACAGAGTGGGAGAGAAATACATCAGAAATTTGGGACGGTTGGGTCTGCTGAGTCTTACATTCCCTGAACTTAACTGAATCTTTCTTAAATGCAATCAAATTTAGGAAGTTCCCAGGCGTTACCCACCATGATGGGTGGATAATTTTTCCACTTGCTTCATGAATATGTATGTTGCCTGTTATAACATTTTTGTAACAGTGACTTTTTTAGTCTTGATCAGATAATTCCAACATCAATGTCATCTCAACGTATGTTGACTGTCTTTACCAAGCGTGTCTAGATTTTCCTGAATTTTCTTTTTTTCTTTTTTTTCTTTTCTTTTTTTTTTTTTTTTTTTGCATTATAAGAAATGCTTCAATTGTATTCTGGCCATTTTGAATAATTTGTTATGAAACATTGCCACTTACATATTCCTACACAGAGGCTGGTATTATTTTAAGGAGCAATCAACCTGGTTAGCTTCAATCTTCGAGCTCAGACCTTCTGTGGGCGGCGATCCGAGGTAAGTGCCTTTTATTTGACACCTCTTTGTGCGCCACCCAGAGGCCTGTCTGGGAATTGGTCTGTCTGTTAGATATAGTCCCAGCTTCTTTAATGATCTGGGGAAGAGTTTATCCCTGTTCTCTCTATGATTTCCCCAATACCTCACGATTCCCTGAAGTGCCGAATTTTGGTTCTCTGGCTGGTACGTTGGAACTTTAGTTACCCTACTCTGTGCCAAGTTTCCATTTCACATCCAGGCCCTAATCTGAAGTGGAAAAGGAAACGGGAGTGGGGTGGGGTGAAGGGAACTGCAGAAGGATTTCCTGATACTTTCTTGAGATAAACCAGAGACCTTCACACTCCAAGTTTGTGAAACTTTCCTCCCATCTTTAAGTTAGAATTAAAGGTCTCTCTTGTAGCATTTTTTTAAAAAAATTAACACCAGGACTGGAAAGCATATCCTGCAGAGGATCCAAGTTCCGTTCCTGTCACCCAGGTCTGACTGCTCTCAACCATCTGTAACTCTAGCTCCAGGGGGACCGGACGCCCTCTTCTGGCTTCTGTGGGTAATTACTCACAAGTACCACCCCATCGCCTCCCCTGCACGAGCACAAACTCTCTCTCTCTCTCTCTCTCTCTCTCTCTCTCTCTCTCTCTCTCACACACACACACACACACACACACACACACACACACACACACACACAATCAATCAATCAATCAATCAAAACTAAAAACAAACTTAAAATTTCACGACAGTGCTCACGGATTTGAGATATTTGGGATTACATCTATGGTGGTAGAACAGGAAAATTCTGGCAAGATATGCACAGGTATAGGGGTACTTCGAATTTGTTGTCTTTGCAACTCTTTTCATAGACCCAGAGAGCTGCTCCGGGTTGTCAGTGTAGTTTGGAGAAGTCCTCAGAGCCTTGTGGCGGCATTCAGTGGGAGAAGCAGGGGTATGCACCCTCTGTTTCCCCTTGGGTATCTGGACAACCGATTTTCTGCTTCCCTCGCCTAACCACTTGAGTTAAATGCCCACAATTTTGACAAGCTACTTGTCATGCTTTGTAAATAGTCTCTGATTTCCCTTGTGATCTCTCTTTAGACTTGTGGCTAATTTTAGAGTGTATTGTCTAATTTAGAAATACAGCTCTCTGGTTGGATTCCCCCTCCCAGCGTGTGTGTGTCCATATGGTGTTGTATTTTTGTGTGTTCTGTGCATGCACACAAGTGTGGGGGTCTGCTCATGTGGAAGCCAGAGAGTGTCTTCTTCTATTGCATCCCCTTTATTGTCTTAAGACAGGGTCTCCCACTGAACCAGAGGAAACTTGACACCAGGTTGGTTGGCTCTGGGCTTATTCTTGTCTTTGATGCCTCAGTGATGGGGTTTTAAGCACGTTCAACCATGTCTGCTTTTGTAGGTAGATGGTGGGGATTTGAACTCAGGTCCTCAGGCACAAGTGTTCTTACCCAGTGAGCCATTCCACAACCCCCTGGGTTTCTTTTTATTATTTATTTCCTATGTTGGCTAGAGACTGTGCCTTGTAACATTTAAAGGTTGGGAGGGAAACTTGACAGAGATTTGGTTTTGGCCCAGTGTATTTTCTGTCTTGTGGAACATCCCACCAGTCTCTGAGAAGCATGCATTTTTCTGTCACATAAGGTCAAAGCAGTTGGCAGTGTTATTTAGAACCTTAAAATCTTGCTTTTAAAAAAAGTTGGTTATTTTATGAATTTCTGGGGACCAAGAATACATCTTTTTCTCTGTCTTGCCTTAACTCTATGAATTCTAACTTCCTCCATTCTGAAACTCTATTATTAGATGCAAGTGCCTCTGTGTTTTAGTTCATTTTCTGCTGCTATGACAGAGTACCACAGACTAGGAGATTTATAAATAATAAAGTTTACCTGGATCACAATTCTAGGGGCTGGGAGCCGTTGGCACCCGCATTTGGAAAGGGCCTTTCTGGTGTGTTGTCACATGGCAGAGAACAGGAGAACTCTTGGAGAAGATAAAGAAAGGAAGTGTGGCCTCTCTTAATGTAACTCCACCCTCACAACAAACCCACCTGCCTAATAATTGACTTTAACTCCGTTGTGAGGTCAGTAAATTCAAAATCACATTATGCCTATTTTTCTATCATTTAACACCTGGGATTAAGTTTCTAACACATAAAATTTTGTGGACAGGTTCAAACCACAATTTGTATTCATTATGTTTTCCAAGGTAATGACATTTTAAATCTTTTGATTGAAAAAAAAAAAAACCTGGCAACACTCCCTGCCTTAAAGTCTATTTCGTCTGGAATTCACGCTGTCATTTCACTTCTTAAAAACGGTTTTAATGTGTAGAATATTATTTCCTTTACCAAAGAATATTTTAAACTTAAGCCTGATGTGGCAGCACACTCTTGTAATTCCAGCTCTGGAGGCCAAAGCAGGAGAATTCTGAGTTTCAGGCCAGCCTGGGCTACATAGCCATTTCAGTCCCGCTTTGGCTACCTAGCAAGAACCTTTCTCAAAACAATGGCTCTACTATTTGTGTCTCTGTATAAAATAAGTATTACATCTTACAGCCAGCCTATTCGTAGGCTCTCATTTTTCCCATCCAGAAACATCCACTTTTCTTTAAACCCACATATTTCTAATCTAATATGATTCCTGTTGCTGTTTTGACCAGAAACACTTTAGGGAAGGGATGGGTTTATTTCACTTCACAGATCACAGTCTATCATTAAGGGAAGTCAGGACAAGAACTCAAGCAGGAGCTTGAAGGAGGAATTAGCTTGAGACCTTCTACCTAAGGATGGCGCTGTCGCCAGTGTACTGAGTCCTCCTGCATCAATTAAAAATCAACACTACACACATGCCCATGGTCCAATCAGATCTGGGCTATCCATCATCTGAGATTCTCTTCTCAGATGACTTTAGGCTGATTCAAGTCGACTGTGAGTGCTAATTAAGACACTATTTAACATTATTTTTAGAAACAAATTTGGGCTTAGGGGCACAACCTGCTAATTGATCTTTAATATAAATTTTATTGAAATCATTATAAATTCACATGTAATTACAATATGGCTGAAAGAATGCTAGCTAGGATACTGTTTAACATCATTAAAAAATAAATGTGGGCTTTAGGGGCACAACCTGCTAATTGATCATTAATATAAATTTTATTGAAATAACTATTGATTCATATGTAATTACCATATGGTTAAAAGATACAAAGCTTTGGGTGTGGAATCCAAAACACGCTGGAGTGCTATAACCAGTCAACTTGCATGTATTATTTTTTGAGATAGAGTTTCATTGTAGTCTAGGCCTCAAGACTCACTATGCATCTAAGATAAACTTCTGTTCCTCCTGCTTCCACCTTCCCCTGCTGGGATTACAGGCCTGTGTCACCGTGTCTGGTTATATGCAGCATTGGGGGTTGAACCCGTAATTTTGTGCAAACTAGGCTAGCACTCTATCCCTAAGCTACATCCCTAATCCTATGATGTGTGTTGTATACTGAAAAATTGTTACAAGGGTAGATTTCTCATTACATGTACTTACCACCAAAATAATAATAACAGCAATAAAGTTCACAGGAAAAGACTGTGGGAAGTCACAGATGTGCTTGTGGCCCTGATGGAGGCAAAGGTTTCATGAATGTTCACTTCTCTCCAACCTTATCAGCCTTGTATATATTAAATATGTAATCTTCTATGTCAACCATACTGCCGTCAAATGCTCTTTTTAACGGCCAAAAACTATTGAAACAAAGAAGGAATAGTGTAGAGTCTCTTGTGGTTTTTACCTAAGTTTTTTTTTTTAAGGTTATAGTTTAAAAAGCCATTGATGACGTCACAGTCGGAGACCAACGTGAAAGCAATCTGTGACTGTGTCTCACTTGGATGTGCAAGGTTATGTTGGTATTTGAGTCTCTGTGTGTGCACAAGTAAGTTCCATACAACTCTGTCATCTCTAGAGATTTGCACATCAGCTGCAGCCCTAAGGGTTCAATGGCACCCCTATCCTGTCTGCTGTCCTCTTCTCTCTCAGGATCCCTACCTCCCCTTCCCATAACTGCTCTGGTCTCTCTTCTACTTACAAAAGTCTGTCATTTCAAAAATGTTGTGTAAATGAAACTGTAATCCCAAGGAAAGGAGGGCTAATTGAAACGAGGAAATGAGTTATTACCAGGAGTTGTAAGAAGACAAAAGAAGTTATCTGGATTGAATATGGTCGAAATACATTATGTACTGGTAAGAAAATGTCATATGAAAGTCATTACTACATACAATTAATATAAGCTAACAAAAGACTTTAATTACATTACATTTTTTTTATCCCAGCACTGGAAGAGGCAGATGGATCACTCTGAGTTCAGGACCCACCTGGTCTACATGGTAAGTTCTGGGTCAGCTTAGTCAGTGTAGTGAGACCCTGTTTCAAAAAACATATGCATGTCTGTGCATACACACAGGCACACACACACACACACACACACACACACACACACATGCACACACACACCCACACACACAGCACACCCATGGACCACTACAGTACATAATCTTTCTCCTCTCATCATTCTTCCTTAGAAAGTCATCTTTTGATGCTATCTGTGGTAAGCCTATTCCCTGGTTTCTATGCAGGAGAGTTGTTTAATTGGCCATTAGCCAAAGAATAATTGAGCTGATTCCAGTTTTTGCTATTAAAAGAAAAGTGTTAGATGGCGTCTGGTGTGAGCCTTTGTGTGAGCACAATCTTTCCTTCCTCTGGGATAAATGCCTAAGAGGGCTACTACTGGATTTCATGGTAATTGCACATTTAGTTTTCTCTTAATTTTTTTTGTTATGTGAACGAGTGTTTTACCTACATGTATCTCTGCGTACCGTGTACATGTAGTACCAGTGGATGCCAGAAGAGGGCTCAGATTCCTTGGCACTTGGCTACAGATGGTTGTGAGCCATCTGGGTGGGTGCTGGGAATTGAATCGGGTCTTTGAGAAGAGTAGCCAGTGCTCTTAACCACAGAGCCATCTCTCCAACTTCTTACAGTTAGTTGTCAATGACATTGTCTCACTGTTCTCAGACTGGCTGGGATGACCGTATTCCCCATAACCATGACTGAACAAGCCAGTTCCTCCACATCCTCGCCTGTATTTGGTCACCATTTCGACTGTTTTGATAGATATGCTGTAGTATCCCACGTGATTTTAACTAGTGACGTCCAAAATCTTACCCCCCACCCCCAACCATGTGCGAATCCGTCATTCACCTGCTGACAGGTTTTTCAAAGTTCTCTATGTATTTTGGATAGCAGTCCTTTGCAGAATGTGGCTGGCAAATATTTTCTCTCTACGTGGTGTTTTCGTCTTTTCCACGTTGTCTCTCACAGAGTGAAAGCTTTAAATTTTTATTTCAAAGATAAAAGAGACTCAAAGCGTCAGATTTTTTCCTTTTATGGGTCTTGCTATTTGGTGAGAAGCCCAAGAACATTTTCCTTGGCCCTAGATCCCAGAGAGTTTCTCATATATATTCTTTGTTAAGTTTCTCATTTTATATTCCATCTTGAGTAAATTTTTATTTGAGATGTGAGACTGAAGTTGATCTTCATTTTCCTGTCCTTGTATGTTTCAAATTCAATCCCTATTTGTTAAAAATCTATCCTCTTCTATCGAATTGTACCAACACCCTTGCAGAAATCACTTGGGTACATTTCTGTGACCTCCTCCTCTTCTTCCTCTTCTTCCTCCTCCTCCTCCTCTTCTTTTTTTATTGATTTACAGGTCTTCTGAAGTTACCTGTTACAGTTATTGCTATAGTTGTCTAATACACCTTAGTATTTGCTGGTCTTAGTATTTACACCTTATTCTTCCACATCACAGTCATTTAAGCTATCTTGGGTACGTTTCTTTTTACACAGAATTTAGAATTAACATATATTTGTTTCCACAAACTGTGCAGGAATTTTCAAAGGTATTCCATTAAAACTGTAGATCCATCTGGAGAGAATTTGCATCTTCACTATGTTAATTTTTCTAGTTCATAGATATAATACATCCCTTCCTTTAGTGTTTATTTTCATCAGAAATTTGAAATTGTTCTGAAACTTTGTTGGGAGCTATTAAGACAACACTATTGTCCTGATCTCTGAATTGGGCCTTTCCCCCCCGAGAAGAAAAGGGGGTCAAAAGCAGGCCACCGATGCACCGCCCTGAGAACAACCACAGATTGTTCCAGCCCTAAGTCAGTGCCAGATGTCCTGAGCTCAAGATGTACCCTGATACCACCAAGTTCCTGCTTCCCCTTGTAGTCGCCAAAAGAAAAATTTCTGCTGCCCCATCCCTCCTGCTGAGAAGTACTTCCCCTTTTGCTTGTGCATTTAAACCTTAAGCCTTGCTAATACAGTGGGACCTTGATGCCACTCAGAATGTTTCCGTGTCATTCTTGCACTTGGTCCTCGTCTCTCTCTATCCCCCTATTTGGTTCTTAGGAGAAGGTCCCCTCGAGACCCTCGAATAACTGGACCTGCTGGATGGGTCAAAACTTTTTTTTTTTTATTTTTAAATTGTGTGTGTGCATGTGCATGTGTTTGTGTATAAGTGTGTGCTTATGGGTATGCACACATAAGTGCAGTGCCTGCAGCAGCCAGTAGAGGGCATCCAGTGCCTCCAGAGCTGGAGTTATAGGTGGTAGTAAACTGCCCACCATGAGCGCTGGGAACCAAATTTGCATTCTCTGCAAACTCCGTTATCCACTGAGCCTTCTCTCTAGTCTCCCATCTTTTACTTTTCCATATAAACTTTCGCCATTTTGCTGAAGCCATTTATTAGTCCTAGAGGGTTTGGAAAGGCGATTTGTCTGGCCTGTCTGTGTGTTCATTCATATTACCTGCACATTCATAGCACCTGTTCCTTTTCAATCCATAGCTGCTAACATCCCACCTTCAAGTTCTGTTTTCTGTGGACATACTGTGAAAGGAATTGTGCTTTTAATTTTGGTTTCTGTAGTTCACATATTTGTATATTAGTATGAAGAAATATAATTGCTGTTTGATCTTGTGTCCTATGGATATTATAGAACTTGTTTATTAATTCTACAGGGAGGTAGGGTTTTTTCTGGGGGGTGGGGGGTGGGTTCTTATTTAGTGCTCGGTGGTTGCTGTGAAGAAAAAACATGACCACAGGAACTCTTACAAAAGAATGCATTTAAGTGGGGCTTGCTTAAAGTTTCAGAGGTTTAGCTCATTCTTGTGACAGCAGGCAGCACACAGGCAGATATGATGCTAGAGGAGCTGGGAGTTCTACATCCGGATCTGCAGGCAGCAGGAAGGGAAAGAGACACTGGGCCTGGCTTGAGCATTTGAAACTCCCAGCCCCAGTGACACACTTCCTCCAACAAGGCCACATTCCTAATCCCTCTCTGGGTTTGCCAAACTCGGGTGCATTCAAATACATGAGCCTATGGGAGCTATTCTTATTCAAATACATGAGCCTATGGGAGCTATTCTTATTCAAATACATGAGCCTATGGGAGCTATTCTTATTCAAATACATGAGCCTATGGGAGCTATTCTTATTCAAACCCCCACGGGGGTGGGGAGGTCTGGAGAGCCTCCTCCATATTCATTGTTACTTACAACAGGATTTGCCTATGCATTTTCTTTCCAATTGGTAAAGTCTGCTTGTTTTTCTTTTATCTTGCCTTACTGCTGTAGCTAGGGTTTCCAGATCTGTTTAATAAGAATCATTAGAATACATATCTGTGATGTTACTAATGTTCCACTGTTAAATATGACATTGACTATATTTGTGAAGGTGCTTTTTTTTAATCAGGTTAAAATAATTTCTTCTAGACCCCAAGCTCTGAAAGTTTTTCTCCTGAATTAGTGTTGAATTTTTCAAATGCTTTGTGTACATTTACACAACCTTACTCTTTCTCTTTCTTCCCCTTAGTTTGGTGGATTAGGTCAATAGAGTTTTGAGTGGTGAAGTTATTGGCTACACTTGAAACCACATTTGGCTATGGAATGTCACAGGCCTTTAATTGGGATATAATCATTTTATACATTGTAAGCTTTGGCTTGTTCCTTTCTTCTGAGGGTTTTCATGTTTGGCATTATAAGAGGTATTGTCTTATCACTTCTTGAAAAAAAACTTAGACCATTCTTGTCTGATTTTTAGGTCAGGATAATACTGATCTCGTAAATAAAATCGGGACATGTATATTCCCTGTGTTACCTTCTTGCCTGTGAGTTTCCTGTTGTTGCTATAACAAATTACCACAAACTCAGTGGCTGAAAATACAACCAAAATGGCTCACTTTACAGTTCTAGAGCTGCTGAGCTAAAATAAAGATGTCATCTGGAATGCGTTCCTTCTGGATCTTGGGGGGAGAATCTGTTCTCGCACTCCCCCTTTCAGTTTCTAGAAACCACCTGCACTTCTTGGCTCCTTCCCACATTTTCAGCATCTCCAAGTCTTTCTCTCACTAGCATCTTGTATTTAGTTCCTCCTTTTAGTGACAAAGAGAGAACAATGGGACTCATCCACTTGGGCAAGAGAAGGAAGGGAGACAGGAAGAGCAAACGCTACCAGCATCAGACACCTGTGCCGAGATAACAAAAGGTCTGAGGAGTCCCAGAAGGAGACAAAAAAGTAGTGTTGAAAGAATATTGGCAGAAACATTGGCAGAACATTCGGAAATGTGGCTAAATACGGAAACCAACAGATTGAACAAGCTTCACAAACCCCAACCAGAATAAATCTTGCAATTACCCTAGATCTTCCTGGATAATCCGAGATAAAGTCCCTGTGATAGCTAATCTCAACTTGATACATTGGGAGGAAGGAGCCGTGAGTGAAGGATTATGCTCTCAGATTGGCCCCTGGACACATCTGTGGGGGCATTTCCTTTATTGTTAATCGACATGGGTGAGTTCAGCACACTGAGCCGGGTGGATGGGCTTGGGCTACATAGGAAAGACAGCCAGCCAGTGAAGAGCGTTGCTTTATGTTTTCTGCTTCAAGCTGCTGCCCTAACTTCCTGCGTTGGCCTCTCTCAATGATGGATTGTAACTATTCAGATGAAATAAACGCTTTCTCCTTGCTTTTGGTCATGGTGTTTGCCACAATAATAGAAACCAAACCAAGATAGTCCCCCAACCCAACATCCGTAACAATAGTATTTTACCACGTTTCAGGGACATTGTTCTACTTTTTGAAAGAGAGTGTAGCAAATTTGTGATAATTCTTCTTTAAATGTCACTCAGGTTCTCTGGTGAAGCCATCTGGACCTGGATATTTTTCAGGAATTTTTATGGTTATACCTTCAATTTCTTTAATGGTTTCCACACTCTCAAGATTGTCTATCTCATCTTGATTGAGTTTTGGTAGCTTGCAATTTTGGAAGCATTCATTTCTCTAAGTTGTCAAATTCATGAGTATAAAAACTCTTTATCCATAATACAATAAATGTAAAACATTCCTCTATTATCTTTTAAAAGCTAGATGGTTCTTAAAAGCGGCTTTAGATCCACAGCAGAATTGAGCAGAAGGTATACAGATTTCCCCCACCCTGCGCCTCCACCCCCCATCCCCATCCCTATCCCCTCGCTCTTACAGCCTCAGCACCATAACCTCTCCTACCAGCCCTGCACATTTGTTAAAACTGATGAGTATACACAGACACACAATTATCACCCGAGTTCTATAGTTTATATTGACTGCACTTTTGTTATACATTCTATAAGTCTGGGCAGTTTTATGACATGAATTTGCCACTACAGTCTGACACAGAGTAATTCCAAAATCCTCTGAGCTTTGCCCATTCATCCCTCTTCTCCTCTTCTTTCTCTTCTCTTCTCTCTTCTCTTCTCTTCTCTCTTCTCTTCTCTTCTCTTCTCCCCTCCCTCCCCTTCCCCTCCCCTCCTCTTCTTCTTCCTCTTCCTCTCCTCTCCTCTCCTCTCCTCTCCCCCCTCCTCTCCCCTTCCCTCCCCCCCTCTCTCTCAAAAATATTTATTGACCCTTTGTGAAATTTCCCTCATGGCCCCTAACCCCACTTATTGCCCTCTCCCTCCATAGTCATCCTCTGCCCTTGCAACTTCCCAGCTAAAGAAAACAAAAAATAAAATTAAAAATAATAACTAAAAAAAGAAAGAAAACACCCTGCAGTGTATCACACAAGTGTATCACACAGTGTATATCACACAGTGTATCACACAGTATATACACCCTTTTGCCCAAACAGCTTTACTCCCAAACTGTTCAGTTGAGTGACTCATTTGCCTGGTTTCAGCTGCACCATCAGTACTGGACTCTTCTTGGGTTACCCTGAGTCACGGAGACCCTACAACTTTGCTTCTGCAGGACCAGCCCCCTAACGCCCTCTAACCTTATAAAGAGGGTAGATATTGGGGTGAGCCATCTCAAAGCCCTGGATCTAGGCCTGAGTAGTAGCTGAGTCAGTCAGCCCACCAGCTCTACCTGCCCATGCCGCTAGGGTCCGCTCTCCTGCTTTGTCTGTGTACGGGATGGGTCCAGCTCTCCTGGTTGCTGCAGCAGCCAGCAAGCATCAGGGCCATCTTTCCCAAGCAGACAAGGCCAGCTCTCTCTTGTCCACACCTCTGCAGGTGCCACTGTGCAATGGCCAGTGAGGGGCAAAGCCAGCTCAGTGAACTCCTTGGACATCAACACAGCCCCAGGAGACAGCCCAAACCAGGGACATCTGCATAGCGTTTGGTGACAACAGGCTAACTGCATCGACACAGACCCCTGCTATGGCAGGGCCATGGACTGAGACATGGCCCTCAGAGGCAGCATGAGCCCAGACGTCATGGCCTCAGGTGGCAGTGCAGGCTCCTCATATCAGGTGTTCTGTTTCTCTTCATAGTGGACACTTCACTACTCCACTTCGCTTTCGCTCTCATCCCATCACAAACTCTTAGAGAACATCAAGCTTATTTCTGAGACTCAATTCTATTATGTTGTATAGGCTAGCCTCAATCACATTGTGTAGCTCAGGCTGGCTTCGGACTCCTGATCCTCCTGCCTCTTTCCATGCGCTGGGATTTTTGCACCCAGCCCTCGGATTTGCTGCTGTACACGTACTTTTGGGGTTTTTTTTTTGTTTGTTTATTTGTTTGTTTGCTTGTTTTTGTTTCCCAGAATCTGATCCAATGGAAACTGATAGAGTAGGAGGTTGCCTTTTTGACTGAATAATTTACACTTAGGTTTCCTCCTTGTCTCTTTATGGCTTCATAGTTCATATCTTTGCAGCCTCGAATAGCATTATTGATGAGGCTAGAGAGACAGCTGAGTGGTTAAGACACTGGGTGCTCTTTCAGAGGACCTGTGATCAATTCCCAGCACTCACACGGTGGCTCACAACCATCTAATCCCAAGGGATCCAGTGCCCTTCTCTGAATTCCTAGGGCACAAGGCATGCACATTATGCACACACACACACACACACACACACACACACACTCTACACATAAAATAAAAATAAATCTTTAAAAATATAGATTACATTGTAGAGATAGGCCCCATACAACTTATCCTACTGTCTCCTAAATTACAATTTAGCTGCTTCCAGTTTTTGATGGTTCTATGTATGAGTGCTTGTATGAACACAGATTTCTAACCCCTTGGAATAAACGCCATGGAATGGGCTTGTTGGCTCACACCACAAGCCATCTTCCAAAACAGCCATATCACACTGCAAACCCAACAGCAGTGCACGAGGGGTTTGGTGTCCCAGGCCTTTGCCAGCATTGACTGTTGTCGGTGTTCGACTTTTGGCCACTCTGATCTGTGCATTGTGGACCCGTGCTGCCTGCATTTCTCTGGTGACATATGACGAGGACCATCTTTTCATGTGCTTATTCCCCCATCTGTGGAATCTCTTCTTCGGCAAGGTGTCTGCCCACGCCTTTGACCTATTGTCGGTTCGGGTTGTTTATTTACATATTGCCCAGCTTTACAAGTTCTCTGTGTGTTTTGAAGAATAGCTTTTTTAATCAGATATGTCTTTTGCAAATATTTTCCAACAGCCTGTGCCTTGTCTCTTTATTCTCTTGACAGAATTTTTCACAGAGCAGAAACTTTTAATTTTAATAAGGTCTATCTTATCAGCTACTTCTGTCATGGGTGGTGCTTTGGTGCTGTGGCTAAAAGTCATTGTCAAATACTAAACTGTCTGGATTCCCTCTTATCTATGGTTTTGATGTTTGACAGTTTATATTTAGGTCTATGATCCACCCTGAGTTATTTTTTATTATGTGTGTGTAACCACTTATACATATATGTGTATATGTGTGTGGTTGTATATGTGTATATATGTCTGTACTGTGTATGTGTGTATGATTGTGTATATGTAGGCATATGTATATGTTTGTGTGTATATGTGTATATATGTGTATGTTATGTATGTATGTATGATTGTGTATGTATGTGTGTTTATATAGGTGTGTGTGTGTGTGCGTGCACGAGGGAATGCATGCACAACACATGCACCATGACCCAAGTGTGGATAATTGCAGTCATTCTCTCCTTACATCATGTAGGTACCAGGGATCCAGGTCAGGTCATCAGGCTGGGCAGCAGGTGAGTACGTGGTGACATGTGTGCATTTGTGTGTATGTTGTGTATGTGTATGTGATTGTGTATATGTGTGTATATGTGTATGTATGTGCATCTCCCTGTCCTTTGAGTTAATTTTTATGAAAGGCATGAAATCTGTCTCTACATTCATTTTTGGCATATGGAAATCCAGATTTTCCAACATCATTTGTTGGGTAAACCATCTTTCTTGCAGGATATTGCTTTTATTGTTGGCCTTGAATGTTTCAGCACCCCCTCTTGGTTTGTTAGGGTGGATTTTCTAGCTGTTTGTCTGAGTACTATGGTATACACACTCGGCCCAGTCTGCTGCTCTCCACATTTGATCACTCGGGCTAAACCATGGGTCCTTTGCCTTCTGCAGAGGTCCTGGGAGCTTCCTCATTTCCATTTGTTTGACCTGGGGATCAGATGGAACCTTAATTACCCGTGTCAGAGGTGACAAAATGTCTGACAGCAGCAACTTCAGAAGGAAGGGCTTACTTTACCGCTCGGGGTTCATTACAGCAGTAATGCCAGAACTGACAGTCCATCGCAGCTGGAAAGCCAGAGCAGCAGCCAGAGCTGCAGCCTCCCAATGCAATGGGCTGTATCGCCGTCAGAAAGCACAGAGATGGATACCTACCGGTGCTCAACTTCCTTCCTTCCTTCCTTTTCAGTTGCGGCAGTGACTCCAGGAATGGCTCCATCCACCTTCAAGGTGGGTCTCGCAGTCTCAGTTAACCTAACCTAGATGATCCTTCACAGCTCTATGCAGAGGCTAACTGGATCTGGAATCCCCTCACAGATGGGCCAAGAGGCTTGCCTTCTCAATAATTATAGTTCCTGTCAAGTTGGTAATCAATATAGATCTTCACAAAGGTATACATTGGTGTAAGCTTTGTTTCAACCATCCAATTGGACTTGTAAAGTGGATGGTTTAAAGGATGGCTTAATGTTCTGTCAACTTGCTCTCGCCCAGCTCCTCCTGCCTGCTCCTCTTCCAAGGCCCTGCTTTTCCTGCCCAGCTCCTCTTGTCCTGCTCTTCCTGTCCTGCTCCTCCCACCCTGCTCCTCTTGCCCTGCTCCTCCTACCCTGCTCCTCCCACTCTGCTCCTTCTGACCTGCTCCTCCCGACCTGCTTCTCTTGCCCTGCTCCTCCTGCCCTGAACTGCTCCTCCCATCCTGTTGCTCTCTTCTACAGATACTCCAGGAGTCCTGCTCTGACTTCCCTCTGTTTACTGAACTCTATTTTCCCATTGAGAAGCACAGATCTGTTCAGGACAATTCACTTTAGCTGTCTTTCCTCTGAATGTGTTTTTCTTCCCCTCCATCCCCTGTGATTCCATGGGGAGAATCTTTCCAGAAAGAGAACCCAAAGCTGACAGCACCGTTCTTTTCCTTCACCCGTGGAAAATAGAATGCCATTTCCTTACAGACTCCATCATGGCAGGCAGGCTGTGCCCCTTTTTGGTAGTGTATCTCTCTCTCTCTCTCTCTCTCTCTCTCTCTCTCTCTCACTCTAGCTGTTTTCACAGTGTTAAATTTTCATTTTGGTGTGCCTCAGTGTGGGGTCCTTGGGCTCTCCACCTGCCTGGAGTTTTCACAGGCATTACCACTAGTTAAGTTTGGTGACTTCAGCCAGCATGTCCTCGAATATTTTTTATCTACCCCTTATTTCTCTTTCTGGGACTCCAGGGATAGCGCCATTAGTTGGTTGTTATTGTCTGACAAATAACTGAGGTTCTGTTTATGATTGTGTGTGTGTGTTTGCATGTGCACTCGCGCGCGCGCGCGCGTGCGTGTGTGTGTGTGTGTGTGTGTGTGTGTGTGTGTGTGTGTACTTGTGTACATTCGTGCGTGCCATGGCACAGCCTCAGGAGTTGGTCTTTGCCTTGCCTTCTCCCTTTAGACAGGATCTCGTTTATTTTCTACTTACCTACTCCTGGCTAGCTGGCCCTTGAGCTCCTTGACTCTTTAGTCTCTACTGCTTCTCTTGTTGTAGAAACGCCAGGATTATAGACACTTTGTAACACGTCAGGCTTCATGTGGGTTCTGGGATCCAAACTCAGGACCCCCGGCTTACATAGCAAGAACTTTTACCACTGAGCCATCTCCCCGGCCCTGTGTGTTCTTTCTTTCAGTCTGATTTCTCATGGGCGCTCAGATGGCATGGACTCTGCTATTTCTGCCCAGTTTGCTGATTTTCTTTCTTGTCATCTCTGCTGCCTCTGAGATCACCCAGCCAGAGTCTCATGCATTGTTTTCTAAGTTCTAGATGTCCAAGCTGACGGTTTTATAACCTGGGCTTCTTACTCAGATTCTCTATTTTTAATCACCCTGGCAAACAGTGTGATTAATCATTAGAAATTCTTTATATCGCTGCTCCAAAATGTGTGTTATGTAATTCCGGTGTCTGAGTCAACTCGATGTCAGTATTGGTTAATTATGTGCCTGTGCTTGGACTGTCGTCCATGCTAGGAACTGGGCTGGAACAGGCAGCAGCAGGGCTCTGGCCTCTGAGGATGGTCTCCAAGATCAGCACTGCACTATGGGGTCCAGAGCTGAGGTCTCCGAATACAGTCACTCACTGTTCATTTGGTTTTGACTATGGGTTTCTCCATGTTGGCTTCCTGTGATTAGCAATTCTCTGTGGTATTTGGGACCATTTATTTATTTTTTTTTTTTTTGGCCAGTGTGTCAGAGACCTTTGGTTTTGCTTAAATCTTCACTTTACGTGGCAGACTCCTTATTTAAAACTAACATCAGAACCTTGGCCTTCTCTAGTGGATTGCATTTCTATCAGCATCTGATTTGTAGAACCTGTTAATGAAGCTTCATGCTGGTACCTGCTGGTTCTTCTTGGTGGGAAGGAAGGGATCTCCCCAAGATTTATACGGCTGGGTGCCCGAAGGAGGGAAGAGATCTGCAGGGGACACAGCTGTCCTCCAACTACCTGGTTTCTCTTTGCTAGTGAGGAAAGTTCTAGGCCTGTGGAGACAGCAGGCTTCCAGGGCCATTCCATGTTCTACACCTGGGTCTGTCTCTATGGCTACTAGTCTACTTGGAGAAAGAGTCTCTAATCTAAGAGGATCTGAGAGGCTTCCAGAACCTTAGTGTATCCTCTAGGATTGCCTCTCCCCAGTCTAATATCTAACTGGAGAAAGAGGGGCTGTAGGTTCAATGGGAAGCCCTCTGTCAAGGTGGCTTCCTCAGTTGGGGATGTTATACTCACTGACTCAATTCAGGAGGCTGCTGCTCAATCCAGCGGGGTAGAGGCAAGGCCATTTTAGACAACCAGATGAGTGAGCTGTGGTCTTCTGGTGGACTGGGATGCGGGAAACCTCAGAATGGAGGAGCATCTTTTGTTCCTTTTTTGGAAGAAATTATGATTCTCTGTCATCATGCTTTTCTTCCACTCCTGAAGGGGGGGGGGGCGAATCAGCTCCCCATCTTCTTCCCACCTCCCTACCTCCCTGTTCCTTCTCACTAGAGGTCTCTGACTGTCTCTCCAGTCACATCCAAGACTTGTAACTCCCCACCGGGAAGGAGCCAGGGAGATAGGTGTTAATCTCCTTTCATGGAGGGTCTTTCTGCTAGTCCTCTCTTCTTGCCAATGCTTGCTTCCTCCATTCCGCGTTTCCTGTCTTCTTCTGAGTTAGCAGAATACTGTTAGCACTCTATTTTGATTGCCGCCTTGGCTTCTTATCTATGTCTCTGCATTTTTTTTTTTTTTTTTGCGGTTGCACTGGAGTTTATAATGCACATATTTTATCTGTCTCACTCTCCTGTATTGTCTTGCAGGAGTTTTATAGTGCTGAGTGTTAGATGTAGGTCTCCTGTGCACTTTGAATTAATGTTATGAAAGGTGAGTGGTCGGTATTAGATTCATTCCTTTCCCCGTGGGTGTGCAGCGGTCCCAGCCTTACCGTTTCTCTGCTGGTTGGCTGTGCTTCTCGGTCAAAGGTTAGTTGACTCTAAAAGGGTCAAGCCCTGTTGTGTCCCATCAACCTACTAATCTCTTCCTTCAGAATCACCCCCACTGTGGTGATGTCTGCAGCCACACTAAGCACTGAACTAGGTAGTGTCTCTCCTCCAACGCTGTCCTCCTGCATCAGCACTGGACGGGCTGTTCTCCGTCTTCTGCCTTTCCGTATTAGCTTTCGAGTCAGTTTGTCAATACACGGAGAGTAACTCACTGAGGTTCTGCTTGGGATTACACTGGAGTGATAGATCATGTTTAGAATAATGGATATCTTTATAATCTTAAGTCTCTACTAAAATATCTCTCCATTTGCTTGATTTTTGCTTCACTTGGTTTTTTAGAGTTTTAATGTTTTCTTAATACAGATTTCCCCTCCCTGCCTCTCTAGCTTTATTTATATCTCTGTATTTCCTTTTGAGTTGGCTCATACCAATGGTGATTTTTTTTAATTTGAATTCTAATTTTTCATTATAGTATATATATATATATATATATATATATATATATATATATACACACACACACACACACACACACACACACATATATATACTATATGTAGTATACACACACACATATATAACACTTTTCTAATTGTTGAGGCAAAGCAGCTGACAAAACAAATAAAGGAAAGTGTGGTGGTTAGAATGAGTGTGACTCCCATAGGCTTATATACTTGAATGTTTGGTCTCCAGTTGGTAGAACTTTTTGAGAAAGATTAGAAGGGGTGGCTTCCTTGTATGAGGCTTGCCACTGGAGTAGGATTTGAGGTTTCAAAGCAGCTACAGCTTTAGCATCATGCCTGCCTGCCTGCTGCCATGCTCACCCTCTGGAACTGAAAGGCTCCAGTGAACTCATCATACTCTAACTTGCCTTGGCCATGTACCTTATCGCAGGGATTAAAGAGTAACATAGGCAGAAAGGGTAATTTTGGATCAAGGTTAGAGGGTGCAGTTCATGAAGGTGGGGATGGCATGGCATGGCAGCAGGAACCATGATTTGATTGCTCGTGTTCCGGCTACAGTCAAAAAGCAGGAAGAGATGGATGCTGCTACTCATCTTGTTTTCTCCTTTTTTTTTTTTTTTTGACTTTCTCTTTTTTTTTTCCATTTTTTATTAGGTATTTAGCTCATTTACATTTCCAATGTTATACCAAAAGTCCCCCATACCCACCCACCCCCACTCCCCTACCCACCCACTCCCCCTTTTTGGCCCTGGCGTTCCCTGTACTGGGGCATATAAAGTTTGCGTGTCCAATGGGCCTCTCTTTCCAGTGATGGCCGACTAGGCCATCTTTTGATACATATGCAGCTAGAGTCAAGAGCTCCGGGGTACTGGTTAGTTCATAATGTTGTTCCACCTATAGGGTTGCAGATCCCTTTAGCTCCTTGGCTACTTTCTCTAGCTCCTCCATTGGGAGCCCTGTGATCCATCCATTAGCTGACTGTGAGCATCCACTTCTGTGTTTGCTAGGCCCCAGCATAGTCTCACAAGAGACAGCTACATCTGGGTCCTTTCGATAAAATCTTGCTAGTATATGCAATGGTGTCAGCGTTTGGATGCTGATTATGGGGTGGATCCCTGGATATGGCAGTCTCTACATGGTCCATCCTTTCATCTCAGCTCCAAACTTTGTCTTTGTAACTCCTTCCATGGGTGTTTTGTTCCCAATTCTAAGGAGGGGCATAGTGTCCACACTTCTCCTGGGCATATATCCAGAAGATCCCCCAACTGGTAAGAAGGACACATGCTCCACTATGTTCATAGCAGCCTTATTTATAATAGCCAGAAGCTGGAAAGAACCCAGATGCCCCTCAACAGAGGAATGGATACAGAAAATGTGGTACATCTACACAATGGAGTACTACTCAGCTATTAAAAAGAATGAATTTATGAAATTCCTAGGCAAATGGATGGACCTGGAGGGCATCATCCTGAGTGAGGTAACACATTCACAAAGGAATTCACACAATATGTACTCACTGATAAGTGGATATTAGCCCCAAACCTAGGATACCCAAGATATAAGATACAATTTCCTAAACACATGAAACTCAAGAAGAATGTTTTCTCCTTTTTAATTAGCCCAGGAACTCAGCCCACAGGATGGTATTGTCTGCATCCAGAGTGGCTCTTCCTTCCCCCGGAAAACCTTCTGGCAATACTGCCATAAACACAGATGTGGTGGTCTGAATAGATTTGACCCCCCACAGACTCATGGGTTTGAATGCTTGTCCCAACAGGGAATGGCACTTTTAGGAGGTGTGGCCTTGTTGGAGGAAGTGTGTCACTGTAAGGGCAGACTTTAAGGTCCGTTATGCGTAAGCTCTGCCCAAGGTGGAATTCTGATCTCCTTCTGCTGCCCGCAGATCAAGGTGTAGAACTTCAGGGTACTCCAGCATCATGTCTGCCTGCATGCTGCCAAGCTTCCCACTGTGATGATAATGGGCTGAACCTTTGAAACTGTAAGCCAGCACCAATTGCTTTCACTTATGAGTCGCCTTGGTCATCATGTCTCTTCACAGCAATAAAACCTTAATTTAGACGACAGACTAAGACATTTGTCTTGTTACATTCCCTAGGTCATTGGAAGCATATACCGTTCTCCTGATTTTCCTAGGAAAACATCTGGTGTCTAATAGTTAGAAAGGTTGCCAGTTATGGGGCTTTGTAGAGACTTTTGTCTACTTAAGAAAATCTGTCATTTGGTGGGTATTTTGCTGAGAATTCTTATCCTGAATGGATGAAGGGTGTTTTCAAATAGTCCTTTATGCATCCACTTATATGCTCCTATGATTTTTCTTCTTTGGCCTGCCAAGGAGACGGATTACATTAATTTCTATCCACATAGTTTGAAGCGCATTTCTTACTGTTGTGGGTTTGTGGATACACATTGTTTCCCCGTTTTTCCCCTGCCGTTTCCATTAAGCCGGACAGTCCAACACATACTGTATTAGCACTCATAAATATTAATCCAGTAAGTGAACTCTCCTCAGCATGTATCTATGACAGAATTATGGAAGGAGGGAGGACAGCTTGTTTGAGTCCAGCTACAGGATAGAGGCAGAAGAGACCAGTGAGAGACATGGCCTTGTGGTCTATCCCTATCTGTCCCAGGTGGCAGGTTTGGGCCTCACTGAGTAGAGCGTGAATGTCAGCAGCTGATTAAGTTGTTTTGTTGAGAGGTATTGTGGAGTTGTGGACAGGCAAATCGCTTTGGGCCTAGGTGGCAGACTGTGACAGAACTGTCAGAAAAAAGCTGTGATTCTGTTTTTATAAATTTTATAATCCAGCAGGTGGGAGCTTGGGGCCATGGTAATTTGAGCATTAAAGATGACACCCTTTGCATCTGTGGGCTGCCTCTGAGGTCTAGGAAATGCACATAACAATCAGAGCTCTGCTTGATGCAGTTGTTTTGGTTTTCTGAGAACCAGTTTCTTTCCCCGGCACTTTTATCTTTATTCTGGGTCTCCATCCCGAGTAATATCAGATCATTCTGACTGGCCTGCCAGTTCCAAACGTGCTCTTGTGAGGTACCCAAAATGGGCTGCTAGATGCTGCTGGATCCCAAAAACTGCTGTGACCTAGAGCCCTCTAGGCCCAAAGGAGTTCTCTAATCCTTCAAGGCTAGCTATGGATTGCCTGGCTTGATTAGCATTCACTATCATGTTGGCTTGTTTATGGCAATATGATACACACTAGAGTCACATGAGAAGAAGGACTCCCAACTGAAAAAAAGTTGCTTCTGTAATATTGGCCTGTAAGCAAGTCTGTACTATATCTTCTTAATTAGTGGTTGATGTGGGAAGGCCTGGCCAGCTGTGGGTGGTGACATCTTGAGCTGGTAGTCCTGGGATATGTAAGAAAGCAGTTTGAACAAGCCACGAGAAGAAACCCAGTAATCAACACCCCCCCCCCTCCATGACCTCTGCATCAGTTTCTACCTTCAGGTTCCTGCCCTGTTTGAATGTCTGCCCTGATTTCCCTATGTGATGGACTGTGGTATGGACGTGGAAGGAGAGATAAACACTTTTCTCCTCGAAGTGCTTTGGTCATGGTGTTTTGTCACAGCGATAGAAACCCTGACTAAGACAACTGTCTGTGCTTCTGTCCTCGCTTTGCCCTCAGAAAAGCCTAGACTTTTCTGTTGGAAATCTTCTAAGTTGTGTTCCATTTTCTATGGGTAGCCGCCTGGACTAAACACCTCACAAAAACAAAGGAGAAAGGGTTTCAGATGGATAGAGCCCATCATGGTAGGGACCATATGGCAGTATCAGGGAAGACCTGGCAGTAGGAGCAGGAAGCTGGCTGGTCACATTGCCTCTGCCTTCCAGAAGCAAATAGCAGCAAATGGGACCAAGCTATAAAATCTCAAAGCCCACCCCCGGTGATGCACTTCCTGCAGCAAGCCCCATCCACTAAAGCTCCCATAGTCTTCTGAGACAGCACCTTCACCTGGGGGCCAAGTCATCAAACACATGAGCCTACTGGGGACATTTCATATTCAAACTACCATAGGAGAGAAACTCGGTGTCTCGTTACTCCTCACCTACCTGGAGAACCAGAGAGAAGACAGAGACAAGGGAGCTGTTTGTGTTTCTTTGGGGGTATATGATGGAGACTGCCTGTAAGTCAAAGACATTGGCTCTACTCCAATAGGTTTTCATGCATATTGATAACACCCAGTGGATTATCTGGAAGCCAGCAGCTTGCAGCATCTGTTGCTGTTGAAGACACCCATACTCCTGAAAGTGCCGAGAGTTGCACATGTGCCACAAGGAAACAGCCCTGCCTCCTTCTGGGCTATCCTGAAAGCATGCTGAGGCCTGGATTAGCCTTTCTGGCTTTGACATGAGAGTACCAGAGACTGAGACTCACAAGGCTGTACCCGTGACAGGGGCTGAAGGGCTTGAAAGTAGCTTAAGTTGCTTTCTTGATAGCCATAGAAAAGAAGCAAGATCCATCAAGGCCACATGACTTGTGACCAGCGGGGGCGGGGGTTGGGGGGGAGCCACACAGGGTCAGGATAAACTGCTCAGTCTCTTTCCAAAGCAGTGTGGCCTTTGACCACATCCTTTCGGAGTTCTAGAGTCACTGGTAGAATTTCCACAGGACTCCATGTGGAGAAAGGAATTTTGAGGATATACTAGAGTCAGGAAAAAGGCAATTTAAGTCATTCCTGTAAGAAAGCATATCCAGGGGACTGGGGCTATAGCTCAGTCACGGAAGTGCCTGCTGTGCAAGTCTGAGGAGCTGAGTCTAGATCTCCTGAACACACATAAACAGCCAGGCATGGTGGTGACATGAGAAAATGGAGTCCAGTACAGGGTCGAAGGAGCTGAGACATCACATTGCAAGAAGCACAGTTAGGGTGAAGGGGGGGGTGGAGAATAAGGGAGGGTGGAGAGAGAAGGAGAGGAAGATGGAGAGGGAGGGAGAGAGAGAGAGAGAGAGAGAGAGAGAGAGAGAGAGAGAGAGAGAGAGAGAGAGAGAGAGACTTTAGTCTTACAATACAAGCACTGGGAGGCAGAGACAGGAGTTTGTTGGCCAGCTAGCCCTCTGAGTTGATAAACTCCTGGTTGTGTGAGGGTCCCTGTCTTGAGGGATAAAGTGGAGAGCAACTGAGGAAGACACTAAACCTTACCTCTTGCCTCCATACACACATGACATATATCCATACACCACACTCTCACACTCACACCCTCAGAAAGCGTAACCGTTAGCTCATTTAGAATAATTAAGTTCCTCACATAACAACCATTGGTGGTTGTCCACAGGTCCATGGGCTGACTTCTCATCTCAGTTCTTCTGGGCTGGCTGAGGCTACGATGCCCCCAGCAGTTTTCACTCCCATAGCTCCTGTTTAATGGAGACATCTGGTCTAGCAGGAGTTTGGCTGGGATGGTTAAAGTCTACTCTGTGTCTCTGTCAGCCTCCAACAATAGAGCCTGGCTGTGTTTGTTTATGTGACTACTTGGAAGTTTATTAGAGAGAATAAAAATGCCCAAGATGTCTCAAGAGGTCAGTGGTACCTGCTACAACTGCCATCGCTTTCCATTTATCAAGATGAGTCACAGGCTAGCTCTGATTCAAGAGATGGTAACATGTAGTCCAGTACTGGGTGGAAGGATCTGTGAGGTTACATTGCAAGAGGCAATGAGTGGGGGCGGGGGGTGGGGGGCGGGGGAGAGGGAGATGGAGGGAGGGAAGAAGAGATAAAGAGATTATCTGTAGTCTTGAGACACAAGCTTTTTCAAGAATACTGTGTAAATACAGGGAACTTCATGATCAGAGAGAACAGCCTGACCTTCAAGGATGGCAGAGTCAAGCCCCTCCCAGAAACCATTCAAGTGGCAGATATTGGAATGGACTCTGTTCATCTATTGGGATGAGAACACACCGGGTAATGGTGTTCTCATTTCTGTATCGGAAAACACAAGGTTATGAGCACAAACGAAATATTTCCTGGAAAAATCATCTCAGAAAGAGCGCAGCAGCAAAAGGAGCCCTGCTTCTCACAGCCACCTGCGAGAGGTCTTGACCCCAGGAACAAAACTCCCAACCCTTTCCATCCCGAGGAGTGAAGACAGCCCCTCCTCCAAGCATTCCGTTCTGATCTGCCCTAGCTTCCTGGATCCATGATGGTGAGTATCCAAATCCTTTGGCTCAACCACATATAGGTTATTGATTTGTCCACAGCTGACATTCACTGTGTAGCTTCTGAGTGGCAGGCACTTGGCCAGATGCTGTGGGTTTGTATACAAAGTGAGAACAGCAGTCATAGCCTCTGTCTTCATCTTGCTCACAGTCTACTGGAACAAGAAGGCGACTCGCAGTAAAGCTGTCCAGTACACAAACACACAGAATTATGGCAAATGGCCTAAAGGATAAAACAAAACAAAACAGTGATTTTTCAAAGAATGAAGGAGTATCCTTTTTAAAAAATCTCTCTCCAAATTCATGTCGGAATTAGGTGTCATTACAACAAGATGAGAGGGTGGGGACCTTCAGGGGCCACGATCAGGTGGGGCTGGTACTGAGCATGGACTCCCAGAGCCTAGGGCAAGCTGGGAAATCTCTTCAGCATAGAGGTACAGCCCTAGTCCAGGTCTGTCTTGTCTGGTCTTTCTTACCCTTTTGTAGTCAGCATGGAATGTCACATCGAGAAGACCATTGATCCCACCTCCCTAATCTTGGACTTTCTCAGGCTCTAAATCCACAAGACAACACATTTCTTTTGATTCCCCTCCCTGCTCGGTGACTGTAGCAGACAGCTACAACGGCCATGAATCTTGACTGTGCTGGCTTTGGCATACCTGGAAGACAGCAGTTCTCAGCCCTCATCCCCATCTTCTGGTCCTTCATGAACAGCAAAAGCTGCTGTGAGTTTGTGTGACAGCCACGTCTAGAGGCCAGCCTTTCACAGCAACCCTCCCCACCCTCGGGCCCTTGCCTTTTTTGTGCCCCTTCTTCCACGATCCTGATTGGTTAGTGTAAATATCCATAGCAGCCAACCCTCAACTTCCTTTAAAAGCAGAGTAGATTTTCCTGCTGAGATTCCCTTGGTCAGGAGATCTTCTAGGAGATCAAGACGAAACACCTCCTGATTCCCCAGCCCCCAGAGGTGAAGCGGTTTGTGGGTCACTCTTAGACTAGGCTGGAAACAGACCCAAAATTAGTGGACAGAACCTTGTATCCCAGAACTGCAGAGATTCCTTGACAGGTCTGCCGACTCCATATCTTCTTCAGGACCCATCCTCTCTCTTCTCATGCCATGTAACTGAGTCTCTGCCACTCCAGCTCCTCACCCTTAGCCAACCTGGCCTTTGCTTCTATCTCTTCTTTCCTGGCTCCTGGACCACACAGATCCTCTTGCTCAAGACACACCCCCACCCACCCCTCTCTGTCAGCCTGTACACATTTCCTTTCCCCTCTAGAAGTCCTGTCTCTCTCAAACCATTTAGTTCAACAGACAGGTGACTTGGCTCTTGGGGGATCTCATCTTCTCGAACATTGCCACCAGTAACCCTTTTTTCTTTCCTCAACTCTCTCCACCAGCCCGATGTGTTGAGAGGCAGTTCCTGGGGCCATCACATCCAATAACAACAGTTACCCTTTACCGAGCACTTTCTATATGTTAAGCTTCGCCTTAAGTGTTTTCTGTGCGCACGACTGCAGTCCAAGGGCAGCAATTGCGTTTTCCAAAGCTGATGACACAGCAGTCTGCCCCTTGGAATTCCCTCCTCCCACTCAGAAGCAGAACTTAATTCTATTCCCCCTTGAGCTTGGCCGTCCTGTGACTCACTCGTCATCAAGGGTTGGTTCTGAATTCTGGGTACTAAAAATGATGTGATTTCCCCTCTTAGAAAGAACTCTCTTTAGGAGCTATGGAATGCCACCTGAGAAGTCACACCCTAAGACTGTTTCTCCAGAGGGGGTCACATGTAGGTGTCCCAACAGCTCACTAAATCCTCAGGCAACAGCAGATGCTGTGGGTATACAGTCCTGTTAGTCTACTATTGTAGATGTTCAGCTCAGTGGAACCTGAAGACAGACCAGCCCCAGATGACTTCTCATTCCATCTTGGGGTATCCTTGCCCCTGGTCTACACAGCCTCACCTTTCCCATGTGCCTGACCTACAAACTCAGGATCAGTTGTTTTGACCTGCTAACTTTGGGGGGGCAGGGTATTATAAAGCAACAGCTATCAGAGCCATCGAGGTTGCTATCGGTCCTTGTTGGGCTTCGATCTGCAATATCCCTGCCAGGCTCATGTTATGATGGTGGGTCCATAGCCTGTGGCATCATTTTTTTTAAAGTCTTTAGAAGTTCTAGGAGGTGTGGGCTGCCTGGAAGAAGTAGGCTACAAGGGGCAGGACTTTCAAGTTTGTATCTGCTTCTGGATCTGGACTGCTCTCTGCTACTTGGTCCACTGAGAATGAGAAGTGAGAGCTGTCTTCCATACATCCCCATTGCCACCAGCTCTGCTATGCCTTCCGTGTTATCCTGAACCTACGTAAATATTCCTTCTCATAACTCCTTTCTGTCCGACACCATGCTCCTGTGCTGCACAGGTATCCAGTACTTTATATTCCAGAGATGAATCTGAGCCTCAAACCAATAAATCTCTTGTTCGAGGACAAGATCTGGGAAGTGCTTGGGCGAGAATTCCTAGGTTCTTCTCATCACAAGACCTGCGCTGTGGTGATCCATCTGTTGGAGCTACTTGGCTATATGCTTTTTTTGGGGGGGGAGGTTGAGACAGGGTTTCTCTGTGTAGCTCTGGCTGTCCTGGAACTCACTCTGTAGACCAGGCTGGCCTTGAACTCAGAAATCCACCTGCCTCTGCCTCCCAAGCGCTGGGATTAAAGGTGTGCGCCACCACGCCTGGCTTGGGTATATGCTTAGCACTAGGTTCTGGGTCACAGAGTTTCCACCTAGGGGTGGATCCAAGCTTGGGAACTTTTGATCTAAGATCATCTCAGGAGGTACCCACTAACCTCCAAGATGGATTTGGGTATCATGGGTGGTCTTTGTATATATCACTTACCCTGTCCGGTAACAATGGAGGGGCTCTCTTCAACTTTAAAAAAGCAGCCAAAGTTTCAGGGCACATGGAGACACTCTGACACTGAGCAATTGTATGGACTTGGAGTGAGAATGTTTTTAAAAAGATATTTATTTATTCAGTATATGTAAACACACTGTAGCTGTCTTCAGACACCCCAGAAGAGGGCATCAGATTTCATTACAGATGGTTGTGAGCCACCATGTGGTTGCTGGGATTTGAACTCAGGACCTTCAGAAGAGCAGCTGGCGCTCTTAACCGCTGAGCCATCTCTCTAGCCCCTGGAGTGAGAATTTCCTACAGGGCTAGGAAGAAGCTCACTCAGTGAAGTGTTTGCTTTGCAAGCATAAGGCCCTGTATCCAACACTCCCAGAACCCACGTTTAAAAAAACAAAGCCCTGTGTGGTAGAACCTGTGATCCAAGAAATGGAGAAGCATAGACAGACGGATTCCTTGGGCTTATTGGCATCCATCCTAGCCTACCTGGTGAGGTCTTGGCCAGGGGAGAATCTCACTCGAAAAAAAAAGAAAAGAAAAGAAAAGAAAAGAAAAGAAAATGTAAAAGAAAAAGCAAAGCAAAGCAAAACAAGAAAAGATGCCTAAGGTTATCCTCTGGCCCCCCACATGAATGTATATACAAGTGCACACAAATACATTTACAGCCCCGGAATCCTGCTCGCTCACTTATACACACAAAATAAAGACAAAAACAAAGAGGTTATCTCACTCATCTGCGCCTCTAGGTTCTTAAGATGGCAAATGGGGCACAATCAAGTTCGACACATGAAGAGTCATAGACTCAAATCAACACGATGCTAACAGACAGATTCATGGGTCGTGTCGGCTCTTCAGTGACATCGTGTATATGAGGGGCTGATCACTTCACTAACAGGTTCCATTTGAGTGTTCCCTCTCTGTTAGTTACGATTGTTATTACAGGCTAGAGACAGATATACATTAAGCCTGGGGAGAAAAACAAGTCTCTTCCCTCATCTACTGCTCTACAGAGCCCATTTAACCGTACTTCATTTGCCTGGCTGTCCTCACAAAAGCACTAATTAAACGTAGCACACCTCGGGTGGGTAGCAAAGCTGACTCTGAGTGGGCACCCCACTCCTTCCTTCTCCACCTGAGGCCTGATGACCACAGTGGAATGATTAGCCATTTGGATCCAGGACGCCTCTGGCTCTTTGTGTTCACATAGAAAAATAATGGAGATGGTATTGACTGCCTCGTGGTTGCTGTGCGCAGTCGATGAGATGAGGGATCACAGTGTCTGAAGAAGACTGGCTTTTTTTTCTCCTCCTCTCCCTTCTCCTTTCAATCGTTCTCTAAAGGGTTCATCATATTCTGCTCTTCCTCTTTCCCTGAACTGTGGCCCATGATCTTGGTGTTGGCAAGGACATTGATGGGATAAATTCTTTCTAGGGAAATGTAGGAACCTGGGACCCGATCCTTCTTGCTCTGTCCTTTTCCAGCGAGGTAGGAAGGTCAAGAGTTTGGTAGCTTCTTGGGGGCTCAGACATCAGCTAACCTTTGGGAAGTCCAGGAAAAGCGAGAAAGCAGTGGTGGCTTAGGTTGTGGGAGATGTGTTGGATTTGAGTTGCAGAAGACCTGTGTAGTCAACTCTTGCTTCTCCTTGTTGGTCCATCTCTACTTGACTGTAGCAGTCTCCTTTCTCTTCCTCCTGGGAATGGCACTATCCTAGCCAGCCCCATGGAAGCTGACTCTGGACTCGCCCTCTACCTGATGGTCCATATGCATGCATCAGGTCTTGTGGACTTAATAAAAACAATTAGTGATTATAGGGCATTCAGAGTGTGCCAGAGACTTCACCTGGGTTACCACATTTCACCCACAGAACAACCTCTATGCATCATTGCTTTATGAGCATTCATTTACTGATGAAGAAAGCCAGGTGCAGACAGGTTAAGTGGCTTATCCAGGGTCATGCAGCAGATAAGGGACCTGAGGGAGAGGCTGAACTCTGGAGACTGGTCCCAGAGCCTTTGCACCCAGCCACTTTGCTACGGCTTCCCTACCACGCTTGTCTCTGTTGTCTCTTGCTGAGATGCTCATAGAATCTTCTAGAAGGCGTAAGTGCCACCTTCCTCTCAGCTTCCATCTAA
Organism: Mus musculus; assembly: GCF_000001635.26. Classification (NCBI taxonomy): domain Eukaryota; kingdom Metazoa; phylum Chordata; class Mammalia; order Rodentia; family Muridae; genus Mus; species Mus musculus. The sequence goes on along the minus strand of NC_000070.6, from coordinate 127,791,464 downwards.
TACTTTCTAAAAGACATCCTTGGTTATGTCACTTTGGCAAAAGCTTCTCTTAGACTGAAGACTGGGGTCTCCAGCTGGGCCACGAATCCCTGCACAGTCTGCCCTGCTGCATGCCTCCTGCCAACTTTTATTCCAAAAGAACTCTGTTTGCGACACACTCAAGGATGCTGGGGTGTTTTATGCTCTTTAATCTGCTGCATCTTGGTGAACTCAATTCTTTCTTCCTCCTGAAGCCCCTCTTCATCACCTAAAATGCCTACTCATGCAGCTCCAAGATGAAGCCTTTCCTGCTCTGCCCAGGCTTCCCCCTGACCCTCCAAACACCAAGGCTTCTTTCCATCACAACATCTTTCACCTCAGCACGAAACTATATATCTGTACATCTACCTCAACCAAATAGACACAGGTTCCTGGAGGCAGGATCCTGTTTAATACCCAAATCACTTCTCACAGGACCAGTAAAAGAAGGCACTGATACACACAGCTTAACAGTCCTGTTAGAGGGCTGGAGAGAGATGGCTCTGCAGTTAGCAGCACAGTCTGCTCTTACTGTGTACTGAGTCTGAGTCCCCAAACATACTCTGGGCACTCATAACTTCTTGTAACTTCAGCTCTATGGGATCCAATACCTCTGTTCTCCATGGGCTCCAGCAGTTACCTATGCATACCCATATACACACACACATATATATATATACATACACACACATATATATATACATATTATATATTAATATATACATATTATTTATATTAAATATCTATTTTATAAACATATAAAATAGATATAACAAAATAATCTTTAAAAATACTGTTAGGTGTGGGTGATCTTTCCTGTTGGTGCAGTGGTATAAACCCAGTCAGCATCGCCTTCAAGACTCTAGCCGATTACCTTGGCTTCTTGCAGGAATGAACCTCATCAACCTCAGCTGGGTCCCTCCTCTTTCAGCTGACACCAAAAGCCAAAAATGTCTGGGTTTCAGCATCCTGGTGTCTTCATGTCTTTTCCTCTCTACCCCAGTTCCTTGGGTTCCCTCATCTGCTGGAGACTGCTTAGTTACAACCAAGACCAGACCAGGTTCGCCTATGAGACGCCATTTGCCTCAGCCTTGTAATCACCTACATATAGCTGAGATCAGACACAGAGTTTCAAGAGACATCTTTATTCCAGAAGTACTAGGAGCTGGTAGCAGTGGGAGTTTATGTCTCCCAAGCATCTACTTGGATCTAACTTCCATGCTAGGCTGTTTGCCTCCAGCATTTTAGATAATGTGTTATTCCTGGCCTGAGGGTGTTCATGGAATGAGTGAGTGAGTGAATAAATGAGTGAGTGAATGAATAAATGAGTGAATGAATGAATGGATGAGTGAGTGAATGAATGAATGAATGAATGAGAGTGGAAGCATACATGAGTGAGTAGAGGTATGCATGAATGAATGCTTGAGTGAACAAATGAATGCATGCGTGAATAAATTAATGAGTTAGTGCCCTGTTGGAAGAGGATTTGGCTCAATTGTCTCACCAGAATATTGCTGAGGGCACCACCTACATCAGGGTTACTGGAAAACATTCGTTTGCACAAAGTGTCTGTGTTGCACAAAGTGTCTGTGGGAGGAGGCAGGAATTGTTCTTTCCGGACATCCCAGGGCACAAGAAGCCTCGAGGCCAAGTTCCCGACCAGAGGGAGGAGAAGCTGCAGCATTTTGTAGAGGCCAGGGACTAGAATTCTAATCCTCTACTTGAAAGGGTGGACAGCACCAGCGCAGTTTGCTCCAGCCTGCAGGTAGTCCTGGGAGAGGCTGCCAGGAAATCTACCCGGTGTTTTGTTTGTCGTTGCTGTTTATTTGTTGGTGGTTTTTTTTTTTTTTAATTTTTCTGTTTCTGTTTTTCTCTCTTTCTGCACTGGTGCCCTTGCCAGGCAGCGGGAAGTTTCTGCTTGGTTCAGGAGCTGGAAAGCTGCCTCCAGCAGCCCACCACACCCACACCCGCACCCGCAGTGAGGTCTGCCTCATTGTGCATGCAGGCTCGCTTTCCTGTTCTGCTTCGGGAGGTTTGGCTATTTATTGCTCACTCCGCAATGCATGAGCTGCCACCTCTTCTGTGACACCACCTTCCTAGCCACGCTCCTCACCTTCCTACAGCTCCTCTTGTCACACAGACTGCACGAGCCACACGTAACCTGCTCAGTTGTCCCATTCGCTTAGCTTTGGCAGCATAGCCCATCATACCATGGCTTGTAGACGCAACTCGATAAGCATTTATGAACTGGTCATTCCGTGGAGGTCCTGTTGGTATACTGTAAGGCCCCTCCAGCATCTTCAGGAACCTGTCAGTCAGTGGGATCTGTCAGTGGGTGGAACCTGCCGCATAGCCGTGTGCCTCTCAGGTTCCTTGTCCTCATTGCAGTACTGATGCCAGGGCATGGCACAAGTGGAAGTCTGGCACGTCCCATCTGACCTATTCCATGAGTAAAGCAGGCTGCAAAGGCTGGCACACCATTGAGGGTAGGGAAATAAGCTTGGATCTTCAATGCTTGGTAAGTACTCCATATGAAGCTAAAGTGTAGAAAAAGGAATTCCTCATTCTATCCAGGGAACACGCCCTGGTATCTATTCTACAGTACTGGCTTAGGGATCTTCGGAGCCGGATCTAAATTCTGTCTGTACTTACTCATCATGGGATTTGCAGAAAATCATATCCATCTTTTGAGCTTTCATTTTACCTTTTAGAAAAGTAGGGATATTAGGCCCAGAGAGATGGCTTGGTGCCTAAGAGCACTGGCTGTGAAATATAGGGACGTGAGTTTGAATGCCCAGCACCTACATCAAAGAGGGTGGGTAAGGGCCGAGTGTGCCTGCAACCCAGTGTTTGGGGAAAGAGACAGGAAGGTCTCAAAAGCTTGCTGGCTAGTCAGCTGAGCCTAGGCAAAACAGTAAGCCTTGAGGTCAATGAAAGACCCAATTGGAATGCAATAAGGCAGAGAATGATAGAGAAACAAACAGCTGATGTGCTTCTCAGGCCTCCACATCCATTAAAAAAGAAAAATAGAAATAATAATACCAGTAAGAAGAACCAAAGGACACATGTGTGTGAAACCCTTAGAACAGTGCCTAAGTGGTATAAAGTGGACACTTAATAAGACCAGCTTTTATTATTGTTGTCACTAGAAGGAGCACTATGATTTCATCCACCACTTATTAGAGCCGTGGAATGCCCACTCCCACATTCGTACACTCCAAGCTCCTCAAGGAGAGGCTGTAGGTATAGAAATATTTACTGTGGTCCTGTTTATGATGGGGAGAAGCATGAAAACTGCATAAGTACCCAACAGCACAGAATTGGTTGAATGAAGTCTAGCGCATCCGTCCAAAGCATCGCCATGCCAGCATGAAGGATGATGGACTACTCTGTGCGCTGACACTGAGAGCTGCAGGTGACATAGCATCAGGTAGAAGAGAAGGTGACAAAATGGTGGGTAGAGCTGGCCAGGCCACCTGTGAAATGTGTTCATGTGTAGATACAAGGACGCTCTGGCAGAAAGACTGGAACATTCAGAGGTGTCAGAAACAGCAGAGGGCAGAGGATCCCTTGACCCCCACTTTATCCTGACTTCTCTAACTTCTCTACAGTTAAATACATTCCTCTACTAAATGCTCTTAAAAACTAGCCATCAGAGCAGTTGGGGATACAGTACAGATGGCTCTACCTAGTAATTGATGGAAACTGAAGCAGAGATCCACAGTCAAACATTAAGAGGAGCTCGAGTAATCCTGTAGAAGGTGGTGGGGGCATTGAATGAGCCAGAGGGGTCAAGGACACAAGGAAGTCTACAGAATCAACAAGCCTGAGTCTATAAGGGTTCACAGGGACTGAACTGCCAACAGGAGAGCATGCACGGGGTCTACCTAGGCCCTCTGCATGTATGTAACAGTCATGTAGCTGGGTCTTCATGTGAGACTCCTAAAGTGGGAGCAGACGCTGTCAGACTGTATCATTCTTACGACGAACACCCCCAACCCTATCTCAACCTTATTAAATCTTGCCTTCACAGAGACCTTGTATCAGCCCAGAAAGACCCGAATTCTCCACTGCCTCCTAGACCTTGGATCCTCTGCCACCGGCCAACACTTGACTCTGTTCTAGCCACATTGGCTTCTTTATTCGGCGAGTGTATGGAGTACCCACCTAAGGGCCTTTGCCTTTGAGATTTCTGTCTCTAGAAGTGTTTTCCTCCTACAAGGTTCACTACACTGACTCTTTGCTTATGTGTCATCTCTTCAGAAGGATCTCTGATCTCTGATCTCTTAGACCCCTACACACACACACACACACACACACACACACACACACACACACACACAACTTATTGTCTTTGATGGTATTGCTCAACAGCAGAACTTCTCAACTTTTCTGCTTGCTGTTACAGCTTTAGAGCTCACACAAAGAGCAGTTCTCATTAATGCCCTGCTAGAGAAAGTCATACACAAACCTACACTGCCCCATCCAGGGCTATAGTGTTGGGCTGGCAGTAAGGTAGGAGAAGTCATGCATGAGAATTACAACTTCAGTCCAACTAGTAATTTCACTGACTTCCCTTTGAAATTCTGTTCCCTTTCCTGCTTATCTGTGCTTCTCTCCCAGAAAAGCACTCCCACAGTGCCTGTTATACCCACAAGTTCAGTGGCTTAGCAAAACCAAACCTTTATATCTCATTTATGGAATTTGGAGAATGGCCTGAGAGTGGGAATTTAGGGACCCGATCTACTGTTCTTGTGACTCTGTCAGTTCTTCCAGCCTTGTTCTCCGAATGTCGAAAATGAACCTATGAACCTATGGACTGGATAAGAGGAGAACAGCACAGGGTGATGGTGGGAACCAGGCCTAGAAGTGGAGAACTTGCTCCCTCTCTCGTGTCATTCTCCAGAATTCAGTGACATGCTCACATCCAGCTGCAAAGGAAGTCACTTAAGACAGGAGCAGCAAGGGATTCTGGCAAATCATAGCTTAGCTCGCCGAAGAGTCACTTTGGCCTGCCTAGGCCACATGACAAAAAAATGCCATTTCTTGGATAACCTTGAATGCATTAAAACCATTCTGCCTCCATTTTCTCTCTCCAACAAATTCCCCATCTCCACTCTTGATTGCAGATTCCATTAGCTAAGTCCTCGAGGGCGAAATACTTCCTACCGGATTTACACAGAGATTGGAACTTTTTCTACTTTTTTTTTCAGGTTCTACTCATGAGAACTTCACTTGTGCTATAGCTGAGATCTGAGGCAGCAGGGGTTTAGCAGAAACTTCCATCTGGTTTCTCTGCTGTTATGCATTAGGGAGACCAGCCCAGGCAGAGGCTACAACATAAGCCAAGGCCTGGAGGCAGCAGAGAGTCCAGGGTGGCAGAGGAATATCTATGGCCTGGAGGCTTGGCACAAGGACTCTGGAATCCACTGGTGCCAGATTGGACAAGTTATGCAACACCCGGGCTGAGTTCATTTTTTTGTAAAGTAGGGAATGCTAGAGGCATTGATCTCTCCAGTTTATTATGGGGATTGAATGAGCTGACACATCTGGGGTACTTAAAACTGTGCCTGGCGTGTGAGTTGTGATTATTGTTAGTCTGTCGCCATAATGGTATCATAAATTATCAACCACCCTTTGCCTGGATCCTTGCTTCTGAGAGCTTATCTTTCGAAGTCTTTGTCTTTTGGATCCAGTGTGTCCCAACTACACCAGCAGCCATCAGGGACAGAGTCAGCCTTGTTACTATGCGGTCTGCAGCTCTTCTGACATTCCCCTACAGCCTTGCTTCGGTCCCACCGCCCAGCTTCTCCAATGGCCTGTATTTGAAGTGCTTAAACACTCATCAGCATCGTGTCCATCTGTCTCCTCCTGGCCTGCTTTCCCATAATTGCCCTTGCCTTGTGCAGTGTGGGTCAGAGTTACAGTTAGTAGTCCGCTGTTTCTGGAAATCCTCACTCAGCTGCAGGGTTTAAATTTTACCGAGGAACCACAGCCAAGAGTCTCTCTGAAGCCAGACAGAGTGATACTCTTATAAAAGAGGACCCCAGCTTGACCAGGCTCTCTTATGCTCCCTTCCCAGGTCAGAGAGTGTCCTCTCTACTCCTCGGGGGCTTATTCTAGACAACCAAGAGTCAAGGAGGTGACCAGGAGTTTACTATGTGAGGACCTCTGAAGACAAGAAGTCTCAATCAAGGGAGTCTCTAGTTCCCATCTCAGGCTTTCATTTCAAGCAACAGGCAGTAAAACAGGTCCTTTAACCGAGGGGTTCTGATAGCTGATGGCTTTCCTGACAATGAAGGTACGGCCCAGCTGAGCTGGCCACTGACAGCCTTCTGTGATGCTTATCTATGGGAGGGGGCCCAGAGTTAACCCTTCATGAATCCGCTCCAATTTAGCTCTACCAGCTCCAATTTAACTCTACTTATTCATTTGTTTAATCAGTCCGTTAAGAATTTAATAAACAATTATAGCATGGGGACCGAGACCACAGCTGGAAATGCCTAGATAAATAAGGTTACTTCTTCCCTGAAGGGACACGCAGTTGTAATACACAGCAAAGCACAAACCAGTGTGCAAAACGCTATAGCAGAATCACTTAGTGTCATGGGGACACAAAAGAGCAAGGGGACCCCACGGAATATAGTAAGTCAGAGAACGGCTCCTTCAAAGGAGGACTTAGGCCTCGAAAGATGGCTTAGCAGATAAGGGTGCTTGTGGCAAAGTTTGACAACCCGAGTTCAAACCCTTGAACCCACATGATGGAAGGAGAGAGTCAATTTCTATAAGCTGTTCTCTAATCTCCGCATGTGCGTTGTTGCACGCCTATGTGTGTGTTTATGAGTTTGCACACACACACACACACACACACACACACACACACACTAAACTATTCCAAGAGACCTTGGAGAAGACCAAAAGAATGACTAAGTCCCTATAGTGAGATGTTCAGGTGAACTTCAAGTTATGGGAAGATTTTTGCTGTCAGGGAAATTACTGAAGTTTTTGCCTTTTGTATTTAATATCTAATCTAGTTCCTGAAAGTAAATCCTGAATCACAAACATTTAATGTCTGTTAGCTAACCTAATAAAGCCACCTTTGATAAACTAAAGCAGAATAAATGTTATTATACAAAAAGATTAAAGGGGGTGTAATGATGTTAAAGGAAGAGACAGAAAGTCAGGAGTGTGCCGAATGCTGAAGTGGGTTGTTTTGGTTGTTAAGTCTCAGAGATGTACCAATTAGTCTAATAAAAGGGAGTTGCTGGGATCCTAGTGGGTTTAGAGAATCCAAAGAAGAGATAACAAGTGCCAAGAGTGGCAAGCTCATCCTTGGGAGCTGTGAGTAGCAGTGGTCCTCAACCTCCTTCTATAAAGTCAACAGTGAGGTAGCATCTCAGCAGCAGTTAGATGCTTGGCATCTTTGATCCAAAGTTCGAGATTCCCCCAAAGAACATGATTGGCTCTAGTCTGGGACAGAGGCACATTCCTGATTTATTCATCTGGACCTGAAGATCAATTCAGGTAATGAGACCCAACCACTGGATCTAGGCCATCTCTCAGAGGTCAAGGGTGTCACTCTTCTGATGTCTACTTCCAGTAATGCATGCTGTAAGAAGGTCGCTGTGGTTGGAAGTGCAGTGTGGGCGAGCACACCGAGACACTAAACAAACAAAACGGGAAGACTGGGGTACTTCCCTGTGCCAGTTCTGCGACATTGCATGTGAAGCGAGTATCCATTAATCATGTCATGTTTTATATGCATGAAGGGAATTTGTTGTTTACAATCATCTCAGCTGAGGTCTGTAAGCTAACTTAATCATGAAGGACACTTAGGAGAAATTTATAGGCGTGGTCACAAAATTTAAAAAGAGTTTTAAAACACCACACTTGTTAACTGCACTGTAGACACTGCTGAGTCTTTGCCTGCCACGCCTTGTTCTCTGAGCTGCTGCTGCTTTGAGTATTGTGCCTCCTCCTACCTGTGTCTGTGCATTTCCCGGGAATTTACCCTTGTCCCAGCAATGTCCCAAAGGTTGTTCTCAGTGACTGGCTGAAATCTGTGTATGAAAACATGTCCCTTTTGTCTAGCCAAGTGACCATGATGTGGCATGATTTACTCCTTGAAGTAGACAAGGTTAGACCTTCTTGAGACTCCTCTGCCATTGCCTGCTCCCTTCTATCCCCTACAAGCTTTCCTCTGGAGTCCCCTCTCCAGAAAGCACACACAAGCAAATCCTCCAGGCTGTTTTCTGGGACTCAAATCCAAACTAAAGCTCATACTAAAAACGTCACTAAATCTGTGTTCTATTTAGAAACTGTCACCTGAGACCCAGCTGATCCTGGCACCGCCACCCCTAACCTCACACCTCTTTCATCCATTGTTATTTAAATCACCTATGAAAGACTTTCTCTCCCTCCCAGCCTCCTGCCCTCTCCTCTTCTAGGCTTGTCCTTTGTCCCCTTTATCTGCAGCCCCTTCTTAGCCTCTCAGATCCCCTTCCCTCCCATACACCCCCATCCTGTTGCAGACAGACTTCCATATGTGCTGTACTCAGACTCTTCTGAGAACCCCCCTGCCACCCCCTGCCTTAACTGAGAATGAGATTTCCCCCAGAGGACCCTGCTACCTCCACGGTCTACTCCAGCTCAGGCTGCTTATTCTGCTAAGATACAAGATTCTCAGGTCAGCGACTACTCCACTCCTCCATTCTCTCCTCAGGACCACTTTCAAGCCATTGTGCCTCCACCCTCACATTAAAACCCATCCCCTCTGTTTCTCACACCACCCAGCGATACCATTAAAAGAGACTGACAGCGTATCCTTTGACACAGCAATTCCCCTTCATACAAGAGCATTAGCATGACGTGAAAAGGCGTGTGTAAGCATTTATGATAGCATGGTTCATAGCAATAAAAAAGGAAGGTAATGGAAATAATTTCAGTGCCCACCAACAGAAAGCCAACCAAAAAATTGGTAGTGTCACGAGAGACCATCACAGCGTATGGGGGTGGGGGTGGGGTGGGGAAGTATTTGTTATTCTTTTGTGCCAGTATGGGAAGAGGTACGTGGTGTGTAATGGTGAGCCAAGCAGAAAAACCGACTGTAGACAAATAAGTAGGATCTCATTTCCTAGAAGCAAAAGGAGAAAATGCCTGTGGGGTGCCTGTCATATAAAGACTGTCCTTCGGGGTGGATGACCTTTGCCTAGCAATGAGGCTGTAGCTGCTGCTCTAGCCTTAGCTGGGAACCGCTCAGAAGAACCCACTGATCTTCAGAGTCCATAATACGAGGGCAGAAGCCATCTAGCTCCTGCTACAATATCTTGATGCTTGCTTTGTCCTCTTGGCAGGAGTCTAATAGGCAGCAGTAAAATTCAAAGGCCCCAAGAAACCCATTTAGAAAGCTCTTGCAAAGAGACTCCTTGAAGTTGTGCATAAGGTGGACAGGGTGGCATTCCCATCTCATCTTCAGACCGGAAAGATGAGGCAGGTAGACCCTGAGTGGCAGAAGCATGTCATGGAATAAAAGCCTGATCGCCTCCCCTTCTTGTGTCAGCCTTGCCTGAAATTGAAATCCAATCAATCCTGCCCTGTCTCTTCTCTGTCCATTTCTTGTTAGCTGATGACTAGAGGAAATGCATGAGACAGAGAGCTACAGGCAGGGATGAGGATGGGGGGACCTGACGAGGGATTGATTGCTTTGGTAATGTTTGCCTTGGCTGCTGGAGGCATGAAGTAACTTTGTAATAACAAATATTAAAAATGGATTTAAAGGCTGGGGAGACAGCACAGCCAATATCATTCTGAGTTCAGATCTTCGGCATGCATATGGAAAGCCAGGACGGGTGACAGAGACAGGAGAATACCGGCATTCAATGGCCAGCCAGTCTGGCTGAATTAGTGAGCTCCGGGTTCAGTAAGAGACTCTGTCTTAAAACAATAAGGCAAAAAGTGACTAAGGAAGACTCCGGTCTCTGGCATCTACACTCATATGCATGAACACACAGGTATACTCACAAACACGTGCATATACCCAGAGATATAAACACTCTCCACACATCTGTGAACATGTGTGCCCATGTGCACATTTTCACAAAAAAAAGTTGAAAAAATATCACCTGTCCCGTACTTACAATGGGGATCCTATTTGTAGCCAAAGATGTCTCTATTAAAAGCTTTCCCCAGCTTTAGTGGAACTTTCAGGAAGTGAGGTCTTGTGAGCAGTGTTCTAGTCACTGTCACTATACTCTTAAGGAAGATAGAGGGACCCCGCGGCTTCATATCCATTTCATGCCCCCTCTATGAGGTAAATGGCTTTGCTATGTCATCATGTCACTTCCCAATAGGCACAAAGGCAACAAGACTAACTGACCATGGACAGGAAGCGCCAAAACCACGAGTCAAACCAAACCTTTCTGCTTTAGAAATTCATCATTCCACCCACTCATTACAGCAGTAGGAAGCTAACACAGCCCGTCATGCCTGCGGTATAATTGCCTAGCCAGAATCCTGACAGAGAAGGTCTGGAAGAGAGTGGTGGTCGGGGACAAGGACTCTGGAACTAAGCAACCTGATGGCTATGTTTCAGGCCTTGGGTACGTTTCTAAACATCTCTGCAGACCAGCTGTACTTTGAGCTCCAGACAACCCCAGTGGACTCTATTTACACTAACCACCGTTAGAATGGCAGGCACTCTTGGAATTGTGTGATGGCACACGGAAGCATTACTCTTGGTGTTTTCATCTTTAAACACAGACAACAATGATGGCACCTACCTTCTGGGTACTCAACACCTCAGCGCATGTGAGGTGCATAAAACTGCCCTTGGTGCATAACCAATAATGAATGGTACCCATCAGAATCACATCGTCGCCATCAGGATTGTGATTGGCAGCTGCATGTCAGGGATAAAGGCTTCAATGCCTACTTAGCGCTTGCTAGAGAAGCCTCCCCCCTGAGAGCTGATGGCCTAACAGAAGCCATGCCTGCAAGCTCTCCATGGTCCTGGTCTCTCTACATCCAAATCAGCTTTGTGCTCTGCCTCTGGGCTTTGCTTGGTTGGATCAAGAAATTCCCCTTTTAAAGACGTGTCTGAATTCTGAAAACTGTTACCTTTCTTAGACAGAACTGTGCTTCCAGGACACTTAATCCAAATTAAAATAAAATACCCCGCAGAGTGGAATTTACTGACCTTTAATGGATAAGACTGTCTTTCTGAAGAGACTTCCAGAAAGGTCTACCCTTTGCCTACTATCTCTAGTGAATCCCGAGAAGCACATGGGTCCATAAATAAGTCCCCTTAAGTCAGATCCTCAGACACAGAGGAAGCCAATGCCCCACGTTAGCAGAACCAGTGCAGATACGCAGATGGCATCAGGCATGCCCTTGTATCTTCTGTCACTGGGGCAAGCCTGGCAGACTATGAATGGGAATGGCAGCCAGGACACCCCTGCTTGCTCCCAGAATGATCTATCGAGCTATCCAGCGGGAGTGGAAACTAGCATTGCCCTTACCAAGGTTTATCCACTTTGGCTTCTGCAATGGGTTAATTTTGAAAGTGAACACACACACACACACACACACACACACACACACACACACCTCTTCCAAGCTCTCAGGTTCCCACTTCACCACCCATTTCCACACACTTTCCTGCTGTGGGCAGCAGCAGCAGCTAAACAAACACACCTTCGTTGTGATGATCAGTTGACATCTCTGTCATCCTATGTCACACCACTGTGCCTAGTAGAGTTGAATGTTCTTCATAGCCATTTTCTCGAATCTTCGAGAGTCAGTCAAAGTTTTGTTAGATTCTTTGGAAAGCTAGAGAACTTGGGGGTCTTACTCTCCCTTTGTGAACTTGGGGGGTACTAAAAGCTCCTTAGTCAAACTGCCAGGAGGCTTGTGTTAACACTTGGCACAGAATAACCAAGGTCCATGGATTAGTTGTGTGTCACTGTGGCCAAAATACTGGACATAAGACATATGGATCCTGACAGACTTCAGTTCCTCACTGTGGGGAAGGCATGGACGAGTCCACAGGGTGAGAAGCAGGTGGTAGGGACTCCTCTGTCACGACAGAATAGGAAGCAGAAGATGGCTACCTCTAGCGATCTACTTTCCCAAGCCAGGATGGCCCCATCTGCTGACAGGCTCCTCAGCCACCGAAACAGCATCACAGACTAGGGACCAAGTGCTCAAAATGACCCTGTGGAGGACATCTCAAATACAAACCCCAGCACCGTGCAACACCCCTCTTTGTGGCCCTACCAAACTCCTTTTCTAGACCATAGATCCCTGAAGCTGTGACACAGATTGCATTTCCTAGTTTCAAGCTTCAAGCTTTGCTCTCAAATTGGGTCCCCAAACGCTGGGAACGAGTATGTATCCCCCAGTCCTCAGAGATAATGGTCTTGTTATCATTTCTTACAACAAGGAGCCAACTTGATGGAGCAGAATGATAATCATAATGATCATGTTGCTAATAACAATTATTACTTAACCAGCATAAGCTATAGGCTTATAACTGTCTGTGTGTTTTACCTGCACGGCGACATTTACTTCAAGCGATGCTGGGGAACCAGCCTGAATCTAAGGATGTAGAATATAGCAAAGAGTTTGATTGGCACTCCCCCCAACCTCCTCTTTCTATTGGGGGATTTAGTAACCTCTGCCTCTAAATCCCATTTCTCTCGAGGTGCATGCTCAAAATATCCTTACCTTCCCATCTTCCTTGGCAGCTTAATTGCCCAGCAACTCATTTGGAGCCTGCAGAAAACTCAGATTCCTGAATGCCCCTGCTTCCTCTCCCTCTGCCCCTAGCATCTTCAGCACGGCTTCTGAATCAAGCTATCAAGCCCTTGATTAGATATTGACGTCTAGAAATTGATAACAACACTAATAGCAGTTACTGTTTATTGAGCCCTTACTAACTACAGAGGCTACTTTGACATCACGACACCTGAGTTAGGGGCATTGCAATTCCTTTTTTACAGGTGTGCAGGTTAGGCAGCCAGTCTTTTGCCAAAGGCCATTCAAATACTAAAGGTCATAGCTAGTTGTACTCAAATGTGTGTCTCTGCAAAAGCTATGCTGTCGACCAGTGCTCTTAACCATTCTGTTGAACCATTTGTCTTAATGTTGTCCCAATACAGATAGAAGTGTGGGGATGGGGAAGATGGCTCAGTTAGTTATGTGCTTGCCATGCAAGCTTGAGGATCCAAGTTCAAGCCTCAGAACCCATGTAAAATAACAGACACTTGTCACCCTGTTCTAGGGAGGCAAAGACAGATAGATTCCTAGAGCTCTCTGGCCAGCCTAACATGTGAGCCCCAGGTCCAACTAAGAAACCTTGTCTCAAAAAATCAAGATGGATGGATCCTGAGGAACAGCACTTGAGTTTGACCTCCACATGCATCTACATATAAGTGTACAGACACATGCATCTCTGTGTGTTCACATACATAGGACCAACCACACCTGAACACATCCCCAAAACAGCAACATTAAACGTTAAACATTTCTGACAAAGGGAGTTCAGTAGAAAGGAAAAGGCAGGAGTTTCCCCTAAGAAGACAGTCACAGCTTACCAGTTGCCAGTGAAGAAGTTTGTCTAGTGGGGATGGAGACAGTATGTCACAAATGGGAACATCAGGAATGAGAAATGATATACCGGTTTATCCAGGTTTGTGGATACAAAGTTTGGGACCTCCGATAAGGATATGCTCCTATTGATGGGCTGATGAACTTGGAATATATACATACACACACACACACACACACACACACACACACACACTATACAGAGTCTCAGTATATAGCCCTGATGGCCTGAAACTTGCTATGAAGACAAGGCTGGCCTGAAACTCATAGAGGTCTGCTTGCTTCTGTCTCTCAAGTGCTGGAACGAAAAATGAGCACTGCCATGCCTAGCTCTTCCTTGGAAACTTTGAAGTTAGGTAAAACTGTGTTACAGCTTCTTACAGACTGCAAGAAGACATTCTTGTTGCTTTGGACTCAATGCATTAAAAAGTTCTTGACTGACTTCCAGTTCTCCCCCCTGTCATGGCAAACCATACAGTCTGGTAAGAGAGTCTCCCAGCAAATCTAACCATCTCCCAAAAGCACCAACTGGAGGGAACTGCCATGAGAAACAATGATTTTGCTGAAGACTCTGATGGACAAGGAACAAATTATTGTGCTAAGCCACTTATATCAGGGTAGGGATATGTGTCATTGAAACATAACTTGGTTTGTCTCAACTAGTGGTCCAATGTGCCTCGTATCCTCACCTGACCAGAGGAGCAAAGAAGACAGCAAATCACTGACTATGGAATGAGCTGAAGAGATAAGACCGAGTCGGGTTCTAAGAATAGACATGGAGGGATCTCAGGTGTCTCTTATACAATCAGGGGTGAATGCTAAGAGTAGGTAGCATGATTCCAATCAGGCCAGAGCTGGATGCAGATCACAAAGGAAGGGGCCTGGTTTGGCATGCAAGCCCCAGACTTGACGGGCTTGAACTAGCAGGTGCAGTGGTTAATGCAATTGGCTTCCCCAATTGCGTCTCACACTGATTCTCAGCTGAGACAGTTGCTATTTCAGGTGGCCAGCTCAACCCATCACTTTCTCCTACACAGGTTTTGTCAAATGTCTAAGCACCCAGAAGATGCAAGAGGACCATCAAGGTTCTAGTAAATCCTCAGATCCGAACTCAGGAAGTCTCACACCTTACACCTCCCCCACCAGAAGGCACCTCTGCCTGTCCCACTTCTCACAGCATGCTGGCTATAGTTTCATTCTATCAGTTATCTTGTTTTCCCCAACTCATGTGCCGAATGCCTCAGCCTGTCTCTTCTGTCTAAAGAGAGCTGGCAAGATAGGCAACAAGTTCTCACTCACGCAGATTGGAAACTTCCTTGCATTCTTTCTCTTTCAGATGTGTCTATTCAGTTGTGTGGAGCTGAAAAGGCATCATAAGCCTTGCTTGGATCCTTTCTGATTCCTAACTCCAGGGTGTCTTCCTTTTGATTTTGTGGTTTGACATAGACATTCTCACAACACAGATTACCTAAATATGGAATTTTGATTAATATATGGGAACTCAATTCACATATACCTCCAGGTAGGCAAACCATGTGTTCCTTTGGTTCATTCTGGATGTAGACATATCTTACTATGGGGTCTGATCTATGGTAATTGCTTGACAAGAGTGATGAATGAATGGATAGATAGATGGATGGTTGGGTGGATGGGTGGATGGATAGATGGATGGAATCCTTATCTGTGAATTCAAGATAGAATATGCCCACTTCTTTTCATTTTAACCTGTCTTCTGGGACTTTCTTTACCATCCATGTTCTTAGCCAAGTCTTCAAAAGAGGTCATCAAACTGTAATCCCCTCCGTCCCCTGCCTGCCAACCTTCTGGCTCCTGAAGAAAACTCTTCATTTTGAAACTTCTTCGGCTTTTCAGAAGACAGGAGCAGAGAGAAACGGGCCCTTCATTTAGTTGACTGAACCAACAAAAGAGAAGTTTGAGACAGAAAATGAATATAGATCCTGCTCCAGCAATTAGAGGGGAAATCAATAGAAGATCATCAACAGCGTATGAGCCCCGTGTAAGTCAGTGCCTCTGGGGAAGGGTTGCCAGAACCGTGTTCATTTCATTTCTGTTCTCCTAACTTAATCCCTAACAAGTGAAAAGGGGTAGGTGGGGTGTGTATGGAGAAGGGGTGTATGAAGGAGGGGCTTGTATAGGACAGGATGGATAGGGAAAGGAAACAGAGTCCCTTCCCCTTATGTCACTGCTCCTATGCGTGGTGGGTAAGTCCATGGAGAGAAAAGTCTAATCCTCAAATAGCACCAAGTCTATCTATATGGTCATGGTTCTGGGATTTACTGCAGGACCTGTGCATGCTATTTGTTATATTACTTTTATTTTATTTTATTTTATTTTATTTAATCATACACTCAACAGGAGCAATGTCAGTTAGGAGGGTTTTGTTACTTTTGTATTACTGTGAAAAAAAAATACCACCACCACCACCACTGCAACAACAACACAAACTTTAAGGAGGATTTTATTATGGCTTATGGTTCCAGAGGGCTAGATGCCCATTGAGGCTGACAGTGCATGGTGGCCGATGACAGAAACTTAGACAGCACACCTCAACTGCACATAGAAGCAGAGAGATGGACCAGGAAGCAGGGCCGCCAGCGTATAAACCCTCAATGCCCACTCCCAGTAATGTGTTCTCTTCTGCAAGGCTCCTTCTCCCAAAGGTTCTATCCCCTCCCCAAACAACAACACTAACCGGGGACGAAGTGTTCAAATGTGTGTAAGCCTATGGAGGGACATTTCTCATTCAAACTACAACAGGGAGAAATGGGCTCACAGTTTTAGGGATGCAGTCCATCTTGGGAGGCATGACATAATGGCTCTGTCCATGGTGGCAAAGGCTTGCTGTTGGTGCTTCTTACATCACGGCAGATCAGAAAGCAGAGGGCTCAGGCCTGAGCCAGAAGAGGACATCACCTTCAAGATCCACTTCTGCTAGTTAGCCACAGTGGGCATTGAGGGTTCATATGCTGGCCCTGCTTCCTGGTCCATCTCTCTGCTTCTGTGTGCAGTTGAGGTGTGCTGTCTAAGTTTCCTTCCAAAATGTCCACAATATCTCATCTGGAGAACCATGTATTCCAAACTCCTGGGCCTGTGGAAGACATTTCATAGTTAAACCACACTGTATGTGGTTATTGGCCATAATGTATGCATCTGCAAAATGGGTATCTGGTTCATGAGGAGGGAATGAAGCACCTCCTACAAGCCAAGATAGCAAGGCCTTTGCTACACCACCGTTTTCTGCAATGTTCCCTTTCTCTGTATTTTTGCTATTCAAGGTTTTTTCCACTTTCCCAACTTGCCCTCATGTCACAGCTCTTGGCTGTGCCAGATCACACCTGTCCTTGGTATGTTGGTAATAAAATACAGAGGGTGAAAGAAAGGGTATGGATTCACCAAGACCTGTCTCACCTCTTAGCAGATGTGTGTCATCTTGGCCATATTCCTGCTTCCTCCGCCTTAGTTTCTTCAGGAACAAAACAAAGAAAGCAAGCCCCACCTCACAGGACTTAAAGACAGAGTGTGCAAAAGCGTGTAGCTGCCTGGATGCTGAACAGTGCCTGATGCACAGTAAGACCAGTCAGTGTTATGTTTAATAAAGGTAATGGCACACACCCCAGTAAAATGCACTCTAATGCACATAGCTTTGCATGTGCATGGATGAATACTTCATTTTTGCTTAGTGATCTTGGAGACTAGGAACAAATTATATCCTGCCATTTTCTACTGTGCATTGATTAATCATTCTCTCCAGAACCAGATCTGTATGTTCATGGAGGACCCACCTATATTTTATAACAGGATACACCAAATACTGCTTAACATTAACACACAGCTTTAATCCAATGTGCAGGGTCTACTAGGCTTTGATTTTGAGCAGAGAGACCATGCTAGAACCTGAGAGAGGGGCCAGCAGTCCAGCTGGGCTCCACAGGCCCACTGAACCTTGCTTCGGGATTAGGCTAACATGCAAACGGTTTTTTCCCAGAAACCTGTGTCTTGGTTATTTCAGCTTGAGAATGTACATATGGGCCTGGAGTGTGTGTGCAAACAGCAGCTAAGAGCACAGGGAAACAAAGTCATGGTGGAGAGAGGTATGGCAGGTGTCCCAGGTCTCAGCCAGTCAAACTGTAGGAACTCAGGACTGAAGGCTGAAGGGAGGTCAGGGTCTTAACTAGAAGCCTACACGTAGAGTACAGTGTGGACCCTAGGATGGGGCTTGGTTGTATTCAGCACAGGAGCAGCATAGCTCCTTCTTTCAGTAGAGAACCAGGCATCTCTGACCTTAACCATGCAAGTGTATATGGGTTCTGGATGTGTGAGCAGACATGAATTCTCAGGGCTGAGAATGAAGATGGAGGTTTAACTTTGCTTTCAGAAAAGGGAGTTGGCATGCAGGACCTGACTGCAGACCCACCTTCTCCAGAAGTGCTGGGACTGACACTGTTTTGATCCACAGCTGGGAAGGGCGTGAAGGCAGTGCCACCAGTGGACTTACAGAATAGAGTTGGCCTCAGATGCAATGGTGTGATCAGCCAGTGACCAGAGAACAGCGGAGCTGGCGTGTGGAGCAGCCAAATGAGTTATCTTGTGATCTTTAGCCTGGATTGTTCTATCTAGGGGGAACCATTGGAAAGCCTGCAATTTGACATACTCTGTGTGGTCCTACTGCAGAGCCCTCTGTACCTAGCAAGTGATACAGCTTTTGCATGCGACACAGTCACAGGGTTCAGTCACAGTTTAAGGGTTCACTCTCTCCATTAAGGGTATGGAGAGAGTGGAGAAGATCACAGAGGAGCGGGTGTGATCAGGAGTTGGGCCTGGCATGAATGAGTTTGCACATGTGACTCAATTTCTGCAGGCCTTGGTTGTTGAGTTTGTAAAATGGAGAACCCTACCCATTTTAACAAGGATCCCGGCTTGAGCTTAAATGGAATTCAGATAGATTTGGAGTGGAGCGCTCAGAAACAGTTGCTGTTTGATCAGTTCATTTCCCCACCCATCAATCCATCATTCCATGCCTTTATGCATCCATTCATTCACTCACCCATTGTTCCTTCATCCTTTCCACCCAACCACCCATCTAGCCATCCACATACCCTTCCCTTGCCCACCCTTCTTTCCTTTATTCCATCCATTCATGTATCCACTCATCCATCTATACCTACCCGCCCATCCATCTATGTAATCCATGTGTCTGCTCACCCACCCTAGCTTCACGGCAGCATTACCATCCATCCCAGCAGTAAAGATAAATTAAAAAAAAAAAAAAACAGTGTGTGCTTGGAGCACTTAGGAGTTTCACGCAGCTGAGTCTGGGGGTCAAGTTTAACAGAAAACGTCTTCATATGGTGAACACTGCTATCTCTACTCTGCGATGTTGAGACACTCTCTGGAGAGAACATTGGACTAAAGCCAGAGGGAAGGACAGGCTGGAGGAAGAAAACGAGGTGGAAGCTAGCCTCCTTGGGGCCACAGCCTCTGCTCAGAATCAGGTTGCCTTGGTGACAAGAGCATCCCGCTGGCTCTTCTCCTGCAGTGAACTTTGTGTGAGAAAGGAGAAGGAGAAGGCAGGATTACTAATTATGCTGCTCACTTATACCTTTGTCCACCTCATTGTCTGTCCCGGGCTGGTCACTGAGGTGCCTGGCACTCATTTTGCCTGCAATAACAGATGGCCTCATCCCAGCCCTGGGCACTTTCCATGGTTCTCAGGTGAGCTTTTAGTCCTCTGCTTTCAAACAAGACAGATCCAAGCCTTACTGACCTTGATGCTGGGAGTCCAGTCCTGCTGCTTAATACTAAGAAGACCATTGTTAGTACCTGTTCTACCAAACCCAATTATTTTGTTCTTGACATTTTGTTTTCTAAATATAAAGGTAATTCTTGATTAATTCAGAACATTTGGAAAGCACACAGAAAAAACATAAAGGAAAATTTTTTAAAAATCACTAATTTGAGTCCAAGTAGATAAAATTAACATTTGGAAAATACATGTTCATAGACACATGCACACATACACATATATACTCACACATACATAAACTAAACACACACATACATACACACATACATAAATATGCATACATGTACATACACATACATAAATATGCACATACACTGGAACATAAACATACACACATACACAATACATAAAAACACACATAAGCCTATATAGATATACACATATACATAAATACACATATGCACACACATAAGCCCATAAACATTTACATACATACATAAATACACACATACACAGGTACATATGTACATAAGTGGACACATGCATACATATACTTACACAAATACACTCACACATACATATATAAATACACACATATATTCACCACCTACACAATGCATACATAAACATATGCATATATAAATACACACATGTACATACACACCATATGCAGACACATATCATAATTCACATATATATGCATAAATGCTGACACATACACACATGCATATACTGATTTATATGCGCACATAAGTAAATGCACACACATCCTGGTGTTTACCTTTCTTGCATCACGGCCCTCTTCCCATTTAGCAACACGCTGTTACACACATTTTCACCTGTTAGTAAATATTCTTCAGTAGCTTCATTTTAATAGTTCCTACTACCTCACATTATGGATATCCTGTACTTTGTTTCACCAATTGCCTATGGTCACATATGCAGATTATTTCCAGGTCTCGTTAATATAAATAACGCTTTATTGAATGTCCTCATGCATAAATAGCTGGAATATATATTGGTTTTGATCGTTAAGATGAGTTCTTCCAGGGGAAAAGGCTGAGTCAAGCACACGGATGTACATTTTAGAGGCCTTTGATAGATATGGCCGATTGCCCTCTGGAAAGGTTGCGCCAATTCACACTCTCTTCCAGCGGATTGCAGGAAGCCCAATTCCCCGCACTCATTGCTGATTTAATTTACAGAGCTGCTGCTTCCAAAGGGGCCAAATCTGTCCTCATAAGTTTATTGTCTATTTGTAATTTTTCTTTAGTGAATTGCTTATTTATGTCAATTGCCCATTTTTATGGGCTTGGTTATCTTTCCCTTTTTGACTTCTGAGAGTTCTTCATGTGCATCAACCTTTAATCTATAATATATGCTTATTATATTCTCCCCAGTGTGCCATTTGCTTTTTAATTTTGCGTATGGTGCTTTTTGACCCACTGAAGGTTTTGTTCTTAAGTAATCAAATTCATCAATCTTTTCCTTTATTGGTTTGCTCAGAAAGGCTTGCAAACTTAAGAATGTTTAGAGGGGCTCAAATAACCCTAGTTTATACAAACATCCTTTTGGGCTGATCTTCAGATCTTTTAAAAAATAATTTTTGAAATTTTCATACATGCAAACAGCAATGTATCTTGGTCATATCCACCTCCTACTTCCCAGACCCCAACTCCTCCCTCCCCCCAACACATCTTCCTCCCAACTTCATGTTCTCTCTCTCTCCTTTTCTTTCTCCCTCTTTCTCCTTTCACTTTCTCTCCCTTTCTCTCTCTTCTAAATAACCCATTGAGCCTAGTTAGTACCACTCATAAGTGTGTTTGGATTTAGAGTCACCCACTGTGGCATGGACAACCTACCAATGGCCACTCCCCAAAGAGAAAGGACATTCTGCCCAGCAGCCATAAGCTGCCAATAGGGGTGGGGTAGGGGGATGGGACATTCTTTCCATCTCTTCCCGCCGTGTTCCCTGAGCATCAAGGGGCAGGTTGGTACAGATGCTTCATCTACAGCTGAGCACTCAGTCGTTTATTCTCACCACTGTGAACGGTTCCAAGCCACTGCAGCTTCTCTGACCAAGGCTAAGAGCAGCCCAAATCCAAAGATATGAGCACACGGACTTGGGAGGCAATTGGATCCGATTTTTTTTATGGTTTCATTTTTTTTTTATGATTAACTCTTTAACTACATACAATCAATACTGTTGTTTGCTATACAGCTGCAACTTTGATTCCCTGCCCCCAACACCCACGTTCTCTCAGATCCATGCTATCCTTTCTCTCCCTCCTCTGAAGTAGATCTGTGCAATTTAAATGATATCAAGTATCTTGCAAAGGTGGCAGGGAGAGGGTGGCGGCAACGAAGAGAGGTCAGGGAATCTGTGCAGCCTTTCTCTCACCCTGGGTTGGGGCCTCATAGTCTATTAGATATAGATAATGTTTGTTTGCTTGCTTGCTTGTATTAAAGAATTGAATCCAATTAGCGCTGCCTTCACGTACATGAGTGTGGGATCATCCGTGGGGTGTGCTCGGGAGGTGCAGTGAGTAGAGAGGAGTAAGAGAGTGTCTCTGCTTGGTGCTTTGTAATTCTACTTAGCTGAGCCATGGGTGCTGCTGTGAACCCCTCAGAACCTTCTCTGAGAGGAAGACATGACTCAAGAGGCCCCAAATGCTCAGCAGTATTGGTTGTGGATGGCTCACAATGTCCTCCCAGGTAACTGTCCTTCCCCTTCCAAAGCTGTGACCTTGCTCAGGGACATATGCTGTCCCACCATAGCCAGAAGCCCATAATTAACCATCAAGTAGAGTCCTAGGCTTGGCTTCCTTTGAAGGGACCACCTAACTGTAGGATCTAATGACTCTGGCAGCTATTGCATCCAAACTAAAGTTCTCCCCCATTTCCCTGTCCTACTCACTTGGCTTTTCTGGAGATAATGCCTTCCTCCAATGCCCCTGCCTCTGCATATTATACACTCTGGATGCAAGTGGCCACCATAGAGTATCTTTCCAGGAGACCTCTACTTGAGATAGCTGTGGCGTCTTGCCTTGCACTGGGCAGAAGATGAGATGAGAGGGAGAGTAGATGGGAGGGGATGATCTCTGGGGACACTGCAGGCTGACACCAGCTAAGCTAAGCCCAGCAGGCTTGGCGTCATCTTCCTTATGAGAGCTTTATGTATTGGGCACAGGCTATCTCTTGAATTGCATAATGGTCTCTGAACAGAAGGACCATTTAGCATCCGAATTATGAGTTTTAGTTTTAACAACAGAATTATAGCTTCAGAAACTCTCTTCTGGACAAATGTGTACCAATTAGGCCCTATGCTCAGAGACCAGACACTAATAAATGTCACGATTTAATTGGCTTGTTCACACCCAATCTTACCTGGTGTCGCTTCATTTCCTTGATCTGAATAAAACAGGGTCTTTATCAGTTAGACTTTAAACATATGTACGTTCTTCCTAGAGAGCTAGTCACATGACTGCCTCCATTTCCTGACAAACATAGACACATGT
Source organism: Mus musculus (assembly GCF_000001635.26). Classification (NCBI taxonomy): domain Eukaryota; kingdom Metazoa; phylum Chordata; class Mammalia; order Rodentia; family Muridae; genus Mus; species Mus musculus. Next base: position 127,768,559 of record NC_000070.6, on the reverse strand, counting down.
GTGTGTGTCGGGGGCAGGGGTTGAGGGTGTGATTGGAGGACCAAGTTTCTTTGCAGATCGATGATGGCATAAGCAATGAAGCAGCAGGCTCTCCTGAGATGTCTAGATCTAATCACAGGCTTTGCTTTTTCGTTTTCTGGATGCAGCAAATTCAACTCAACAGCCCCAGACAATAAGAGGATTCATTATCTCATAGTACAACTCATCCAGAGGCAGGCCAGCCCCAGGTTTGATTAACTCAGAGGCTACCAAGGTCACAGAGGATCTGGGTTTTTGGGGTTTTTTTTTTTTGATGTTTTCCCTCTGCTGTTTAGAACATCTTGGCTTTGTCTTAAGTTGGGGGTCTTCTTATGGTCACTGCTATTTCCAAGCAACCTAGCCAGGCCTGTTGACAATGAGAAAAAGGTAACACCTTTTCTCCAGGTCTATTTAAGAGCAACTGAACCACTTTGATCTCTGTATCAGATGCATCACGGACATGGGAATGAGTCACCATTGTCCTCCAAAAGAGGAAGACATGTGATCCCCAAGTGATCCCACCTGCTCAGCAATGCTACCTGCAGATGGTTCACAGCGTCCTCCCCAAGAGCTGATGTTTTCATTCTAAAGTTACAGCCTTACCCAGGATCATGTGCCACCTCAAGGTAGCCAGCCCTCATACCATAACTTACCATCTAGTAGAGCCATAGACTCAGTCCCCTCTGTAGGTCCACTTATCTGTGGGATGGACCGTGGTCTCTGTCATCTATTGATTGTCTACAAGCTCAAGACATCCCCATTCCCAACTCCCTTCTGGTCTTTCCAGAAATGACTCTTTGCCCTCACATCTTCCAGAAACAACCTTGAACATATTCTTCACAGGCTTCTGGCCCTAAATGGAAGCCAGTCACTGGCACATTGAATACAGACTCCAAATGCATTCGGCAGAGCTAGGCCCATCACACATGGACAAGCTGGAGATGGTAGATATCCAGCAGAACAGGGAGTGTACTGAGAAGAAGGAAAGGAAAGACAGGAGTGGATATTCAGAACTGGCAACCACCAGCCTGCCATGCTTACAACCTTACATAAGTGAAGATGGAGTGAGAATGTTTTGCCTTGAGGAACAATAGGAGACCTACAGGTGGGGTCAAAAAGGTTAGGAGAGGGGATGGTTCTCACATGTCTCAGGTGTTTGGGACCTCAATTCCCCATGTGAATCCCCACGTAGACAATTTCACTGCCCTGCTGGTCTACCCTTTTCCATCTGGGATTTAAATTCTGGTCTGTTTGGCACAACAGAGTGTCAGGATCCCTGAAGTAGAGATTGCTTATGGTTATGAGCCACTGAAATTAGGTGCTGGGAATGGAACTCAGGCCCTCATGAAGAGCACTAAGTATTCCCAATTACTAGGCCAGCACATCCTCTGGCATGAAATCAAGGACCCATTCCCCTCTCCTCCATCCTTAAAGGATCCTCTGCAGTTGAGTAATCACAGAGAAGGGGTTTGCAGGGAACAAGATGAAGAGAGCTATGAACAGTAGGGTGTTTCTGAACTACCTACAGGTCTTGTAAGGTCACGGGCACTCACAAATGCCCTCACCCCAGGAATTAAGCATAGTCTTTGGGCTGTCAAGGTTAGAATAAACACTGGTGTGGATAAAAGGTATCTACAAGAGGAAGAAAGCATGACCAAGCTCTGCATATCATCTTTGTCCTTGCTTCTGTGCACAGATAAACAACTTGCTTTATATATTGTTAAACTCTAGCAGAGGTAATAGCACAACCATGATTTTTTTGATCATTGCAGAACAATGCAAGTCTGATGGTGACTGGAAGACTGGGGACAGAAAAATGGCATTCATATTTGCCTTGAAGCATGTGCACGTGTGAGTGCCTGTGTGTGTGTGTGTGTGTGTGTGTGTGTGTGTGTGTATCTAAGCCATTGTCTTCATCCAGAAAAGCGTGTCCAGGATTGATGAGTTCCCAGATGGAGAGTGATGTTGACTGTCAGCTGCGTGGGGACATTGACAACAGCTCATGTCAGAGTGACCTGATCTCCTTCATTGCTGGGCTCACTTGAGTATGACAGTGGAATACGCAGTAGGCACAAGGTCAGCCCCAGTAGGAAACAAGACTCTCAATCCAGTCTTGCTCAACCTTGACAGCAAATAAGATGCCACAGGACTGGCTGGTCTCTTTTCAACAGTGTGTCTTCTCCAGAGATAGGCTCCCACTCATCACAGAGGACCCCAACACAGTGGAGAGTCTAAGTTTCATGGCACACACTCCTCCATGTGTTCGCTCATTCCTGAGTCACGGGGAGCTAAATACCAAAGCTATGACAGGGAATAATACAAGTCCAGTCTAGAGCTCCAGCTCATGTCCAGCCCAGTGGCAGAGCAAAGCAAGGCCTGCACTCAAACCCACTGCCCTGCAACTTGAACTCAGAATGCTTTTTAAAAGTTTTTTTAATTTACATTCCAAATATTACCCCCTCTCTGGTCCCTCCTCAAAGAGTTCTTCTTCCCATTTCTCTTCCCGTTTGCCTCTGAGAGGGTACTCTCCCCTCCCCCATCCCCTCATTCACCCACCCCCTACCTCATACACCTACCCACCTCCACATCCTCCTTCCCTGGGGCATCAAGTCTCTACAAGGTTAGGTGCATCGTGCCCCACTAAGGCCAGACAAGGCAGTCTGCTACACATGTTCCGGGGACCACAGACCAGCCTATGTATGCTTTTGTTTGTTTGTTTGGTTGGTTGGTTGGTTTTTCGAGACAGGGTTTCTTTGTATAGCTCAGACTGTCCTGGAACTCACTCTGTAGACCAGGATGGCCTTGAACTCAGAAATCTGCCTGCCTCTGCCTCCCAGGTGCTGGGATTGAAGGCGTGTGCCACCACTGCCCAGCCTGTGTATGCTCTTTGGTTGGTGGCTCAGTCTCTGGGAGCTCCCAGGGTGTCTGAGTTAGTTGACACTGTTTTTCTTCCTATGGGGTTGCCATTCCCTCCAGTTCCTTCAATCCTTTCCCTAACACTTCCATACAGATTCTGACCTCAGTCCAACAGTTGGCTGTAAGTATCTGAATCTGTATCAGTTAGCTGCTGGTAGAACCTCTCAGAGGACAGCCATGCTATGCTCCTGTCTATAAGCACAACATTGCATCTATAATAGTGTCAGGGTTTGGTGCCCCTGCCCCATGGGATAGATCCCAAGTTGTGCCAGTCACTGGATGGCCTTTCCTTCAATCTCTACTCCATTTTTGTCCCTGAATTTCTCTTAGACAGGAACAATTCTCGATCAAAAATTCTGAAGGTACATTGCTTACCCTATCCCTCCACTTGGGGCCATATCTATATACTGGAGGTGGTCTCTTCAGGTTCCATCTTCCCACTGTTGGATATTGGGGCTAAGTTCATCCCCGTTGAATCCTGAGATCCGCTCACATGCCAGGTCTCTGGGACTTTCTAGGGGTTCCTCCTCCACCTCTCACTACCCTCAGAGTGCTTTTTAACCTTTAATGTGCCGCATGAGTTTCTGTGAGCTCTAGCCAAAATAGAGGTCCCAAACATGTGAGCCTCATTGGCCCTAGCAGGGAATTAATTGCATTCCTTGCTGCTGCATTAAGCTAGCCAACTAAAGGGAGGGGGATGATCAAGAGTACAGTCCACTACGGTAGGAAGGCCATGGTGACAGGAGCTTGAGGTCTTGTGTTCACAGTCAGAAAGCAGAGAGTGTTGTTGAATGTGAGTTCTCAGTTCACGCTCTTCTTATTCAGTCTGAGACCCTAGCCAAGGGATTGGGTGAGGTGGGGTATTTCCACTGCAATCAACACATTCTAGAAAGTTCCTCACAGATGATTCTAGAGGCTGTTAAAATGACAGTATTAACTGTCACAACTTTTCCCCCCCAGTGAACTCCGTGCTGGTGCCTAGGAATCCCTTCTGCATACATGTAGAATCTCTGAATTCTGGATAGCAATGGGAATGAGGTACAAGATCATGTAGCCAGTCAGCTCCCCTCCCACTCCCCCCACTCCCCAGTTTCCATTGCTGCACGGCCGGCCATTTTCATCAACCATAAGCCTGCTCATTATACCTGCTTCTCACTTACCGGAAACTGGCCGTGGTTCTGACATTTAAAATAGGCCTCACCACATGTGAGTACCACAAACAAGCCAGTCAGGCAAGTTTTGCTGATAGTAGGTTTCATATCAGTGCCCCCACATCTTGTTGGCAGGAGGTCTAGACACAGAGAGATCTAGTCCCTAGCTCAAGTTCACGTGGCTTGTAACCAGGCCTTTGTGACTCCCTAGTCACTCTGTATTTTAGCCATCAGTTTACAGTGTCTCAGAAATGCCGGGGACTTGTCCGGTAGGAAGAGTCACTGCTGAGCAGGACTTCTGACCACTGCCTTCCAGGTCTCTGTCCTGTCTCCTCTGGGGAGGAGCAGGAGGAAGAGAAGGAGGAGGAAGAGGAGGAGGAGGAGGAAGAGGAGAAGAAGGACAGGACAGACAGAGACTGGATGGCTCTGAAACCTTGGTGAGATTAGATCTGCCTGTTAAATTGCCTGTGATTCCAGGGTGGATTTGGGGAACTGAGGGGAGGCGGAGGTGTGGAGGCGGCTGCGTCTGCTCTTGCATAAAGAACACGCAACAAAGGAGACCAATTTCCTGGCTCTCACTGCAGAGGCTGGGAAGAGATATATACAGTCTAGACATGTGGCACCTAGCAGCATGAGACCAAAAGGAGCATTCCTAATGTGGACATCACTCCTTATGGGTGAGCCTGTTGCCTGGTCTGACGGCAGAGGCACCTTTCATGCTTGTTGCCTGGTCTGATGGCAGAGGCACCTGGAAAGGTCAGTCCCAATAGACAGTGTCCTCCACTCCATCCTGGCCCTCCCACACCCACATTCACTGAGAAAATAATATCCTGAGGCATAAGAGAACAGGAGATAACTGCACCCCCCCCCAAGAAACCATTTGAGGACTCCAGTGTGGATACATCACAGAACCTGCTCAGTTCTTTTGCTTACAATGTGAACATCCCTGAATGCTGTCATAAACCTTGAACTGACTTCCATGTGGCCTTGGGTTTCCCAAACCAGCTTTAATCCACTGGAACAATTTACAATTGTGTGGGCCTGGAGCAAGGACTCTGCTGTTAGGAACACTTCTGCCCATACAGAGGACCTGGGTTTGGTTCTCAGCACCTACATCCAGCAGCTCACAAACACCTGCTACTCCAGCTCCAGGGGGTGTGACATGCTCATCTGGCCTTCTCAGTAACCTGCACACAAAAGGAAGGAAGGAAGGAAGGAAAGAAGGGAGGGAGGGAGGGAAAAAAATAAAACGAACATTTTAAAAATAAATTAAAAATTTTTAATAAAGTCAAGGTACAACTCAGAGCTAAAGCCTAGGAAAACTCAGGCTAATGTCAGAGCCACACGATCATCTTGGCCCCAGGGCTGGGCATGGGAGAAAGGGACCCGTAGAGTTGGTCATCTGAGCCCTGGCTGCTTTACGTGATGTGGTTGGGGTCCAGCCCTACTCCAGCTCATCCATACTCCACAGGTGGGACTCCTTTGGGGAAGGAAGGTAATTTCAGGCGTGAGTTTTCCCTCTTATCTCCAGTAGCTTCAAGTTTGTGGGCTTCTTTTTTCCATTTCTGTAAAATAAGAAAAATCTTTGACCTTGGAGTAAAGAGACAGGGCCATGGTATACCGAGAGTCTCTTGGGTTTGCCTACTTGGACCAGGCTAAGCTGTGTGAACATGAGCCACAAATACCCCTTCTCTAGTGTGCTAGCCTATAAAACATGGTCATTGGCAGTTCCCAGAAATGCACAGCTTTACTGTGAATATACATCGTGCAGCGGAAACTTAGGATGCAAGGAACAGAAGCTGTGGCTGGAAGGGTCATACAGGCACAGGTCTGGGCAGGTGTGTCTGGAAGGGTCAGATGGGGCTATGTTTGGACAGGTGGAATGTAGACTGACTGGTACAGTCACATTACAGAGCAAGCTGAAGAAGGATATATCCTATGACCCCGAAATCTTCCAAAAAAAAAAAAAAAAAAAACCCCACACCAGCCCAGAGGAGCATGCACAAAAATCCACATGCCCCCTGATGTGTGGAAGAGGGAACCAGAAGCAAGCCAAGGGCTCTCAGAAGACAAAGCAACAGCGAAACAAGATGTGTGCACAGCCACATTGGGCAGAAATTCAAACACACAGGGTGATCGAAGATACAAGAGACGTGGTCATACTTACACAGACTAAAGCAACCCTCATTCCCCAAAGGCACGTGTGCTTTTAAGGGTTCACATAGAGCATGGGTGTGGATACTAACAGTGGTGGGTGGGGAAAGAGAGGACAGACATTCACATAAATGCATACAGTCAGTGGAGGGCAACTTGTGTGAATCACGACACTAGTGTCCCACAGATCCAGGGGTGGCTGGCCCTGATATAGGCTCCCAGGACAGAAGAGCATACCTAGCGGTAGATCTAGGCAGTACTATAAACCTAATACCCGAAGCTAAGAAAGAGAGGTGGGCACAGCATAGAAGAAGGCAGTGGAAGGATACAGAAATTCCAATTTTTGTTCTTTTGCCCCCCCCCTTTTTTGGTGTGTTGTATATGTGCATGAGTGTGATGTGTGTGTGTGTGTGTGTGTGTGTGTGTGTGTGTGTGTGTGTGTGTGTGTTCAAATTGGCTGGCTGGACAGCGCAAGCCCCCAAGGACCCATTTGTCTGCACTTTCCCAGTTCTGACACTACAAGCGAGTACCACCATTCCCAGCTGTTTTATGTAAGTTCCAGGGATCAAAATGAATTCTTATGCTTGCATAGCAAGCACTTTACCCAGTAAGCCCCTCAACTGCCTCTGATTTACGGTTTTCTTCAAGCTCAGACTGTCAACTCCTCCAAGAGGGGGCTCTCCATCCATCACCCCTTGTCATCCTCGCTCCATCCTTAGGGTTACAATTAAAGCAGCCGGCCTTCACCCTGGGCCTGTAATAGAACTGCCCACTTATGCCTTGGGTATTCTAGATCCTCCCCTATCATTCTCCTTCTCCAGATCCCAGCAGGCACTGGGAACCTATCCGCTTGCCCCATTCCCTCCCCACTGTGCCTAGTTCCACGCCTCTGTCCTGGCTTGCTCTCCTTCCTGGAGAAGAGTGGTTCCCCGTGTTCTCACACTGAGTGTTGCTCCTGACTTCTGGCCTCACCTTAACCCCAGAGCTCATTTATCTCTGATCTTTGAAGCCCTACACTGGTGTTGCCCCAAGTCACCTGGCAGGTGGATGGGCTGACCCGAGATCACACAGTAGGGCTGCAGGGTGGGATCTAGGTGTGCCTACTCTGGGCTTGTCATTCCTGACGTGGTCTGGATGGTAGGTAAAGAGAAGAGGTATGGTCTCAAGGTCAAACTGCTGATCTCCAAGGGCAGAATTTCTACCTGTGGAGACACAAGAAGCCACTTGGAAACAGAGCTCTGAGGAAATGCCGGTCTGTGGCCGACAAGCCTCAAAGTTGATTTCCCGGGGGAAGCCCAACAAGGCCCTTGAAAGGCAGACATCAAGGTGGGAAATCAATCGTCTTTTAAGTTTTCACCTTGATGATTGATCCACTCCTTCTGCCTCTCCCCGCTCTCTGTCCAGTCTCGGCACGAGGCCTCTCTTGCTTCCATACTTTTCCCTTCTCATCTTTAAAGTGTGGAGTTTCCTGATTTTGATCAGGAACCCAAAATACCCTGCTTTAGGCAAACTGACTAGGTATATTGGTCACAGGCTACCAAGCTTCCTCCATTGTCTCCGTGGGAAAGAGGCCTCAGTTAGCCCATGAGGAAAGAAAAGAAGAAAACTTGTCCGCTGAATTCTTTCATGTCTTCTTTTATGCCCAGCACTCCCTTCTAGATATTTCTATCCCCCAGTCCTATTCAGCTGTGTCTGTGGAATCCCACATGCTAAATGAGGACTCTGGAATTCAGAGAAGGAACTTGCCCAATGCCTGACACGTGATTTATAGAGCTAGAAAAAGCAGGACTGAAATAAACACTCTAGTGTGCTACCTCCTTGCTACCAGAGCAGCCTGAGTACCAAGAGGAAGGGGTATCACAGCTGGGCACATCTGGAACCTCTCTGGACCTTGACCACAAAGGGCTCAAACACCTAAGAAACCTGCTCCCAAGGAGCAAGTGGGTGTCAGGGTGCTGTCTCTGCACTGGGTGTCAACATTACCTCCTGCCTTGGGCTTTGTGCTTGACTCCGAGGACAAAGCCTTAGGACAACGCAGATTCCTGCTTCTCCTAACATCACAGACTGCCAGGACAAAAGACTGCCAGGAAATCATGATAAGGTGTAATAAGAACTTATCCTGATCCATTTTCTGTTTCTATAGCAAAATATCTGAGGCTGGATGATTCCTAAAGGAAAGCTGTTTTAGCTCAAGGTTACACAGGCCCCACCCAGAAGATGGTCCAAGCATCTTCTTGGCTTCTGGGGACGGGGGTGGGGGGATGAGAGCGAAGGGGAAGGGCATGAATGATGAGAGCTTGTACAGCAGACTGCAAGACAGTGCCAGGCTTGCATTGCCACAGACTGTTCTCATGCTACCAGATCCAGTCTATAGGAACGGGAGGAGGGCGCAGCTCCCATATGCTCCCCATCACTTCTCAGAGACCTCACCACCTTCCATTGTTTCTATGTTACAGACTGACTCTCAACATGAATTATAGATGAGCCATAGCCACGCTAAAACAGAACTGTAATAGAGTAGATATGTCAATGGCCTTGATCTCATCCAAGGTTCAGTTGGAGAAGGCTTTCCAGAGAAGAGACTGTCTTGCGGCAGGATGGCTATATGGCTTTCTGCCACTGTAACAAAATACCTGGACCCAGCTAAGTTGAAGCAAAGAAAAGTTTATTTGGTTCATAGTTTTGTAGGTCTACCTGTCTGGCCTCTGGAGAGAGTAGAAGGAGGGAGATCATCAAAGAAGCAAAAAGAGGTGTAGTTACACCCCAAATCTTAGGAAAGAGAAGACAGAACTGGCATGGTCAGGCTTGGTCCTACTATGACAGTCCTCTCAAGAGAATTCAGTGGGTTTCACTTGAACTACCTCATGTCCCCAGTACCAGTTACATAGAACTCGAAGGTACACTCAGGTCAGACAATTAACTAATACACAAACAAAAGGAATGGGTAAGATTGACCAGGCAAAAGAGCAGTCATGGTAGAGTGGGTGTGGCCAACGGTGTGGGCAAGAGCAACAGCAACAAAAACCCCAGTGCCCGCTGCTGGGAGCCAGCTAAGTCCCTTCGAAGCAAAACTGTTCAAAGAGCTTTGTGTGGTGTAGCTCATTTAATCCCCACAGGAGCCCTGGCCCAGGAAGTCTAGAAAGAGGCAGCAGAGGGCTGATGGGGTGTAAGAAGGCTGAGGCTGAGGCTTAGAGACAGAGGACAGAGCTCAGCAGGGTCAGAGGTGGAGGGCTTTGTAAATAGGATTGCCGGATAAATCCGAGCACCGTCACGGCCTTGTTGAAATCTAGACTCTGTGCGCTAGAGAGATGTGATATTTGTCTTTCTGATCCCGGCTTATTTTGTTTAATAAGGTGATCTCCAGTTCCTCAAAAAATGGTGTGCTTTCATTCTGTGTGGCTGGATAATGCCATTAATACACATCAATAAAACGATTTCCAATGTTTAATACGCAATTTTAAAAAATCAAAATAAATCTGATTTTCAAATAAACAATATGTTTTTCACTATAAGTGTATTCTGAACGCTGCATGGGGATAGGCTTATACTAAAAGGAATATTTGATGGTTATCTAAAAATTCAGATTCTAATGAGTATGTTCTATCTGACTATGGGTGCTTTATCTGCATGAAAGTCTGTGTACCACATACACGACTGTTGCCCTCAGAGGCCAGAAGAAGGCATTGGATCTCCTGGAACTAGAGCTACATATTGTTGTCAGCCACTTTGTGGGTGCTGGGAATTGAAGCTGGGATCACTGGAAGAGCAGCCAATGCTCTTAGCTGCTGACCTATCTCTCCAGACCCCTGTTGTTATTTTTTGAGACAGGGTCTGTGATGGTTTATATACGCTTGGCTCAGGGAGTGACACTGTTGGGAGGTGTGGTCTTGTTGGAGTAGGTGTGGCTTTGTGAGTGGGAGCTTTAATACCCTTGTCCTAGCTGCCTGGATGCCAGGATTCTGCTAGCAGCCTTCAGATGAGGACATAGAACTCTCAGCAGCTCCTGTACCATGCCCGCCTGAATGCTGCCATGCTCCCACCTTGATGATACTGGACTGAAACTCTGAACCTGTAAGCCAGCCCCAGTTATATGTGGTCCTTTATAAGACTTGCCTTGGTCATGGTGTCTGTTTACAGCAGTAAAACCCTAAGACAGGGTCTCATGTAGCCCCACCTGCCTGCAACTCACTATACAGAAGACGATGACCTCGAACTTCTAATCTTCCCGACTCTGCCTTCTGAGCGCTAGAACTACAGACTCAAGCTACCATCCCACCTAGTTTATGCAGTGCTGGGGATCAAACTCAGGGCTTTGTGCATGCTTGGCAAGCCCTCTACCACTAGCCCTGAGCCCAGCCCCTCTGCTGTATTTTCATTTGCTCCATATGGCAGCCCTCCTTTGTAAGTCACGTGAAAGGGTTCAGATTTTGAGCTTAGTGAAACAGCACTCAGATGGTTTGAAGAAGAACACTGTGGTCATTTCTACATTCTGGACCATTGCTTTGGATGCTTTATGGAGACAGGCCCAGAGGTAGGGAGGCAACTGAGAAACTCAACGTTGAGTCCTTCCGTGCAGGCACTTAACATCCAGGCAGCTCCTTTCAACCTGGTACGCTGTTATCTTTCCATTCCTGACTCCAGCTGGCCAATCGCTCATCCAGTAGGCACTGAGCACTGACCATGTGACAGGTGAGATCTGGAGAACTTAAAAAACAAACTCATAGTTACATTCCCTTCCTGACTGCAGATAGTTTGAGCCTGGGGCAGACCAAATGACTGAGTGATAGGTAATAAGCCTAAAGCTGGAGGAGGGATGTTTGGGGCTGTATTTTGTAGGATGCAATGGAAAGTTGAGTCTGCGTTGCTATAGTTGGCCACTGTACTAATCCATTTCCCTCCTTGCTGGCCTTGCTGCTTGGCTTCATGGGAAACTTTGTTTCCTTGTGGCTGTTAGCTTCTTTTGCTTGATTATATCACAGTCACCTTGAGGCAGTCACACACTAGGGAAGAGGACACACAAGCCATGGGAAAAGATGCACAGTGGCGTGGAGACAGAGAACATGGTGTTTTCTGGGGACCAAGGAGAGCTAGGGCTTGTGAGCCAGCTCGGGAAGGTATTTAGATGAAGAAATGAGTACTTTTAGGGCTGAAGAGATGGCTCAGCAGTTAAGAGCATTTGTTGCTATTGCAGAGGACCTAGGTTTGTCTCCTAGTGATCCCAAAGTGGCTTTTAACTACAGCCCCGGGGGATCAAATTCCTTCATCGGGCCTCTGAGGGACATCAGGCATGTGGCACAAACAAACACATGCAAGCAAAGCATTCATGAAATAAAATGAAACCTTAAAGGAAGCAAATGGACATGTTCACCATGTGCTCAGGGAGGAAAAGGTGCAGATGTGGCACCGGTGTGCCCAGCTGAGGTGTCCAGGCCATGTGCCAGAGGCTCGTGGTGATGGGAGAGCGTAGTGCAATGCTCTATGGATGCGTGATAAATCAGGTAGATGAGGCTCCAGACAGTTCCAGGGATCTACCTCTGTTCTTTGTTATGAGAAAGAATCCAGAGTCAGGAGATGCCAGGTTGGTGGTGGGGCATAGGACCCAACCAGTTCATACCCACAACTGAACTCACAAGCAATGGATTTTTGCAGGGCCCTGGTCACACTAGGCCCTAGAGATGCTTTAAGGCTTTAAGGTATAGCAGAGGCTCCTTGTCCTTCCACGCACTGTGAGTATGGATGTGGCTGAGTGAATACATGTGTACATGACGACAGAAGTTAGACATTGACATTGGGGGTCATTGGCAATCATTCCCCACCCTACATTTTGAGATATGGTTTCTTATTGACCATAGAACTGGTTGATCCAGGTAGACTGGCTGGCTAGCAATCACCAGAGATTCCTCCCCCCTAACGTCGCCACCCTGGTACAGCTATGTGCTAAGTGACAAGATTTACTCACGTGGGTGCTAAGGATTGAATATATCTCCTTCTGCCTTGCAGGCAAACAGTTTACCTCCCGAGCTACCTCCCCAGCCCCAAGAGTACCTTCTTAATGCATACTTTGTATGCTTGAGTATGCTTTGAGTACATTTTGATGGAAACAAAATACTAATAAAATCTACCCCCAAGATGTAGTTGCTTAAAACGGTTGCCGCTTCTTTCTAAGCCCATAGATCTGCAGGTCTGCTGGGGTGCTCCTGATCAGACTGCTTCCCAGTAGGTTGGTTGGACAAACGCTGCTCTTTCTGTGTCATTCAAGGGTCCAGAATATTCTCATAGTGTAATCTGGTTGCTCCCTGACAGGTAGCGATGCATGATGTCTCTCGAGGCATCTAAACTTGACCCTTACTCCCCGCTACTGATAATGGAGAAATTACATGCTGGATAAGTAGCTAACAGTATTAATTATTTTCCTCTTTGCTGTGATTAAATGCATGGCAGAAGTGGTGTAAGGATGGGGTGGTGGTGGGGAGTGTCGGCCAGAGAACCTTCTCTCTGACTCACTACTTAGTTCCAGGAGCTTCTGCCCAGAAGACAGACACAAAGGTAGGCTACAAAGACTTCCATGGAGAACGAGTGAGCCTTCAGATATTTGCCGGCATAGCACGTCTAGATGCATTAGAGGCCGGGAACTCAGCAATAGGCATATCTCAGCAGAATATTCAGCCATCTGTGATGTAAATATCTGAAATAAGTATGACCTTATAAGCTACAGTGGCCTCATGGTGACTCATACCTGTAATCTCCGGACACAGAGGTATGATCATCTTGTGTTTGAGGCTAGTCAGTTCTAAGCCATCTTAGAGTAAAATGGGACTCCATCTCAAGAAAGAAAAAAACAGACCAATAAGCAGTAATGGCTATTCCCTGGTATCCTTAGGAGAGGAAGGCTCTTTCATCTTTACCACAGCTTCCCATATTGTCATTTCAGGGTTGATGATGGCTGCTGAGGCTCCAAGCATCACACGCACGCATTATGGATGGAGTGAGGTGGGAGGGAAAGAAAATCGTGCTCCTTTGTTGTTTTAAGGAGATCTCTCTGAAGTCTTATGCAATATTCCAGCACCAATCTCAGAGGTAATCTACTTTTCTAGATGTTTATAGCTGCAAGAGAAGCTAAGAAGGCAGGCTTTCATCCAGGTAGCAGGATGACTTGCTAAAAGTCAGGGATCTTTTTACTAAACAAATGTAATAGGATGATAGAACGGGAATTAAATGGAACAGAATAGAAAAGAGGAGGAAAAAAAAACTAGAGGAAGGGGCTCAATAATCTCCCCTACACGGAGAAGGAAACTGGAGAACCATTGTGTCAGGCAGTATCAACCTCTGTCTAGAGTCAACAAAATTAATCACCAGACTATGGCAGGGATGATAAGATGGCCTTCAAGTCCGTGCACAACGGTGCCATCACTTTCCTTTGTAAAATGCAGATGGTCCCTGCTAATTTCTCTCCATTGTTCAAGAGATGCTTTCATCCAGAGACTGAGAGAAGGGCTGACTACTTAGAGTCACGCTGGTCCTTTCCTTGGGACACAGTCTCAAAAGCCACTCAAGTACATCTTCAGAAAGAGCTGACATGTTCACACCGTGGCTAGCAGCAGAAGCCATTTGCAGTGATGGAGGGTAGAGAAGGAAGAGGATAGATGTGGGTGGATATCTATCTTGAAAAATAAAAGCACAGTGGTCCACAGTATGTTAAGACTAAACTTAGAAAATGCTACGGGCACCTGAATCATGAGCTCCATCCTTCCCTGGGCTGGAAGACAACAGAATACAAGTTTGTGCATCTCTGTCTAGTCTGACTGCTGTGTTTCTTGGCCAGACAGGATCTTAGCTCTCTCCTAAGCCCAGTGCTTCCACCTGTGTTTCTACCCAGATTCCTGGCTTGTCTGCATTACTGAGCCGTGGAAACTGTGTTCTGATCCATGGGGACTCCTCAAAGATAATAGCTGATTGTGGGACCTGAAATCCTCCCTGCTCCCCAGTGATTTTGCTCAGAGCAATAACAGCACCCCATGCTGTAGAGGCCTCATCTTCATGATCACCACCATTTGGATTAGCCCATCATCCAGCGAGTGCTTACACTGGAGAAGAATTGCCACAGAGAAAGTTAATCTTTTCAAAAATGTTAATTTTTTTTTGGTGAGGAAATTAAATGGGATGCCAAATTGTCTCTGTCATTATGTTCCCTTCCCTTCTGAGCACTTAGAGCTCTGATAAGAGGGACATTTCCACATGTAGCAATGCAGATGGGGGATGTTTCCCTCCTGATGGAGACCGTCATTGGCCCATTCATCAGCTCTGAGTCTGCGTCTCTGCCAGCTCCATCTCATAGTCCGCTGAACAGAGGGTGGAGCTGGAGAGACCACCCTTGGGAGGCAAACAGGGAGAGCCTCTGCAGACACACAGAGAAAGCAGGGCCCCTGAGAGATGCTCTGGGATCTGTGAATGAGGAACTGGGGGACAGAAGGGTCCTGCCCCTGCTCATTTCTGGAATAAAAGACCATCCCTGAGCACTGTTCCTTAGCTGTGACTTTAGTTCCTCCAGGACCCATTCCAGTGCTACGTCCTGCCCTTGTCCCTTCCTTAGACCCCCTTGGGAAATCTCCCTCCTGGGAACTCTGCCGAGCAGCCTACCTACAGCAGCCCTAGATAGGTGCTGACTCTCCCACTCACTCACCTCCAGGGTTAACCCAGGCATCTGGACAGGGTAAATATGGACAGAGCTTATAACCCCTGGAGACTCATCTCCAGGGATGAGAAATGTCACAGGCACTAAGACAAACAGGTAGTCTGAAAAAGAAAAGTTGAGAGGTTGGGGATGTGGCTCAGTTGATAGGTTGCTTGCTCAGCATGCAAAAACCCTGGGCTCAATCACCAAGCGCTACAGCAGACCAGGTGTGGCAGTGCACGCCTGTGATCACCACTTCAGACCAGGTGTGGTGATTACACAACTGTGATCCAGCATTTATGAGAATCAGGTGTTCAAGGCCAGTCTGGGCTACATGAAGCCTGGTACAAAACAAACAAACAAACAGACTGGGACATAGCTCAGCAGTAGAATATTCACCTAGCATTTAGGCCCTAGGTTTGACTCCTGATATCCCACAAACCAGGTATGGTGGCAATTATCTGCAATCTCAGCACTTGACATAAGTAAATGCAAGAGGGTCAGAAGTTCAAAGCTGTCCTCAGCTACCTAGTGTCTTTGAGGGCAGCCTGGGCTACATGATGTTGGGAAATATTTTTGTTCACTGTGAATAAATGCAGACTTCTGCACCCATAGATCTGGTTGCAGCCTGGATTTGGGTATTGTCTTTATTATGAAGCTTCTCCCGACTCAGTGTTTTATAAAATATTATACTCTATTACCTTCTGATTGGTTAAAATGAAAGGCTGAAGAGCCTATAGCTGGGCAGAGGAGGCAAAGGCAGGACTTCCATGCCCAGAGAAGGAGAGATGGTCTCAGGTGGGACCCAAGGATTCTCAGTCAAGACAACGAAGAAGAAGGTGCCAGAGAGAAACCAAAAAGGCAGGTAACTGGCCAGGTAGCTGGGAAGTAGCCTAAGGCCAGCACTCTTGGGTTGAAATAGCTCAGAATTTGCCCAGCTATAGATTCTGAAACTTATAATGAATATAAAAGTCTCCATGTCATATTCAGAGCAAGGGAAGGTATATAAAGCCCCTAGGTTTACAATATGACACCCTGTCAGAAAGGCAGAGAGGAAGGAAGAAAATGAAGGAATGGGGGGAGAGGGGGAAGGATGGAGGGAGAGAAGAGGATGGAGAGGGGAAGGAAAGAAGGGAGGGAGGGAAGGAGAGGGGGGAAAGGAGGAAGAGAAGAAGGGAGTTGGGGAAAGGAAGGGTGAGACCGGGAGGAAGAGGGTGGGAGGGGGATGGAGAGAGGAAGAAAGGAATAAAGGAATGGAGGGAGAGAAAAGAAAGGAGGAAAGGAGGGAGGGAGGGGGAGAAAGGGAGAGATAGAAGGAAGGAGGGAGGGAAATGAAGAAAATAAAACTAATGATGTTTAAGCACATGAAATAAAGCAATAACATGAGACAGAAAGTTCTGGTGTTCCCTCTGCCGTCTACAAAGCACAGCGGTCTGTCACATCCATTGGCTGCTAAGTTTAGAAGTCATAAAAAACGTCAGCACACTTAAAGACTATTTGCGGGTTCAATCATCTCCCTTTGAGAGAATTCCCATGCCCATGCGATGATTACTGTAGTCAATCATGGATTAAATAAGTCACCTAGAGCCAAGTTATTTCAAAAGCAAAATCATAAAAAAAAGACTCTCCCAATTTTTACAGTAAAGATGTGTATTTGATGTGGAATGTGGGCTATTTGAGTGTGTTTGATGTGATATGGTGTCATAACTCTAAAATGAGTGTGCAGGGTCTTTGGAAGTCCTAAAATGCCTGTGAGTGTGCTGTCTTAAGATAAAGGGATTCATTCTCAAAGCCTGCTACATTGTAACATATCTACATATCATTAAAGCACTGATAAACTACCATGCAACTGTTAGAAAGAATCAAGCCTACTTACAGGAACAGAAGGCATTCAGGTTATACTGTTGCATGAACAAAGCAAGTAGAACAATATCTACAATGCAATTTATTTTACAGCAAATAATTTGTGCATCTGTGTGTGTCCATGTATGTGCATGTGTAGCTATGTGTGCACATGCACACATGCATGGAAATGTGTGCTGTTGCATGGGAATAGAACGTTGTGAAGAGACACCACAACAATAGAGGTTATTTAATGATCAAAAAATAAGAGTCAGATGAGAGCTAACTTTTGTTTAAAAAATATGTGTCTATATAAATACATCTATACAGATATAAAAACATACACAAACCTATATTTGCAAGAACCAAACTCACTATTGGGTGACTTTATTTTTACAACTTTGAACCACTATAAAAAAATCACAGAAAGGATTGGTCTACAAGAAAACAAAGAAGAATGGAATTCGAAGACCCGAAATCAACAGTGGTAGGCAAATGCTTCCAGGGGAGAACCCTCTGTGTGGCTGACTGAAATGCCCCATCACCATAGCAGACAGAAGGGTCTTCAGCACTTCCCAGAGCCAGGACAGCCTTTCAAATTGTAGACTTCCCACCGCTCAGATCCTATCCCCCTTAAGTATCTTTCTAACCAATGTAGCGTCCTGTTTCAACCAACATTCTCTGAGAATCAACCTTGCTAGCTTTTGATAGCTGCTCTAATAGGTCACCACAAATAGCACCTAGGGCTTTGAGGGGGAAGTTGGGGAAGTACTTGCTGGGCAAGCATGACTGTCTGAGTGCAGGCCCATAGCACCCATGTGAAAAGCTGGGCACAGTGGCAGGCGCCTGTAAGTCCTGCTCCAGAGAGGCAGAGGCCAGACAGTCCCTGAGGCTTGGTGGCCAGCTAGTCCTGAGCAATCAGGAAGTTCCAGGTTTAGTGAGATATCCTGCTTCAGAAGCTAATGTGGAGGACACTTGAGATCAACTTCAGGCCTCTTCTCGGGGCTGGCACACCACATGTACCCCACACTTACCCACATATATACCACACCTACCCACGCTCACAGACAAACACCTTACACACACACACACACACACACACACACACCATACTTATTATATTATCTTATAGTATTGCAGCTCAGAAGTCCAGAGTCCTGATGATCTAGAATCAAGAGTTGACAGCACCACGCTTCTTTCTGGAAGGTTCTACAGGGCAGTCTATACGTCCTTGCCTCTAGACTACAACCCTTAGCTTTCGGTCATTTCCAATTCTCAGAACCAGCAGTGAGTGGCACATCTTCAAATCTCTTTGACACTGATCTGCCTCTCTCAACCACTTCTAAAGGACTCTGGTGACAGTATTAGCCTACCCAGAAAATCCATGACAACCTCCTCCTCTTATAGTATTCCTAGTTTCATCTGCACATTTAATTCTCCTTTGTAATGTAACTTACCATTTCCAGATTCAGGGCATTAAAATGCAGACAGTTTGGTGGCTATTTTTCTGTCCACTGGAACTATTCACAAAGTACATGCTGGACACACTTCTGGGATCTGAAGTGCAGACCAGACGCAGTCCCTGTCCTTAGGAGTTCTCGATCCAGAGGGGTGGCAGGTGGCATGTTTGGCTTCCTACACAGGACTAGCACATCGGCATGAGGATTTTAGATTCTTGTCTACCAAAAGTTTGTAGTGTTGGAGCATGAGAGCTAGAGGGTCATTGGAAAGACTGACAATGAATCCATCTCCACACCATGGGTGGTAGTCATTTTAAGTCATGTGGGGCGTGATGTGGAAGGACCTCTGAAGAACTTACCTCTGGACCTTGGAAGTCAGGGAGACAATATTCTGGTGCCAGACTCTCACCCACAACAAGAAACCAAGACTTGACAGATATGTCAAGAAGAAAGAGAGGGACTGGGCTGCTATGGGGACTAGCTACCGTTTGGGTGAGCAGGGGCAGTGAAGTAGAAGCCACCTCCCATGAGTCAGGTGGGGCCCCAGAGACAGCTGCTCCTGGAGCAATCTTCACAAGGAATTTCCCAAGGAATCCTTGAGTTGGCATTAGATATGACTCAATCCAAGAAAAATGATACCAGCTGGGCTTGCCTCTCCCTCTTCCTGCCTTATCCCCAAAGAGTCAAGCACAGCTAGGGATGTGTGGGGATGGGAGAAGAGCAATGCAAAGACAGAAACCGGGGGGATCTGGCACCATCCTGCCTCAGAGCTCCATACTGAAGCTGAGAAGTCCTAGACTTCCTTTCTTCAATCAGCCTGAAGCTCACATAGAAAACTGCCACGGGGAGCGTCACCGTGGAAGTGAGACAAGTTTGAGGAGTTAAAATTGACCAGAGGAATATATCCCAACCAAGTAACATGCGAGAGCAGAGATGAGAAGAAAGAGTGTGAACAAAGAAAGGAACTGGCATCTTTCTTCACCCAGAATTCTGCTCATGTGATAAACTACCAAGCTCACTCATACACGGCCACAGTACCCAGATTATCATTGGCCAGTGCCTCCCACTAGGATTGTAGCTCCACATGCCAGATCCCCTTACCCCTGTGGGCATTCTACCCAGTGATGCCCAGTGACCCATCTGCCAATATGACTCCACATCCACTCTGCCCTTCAGTTTCCTGTTGCCCTTTGGTGGTTGTCCTCCCTTTTAGATGGGTCCTAATCTCTTCATCTTCCCCCAGAGTCCCTCCACATCTCACCCCACTGCTTGCCCCATTGGAGTCCTCTGACCTTTCTCTCTCAAGACTTGATCAACAGCCAGAACAGGGATCAGAACCTGGGACTCTGGCCCAGAAAGAGCTTCTTTTCCGCGGTTCTGGGATATGGTCACATGTAAATGTTCCTTAATTGTGATTCTGGTCTTCTGCTGATGAGAATTCTCCTGGAAAGAGAGATGTTTTCATCTCACTGGCCCTAATCTCACTGGCCCACAGTTTTCTTTTGCTGTTGGGTTTGTGTGTGTGTGTGTGTGTGTGTGTGTGTGTGTGTGTGTATACCCACCTGCATCTTCTTCACCTGGTTCATAATAGAAGCCGCCCAAAGGTAATGAAAACGGCAAGGACAATGACAGCTCAGCTGTCTCTAGTCTTCACAGTGGGCTGAACCTTCTTTCGTAAGTGAAATTTTACAGCATCCATTCCAGTCCTGTCAGGGATATTGTGCTTTGTTTTCTTTGCAGAAAAGAAAACTGGAGCTCGGAGATGGTGAGTAATGTGTCCAGGGTCACAAAGCTCGAAAGTGGCAGAGTGTGCTCCTAGGCTTAGCACACTGACTCTCAGATCCTCACGGTATTCCTATGTTTGCCTTTGTTTCTAGAATGTTCTTTCTCGACTCATTATTTCCCAGAAGTCCTATTCATCCTTCAAAGTCCTGCAAGTATCAAATTATCCTGAGTCTCACAGAATCATTGCAAAGACGTTAGCTGGACTCTGGCTGGGGAGCCTTGGGCAGAGCTTGAGTCTAGGTCCAGCGTTGAGGCCAGCACAATGTTCAGTGACAATGGCGTTTTTGGTGCTCAGTGGGCTTTATTACTTCCATCTTCATCCCCAGGGGTCGTGTGTTCCAATTTTCTTTGCCTCCATGACCTCAGCCAAAGTCTGGCTGGCCCTGTGGGCTTTGGAGACTGTGGGGGCGTTAATACATCTGTGTGGGCTGCAAATGTCACCCCGGCTCTATGCTTCTCCTGATGCCGCCTGCATGACTCAGTCCCTGGGCCTGAGGCCACAGTCTGAAAGGCCAACTGCTGGCTAAATCCCAGTTGGAGTGAAATCCCTGGTCCTGGCTGATAGGCATGGATGATGGGACAGAAGCCCCGGAGCCACTGTATGAGGTGACAATAAAGGATCTGAACCCTTTGCAGGTACAGAGCCAGGCCTTCCTACTACTCTCTGCAAGGACAGGCTGTCACAGAACTGGAAGCTCCTTTTTTTTTTTTAACATTTGTTTTTTTATTTAAATGAGTACACTGTCGCTGTCTTCAGACACACCAGAAGAGGGCATCGGATCCCATTACAGATGGTTGTGAGCCACCATGTGGTTGCTGGGACTTGAACTCAGGACCTCTGGAAGAGCAGTCAGTGCTCTTAACCGCTGAGCCATCTCTCCAGCCCTGGAAGCTATTTTCACGGGATGCAGCATCCAGCCAGCAGCTCCTCATATCATCGCTAGTATGGCAGGGAGAGTCACTGTCCTGTTGAAAAGCTCTCTCTGTGACTCTTAAAGGCTCTTAGACACATCCGAAACCCTCTGTGAAGGCTTGCAGGGTCTGAGCCCTGCCTACTCTGGTAACCTCTCTTATCACACAGGGCTCTGGTCATACTGGCCCTCTCCTCATCTCATGGTTTTCTGGGCTCCCTCCAACCTCAGCATATTCACCCAAAGTGCACTTCCCTGCGGTCCTCACCTAGCAGATACTGGCTGTCAGAATTATTTGTGTGAACGGAGAAATGACTCCAATTATTTGATTGATTGACCAATTCACTCATTCATGTGTCTACTACACTGGGGCTGAGCTCTATGCCTGGAGCAATGATCGCCCCATTGGCTAGGGGGCAAGATGGCACTGTTGAGATCAGAAATTACAAGAGTTCTACAGGGGCCAAAAAAAACCAGAGCAATGTCTCCTCAGGATAAGTCCAGGATTAGAGGCAGAAGAGCAGTATAGCCTAGTGGTCAGAGGCATGGCTTTTGAGGACAGCATGCTCTTGTTAGAATGCTTCGTTTATCATTGTTTACCTTGGGCAAACTACTCCGTTTAGTTTCACTTCCTTTTCCATGCCTGTATGATAGGAACAATTATAGAATCTTCTGTAGGGTGATAGGAACAGAAAAGGCCACCGATGGGAGCCAGTAGCACTCAGTGGATGAATACCTGTATCTCATCACAGTTTCACGTGAAGATGATACTCGCATGTAGTTTTTAATAAGTAGTCTTCAAAGCAGGTGTGGGAAACAGCCTCTCCACTGGGCTGCCTAGCACATTCTCTTCCCCTAGGGCGGCTTCTGTCACTGGTTCCTACTAGTAACTTGGAGGGATACTTTGTATAGCAGCAAACACATGTGTGAGCACTGTCCATCTGTCTCTCATCTGTCCACCCCACCCAACCATTACTCTGATTTATCCAGCTAACATCTATCACTGATCTGTCACTAATTTACAGCCTTTCACTTCCCATTCTTATTTCTGGGCCCTGCTCTTGTTTAATGAGAGACAGAGAGAGAGAGAGAGAGAGAGACACAGAGACACACAGAGAGTCAGAGATACAGAGAGAGACAGACACACACAGAGACATACAGACAGACAGACAGAGAGATAGAGGAAGACCTACACAGAGAGAGAAAGAGAGAGAGAGAGAGAGAGGGAGAGAGAGAGCCTCATAGTTCTTTCAATGACTATAAAAGTAAACTGAAGACACAGGACAGTGACCCTTGCCATCCTAGTGACCTATGGAGACCCATTTCTTGGTCCCTCACCCCATAGCCCTTTTTCGTCCAGAGCTTCAGTGAGGGTACTGCACTGGCTCCCATGCTCTCCTGTGCATGTGTCAGAACCTCTGTCTACGAACAGCTCCCGCATCAGGGACTCACCTCCTGAAGCATCTGCTGCAGTCTTCCCAGGGGCATGCAGAGCCTTCTGATGCAGAGAACTGTCAGAAGCCACCCCGAGATACATTCTCCCAAGGAGAATCCTGGCCCGGAAGACACACAGCATGGTTGAGGTTTCTATGATCCATATTCACCAAGTCCCACATACAGTCTCAGGCTGTGCAAACAAACAGTCACATTGGAATGGCAAGATTCACCTATGGAAGGCACTGCTCCTGGGCTGACCAGGCAAGGAGAAGCAATGGTGAAGATGGACTCGCTTGCAACTTCAGAACAAGGTGTGTTTGTGGGAAAAGAGGTACTTCCTAGAACAAAGCAATGGAGTTCAGAGTAATCTCAAAGTAGGTTGTGGTTTCTATAGGACAAGTCCCTCACAGGCTCATGTGTTTAGCTGCTTGAGCCTCAGTTGGCAGGGTTGTGGAATCCTTAGGGAGTAGTCTTACTGGAGGAAGTGAGTCACTAAAGGTGGTCCCTGAGCCCACAGATCTGCCTCACCCCTATATACTCTCTGCTCCTTATTCCAACAAGACACGGTGTGAAGAATTCCAGGTTCCACACTCCTTGCACCATGGAGTCATCTGTTACTATGGTGGACTGTGTGCCCTCGAACTGAGAGCCAGTATCAATCCTTCCTCCTTTAAGTCAATGCTTGTCAGGTGCTTGGACAACGTAAGAAAAGTCACCACTGTGAAGGATGCAGAAGGCATAGGTAGAGGGAGAGCTCACTGGATGACTTAGGGCACAAGGGTGCGCTGGGACGTTCCCACTGTAAGCAGAGATGGGAACTGCAGCAAGCAGAGGGAATGTTGATGTAAATGAATAATGCATTGCTGAGCAAATGCAGCTCAGAGTGTGAGGCTGGGAGCTGGAGAAGGGACCCCTTTCTCTGATAGATGACCCAATTAGGATTCAGCTTCCACTCATCATCCTCTTGGCCTTTGTGCCCAGCACAAGCACACTTGGTGGCACTTAAAGATACAAATGCTAATGTGTGGCTGATTCAGGCAGGGACCGTAGGACGTGTAGGACAGAATAAAAGAAATGAGCTTGGAGACAAGGCTTCCTTAGGAAATTCAGGTGAATCTGTCCAGTGAGCAACAGTGGGGGAGTCTGGCACAACTTGGACCCTTTGCATCCGACTACAGGATGCAACACCTAACTCTTGCAGGGGTCTTGCAGCCTAGGGGAAAGTTGTCCAGTCATGATTGGGAATCTGCTCTGAGCAGGTGACAGTGGCTTGGCACTTCAAGGAAGGCTTGCTAAGGAGGTCGTCTTTGTAGTTGGCGTGACCCTAAGGGAAATATGGAAGTCACATACAGGACAGGGAAGTGACCTCTCCACCTCACTGTCACCCAGGGTGGAACCTGGCTCTTGCCACACCCACCTTATCAGCCAGCTTCTACTGAGCACCAAGAACCTTTTAATTTGCCTATTGACTTGTTAGTTTATATATTTACGTGGTTTTTGAATATTTACATCCAGCAATGTATGATGTTCCCTTCAAGGGGGGACGTCGCGTGCTTTGTCCAGCCTTGTATGCTCCGAACTGGCATGTCTGACTGTGCAGTGATGAATTCTCCTTCTTGTCTTTCATCTCCTCTCTCTGTTCCTTCTTCTTTCCCTCATCTCCTCTATCACCTTATCTTACTCTAAACTTTTCTTCTTCCTCCTTTCCTCTTCTATTTTCCCTTCCCCTTCTTCTCTTCCTACCTTTGTTCCCCTTTCTTCCCCCACCCCCCTTACCCTCCTCCTCCTCCCCCTCCTTCTTCTTCTTTTGGCTTTTTTGAAGCAACTTCTTATTTGGAACCAATGCTTCCCTGGGATTCACTATGTAGCCCGTTCTAGTCTGAAGCTCACAGCAATCCTCCTGTTTCAATCTCCCAAGTGCTGAGAAACTTAGGTGAACATTTGACTTTTGCTAAATCATCATCATCATCACTACCACCATCATCATCATCACCATTTTACAGGAAGAATTGATGAAGGCTAAGAAGAAGAAGGCTCAGTGAGTAAAGCACTTACCCAAGGACCTGAGTTGGATCCAGAAATCCACGTAAAGGTAGAAGGAGAGAGCTGACTTCACAAAGTTCTCCTTTGATATCTAAACTCTCTATGGTTCCATGCACACTAAATATACATTAAGAAGAGGCAGTAGAAAGGTCAGAGAGAAATAAGCCAACACAGTACGTTTCTGTACTCCTTTGACATATTCATTGAAAAGACCATTTGACCCAGAATCTTCCAAAGACTCCTCCCTCCTTCAGGAAGGATTCCCAAGTCCCCTGGTCAGTGTGGTGACTCCATTCTTCACATCAGCCAGTTTGATGAATACCCAGATGCCCGGCTGTGTGCTTAAGTCTCCCTCTCCAGCTCACCTCACCTTGCTGCAAAGAGTCCCTCTCCCCTTCCTTTCTCCACATCCTTTTTTTTTTTCCTCCAGAAAGATAGATGTGTACCATATGTCTCCCAGTCTATGGCCACCAACATGGCATCTTTAATAGTGCTCACATTTACAAATGATCAGAGAGGGATGTCTCTCCATATTCTCTGAGAAATACACTTGCAGTGTTCCTATTACCTCTGTCCGGTGGTGTGTCAACTCACCTTCCTTTGCTGGGGCATGGGGTTGTTTAAATCCTCTGTCTCCCTGTCTTCCTGGAGAGGGAAGCAGGGAATTTTCATCATTAGTGATGATAGTAGCAGAATCAGCTCTGCGAATGGTTGCTGTTATTCTGGCCAGCATGGAGTTGAGGAGGCTCTCAGACATCAGTATGCCAGTCTGAGCATCAAGATGTGTTTATTTCAGTGGGAGCACAGAGGGGCTTCAGCCTCAGAACAAAGCATTTGCCAGAGGGTGGACTTAGTGAGTCACAGCATTGGAGTCTCCCTAGACACAAAAGTAGAGCTATTGCAAGCTAGATAAATAGGTTCTGTTTTTATTCCGGGGATGAGGAAAACTGGAGCACTTTGGCGACCCCAGCAACCTTAGCTCCACCTTCAGGGCTGGGCCTGAGAACAATCCTGTTGCTCTGTGAGAAAGAAGGCATTGAAAATGACATTAATTATATTCCCCCTTTAAAATAAAATTCCATTTGATTCTAAAGGTGTGTGTTTGTCAAAGAAAATATGAAGACAAAAGATGTAAAGAGAAGGAAATGAAGGTTAACATCATTCTGTAATGTACAAAAGTGAATACTTTGTGATTTGGGAAGGACTTAAGGCAAAAGCTGGGCTGCTGAGCTCTGTATCCCAGCGTGAGAAAACCATCATTGATACTACTGATCTCTCCCTGTGCAATTCCTCTTCTCCCTCCCTCTCCCCTTCCTTTCTCCACATCCTTTTTTTTCCCCCTCCAGAAAGATAGATGTGTACCATATGTCTCCCAGTCTATGGCTATCAACATGGCAGCTTTAATAGTGCTCACATTTACAAATGATCAGAGAGGGATATCTCTCCATATTCTCTGAGAAATACACTTGCAGTGTTCCTTTCCCGTGGCGTGTCAACTCACCTTCCTTTGTTGGGGCACGATGTTGTTTAAATCCTCTGTCTCCCTGATTGTAAAATGGAGATGACGATGATGGGAGGTATTTCGCATGACTGGTTGAGGCTAAGATGGGAAAATATGTGTGAATGACTTGGCACGGCACATGGCCATCAACATCAGATTGGCTCATTAGATTGACTTAGAAAAAGCTGGTGGTGAGATCTTAGTGGGACTCCAAAATGTACTCTTAGAAATGGCACATCTCTAGCAAACCAGAGCATATTTAAGGGTTTTGATGGAGACATGCTTGTGTTTTAGACCTTGTCTTAGTAATAATGTACATTTTAGGGTTTTTTTCCACCTGAGAGTCACTTATTTGTATTTTAATATCTGTGATAATCTGGTAAATTTTTGGTCTCTGTGTGCCTATGCTTATGTGTTTGCAGGTACACATGTGCATCCAAGCATTGGAGGTTAGAGGTCAACCTTGAGTCTCGAAGGGGATAGGCACTCCACAGGAAGACCAACAGACTCAACTAACCTGGACTCTTGGGGTTCTTAGTCTGAACCACCAACCAAAGAACATACACAGGCTGGACCGAGGCTTCCCCACATGTATGTAGCAGATGTGCAGCTTGACCTTCATGTGGGTCCCAAACAACTGGAATGGGGGCCTATCCCAAAAGCTGTTGCCTATCCATAGGATATGTTCTCCTAGCTGGGCTGCCTTGTCAAGCTTCCATAGGAAAGTAAAGCCTAGCCTTGCAGAGACGTGAAGTGCCAGGGTGAGGGGATGCCCAGGGGCCCCTCACCTGCTCAGAGGGGTGAGGGGGAAAGATTGTGGGAAGGGGTGACCAGGAGGGGGGTTGGGAAAAGGAAGTAAAGTGAATAAGTAAAAAAGTTAAATAAATTAGAAAAAAAAAATAGGGTCTCTCACTGGCTGAAACTGGTTGAATAGGCTAAGCTGGCTGGTGAACAGGCAGTGACCCACCACCTGCCTTGTTTTCCCCAGTGTTGGGATTACAGTCATGTGCTACCACACCTGGATGTTTACGTGAGTTCTGATGATGGAATTCAGATCCTTGTGAACTCAACTCAGCCATGGCTGCCTTCTTTAAATATATTAATCGGATATTTTCTTTACAATTCATCTGTTTATGCTTTTTGCCTGTCCCCCCCCTCCATTGAATGCATTTTTAAAAACAAACTAATTCTATTTTTTTTTAATTTTTGCTAACTTTTAAATTCTCTATGGTCCGACATTAGCATTGTATACATTTGCAGGTATATGGTATATGTGTAGGTGTGTACATGTATGTGTTTGTGTATGTACATGTGTATGTTTAGATGCATGTGTGTTTGTGTGTAGCATTTTCTGGTTTTGTTTTTTCTCCTTTAAAATTGATTATGAACCTCTCACCAAAGAAAATAGTTTCTAGTATTTTATATGTTATGAGATAAGCCCACCAGAGACCACCCCATGGACAGACACTTTTAAAACTGGAAAAAAAGAAGTCTTTATTGCTGACCAGTGACTGCATGGGGAACATGCCCAAATCATGCAGCCCTGAGTCTCCTGGCTCATTGTCTTTTGTGAACAGAAAACTACATCCTGGTTGGTACACCTTTGTTCGCAAGAAACAGAACTTCAGAAGCCAAAAAAGCAAACTCGGTGCATTTAAGGATTTTCCTGGAACGTTGCACTACACCTTTGCTCTCATTTTGGCAGGCTTGGGGAACGACACGCTGGGTTTTAAACTCACAACACTGCCTCTAACGTGGCATGGTAAGGTCTGTGGTCTGCTACATTTATCGTCTAATTCTGTGTTTTCTGTTATGGCTTTATCCTTCTCACTCCTTTTGGCATCGATGCTTTATCATTTCTGGCTTAGAAATCCCCTTTCCACCCAGAGATGGATAAGACTTCAGTTTTGTTTTATTTGTATTTAATTTCTGTTATTTTGTGGCTTTCCAGCTCAACATTTTAATCCCTCCTGTCTTCCTTTATGCATGCACTATGATGTAGCAGTTCAATTTTATTAATTCCAAATAATTAGCAAATTACTTCAGCACAATAATGCTCCATTCTTTGCCCAATGTCCATAAGGAAAAAAAAAAAAGAACCAAAAATGTATTTTCATACATGTTTATTCTGGCCATTCTTAGTGGAGCAAAGTAATAACTTCACTATTACCCATTCTTAATTAATGCCTGTTTAAAATACCTTTATATAAAAAAAGAATACCCCTTTATTCTTCTGCTTTGGTTTCGATTTTTATTTTCCCCGTGTTTATCTTCCCAGTATAACTTAAAATTCCCTTTGCCAAGGTTTTAAAGATTCAATTTGAATTTTTAGTAGAATTATATTTTATTTATGAATTAATTAGAAATAAATTGACTCTTTAAAGGGTTGAGACTTCCCATAAGGAACACGGTGTGTTTCTACATTAATTCCCTTTCTTCTGTACTTCAGAGTTTTCACTGTTCTTGTGCTATGAACTTGGATGGGTTTCAGTTTGTGGTGTAAGTGGGAGTCTTTTCATTTTAACAAGGGAGCCTAGCTTATTGGTCTGGGTTCGTTCTGTCGCTGCGATGAAGCACTCTGACCGTGAGCAACTTAGGGGAGGAAAGGCTCCACCCAGCTTTATACTTGCAGGTCACAGCCCATCCTGGAAAGCCAGGGTAGGAACTCAGGCAAGAATTTGAGCCAGAAACTATGGGGACATGCTGCCTGCTGGATCACTCACAAGCTCATGCCTAGCTAGCTTTCTTATGAAGTCCAGCATACCCTCTGCCTAGGAAACTGTACCGCCCACAGTGGGCTGCACCCTCCTATATCGACTAACAATCTAGACAGTGCCCCACAGACATGCCCACAGGCCAAGCTGATCTAGGCAAGCCTTCTCTTGAGACTCTTCTCAGATGACTCTAGGCTGTGTCAAGCTGACAGTTAAAGCTCTTTCATCTAGAGAGTCTCACTCTGGTGTTCTACCGAAAGCAGGTGGGTTTATTTGTGTTATATTTTGGTTTGATGCTTACCTGTATTGATTCTGTTTTTATTATCTTGGCTCTATGGAAATGTATTTTCTGTTGTTTTTTACCTGAAGAGTTTGAAGTTTATGGCCTGTTTTGTGCTAGGGAGTTGCTTTTCTTTCTTTCTTTCTTTCTTTTTTTTTTTTTTTGAAGGACCACACTTTCCCTAACACATGTTAGAAAAGAAGCCTTCATCAATAATTATTAAGAAGAGAAATCAACTAAATCATTTCATAGTCATTGTTGTTTGGTGTTTTTGAAGCAGGGTTTCATGTAGCCCAGGCTACCCAAAACTCACTTTATAGCTGAACAAGACCTTGAATTTTTCGTACTCTCTCCTACACCTCCCATGTGCTAGGTGACATTTGTGTGGTGACACACCCATCTCTTTGTGCCTCTCTTTTTTACTCCCATTTTTTTTAGTTTTAAAACAAGAAAAATTATAGGATGCTGAATCTAGGTTAAAATAATTTATTCAAGGCATTTAAAAAATTAGTCAGATCTTATGAAAGTCCACTGGAGTCAGCCATTTCTTCTGAGCTCCCTCTCTTGGCTTATCCTACAGCTCTCTGTAGCATGGTCTTCGATGTCCAAGATTCTATATGAGATGTTCCTCCCTTAGGTGTCAGTCTTTATGTTCAGCCGTTGTTTTGTTGTCGTCTCTGTTGTTTTGGTCAACTATAGGCCATGGGCAGTGTGGTCTGAGCCTCTCTCACATCTAAGCCAAGATGTCCATAGTGTACACACTCAAACACTGATTTCGAATAGCAACTAGAATTCTACATCGTTCTTTTTGTTGTTCCTTTTTGTTTGAAACATTGTGGGATCTAAGTTGGTCTGACTGTGATACAAAGGAAGAAAAGCTTCTTTCCTTTGTTCTTATAGTGGGCAAATCTTTCCTCCTTGTCCTTGAAGTTCGTATTTTCCAGTTTGTTATCCGGGTTTTCATTGTTGTTGTTTGCTTGTTGAGATTTCTCTATGTGGACTTAGAAGACCACTCAGTCTATAAAGAATTTGCCTTGTAAACACAGAGGCCTGACTTTGATCCCCAGAACCTACATAAAAATGTCAGACATGGTGGCAGCCACTGGTAATCACAGCACTGGAGAGATAGAGACAGTCAGACACCATGCCTGGAGCTCATTGGCTAAACAGTACAGCTGGGTCATCAGGTCCCAGACAAAAGAGAGAGACTCCCATCTCAAAACCTGAGATGAAAGGCAAGCCTTGGGGGAAAGCCAGTAACCACTGATTCCCTGTAGCCTCTCTTCCAGTTCCTGCCCCTAGGTTCCTGCCCTGACTTCTCTTCATGATGCACTATATGTTATAAGAAGAAATAAATCCTTTCCTCCCCAAGTTTTTTTTTTTTGGTCGTGGTGTGTATCATATTACAGCAGTAATAAGCAAACAAGACAGTGGCCAAGTTCCATCTTACAGCGCTCTGGTGGGGAGTAAGTACCACAGTGTGTTTACTGGACACATCCTGCTGGCACTGTGCTGAGTGCTGTTCACACATCACTATCTTGTTTATGCTTTCTGAAGAGATGCTATTTTAAATTTCCTATCGACAGGGTACCAACGGGCTTGGATGTTTGGGCGATCACAGTGGGCACATGTGTGGAGGAGCAGCATGCATCCGAGGCTCCCACAGAGCCTACCTTGTCTCCTAGTCTCATCTATCCTAGGCTGCCCTCCCTCCATGCCTTTAGAAGCCGGCTTCTACTTTGGATTGATCTCTGCAAAGACACTTCAGATCTGGTTGAGAGGACAGTTACTAATGACCTAAAATTGCCCTTTAAGTCTCTTATTTGGGACCAGGTACCCTCTTAATGTCTGTCATGGGCCCCTTGTTTTTGAACTTCGGCGTCTTTCCCACATGTTGCTATTTTTTGTCCCTTCATACTCCCAGGAGAAGTGTGGTTTGCCAAGTTTAGAAACAATGTTTCCTCTGCACATAAATGTTCTCACGTGTAGTTTCATGCAGGAAGAATGCTCTACCATAATTTTGGGCTCCTGATTCTAGTCTAGGACATTTTTCTTGACCGTGGCTCAATCCCACCATCTTAGTTAGGGTTTTTACTGCTGTGAACAGACTCCACAATCAAGGCAACTCCCATCAGGATATCATTTAATTAGGTCTAGATTACAGGTTCAGAGGTTCAGTCCATAAGCATCAAGGCAGGAGCATGGCAGCATCCAGGCAGGCATGGTACAGAAGCTGAGAGCTCTACATCTTCATCTGAAGGCTGCTAGGAGAAGACTGGCTTCAAGGCAGCTAGGATGAGGGTCTTAAAGCCCACACCCACAGTGACACACCTACTCCAACAGGACCACACCTACTCCAACAGGGTCACACCTTCTAATAGTACCACTCCCTGGGTTAAGCATAGACAAACCATAACACCCACCAAGGATGCAGGATTCTGAGCCAGGAAGACTTGAAAGCAGCAGGTGTCTGCCCCATCAATCCCTCCAACCTCCCCACTAGGGAATTCATTCCTCTAGAAGCAAGTGAGCCACCAGAACCTTGTGCTGTCTAGCTAAGGAGGGACACGACTGCTTGTAGGGGGTATCAAGCCTGACTGTACTCTGTGGGATGCATGTGAGTGTGGTGCTGGTCAGCACCCAAAGGATGCTGCTGTTTCAATGCAGCCTGGGTGAAACTGGCTGACTCATCCCTGTGGGGAGCTTTCGACCTGACTCTAGCAGAGCAGATTAGCTAAGTGTTGTGACTCATACTCTGATGTCAGGACAGCTCCAGGGGCACCTGAGCACACTCTCTTATGGGAGAAAAGTAGCCATCATTTTCAATGGGAGAGGACCATCTTGTAGACCTTCAGTGGATAAGGTGAAAATGAGAGGCTGGCTTGTCCAGGCAGAAGTCCTCGTGAAATTTCCAGGGTTCTAAAGGATATCTTCCTTGCAGAAGCCAGTGGAATGAGACTCCAAGAGAGGTGCCCTTGAGAGGAATCTTGGACTGGCAAGCAGGGCCTGATTCCTCACCAACAGTTTTCCGTGCCCATCCAAGGACAGCACCTACCCATTAGTCCTCCTCACAACATCTCATTTAAGGGTGTGCTAAAGAAAACCACCTGATTGGCAAAGAGTAAGCTCACTTAATAGCCTTTCTCCCTGCCAGACATAGATTAAAAGTGATTTTTTTTTCCTAAATTACATTTTATTTTCTCACCAGCTGCTAACTCTCTGAGACAGATTGGGAGATAAATTATCACAGCAGTGAATGAATCTAATTTTTCAATATAATTCACGGTAATTCTATATTTTCCACACAAGATGGAAATAGCGCTGGCTCTTTGCCAAGAGCCAAACTTTCAAAAAAACCACACGGAATCTTGGACTCCCAGAAGTCTATGAGTTTGGAATGTATAGAATGAGGAGTGGGCAGAGAGAGACCCTATAGTTTGGGCAAGAGAAGGCACGGGGTTAAAGAAAGGGACTTTAGAGAAGGCACAGGGTTAGAGGGAGGGGCCACAGAGAAGGCACGGGGCTAAAGGGAGGAGTTATAGAGAAAGTACAGGGTTAAAGGGAGGGGCTACAGAGAAGGCACAGGGCTAAAGGGAGGGGCTACAGAGAAGGCACAGGGCTAAAGGGAGGGCCTACAGAGCAGACAAGGCAAGGATGAAGCCATAAGCAGGCATCTGCAATGTACGCAGATGTCCACACCCTTGTCAGACTCAGTTGTTCAGCCTCATAGACCTTTCTTCTCTTCCAATATTCCTAGCCTCCCCTGCAACTCTGCTCTCTAAATGTTCTTCCCTTGGCACTTTGTAAAGCTAACTCTTATGAATCACTGAAAATACGATCAATTGACACCTCCCAAAAATGTCACCCATAATAAATTCTGTGGTCTCAGTATGGCTTGGTTTGTCCTCGTGAGAATTCACATTGAGACTCCCTAAGGTACTGGTGTGGAGACTCGGTGAGAGAGTTGAGGCTATAATGACTCCACCCCCATGAAAGGACCAAAGCCATTCATATGTGGCAGTGGTTGGGTACCTATAAAGTGGCTCAGCCTCCTTTGCCTTACATGTGGAGCAGCGTGTGGCCCTCACCAGAAGCTGAGTGGATCTTGGTCCCTTACTCTTAAACCTCCCAGCTTCCCAAAGCATGAGTCAAGATATGCACCTTTTCTTTATAATGTTTCCAGCCTTGGGTACTTCTTATAGCAACTGAAAGTTGACTAAGCCAAGCACTCAGTAGGAATAAGTCCCTCTCCATTCCCCTCTTCCTGGTACCCTAGTTTGCTTCCTTCACAGCGCATCCTATTATTAGGAATGCTTAGCAGATTTTTCATTGTTTAAGTCTCTGCCTTCGGCAATGTCAACACAACATGAGAAGGGAGTCCCCCCTGTCGTTATGACTGCACAGAGCTGGCATCAAATGGGCACTCCCTAAACATCATCAGATTCTGTGAAACGTGGAAGAGAGAGGCAAGGATCAGGATTCACTGCAAACACCTCAGCAGGGGCTTAGTACCAACAATGGAGAGGTTGGAGGAGGTCTTCATTTGCCAATTTGTTATTGTTAGTGGCTTATTGATGGGGATTTGGGAGAGGGGATGATCAGGGAGCCCTGCCTGGCCCTGAGCACGACTACCCCTCTTGTCAATGGGAAGTCTCTCCAGGCTCATTCTTTCTCCTGCAGGGCCTTCCCCTGCCAATATTCCAGGAGAAATTGCACACGGTAACCATTAGAAAGGTTGTTTGCTAATGAGTCTTTCCCAGTTGGAACCAGACCAAACACAGCTGGGGCTAGCCGGCTGCTTCCCTCCATCTCTTCCTGGCGACCAGAGGCACAGGCCTGCAGAAGTCCGACTGGACAGCTGGGCCCCAGCATCCAGGCCAAACATGCTTAAATAATTGAAAGAAGTGGCATCCACCATGGGGAGAGAGCATGGCCACGCTGTTTACTTTCAAGCGGCTGAGACCCAATCTGGCTTAGATCTGCAGGGAATGGAAATGATGCAATTAATTGCCTATAATTTACACGTCGTCATTTGCGCAGAGCTCTGAGGGAAAACGTTTAGGTACTGTATGTTGAGAACGGGGAGTTGAGTGTGGGTTTATCATCACCCTCACTACCTATGGAAAACCAGCTCAGACTGAAGCTCAGAATCGGGGCTCAAGGACCCTCCCATACTCAGTTTCATCTCCCAAAGTCTTTAACTTGCATTTGGTTTTCCCTCTATTTCTATATTGAGTTTTAGTTGCTTTATCTACCTGCTCCACCCCACCCTCTGTCTGTGTGTGTGTGTGTGTATTCAGAAGATAACCTCCCTTATGTGGTCCCATTCTTTCCTTTTTCCTTTTTTAGACAGGGTCTCACTATCATGCACATCAGGTTAGCTGGCCAATGAACTGAGAATCCCCCCCTCTTCACCTTCTATCTCCTGGTAGACGTGCTAGGACCACAGATGTGTGTGATAGACTCTCCAGATCTGTGTGGGTTTAGGGGATGTGAAGTTGGAGTTCAGCCTTGCCCAAGCACTTTATGCTCTGAGCCATCTCATCAGTCCTTTCGACATTTTTCTTTTTTTAATGTGGGCTCTGAGGATCAAACTCAGGTCCTTGTGCCAGGCTTTAAAATCTGAAACATCTCCCCATCTCCCTAGCCCATTTCTGCTCCTTTTGGAGACTAAGGACTCACTGGTGGGTGATACCGACTCCAGAATGCCTGGATGTCCTCCCCATCTGCCCCCAGGACATGTCTGTTTCTCGTGCATTATGTATAATCGCAGTGTACTGACTAGCACCACAATGAAAATGAGGCTGGAGAGCCATTCTCTGCCCACAACAGCCAAGGACCACTGGACATATTACAAAAAGAGACTCTGATGGTTTCATTTACTCTGAGAAGGTTGGGGAGAGGCTAAGACTTCCTATATAGAAGTTTTGTGCTTTTTGACCTGTTGTGTTAATAATTTCTCAGTGCTCAGGCGAACGGACACCTAGCATCTTCTCTGGCAGGCAAGGCTGCTTCTGGGCCCCATTTCTCTCTTCCTGTGTCAGTAAGGGGCCAGGACACTGAGACTGGCTCAGGCCTGGCAGCTGAGCCTCTGGACCAAGGACATCTATTGATGCTTGAGTTATGAATTCTGGGCTGGAGCTAGTATTTTTCCACTAGATCTTGCCGCTGAGCAGCACTTGAGTAGCTGTCCCCTTGGGTTACCATAAGGCGACAGAAACCAAAACATACAATTTGATGGCTGGTGAAAGCAAGGAGGACAGTCAGGAACAGTCCTAGCAGCATCCTTTGAATCCAATTAGACTGACTGTGGCTTTTTCACTGCCAGGCTTTTCAATTACATGAGTTAGGTTGTTTGTCACTTGCAGGAGAAACACCCCCCCTTCTCCTCTCCTCCCGAGCCGATCCTTGATGCCTCTGCCCGTGAACTGTGGCCCAAGTAATGAGTCAGGAAGACCGATCGATGGCGTCAAGGAAATGTTCAACCTCACTTATAATCAGAGAATGGCAAATTAAAACAGTGAGATAACATTGTTTGCCTATCAACCTAGCAAAGATTAAACACGAAGATAATACTCTGTGGCGAGGAGATAAAGTCTAATAGGGGTGCTGTGGACAGGGTTTTATAATTGCTATTGGAAGGATCATTTGGAGAGGGATTAATAAATGCATATTAAAAGCTGCAATGGTCTGCAAATCAGTTCAGTGGATCTGCAAAAGTGATCTAAAAAATAAGTAAGAGTACATGCATTTTAAAAATAACTATTATTCTGTCGAGGCAACAGCTCAGCAGTAGAGTCCTGGCCGTTCTTCTAAAGATCCCAGGTTTGAGTCCTAGCACCGAGGCAGTGACTCACAACCAGCTACAACTGCATTTCTAGGATATTTGATGCCCTCTTCTGGCCTCCTCAGGCACTAGGCATGCAGATGGTGCATACACACACATGCAGGCAAAAGACTCAAACGTAAAAAAATTCAAAATAAAGAGAATATGCATTCCACCACATGGTTATAAAACCATGCAGGTAAAATATATCATAAATGTCCTACAGTAGAGGATGGGTTGTGAAATTGTTGATGTATGTCCTAATCAAATATTATGTATCTGTTAAATCTATAGCTTATAATAAAATGTTTTGTGAAAAAACACATATAATAAGTAATAAAGCAGGTTGGTGCATAATATGTTTTTTAATAGTCATGTCATTCTAATGACATTCTGGTCAACAAGCAGAGACTGTATCTCTGATAGTGATCCCATGAGATTAGATTGACTCTTGAAGTCATAGGCATGTACATTTGTGTAAGTGCACTCTTTACTGTTTAAACAATGACAAAACTACCTAATAATGCATTTTCCAGAAAGTCTTAACCATGAAGCAAGGCATGACTCTATAAGTTAAAAGTCAAGACAGGTATATAGCTGGTAATTGGGTTTTGTCCTGAATAAAAATATTGGAAGTACTTAAGATGTTTGTTTCTTCCTTTGTATTTTGTATAACTACTTCAACTCTCCAAACCAAAGAGTATTTCACCCCTGCCCCCACCTCAATGGCTTCGATTTTGGTGCCGGCAGCTGCCACCTCTAGCATGAATGGCTACAAGAGCCTCTGTCTGGTCTCTTCTCCCCATACACATTTGTCTCTTGTGTGTTTCCAGCCCACTACAGCTATCCATTATGTTCATAATGAACCTAGAAGCCGCACATCCTCTGTTAAAGCCCCCTGAACCTCTAGACACAGTTACAAAAAGTAATGAGCTGGAATTGAGACCAATTAAAAACAAAAACAAAATGCAAACAGAAACTAAGAATGAAATGAACAGAATAGAATAGCCAAGACTGTGAGCTAATCTCAGTTAAATGCAAGCTCTGGGGATAGCAGAAAGAGAAAAAGTAGAAAACAACAGAATACGTATCTGAGGTATGGATGGAGAATTTCTAAAACTTTAATTATTAATGCTAGCCATTGACAGATCCACAGAATGACAAACCACAGATCCAGGAAACTCAGAGAACAGAAAGCCAGCCAGACACCCAAAAAGGGTAGGGGTAGGCGGTCACCAAATATATCATATTCAAACCACAAAACATCAAAGTCAAAGAAAAAAAATCCACAAAAAAGCCAGAAAATAAAAGAAGGATTTGGGGAAAGATACACCATACTAACAGAAATAAAAGAACCCAAGGATGGCTATCTTCATAAAGTGCTCTGTCTCTCTCTCTCTCTCTCTCTCTCTCTCTCTCTCTCTCTCTCTCTCTCTCTGTGTGTGTGTGTGTGTGTGTGTTGTGTGTGTCTGTGTGTCTGTGTGTCTGTGTGTCTGTGTGTCTGTGTTTAAAAACAGAGCATCCAAACACAGGAAACAAGCCTGGTAGCACTCCAAGGAGAAATTCAACAAACGAAGTAAAACCCGGGACTGGGGAGATGACTCAGTAATTAAGAACACTTGTTGCTCTTTCAGAAGATCCAAATTTAGTTTCCACCATCCACACACATGGTGGCTTGCAATCATCAGTAACTCCAGTGTCAGAGGATCTTCTGGCCTCTATGTGAACTGCATGCACAATGTGTATATACATGCAAGCAGAACACTGTAACACATAAAGGTAAAATAAATATATAAGAAAGAATGGAATTTGACAGAATCATCAATGTATTGATTCCCACTAACATTTACAGAATACTTCTCCAAATGATAGTGAGACATCTATCTCACTATCATTTATTATCTAGTTGGTCCTCTGTATCTGTGTATTTCACAACCACAGGCTCAAATTTTAACCGTGATTTTAAATTTCTTGAAAGAAAATGTTGAAAAAAATATATTGGTTCTGAACATGGGTAGACATTTTCCTTGCCAAAATTTCCTAAATAATGCAGTGTAACAAATGTGTATGTAGTGTTTACACCAGAATGGACAATGTAATCTGAAATTATTTAAAACACACAGGAAAGAGGAACGTAGGTGACATAAGGAACTCAGTTGTCTCTAGATTTTAGTGTTTGAAGGATGTCACAGACCAATTATTGATTTATCTCAAGCTAACATGGGGCAGTCAGCAAAATGGACAATATGCTGTGCTATTAAATGTACCTCAACAAATTTAGAAGGATAGAAATCGCACAATGTATATATGCTTTGATCACAGTGGAGCTAAACTAAGAATCGATACCAATGAGATAGCTGGAAAAACCACAACACATTTGGAGGTTAAACAATACAATTCCAAATAGCACCCAGGTCAAAGAAGAAATCTCAAGAGAAATGTGTTGAGACATCATGTACTGAATTAGACTGAAAATGAGGCTTATCAAATTTCATAGGATGCAGTAAGAACAGTCTTCAAAGAAAATTTATCACATCGCCGGCATGTATTAGAAAGTAAGGACTACACAAAATAAATAATCTGAACTTGTAGCTTCCCTCTAAGGAAATCAGGGAAAGAAAGAAAAAAAAAAAGAAGCTCAAAGTGAGGAGAAGAAAATAAACCATAAAAATTAAAAGATAAATCAATGGAGCTAAAAATAGGAGAGCAACAGGAACAAAATCAAACACAAGATCTAGTTTATTAAGCACAACAATACAATTGATAAACTTTACACAGCCTAATTAAGAAAGAAAATAATCAAATCACCAAGATTGAAGGAAGAGCCATCAGTACTAATGCAGGAATATTAAAATGATGACTTAGGACTTTCCTGAGCAACCGTACACCCAACTGACAGAATGGACCTATAGGAAATGGACTGAGGCTTTGAAGGCTCAATCTACCAAAACTTTCATAATGGGAAATAGATAATAATTCCAACTTGATGAAAGAAGCGGAGTAAGTAATTAATAATCTTAAAAATAAAAGGCATGAAGCCAAGCACATTGGTGCATGCGCAGTCATTCTAGCCCTTGGTCGGGGGAAGCAGAATAATTGGAAGCTCAAGGCTAACTTCTGCAATATAGGGTGTTTGATGCATACCTGGCCTATGTAAGACCCTGTTTCAAAAACAAAAACAAAAAAATAGACAAATAGCAAAAAATAAAGAATAAAAAAAGCAAAGCTCTGGGCCCAGATGATTTCACTAGTAAATTCTCTTAACTTTAAACAGGAGAACTGCTGGTGCCATATGGTCTCTTTCAGCAAACACAGCAGAAAGGATACATCCTGAGAACATA
The DNA here is from genome assembly GCF_000001635.26 of Mus musculus. Classification (NCBI taxonomy): domain Eukaryota; kingdom Metazoa; phylum Chordata; class Mammalia; order Rodentia; family Muridae; genus Mus; species Mus musculus. The sequence continues at coordinate 127,729,509 of NC_000070.6, read as the reverse complement.
ATTATATTCATATTATATCCAGATAAAGATAAGAAAACCCCAGAACAATCAGTATCTCTCATGAACATACATTTTAAAAAACACTTTATCAAATTTTAGCAAATCAAATCTTAACAGTATATCAAAAGGAGTACACACCACCACCATCTAGCCTTTATCCTTCTCGTGGCTGGCTCGACATTGAAAAGCAATTAATGTAATCCTTCACATCAACAGATTAAAGACTCAAACTCATCTGATCAAACCATTCGATGCAGAAAAGGTACTTGACAAAATCCAACATTTGTCATCAAAACTTAGCTCGTTAGAAATAAGTGGAAATTTCCCCCAGTTGATAACGAACATCTGTGAAAAACCAAAACTGGGCACCCTTTCTCATCATGAGAAACTGAGTGTTCTGCCACAGAGTTTGGACCTCACCTCTTGGCATCTTTCTTCAGCATCACGTTGAGAGCCCTAACTAACAGGCTAAGACAATGAAAGGAAATAAAATACACCAAAATTTGGATGGAAGAAATAAAATGGTTTTGATTTGATTGACATGGCTGTTTACATTTAAAAAAAAAATATCCAAAGGAATTGAGAAGAAAAGAAATACGAGAGAGATGGGAAGGAGGAGCAAGAAGGAAGGAAAAGAAAGAGGGAAGAAAAGGAGAGAAGTAAGAAGGAGAGATAAAACAAAAAGAATGATAAGGGGCTGGAGAGGTGACTGACTGGTTACATGCACTGGCTGGTTTTGCAGAGGCCCTGATTCAATCCCCAACAGCCACATGGCAGCTCAGAACCATCTGGAACTCCATGGCTGGGATTGAACACCTTCTCTGATCTCCACAGGCACCAGGTATGCATGTGGTACACAGACATACATGTAAGCAAAACACTCATACACACAAAACAAATAAATCTAAGGAATAGTTTTAAAGAGAAAAAATCTCTAATTAGTAGTCAATAGCATGAAGGATTCAGGATGCAAAACTAACACAATAAAGACTTTTAACTAAACATTTAATACATGGTATGAAAACAAACATGGAGATTGTTTCAAAGACTAAAAATAGAACTACCATATGACTTAACTGTACTACTATTAGGTACATGCAAAAGGGACTTTATATCCTACTACAGAGACACTCATATATCCATAGTCATTGCTGATTTATTCATAATAGCTAGGAAATGGAGTCAAACTAGATGTCCATCATCTTATGAACAGATACTACAAATGTGGTATACACACACACACACACACAATAGGTTAATTTAGACACACATGAAATTTGCAGGAAATTTAATAGAATTGGGAAATACTATGTAAGTGGATAATGCAGGCTCAGGAAGACAATTACCATATATTCTCTCTCATTGTGGAAGCTAGCCTCTCTCTTTCTCTCTCTCTCTCTCTCTCTCTCTCTCTCTCTCTCTCTCTCTCTGTGTGTGTGTGTGTGTGTGTGTGTGTTGTGTGTGTGTGTGTGTGTGTGTGTGTGCATGTATAAGGGGTAAGTGTGTAAAAAAGAGGAGTTAAAGAGGAGTAAGGAGTGTGGTAGACCACACATGACATGAAACCATAAATGGGGACAGTTGGATACAAATAGGGAAGAGGGGCAGGCAGGTGAGGAACAGGGACAGGAATAAGGAAGATCAACAGAAGCTAAGAATGTGTGAAAGTTCCATATAGAAACATGCCACTTTGTATTCTAACTTAAAAGTTAAAAAAAAAATACACAGTACATTAGTACTCTACAAGATGAAGACTAAAACTATCAAAACACTATGGGATATATAAGAGGAAAATTATAAAGCTATTTTAGTGAATTCTCTTTGCTAATACTTCATTAAATGTTTGTGTCTGTACTCAAGAAGGCTATTGTCTACAGTATTCATTTTTCACATCATCTCTATCTGTTTATTTATGGGAGTACTACAAGATTAATAAGATAAATTAAGAATTTCCATGTGTGTCTCTCTATGTCTGTGTGTCTCTGTCTGTCTGTCTGTCTGTCTCTCTCTCTCTCTCTCTCTCTTTGTGTGTGTGTGTGTGTGTGTGTGTGTGTATCCCCTGTTTTTCTGTGAAAGATTAAATGCAATTGATGTTATCCTTCTACTGTTTGGCAGCATCCTCCATCAAAACCACCTTCACCTAAAGATTTCTTTTTGGAGAGTTAAAAAACTATGAATGTAACTTTTATTAAATAAATCAAATCTCTAGTGGCTAGAGACTTGAATGATCTGTCTCCTTTTGGGTGAGTTGTAGTACTCAGTATTTTTGAAGGAACTGGTCCATTTCATCTAAATTGTCAGATCCTCATGCTTATCAATGTACTACCTATTCGCCTGTCCTTTGGTGTCTGTAGGGTCAGTAGTGATGGCTCTTTTTTTAACTTTGATACTAACAATCTAAGTCTTGACTCTTTGTCAGTCTTGCTATCAACATGTCAACTTTATTAATATTTTTAAAGAAACAAGGTTTTGTCTTTCATTGCTTTTCTATATCCTTTTCCTCCTTTCAATGTTATTAATTTCTACTCTTTATTATTTCTTCATTCTCCTTGGTTTGGGCTTGTTTTGCTATTCTTTCTCCACAGTAAATAAAAAGAGCTTAGGCTCCTATGTGGAGGGGTTCTTCTCCCTTGGTTATCAATGACTCACAAATTTCATTTAATTTGTTTTTCTTTGAGCCTTCTTCTTTGACCCATGGATTATTAGAAGTATCTAGTATCCAATGCTTGGAACTTTTCTTTCTTTTAATGATTTATGATTTGATTCCATGGTCATCAGAAAACATTCTGTGTGTGATTCTGGTCCTTTTAAAAATTGTGAAATTTGTGTTATGACCCAGGATATAGTCCATCTTGATATCATTTGTAGATGTTTGTGTATGATGTTTTGGATAAAATGTCCTAGAAGCATAGACTAGAACCCATTATTTGTTATTATTTGATAATATTGTTCCTATTGGTTTTCTGTCTAGAGGTTCTGTCTGTTATTAAGAAGAATGTTTAGTGTCTGGCAGTGATTATGGATTTGTCTGTTTCTCCTTTCAGTTAGATTTCATTTCAAATACTTGTCTCAGTTCTGTTGTTTTGGGACATATGTATTTGAATCTTTTGTTATGGCGTCCTAATGGAATGCCTTTTTTATCATTATACAATGTCCATCTTCATCACTGGTAATTTTTCTTTACCACGAACCTACTGGATCTGTTATTAACATTGCCACTCTTGCTTCATTTCAATTAAGGTGTACATTGTATATTTTTGTATGTTTTTTTACTTCAAACAGCTTAAGTTGTAACATTTAAAGTGAATTTGTTATAGGTGGTTGAGTTATGCTTTCAATTCAGTCTGTTAATCTCTCTTTTAATTGGTATGTTTAGGACATTTATATTTAGTATGTGTATTGATCTGCTAGGAATTCAGTGTGACATTTTAAAATTTGTGTTTTGTATTATTTCATTGTTTCCCTGCCTTTCTATTGGTTATTTGAACATTATTTAGAATTCTATTTTATTTTGTATATGTTTCTGGGTGCATCTCTTTGTAAAGGCTTTCCAGTTATTCTAGCTATGATATTACACATACATATTTGTTTACTTATTTATTTATTTGTTTATTTATTAGATCAGTATTTGTGTCATTCCTTAACATTGGTCTACTAAAAAAATAAGTGTTTGGGGTTACCTTATTATTCCTGGTGGCCGAAGAAGCCAGGTTTCCAAGCCAAGGCTTATTTACACCTGGGGGTGGCCATGTGCCTCCTTCCTACAGGGAAGGTTGGGAGTCCCGGTTCCTCAATGACCCTCACTAGGAGATTTAGACTAGGAGAATTAAGAGGACCTTGCTCCTAAGTTATCTCCACTGACCCCACAGAGGAGATGGTAGCCTCCTTTTTTTTAGCAGTGGTAAAGCCCTGTCTCTAAGAGGCCTCCTCTGATACCATTTCCATAAAGAATGGCGGAGGTGTATGGTTACTTCCAGGTAGAGGTGGAGTCCAGACTTTATAAGCAATGCTCATTGGTGCCTTGGGAGACCAGGGCCTTGTTCCTCCTTGAACAAGAGAAAATTCCAGCTCCCAACTTGGCCTTCCCTCCAGTGGGGGTATTGGAGCATCTATTCCATTTCAGCGTTTCAGAGGTAGAAATCTTTGCTTCCAAGGGTGGGGCAGACCATAACTTTTAGTGTGACATTTATCTACAGTCAGTGGTTACAGTCTAAAACTTTCTTGTTCCATTACCCTGCCCCTTTCCTTGTGTTTTGTCTAAGTAGGGTAAACTTTTATTAAATTATAGAATGTTTTGGGGTCAGCACTTGATTTTTACTTGCTTGTTTCTTCAACTCTGATTCTGGGATACATGAAGCAAAAGATTTTAAATACAAAAAAGTCAATATGGCTATGCTGCACTCAGGAACCAAAGTCCACAGCCCTCTTTCCTTCTTCCCTCTCCATTCCCAAGTCTCCTTCTATTTGCTTTATAAATAACATCCAGGACAGTATTTGCATCTAGTAAGAGGACTAAGGTAGAAAGACTATCTATTTCATCAGCTCAGAGTGGGGTTCTAGAGTTATCTTTTCTTTTTTCTTTTTTTTTTTAAAGACTTATTTATTTATTATATGGAAGTACATTGTAGCTGTCTTCAGACACTCCAGAAGAGGGAGTCAGATCTCGTTACGGATGGTTGTGAGCCACCATGCGGTTGCTGGGATTTGAACTCTGGACCTTCGGAAGAGCAGTCGGGTGCTCTTACCCACTGAGCCATCTCACCAGCCCTGAGTTATCTTTTCAATGCAGAAAATAATCATGTCAATTCCCTTCTTAAAATGCTTCTGTGGTGTGATGGTTAATCTGGGTTGTTAGCTTGGCTGGACTGAGAGAGGCCTAAAAGACTAGTGAAGCACATAAGTGGGTATGTGTAAGACTACATTGTCAGGTATCGGATCACAAGGGCTCTGATCTAATGAATGGATTAGTTCTATCATAGACTCACGGTATGGTGGCATTATTGGAAGGTGGTAAAGACTACGTGTGAGTGTAGTTAGAGACATTTCTTTGGAACTCTGTTTTGTGCTCACCCCTTCAGATATTCATTTTCTCTTCTTCCTGGCTGCTGTAATGTGAGATTCTCTTCTACACCTTCCATACCAAGATGAGCTGGTACCTCTGAAACCATGAGCTCAGCAGACCCTTTCTCCTTTCAGTTTCCCAGGGCAGGTGTTTTGTCCTACTGACGAGAAAAGCAACTAGTGTGGTTAGTTGTTTTTGTCAAACTGAAATGATATCCCCACCTGCCCCACCATGAACTGTCATCTTCCTCCTACTTGAGCTCACCTCCTCCTGACCTTCATTGTCCACTCAGATCAACTCTCTTTGTTGTTCTTAAACACTCATCTTGTGATAGAATCTTCACAGCAGCACCTCTACTGCCTGGGATGATTTTGCCCATATTCTCAGATACAGCTATGTCAAAAAAACCCTTCCTTGAAATTTGATATTTATTGCACCCCACTTGAACATGTTTCCCTGGGTGGTTTGTATTTCTATATGCTATTCTATATGTGTTGTATTTTTATACATTGTGCATATAGAGATTTGGTAACATAGCAAATATCTCCATTAGAATATCATCTCCATGAAAACAGGGTGTTAAGGTTTACATGTGAAATGCTCTCTCTGGAGCTCCTGTTTTCAGTGGTTGGCTGGCCGTGTTAGTAGTGCAACCCTGGGGACATGGAGCATAGCTAGAGGAAGCAACTTGCTCAAGTTCCTGGTTTCTTCCCTCTCTCTGCCTCCTAGTCACCAAGATATGAACACCTCTGCTCTACTCTGCTCTGTGCTTTGTACCATGATGGCCTGATGCGAACCACGAGTAACCCAAACAGTTCCTCCTTCATGATGTTTATGTTAGAAATGTATTCACAGTGATAGAAATGAGACTGATAGAGAGAGGCCTAGGCCCTCCTTGGCTTCTCTATCTCACCACCAGAGCTGACACCAGCACAAGGCAGACTGCTGGAAGCAGTCAGTAACAGAGGCACCTGTGTCAGACACTTAGCTGTCACCTGCGCCTGAGATTCAGGTCAGAACCAGCTAAGAGATCGGGTGTAGAACAGACAGTGATAAATAGCACGGCCCAGTCTCCTCCCCACCTCTCTAGTCAGGTGATCAGGTAAATAGTTCTCTATTAGTCATAGAAGCTGAAAAGATAAAGTATCCTTTAGGCTCATAAAATGAAAAAGTGCTCTGCAAAATTGCTCTTGGACCAAATCATAGCAAATGTGGAAATCAATGAAAACAAAACCACGGTGTATTTAGGAACCACCATCTCTCAGCAAAGCCAGGCTTGGAGGAAATTAATTGTTCATTTTTTTAATGTCGTATAATTGCATTTCTTTGATTATAAAGTAATATACTCTTGTGGTTTGCAGAAAAGCATAAAAAATGGAAAAAAAACATGGATAAATACTTATAATGTTTTGGTCTATATTCTTCCAGTCTTTTCCCCACTATTTACCTGTATATTCACAGATTTATAGATTTCATTTTTACCTAACTTGGATTTGTAACTCAGAGGGATGAGAATCTGATAGCTTACCTATTTGGGAGAAATTTAGGACCATCATTAAGAATAAACCATGTGCCAGTGCTCTGGCTGCCAAGAGAAGCAGAAAATGGCAAAGCAAATGTTAGCAGAGGAGCAGGGGATCTGGGTCTTTCTTTGTGATCAATGGAAGAAATAATGAATTCACATCAACTCAGCCTCTTTTAATTATTTTAAATTCTTCTATTATTTAAAAACTCAAGTCAAATAACCATTAAGCTCTAAAAATGTAAGAAAATATTGTAAGCTGTATTTGGTGACATGAATTGGAAGTTCTAGAATAACGATAAAATGGAAGTCATACAAAACAGCTTTTCTTATGGAGAGAAATAAATGAAAGCATAGTGAGGCCTCATGGGAGTTGGAGGGACAAAAGGCAGCTGGATTCTCCTTCTTTATCTTCTTGACCTTCCATGGTCCCCTTCTCCGGGTCTCTGCGTGACCTCAGTCTTCTTTCCCATGTTTCCCTAGCTCCCGTGGGCTTCTCTTTTCTCCCCTAATTGTAGTTAGTGTGGGATTTTGCGGGCAAGCATTAAATTGATCCACATACATTCTAAACTTGTAGTGCAGCTCCCCACAGATAACAATTTCAGAGCTGGGATCTAGTACACAACTAATGGTCCTGCCTACATTTCCAAAGATCTGTGCTGACAGTGGCTAAAATCTGTCCATTGGTGAGAGTGGTTTGTCTAGCTTGTTGATTTTCTCAAAGAACCAGCCCTTGGTTTTGTTAGTTCTTTGTACTGCTTTCTTTGTTTCTAATTGATTGATTTCTGCCATGAGTTTGATTATTTCCTGCCTTCTACTCCTCTTGGGTGTGTTTGCCTTTTTTTTTTTTAATCTAGATCTTCCAGATGCACTTTTAAATTGCTAGCGTGAGATCTCTCCAATTTCTTTATGGCAGTACTTAGTGCTATGAACTTTCCTCTTAGCACTGCTTTCGTTGTATCCCACAAGTCTAGGTATGTTGTTCCTTCATTTTCATTGAATTCTAGAGTCTTTAATGTCTTTATTTCTTAACTGACACAATGATCAATGAGCAGAGAGTTGTTCCGTTCCCATGAGTTAGTAGGCTTTCTGTTGTTTCTGTTGTTGAAATACAGCTTTAATCCATGATGGTCTGATAAGATACAAGGAGTTATTTCAATTTTCTTGCATCTGATGAGGTTTGCTTTGTGACCAACTATATGGCAAATTTTGTAGACATTTCCCTGCAATGCAAGAAGGTATATTCTTTTGTATTTGGGTAGAAATGTTCTGTAGATATCTCTATGAATCTACAGTGGGTAATCTAAGTGGTCCCCTCCAAAGCTCAGGAAACATGAAAGGAGTGAAGAAGAATATAAGAACTGGAGGATAGGGAGGTTTGCTGCACAAAGGTGCCTCCTGGATATGACACGCTACTGCACCTATGAACTCATGGCAGTGGTGCACACCTGAACAAGACCCATGCAGCACTAGGTCCATCGGCACTTCACCCTGGATCAAAGAAGAGCTCCTGAGACCAGACCCCTTCCCGAAGAGTTGTCAGTGACCATCACCAGCAAATGGTGCTAGGGAAAGGATGTTTTATTCAGTGGTGAACACTCTGGGTAGTCACTCACATGCTAGTAAGTAGCCTCCCACCAGTGCTCGTGCAAATAACCCTGATAAAGCACACTGGGTCACACACACACATTCACACACTCATATGCACTCTCACACATACTCTCTCTCTCTCTCTTTCACTCTCTCACACACACACACAAACACCCTGACAGCAAGGAAGGGATTTGTTGGGAAAAATTGAGTTAAAATGACTCAGTTCATTTACACAGGTGTGTGAAACTGTCAACTGACATTTTTATTGTTTATTTTATATTTGGAGGTTATTTATAATTACATCATTTCTGCCTTTCCTTCCTTCCCTCAAAACTTTCCCATAGATCCTTTGCTGCTCCCTTGCGAAAGAAAACAAATCCAACCATGGCATCCTATATTCGATGTAGTTTTTTAAAAGCGGAAGAGTGTGGTCTTGGAGCTTATTTCCAGTGTCTGCAAAGATGTGTTGCTATGTACTCCTGATGCTAATTACCCCTGTGCTCTATAAACATCTCCAAATCAAAGGATCCCTGGGTGTTCACATTAGCCTATGAAATACATATGATCCAAAGCCACCCATCCAATAGAGACACTCCTACAAAGCAAACCCCGTGCTGCCAGCGCACTTGAATGCAAACAAATTACAATACAATATCAGTGAGTGAAATCAGCCTTATGTTCAAAGACCAACACACCAGGAGCCCGTGGGATTGCTTTCTGCAACATAAAGGTGCTGTGTAACTAGGAAACACTCAGACCCTGCACACTTGGCATAACATATGCTGTTCAAAATGATCTTAACGGTTATTAATGTTACCTTTTTAAAACTTATTTATATGCACAAATTGCATGTAAACACAAATAACAGTCAATTTCCTGCCAGATAGGACAGCAAATGAATCCCAGCAAAGATTCTTGGTGGAGTCACGCAGTGTGGCGGGAGCGAAACATAGATGTCCCAGGTAACGGGATCTGTCTGCCGTGTACCTTGTAACAGTCACAAAGCCACAAGCAAGACATCCTTCTAAGTTCAACTCAGGTGAAATATTTCACATCAATCTATGCAGAAATTCTGAGGTTAATTTGTCAAGCATTAAGGAAAAATATACAATGCACAGTAAATACGTTGAGTTATTACGTATTTACATTTTGCCTGCATGTATTTCTTCACCACGTGTGTCCCTGATACAGGTGAGGGTCAGAAAAGGGTATTGGTGTGTGAATGCTGGGAATTGAACCCAGGTCCGTTGGAAGAGAAGCCAGTGCTCTTAGCCCGTGGGCCTTCTCTCTGGTCCCATTTTATTGTGTAGGAGTGGCTTTACTATGTGGCGATTGTCTGTTTGCTAACTAGAGTGTTTGTGTAACCCCTATCCATGTTTTATTTCTGTTGCTGTGATAAACACAATGATTTAAGAAGCACCTTATGGAAGAAGGGATTGCTTTGGCTTACCTGACCCCAGCAAAGTCCATCATTGAGGGAAGTCGGAGCAGAAGTTCATTCTCTCTCCAGTTTGCTCAGCTAGCTTTCTCATACAGCCCAGACCCACTTGCCTAGGGAGAGTACTGCCCACAGTGGGCAGGGCTATTCACCAATTAACAATTTTTTTAAAAATCCCTCACAGGCCAATCTGATGGAGGTAATTCCTCAGTTGAGGTTCTCCCCTTCCCAGGTGCCTATAGTTTGGGTCAAGTTGACAAAATCTAGCTAGCATGGCCTCTATGCCAGATGACTCTCATCTAATGTCTCCCACACAGATTTTGCGTGTCAACTTGACTGGGCTCCGGGATGCTCCAGTGACTAGTGAAGCACTGTTGATAGATTGTCTACAAGAGTGTCATAGCATTTTCTCAATATACCAAGAAATATCTCCTCTCATTAATATGCTGGACATTATGAATCCAGGGTCCAAATAGAGAATAAATGGAGGAAGACCAGGCATAGAGACACACAGTTGTTATCTATCTTGAGAGTTCAATGCTAGAACATGAAACATAGCAAGACATTGACAAAAAAACAAAGCAAAACAACAACAACAACAACAACAGCAAGAAAACCAAAACCAAATCCCATACCAACCAAACAATCCAACAACAACAACCCCATAACATAAGAGTTTCTGGAAGAGATATTTCCCGGTGTTTGATCTTGGACACGCATCACCTCCTGCTTTTGACTTAAACATTGCTGCGTCATAGACATTTGGATTCATACATGAACTTTACTCATTGCCTGCTCTGTTTCTCATGACTTTGTGCTTGGACTGGCATCATACACCTGCCCTTCCTGGACTTCCAGCTTGCAGATTGCCGGACTATAGAGCTTCTTTGTGTTTATAAGCACAAGAGAAAATTCTTATACCAAATGTTCTACTATAACCATCTATCCATCTGTCTGTCTGTCGACCTAGCTAGCTATCATCTGTCATCATCTTTCATCTATGTTCCATCAGTTCTGTGTCTCTGGGGAACCTCGACGAGGGCACCCACACATGAATGTTTGCATAGCAACTACAGGCAGAAAAAAAATGATAACAAAGCAGGGGCTAGCATAATAAATGATAAGATATGAAAACCAAATTAGTAGATCTCATTAAGACCAAATGCATATCATATCACATTAATTGCCAAGTAAGAAGCAGAACAACCATTTAGTGGGTGACACGAGGTGTTTGATTCCCCCTAAAACTCTTATGTTAAAGATATTGAGAAAGGGAGTGGAAGGAAGCGGCCACTTCGATATAGAAATGAATGCCCCTTGTGCAGAAAAATCCCAACTGACTGCTGTTTGGTAATTGTTAACTATATTGCCTCTTAACTCATCACCAGACAATTTTTTAGTTGTTTACTATTATTACAGGGGTTTTAGAGAAAGCAGTAACACACAAAATCCAGTTACTGGAAAGGATCGATCCTCCGACTTTGACAGGAATAAAAATAAGGCCGGTAACTGTGACTCACATAATGTTTATTTGCGTCTTACAGCAAGCCTATGCATTAGGTATGGATGCTACCCCTATCTTATACGCGAGGAAATTGGCAAAGAGAAGGTAAGTTCTCCCAAGTACAGCTTGGTAGAGAGGAAGCTGGAATCCCAAGCCAGTAGGTCTGGACGCAGGCCACCTCCCATCCGCCAATCCTGCGCTATGTCAGACACTAGGCTAGGTTCCATTTATCAGCAGAGCCTGAAATACTCTCTGAAAGGTGGATATTATTCTTCCCATTATAGGCTGCAGCCGCTGTGGAGTAAACTGTAATGCGTGCATTCAATGGGCTTTTTATGAATGTCTTAAAATTATAATTATATATAGGTAGCTGCATGGAAAGAGTTCAATAATACAAATCAAAACTAAAGGCCAGATATGAACCACTATATTTGACACAGTTTTAGAGAAGGAAGACTAGTTATTCGATTAACATCAATGGGGATTACACCGAGATAAAGGTGGTTGCTGAAATATGGTAATTGGAAAATGGCTGACTTTTTTCCTTTGCCAAATGCCCACAGTGAATATTTAATAAGTAATCTGAGTTTGCAATAATGATATTTAAATGATGGATAGTGGGAAGGACTGCAAAGACTCATGATCAAACATGTATTAGAGCATTCCCTCAGAGTAAGGGCATTTTGGGGGTATTAATCAGTATATAGTTGGGATAGGGTACTTGTTGGCAAGATTGCAAAACTGAATAATCACCTATAGAAGCAACTGCTTCCTTCCTCTGCCACTCAAGATCCTGCCTGCCTTTGCCCAAAGCAATCTCATTAAATCACCAAGTTCAGTCCCAGACCCCAGGCAGGAATGTACCTGAAGCAAACAGATGGGTTGGGAGCCCACTAGCTTCCAGTACTCAGAGTCCCCATCCTGCCTGGCAACCAGAATGAAGAGTTTCTGGTCCTTCCTGCAAGTAGGACAGGGACCAGCAACCATTCAAAGCTGGAAGGAAACTCCTGCCACATAGAATTTATCCATAGAGTTGATGTGTACTTTAAATGCCATTCATTCTCATCTTACGACATAGCTAGAGAGGTTAACCCTAATTAAGACTGTGATTCCAAGCTACAGAGGGAGTGCAGTTAGCAAAGTGCTTGCCGAGCATGCCTGAGTACCCAAGTTCAACCCCAAGAACCCAGATAAAAAGGCCAAGGGCAATGCCAAGGGCTCAGAATCCCAGCATCAGGGAGGCAGAGACTGATGGGACCTTGGAACTTGCTGGATAAATGCTCTAACTAAACCAATGAGCACAGACCAGTGGCAGACCTCAAAGGTCTTAAAAGTCCAAGGTGAAAAGGTGAATAGAGGTGACTGAGCAGTTATGAGCATGTGTTCCTGCACAGGGGATGACTTTGGTACCCACGATGGGTAACACAGGACACCTTAACTCTAGCTCTAGTGGATCCCAATCCTCTTTATTATACACACACACACACACACACACACACACACACACACACACACCACAGAGAGAGAGAGAGAGAGAGAGAGAGAGTATATGAAATTCCATTTAACAGTAACAATTGGACTAGAAGGGGAATGGGTATGCACTTGATTGTAATCCATGTGGTCATAACACCATAGTAGATAATGCAAGTGTGGACCACTGTTCTTACCTTTTGGTGCTGTGTAAGATGTAATTAAATCAATTAGAGTAAAAGTAACTGTTATATACACACACAAACACAAATCAATCAATCAATCAATCAATCAATCAATCACCCAAAGGTGAAGTGGCTTAAATGAAGTTACAGTTTATCTCCCCCTAGGACAGCCCCCCAAACTGGTCTAGGCTGGTGGGGAGGTAGCTCTGCTGTGCGCAGTCAGTGCTAAGTCCCATAGGCAGGAATGCAGAGCCACAGATAGGAAATGTGAGCAGTTGTTTGCTAGAGCTGACCCTGGCTTTATACACCTTACTTCTGTCACATCCCACCACACAGAAATTAACCCTGTGATCACACATACTTGTAACTGGGCAAAGGGAGTGGTGGCTTAATCAACATTTTAAGGAGAGCTGGAATATTTTTCTGGACCATTGCCAGGGTCATGAACACTAGAGCCTCCTCACTGTACACAGCCTGAACTCCGATCTCCGAGCTTCATCTGTGGATCAATGGCTGCATGTCTGACCTCTTTGGTAGAACCCAGAAGCCACACCATAAAGGTATTTAATAGCCTAACTCTGGACATAGGTGCTTCCCCATCTCTATTCCTCTTCTCCTTCTCCCTCTCCTTCCTCCTCCTTTCCTCTGTCGCACTCCCTCCTCCTCCGTCTCTCTTCCTCCCCTTTTCCATTTCCTTCCCCACCTCTCTACTAGCAAGTCACTCTGATTTCTCTATCGACACCCTCTGATAGTTGCTCCAGTGGGAGATGTTGTAAGCTAGAAGATTATCTTAGCAAATGTTTACAGAGGCACTGGAACAAGGGAACAGTTCCTCATGGTATGTAGTCCTGTGTATGGGTCAGTGAGTGGCCTAGGTACCGGCTTTAGTAACTCAGGGACACATTCTCTTTGCTGCAGATATAGCAGGGAAACGTGGACCCAGGTAGCCCCTGGGATCAGGCAGACAGGACTCACAGTGGGAATATGCCATCCATGCTGGGCTTTGTCACTCTTCTCATGAGACCTGGAGACTACTGGGGTCTGGGTCACAAACCCTCACTCACGCCATGCCATGCCAGCTTTGAGGACTTTGAGCACAATTTTTAGCTTCTTCCAATCTATTCATCAATAAGAAGGAGACAACTATGCCTCGCTGTGTGGTTAAGTGGGTTCTTTTAAGAGAGCCCAGAACCAATAATTCCTAATAATGAGTGCTAATCGTTGATAGAATTGCTATGAAATTTAAGCGAGATGCCTTGCACAGGGAGCCCAGGCAGGGCCTGAAACAGGAAAACAGTGACTTTCCTTTATTAGGGTCCCCAGGGAACCTTCTAGATTTCTTCAAATGAGAACCTTTACCAGAGGAGTTTCCTGTTGATAGGAACTACGGGGCCAGCTGAAAGGTGACAAGTGAGGGAATATTAGGAGTGAAAAGGAAAAAGAAGCCTTTGTTAAATGTTTCTTTTACTGTCTGAGTATTTATGTCCTCCTAATTCATGTGTAGCGGTCCTAAGCCTCAAGGTGGTGACAGGGTGTGTCTTTGGGGGATGATTGGCTTAGACAGCAGAAGAAGAGAAGACCTGTGAAGACGACACTAAGGCATTGGTGTCCATAAAAATGGAGGTTCAGGATGCTGGCTGTGCCCTCCCACCCTGTGGAGATGTGGTGTCATCTATGAGGAACCCTCTCCAGCCACCAACTCTGCTGACCCAGGTCTTGGACCTCTAGTCCCAAGAACCACAGGGAACAAATTTCTGTTGATCAGCTGTCCAGTTGCCAGTGTTTATTAACATTCTAAATGAAAAAAAAAAAAACACAGTCCATCCTTAGAGTGGGTGCATGGGGCCACGAGAGGGAAGATCTGTCCTCGAAATTTGTTCCAAGGAGGCCTTGCTTACTATATCCATTTCCAAGTCTTTTTACAATTGGTTCTGGCAAACTTAGTGGGACAAAACAACATAGACTTTCCGTCTTGTACTTCTGGCAATTAGAAAGCTAAAATGGGTTATCAGGGTTGTGCTCCTTCCAGAAGCACCAGAGGAGAATCTAGTGACCTTGAGGTTTGTTTGTATTACCTCTTATCTCGTTCCTGCCTTGGCGTCTGCAGACACTAGCCTTCTCCAACTCTTACCTCCATACTTCCCTACTATAAAACTCACACTGACACTGATGTGTCTAGATAAGGCAGCATAATTGCCATTTCAATATCCTTCATTTAATCACTTCTACAAAGGTGACATAGTCCCTGGTCCCAGAGGTTGCAGGTAGACATTTGTAGAGATCGTTGGTTTGTTTCATGACACTTATTCACACAATCTTTGTGTTGGGAGTCATTAAGAAAAATGAAAGCCAGGTGCAATGCTTGTTGTCCCCCAACAAATCTATGTGACCAGATAGCATGAGTAAAAGACAGGGCAGTGGGTAGCAGAATGAAGGGTACCCACACCCTCCGATTCAGCAATTGCACTCCAGGAGAATGTACTAGAAGCTCTCGTTGTGTATGTTCTACAGCACAGGCCCAAACATCTTCTGAGTAGCATCCTTTTTGATTGACATCTTAGACTATGTGTCACCATGGGAATGGATATAGAAATGTGTACATGGAAAACCACATAAGTCTGAGTTAACCCAGAGCTGCCCAAAGCAGTCTGGGGGATCTGAGAGTCCTAACAAAGGAAATAAGTCACAAGAGAATACAGAAAATATGATATCATTTATGTGCATGTATGAAGGAATCAGAATGATATCACGTATTGTTTAGGAATGTATCAAGAGAAGATGAACATAAAATATATGTAAGAAGGTAACAAACACATTTGGCATACTAGTTTTTCATGGGGAGGGAGAAGAAACTGCTACTGAAGAGGTGACATATTTTTTAAGCCAGAATGAGGATGTGGAGGGGTCTGACCTGTCATTCACATTATAGATCTGCAATGATTCTCAATAAAAATTGTAAAGCAAAGTTGTATCTTACCATATGGGAGATTTAAGGAGATGGGATTCTACGTGGAGATTTGAGGAAGGAAGAACACTATTCCTAAGATGTGCTTAAATGGGGACAGAAGGAGTGGGCTTGTCAAGATGTGTGACCTCAGACAGAGGGGTTCCAGGACTGGAAGATGTTCTTGGCTCAAGAACTACTGCTTAAGAGTCTTTCAATTCTAAGTCACAAAACAGTAAAGTCGAACCAACCATAAAAGGGGAAAAAAGGGTGGGGGAAAAATAGGGAAGGAAGGAGGGAGGGAAATACTTTGACTCAAGTCACTGAAAGGTCCAAATAATAGTTTTGGCATACTAGACAAGAATTTCCAGTTCACAACACTGATATCAGGGCCTGGCAAGTCTTTCTTGTCTACCCTATCCATTTCAAAAAATCTTAAAACACATCTCTCAGTTAGTGTCATTCCCACTTGTAAGCCTGGTTATCACACACACACACACACACACACACACACAAAACCATCAGATGCTGCCGAGGGGGAGCCAGCGTCTAAACACTGCTGCAGAGTTTCTCTCCTTCAAGAAAGCTGGCATTGATTTGAAAGGTGAGGCAGGTACCTGGTTTCTAAGGAAATGGTTATCACAAGTCCATCTTTCAACCCCACTGTAAAGGAAGTGGTAGAGGGTCTTTTCTGGTCATTCCCAGAGAACACAGGCCATGTCTGCTTGGGTCAATGCCCAGTAGCATCCCTACTCCTGTCTGTTCAGGTGGTTGGGTGCCCATGGCAGAATTGGTCCCCTTATCTAGATAAAGAAGACATGTTAATTGGTTAGAGTTCACTGTTAGAGCTGCTTTGGCCCAGCCCCCATGAATGTGTATGGAATCAGGGCAGCTTCATGCATAGACAGAGGGAGGGGAGGGAGCAAGCCCAGGGCATCTGATGAGTCAGTGAGGGATGTTAAGGCAGAAGTGGCATGGCAGACCACTGTAAAGGGCTCCGTTCATAACGCTTAGGCTTCTCATCACAAATCAAGAAGAAAATAGGCAAGAGAAGCTGGGATGTCCTGTAACTCTGACACTGTAGAGATGGGAGGATCTTAGGCTAGAGAGCATCTTGGGTTACAGGGTGAGACTCTACAGAAAGACAATGGGTAAAGAGGAGAGAGGGGGAGGGAGGAGAAGGAAAATACACAGAAGAGAGAACTGGGCTGGAAAACAAGGAGGGGGATTGCTTGGTGGGCAGCTAGTTTTCATTCACCTCAAGCTATAGAAGAGCCCTTAATGAGACCCTTGGAGAGTTATGGGCGGGCTCTTTTATTTGCAGGAACACTTACACTGAACACGTGCACGTGCATGCGCACACGCATACGCATGCGCACATGATGGAATCCCAAGAGAGAAGCATGTCTATCAGTCTGAGAAGACAAAGTAAAAGAACAAGATAGCTGAGATGGGATAGCGCTGCGTGAATCAGTCAGACCTGGAAAGAAGTTCTTCCCTGCCAGGAGCATGCGCTATCCTGTAGCCATCCACACTTTGCATGCATCCAGGAGCATGCGCTATCCTGTAGCCATCCACACTTTGCATGGGACCCCCTAGACATGGGCAGAGGAACCCCGATGAGTTGCTGCTGTGTGCCTGAGGCAAGCATGGAGAGCCCCGAGCTTGTGTGAGGCTGGCTGGACCAAGGTAACCAGATGTCACTTTCCCCCAAGATATTCACACCTCCACGGGTCAAGCTCTGAAAAGGTCAGAGGCCCCATAAGTCCCCACTTCTGCTTCAAAGGGAGAGAAGCTGGAGTCCGAAGTGAGATTAAAGACCCCGGCTCTCTCCCCAGAAAAGGATCCCCTTTGTGGGAAGTAAAACAGGTTGAGAAGTGTTATTATCTAGGATGGGGACATTTTAATTACTGAGTGGAGACTGCATTTGTGGTTTAAAGTGACCAGAACTCCTTTTTTATTACCTAAAAGCCAGGAGAAAATTATGGGACCTGCCCAAGACAGAGATTTCATCCCCAGGCAAGGGAAAATGCTCTGCACTGTATAAATTTTAAAGGGAGAAAGAGAGGCAAATGAAATCTGTGCTTCGGGTGATAGTCACTCAAGAGGCAGTTTTGTGTCCTTTAATGAAGCTCACAGAAGGGGGTCCAACCAGGCTCACGTGAGGGGTCTTAGAGGAACTTCCTCCCACATGGGGAGTCTGAGTTGCAGCAGAGTCTGTGGAGCTCCTCACATCACAATAGACATTTAAGAAGGAACAGGTTCAGGGGGCAACCTCCAGGGTCAACCCCAAGATCAGGAAAGAGTGTGTATGTGGGGGGTGGGTAAGGACACAGCAGGCAGCAGCAATCCTAGACAAATGTCATGCAGCTGAGCAGGGTGCACTAGCAGAAGCAATTTAAAGGCCACTCTGAACCTGCCTAGGAAGCCATAATTTCCCGTCTCCCCCGAGGGCCTCATCTCTATACCAGGTTAATGCAGTTATTATTTACCATCTGCCCTGATTTTCTTGCCTTCTGCCCTGTAGCACTTGTGACCCAGGAAACAAGGTTACAAAACTGCTTCTGTAGCCAGGAGCTGGAGAACACTGGACCAGGACCCTCATTGCATCTTGTTCTAAGTAAAACGGTCACCAACAGGCACTCAACCCCCTTCTCTCCTCCATGAGGACCCTCAAGGTCCTGCTATGATGCTCCCACACAGATCTTCCTCTTCATCTTTTAACCTTGGCCAGTAACAGGGCAGAAAGCCCACTAAACAAGGGGGATGAGCCCGCTCACAGATGAAGCAATGCAGGGGCCTCTGGAGCCTGCCCCTTCTGGCAAGCGTATGCTAATTGCATTCTGGCTTCTTGCAAATTACAGCTATTCCTTAGGTTTTAAAAAAAAATGACATTTCATGTTGATTGCTGGGCTTATTTTTCTCCCACATTGGGAAAAAGGCGGGGCTGGTGATGCTGCAGTTTGGCACTGACATCATAGGGGGAGTGAGGTACTGCTGCCAGGGTTCGAGGACTTTGGAGACTATTGTGTTTTTTGGTTTTTGGGTTTTTTTGTTTGTTTGTTTGTTTTTTTAATTTCATCTCAAACAATTAGATGAATCTAATTTCCCAATTCACACAGAACCTCCTTGTGGTTTTGAAAAATTTCTAACCGTTATAACTTCCTAGGTTCCTCTGGCTAGACGAACTACCCTGGGGAGTTTGTTCAGCTGCCAATTCGTGCAGCTCAAGACGGCCAGTTGTAGTTGTGATTGTGTGGGGCCCTCATCTCATCTGAGGTCCTGAGGCCTTAAAGCAGAAGTCCCATCATATATACTACACTGCCTTCAGGTCCCATGCGCTCAAGTTATGGCCCAGGGAGCATGTCAGTATGTGAGAGATCTAGCCTTAAACTCTTCCAGTGCTGTCCTTAGCTGTGTTTTGCTTTCTCTGCTCCTCTCCCATGACGTCACTTCTTCGGGGCTCATGCACTATGTTCTTGTGTCTTATAAAGCTCTCTGTTTGATTTTCAAGTCTGATCAATAGCGGTAGATTTTTTTTTTTTTGATGTAAACAAAAGTCCTTGGGGGTCCTCAGGAATTTCAAGACACCCAGGCATTTGCTTGCAGCCCTTTAAACCAGGCTTTCTTTCAAAGTCCTGCCCTCTGTTGTGACATGCACCATCTCACTCAGTCCCTGAGAATAAGCCCTCCTCCAGTTAGGCCTGAGCTGCACACTGTGTGCAGCCAGCCACCCTGCCTTCCATCGCCTCCTGTGAACCACTCTTTTCCTGGCTCAGTCTGAAGCGCTCTTAAATTTGGCAAAACAGCTGGATGGGATTACGTCATTCAGGGGCAAGGAGTCATCACCTTAAGATCACCCCTAAGTCCTGCTGGCACCCAGTTTAGAGAAGTGGGTGTGTTTGTTCTGGCCCATGTTACAGGAGTCAAAGGAGAGAGTCTGGAGTTAGACGACAAGGCAACTCCAATCCAGCGGCCTGTACTCTTTGGTTAGAGCATCCTGGCCGTGGAGCTTCTAGATAGTTCTTTTTAAAATGTGACCCCTCCCTCTCTCCATGCCTTTGTCCCCCATCTCATCTAGTTTCATCCCATCCCCCCTCTTCTTTTCTTTCTTCTCTCTCTCTCCTCTGCTGTCTTTGTCCTTCCTTCCTTTTCTCCCTCCAAGCTTTAAAGATGCTCCTAGATGGATCTCTGTCATTATTCCCCTGGAAAGAGCGGTGGGTGGATTTCAATAAATGTAAATAATAATTTAAAAAACTGGACCTGTGACCCTTGGCCAGAAACAAGTGGTGGCCCTGTCAGTACTGCTGCAGTCCCTGGGACTCTGGGAGGACTGTGACACTGACATGGCTTTCTGTCTCTAACTCTCAAGGAAAACAAAATGCTCTCCAGTCTTCTCTGTCCCCATAACTTTCCCAACTGGTCCAATATTGCCTGTCCCTCAGAAGGGCTTTCCCACAATGCTGTAGGCCTTTTCACACTTCAATCCATCCCTTTAAATTAGGATCTGAGGCAAAGAGAGCAAGTGCCATTCAGGTGACTTTCCAGCCACTGTGAAGGCAGAGGCACAACACAAGCTAAAGCCAGAAGAGGAAACGTCAGACTGCACCAGAAGCCACAGCTCACTGTGGGCTCGGTCACCACTCGTGTTCCAACCCATATCCCATGGTTCCTTTCAGGGCTGAGGACTGGCAGTGGCTGATACAGGAGAGCAGGGGTAAGGGACTAGTCAGGCTGCTAACTGGGGTGCTGATCTGCAGCTCAGATCACAAGTCACACACATCTGAACAACAGCGACCCCTCTTACAGGTGTTGAGTGTATGGCGACAGATGTGGGAATAAGGATGAAATAGAAGAAGAAATAGCTACACTGTTTCAGCAAACACTGAAGAGAGTTCTGTCCCGTACAGTCATGGTTAAGGACTTCAGCTGTGGAGTTAGATGGACCCAGGTTTCCAAACTAGCCCAGGTATTTACCAACACATCAGACTCAGCTTTAAGATATGCACATCACAAAGGATAACAGTGTCTACGTGGAGAGTTTATAAGGCTTGTGTAAGTTAATAAATTCCAAGTCCCTAGAAGAGTGATTGTAATATAGAGGGCAGCAGACAAGGCAGTTGCTGTCAGTAGTGGATCAGAGAGGAACTGAAGCAACCCAGGCATGGTGACTGAAGTAGGGTAGGAAGGAGGGAATTGTACTTCTGTGCTCCTCTGAGCCCCCAGGGGCTCATTCCTCAGATGCAACAGACCGCAGGTCCCCCTCATCCCACTCACCCAAGAGGATGTGGCTCCAAATACACTTCTCAGGCAGAAATGCAGATGCCTGGTGAGTATTTGGGGATAGTGGTTGGAGGTGAGAGGTGGGTGGTAGGTAGCTGAGCCAGGCAGCAAGTGGCTGAGTCTGTGTTTGGGCATCTGTCATCACTGGTCATCTTAGGATGGAAGCACACACCAGGCCCAGGGACTCAAGGGCAGCCTTCGCCAAACAGAGAACATTCCAGTTAGATGTGAGAAGATAAGTGGGCGTTTTGTGAGATTCTGTAGGGAACCAGTCACATAAATGTCATTTCTACCACACTGCTTGAAATAGCTCACATAACTTTCTAGAACACTGCTTCATGCATTTAAAAGTTGAGTTTCATTATTGTGTTGCTAGAATCTAGCCTGCTAAGAAAACCACAGACGAGTGAACAGTGAGATGTGCTGGACACAGTCCCATTGGTGAGGATACCTGGAGGCTGGCTCTATAAACTTCCCCCCAGACTCTATCAAAAATGAACCCCCAGACACCCATCTGGTTACAGTTGACACATAACTGCTAGCTCATTTAACCCTCAAAAACACCCTCTGAAGTGTGTATAAGTATCCCCATGTTACACACAAGGCAATGATGGTCTTCAATGTATCTGCCTAAAGAATATAAAAACCCTGCTCCGGGCCTCTGGATAGAGTTGTAAAGAATGAGACACACCTCTTCAGCCAGGCTACTCTCAACCTTCAAGGCTGAGATGCAGCAAGTGAAGTTTAGTGCTACCGTGGACATATACAAAGGGATGCAAAAGGCTCTACTTGGGGGTGGGGGGCATCTTAAGATCTCAGAATTTCTTCTACCTGGAAGACAGACCAAGATCCCTAAAGATGGTCATGTGTTGCTTAACCAGGTTGCCACCTGATTGCTTAGTCAAGCCACGGTCCGTGGCTGTTCGGGTACTCAATTGGTGTGATTTAAGTTTAGGATCAGTTGACTGATAAGAAGCAAATTACCCAAGAATCCGGCTATGCCATGGCGCTGTGACTGGTTGAAAGGCCTTAGGGACAGAGCTGAGACTTCTCTGAGAAGAGCAAGAGCCCATTTATGAGCAATAGCTTCACAGAGCTGAGAGCTCTGGCCTAGCCTTCCCGACTGTTCAGGCTGAGGGCTTTGGTCATGCCTTGCCAACCACACCATTATGTCAGCCAGTCCCTGCCAGGAAATCTACTCCTGTTTCTGCTTTCCCTGGCAAATGCTGATGGGTGCACCCTTGTTCCTGGCATCAACTCTGACTTGAAACCTTTTAATATTCCCACTGGGCCCTTGTTCTGAGCCCTCTCCCTTTCATCTTGCTAGAGGGTCTGATGTTGGTCATTCTCAGTCCCAGACTTCCTGGCCATGATTATGGGTAAAAGTCTAGGGGCCATTAGAGAAAACAGAAACCCTGCAGTTTGCTGGAACTCAAGAATCATGTCTTATGCTGGTGATTACAGGGCTGGCTGTTTCCCCTTCCTCCCTGCCTGGATTCTAGAAAAGAGACATGCCTTGCCTTATGGTGAACCAAAATCAGCTTTAATGGGGCTTTCTAGTTATGTCAACGGCACAGAAAATGCTACCATTTGGATAGAAAATGTCCTCTATGGGCTCTTGCGTTTGAACACGTGTGTTCTCTGGCTGTTGGCACTATTTTGGGAGATTGTAGAATCTTTGAAACCAAAAGCATGACTTGTGGAGGGGAGTCAAGGTCCAGGCATTGGGTTGTAAACTAGCCCTGCTTCCAATCCATCCTCTGCTTCCTGATCCATAGGCACAGTGTGAACAAGCCTCCACCCCAAGCTCGGTCAAAAGCCAGCAGCATGCCTTCCCCACTATGGTGGACTGAAATTTCTGAGACTATGAGCCAAAATAAATCCCACCTTAAGCTGCTTTCTTTTTTTCAGTTTTAGTCCCCCCTTAGCAACAGCAATGACAATAAAACTAATATAATACAAGTGGCTTGGACCTGAGGTCAAAGTGAAATGTCTGACTCAGAGTCCTGTGAATTGAAGGCAAACAGGCTCATAATAGCAACACATAGCGTTCAGTTTCCGGCTCCACTTTGTCCTAGAATGGCGAGTAGATTTTCTTAAGGAAAAGTACTACAGTGGTGACATAATGGCCAGGACAAAGAAGAGAAGAGCCTGGGTCTCTGAGGCAGGCGGTATCCACGTGATAGATTCTAGAGTGAGAGAGAGGCTGGCACAGGTGTGCATCCCTGCTCCACTAGAATGTGCCCAGTGCATGTCAAGGTCATGGATAAGATGGTGCAGTCCCCAAAGGCAGCACGCACAGGGCTTGTACGGAAGATGGAAGCTAAGCATGTTTATTCTGATGCTTATCCACCAGGAGTAGAGCAGAGGTCCACTCTTATCTGTGCAAACAGGAGAGATGTGGATTGAGGCTGTCCCTAGACCTGGACACTGTGTGACAACACCTCTGCTGCTGCTCATTACTCCAACATGGTGCCTGCCTTAGGGTTTCTGTTGCTGGGATGAAACCCCATGACCAAAAGAAACATAGAGAGGAGGAAAGGGTTGTTTCACTCCCATATCCCAGGTCACAGTCCACTGATGGAGGCAAAGGCAGGAATTCAAGGCAAGAACCTGGAGGCAGGAACTGAGGAGGCAGAGGCCATGGAGGAGTGCTGCTTACTGGCTTACTCAGTCTGCTGTCTGTTACACCCAAGGAGCACCTGCCCAAGGGTGGCACTGCCCATACCAATGGCCTGGGCCCTCTTACATCAATCATTAATCAAGAAGATGCCCTATAGACTTGCACTACAGACAAATGAAAGCATTTTCTCAACTACAGTTCCTTCTTCTCAGATAGCTCTTGTTGTGTCAAGGTCACAGAAAAACAAACAAATAAACAAACAAACAAACCACACTAAGATGGCGTCCATGACTTAACTTGACAATGGCATTTGGGGCTGTTCCCTTCCCTACTCAGCTTCTTCCTTTTATGTTGATTAGGGAATTATCTAGAGATCTGCCTGTGAGAAGTCAGGCACACAACTCTTCAGAGACTTGTGCCCTCAGAAACCAGTCTTGTCTTGGTCTCTCTCGGTTCTACAGGGACCTGTGGAGTACAGTTGTAATAGGGGCCCTGGAAAAGACCTGACATACTCAGGAGCTCCCGAGCTCTAGGCTTCTGTGACACTGTTCATCTATGTCATCTTCAAAGCCCAGTAGAAAACAAGATTTTACTCACCCTAGGAGTTCCAAACCACACCCCAATTTCAACAGCAGGTCTTTAAAATCTTTCAAATAAAAGCGAGCAGCGGGTATCTTGGAGTTATAAAAAAAAGCATCATCAGGGGAAATGAAGACAATGGAGTCTGAGGCCAGCTGACTGAAGGCCTCTGCTTAGGAAGCTGAGTGAGTGCCCAATATAGCTCTCCCCGAACCCTCCTGGGTATTTCCCTTTTAAGCCTGCCTAGCACTGTGGTGCTCAAAGCTGCCTATTGCTTTGCACATTGCTGGAAGACAGTCTCCAAGTTGCCAAGCAAGGCTCGAGAGAAGAGACCACCCCAGCCTCTCTACCACCCAGCACCCTGGGCTCCAACTCTGCCGATGTCCCCAGGGTTTCCATGTAGCCTCAGCGTCTGGAAGATCTTTTTCCTTCTCTGTCTCATTGCCCACATCTTCTGCAAATGGCACCCCAAGTTTCTCCTTCTTGGGAACATTCTTTGTCACTCCTAAGTGTGTTCTCCAGATTTTCTGTTTTCTCCACGGGTCGGGGGCACAGTGGGATTGGTTTCCAGGGTTGTTGACTTAGAGACCATGCAATTAGTTCTGATGTATGACTTGTGAGTCATGTGTAGCAGTCCTGGGCCAGGTCGTCTGCCAGCTCCTGTGAGGCCCTCTAGAATCATCTTTCCCTCTGGCATGGAAACCAGCAATAGTCCAGATGGCAGCTGCTCTTTTACCTGATCCCAGTGTAATTTGTTACCACCACAGACATCCCTAGTCCATACTGCTTGGTATGGACTTTCTGACCAAAATGGCTGTGCTTGCCTTCTCTGGACTCATGTCACTCTTGGCTTTTGTCCCATCGTGCATGGAGTATGTGTATGTCTATCTGTACGTCCAAACTTCAGCCTGATCATGGAGCTTTGAATCTGAATATTCAGCTTGGGGTCAGCTTCAGTGTAGTAGCAGACATCAACACACAACCCTTGTGCTATTACCTGCCGGGGTTTTCTCCTCCTCCCTGCTGCGAGGTGTGGAAATGACCTAGACAGCTTCCCGTTCCTCTGGCCTGCTTTCCCTTGCTGCTCAGGTTCCCAGAATTGATCTCACTTCTCCCGTTTTCAGTTCAATGAGGGGGTCAAGGAGTCAAACTTGTTCTGGTTCATATCTTCTCATTACCTCTAAAAATCCCAAGAGTCTGACTCCTGCCTGGACAGTCATTTTAGGTGAGAGGCAGAACTACTTGGACCACCAGGAACCGTACATCAGGATTAGTAGGCACCGGAGGCTCCTGGAGTAGCACAGACTTCCTACGCATCCTTTCAGAAAGGGATGGAGGAATAGGAGTTCTGGAGCCCTGTTCCTCTAACACTTAATGTCCTAGCCTCATGAAGTATACACACACACACATACACGAGAGAGAGAGAGAGAGAGAGAGAGAGAGAGAGAGAGAGAGAGAGAGAGAGAGAGAGAGAGAGAGAGAGAGATTGAGAGAGAGATTGAATATGAGTTATGGACCTGGTCCTCTCTCTGGCTTTATGTTGTCTTAGGCCTCCATGTAGCATCTGTATTCTGGCTCCTGAACCATTTCCTTCCTCTCTCCTGAGACAGGTCTTTTTTTCAGACCTCTTTGCCTGATGCTCCACTACACCTGGCACCCCAAGGTAGTGCATACCCACCCAACCTCTTCAGAGTGGCAGCAGCCATGGACAGAGGGAGAGAGAGAGTCCCACCAGGTTGCCAGGATGTGTGATTTAGAAATCTTCTAGGGCCAATCCCCCTTCACTGGTTGTTTCCCTGGATGGGTCGAATTCATCACTCTGTCCTTGTTCAGAGGCTGTTATGTCTTCTAAATGCGTCCAGTCTTCTCCATGAGAAAGCCGCAAAAGAGATGTCAAACTGATCCCCTTAGACACCCCAAAGTCTTGCGAAAAATGATAGGAAGAAGAATCGTATGTGTACACACATTAATACACACACATATGTACATGCATACATACATACATACATACATATATACATAGTGTTTCTGTGTTTGTGAATATTTATTGTCCTGTTTCTGTTTTGGTGGAAATACACTTTCATTTAAAACAGGACATCTGGAACAATGTAACATCTAGATATCTTGGGGATGGTAGTTAATATTTTACTACATACACACATATACATATCTGTGTGTGTGTGTGTGTGTGTGTGTGTGTGTGTGTGCGCGCGCACACACATATGTATATTAGGAATTCTTTGGTAGAGAAAAAGAAGATCCACTCAAGTGAAATAAAGACAGGAAGGTGTGGAGTAGGAGGCTCCATTGCAGCGCAGTGCTGAGAGTAGAGACCGCTGACTGCCCTACCCTAGCCCTCTTTGTCCTTTCTGAACCTTCCCAGAGACAGCTCATTTGGTTGTTAAAACATGGGGAATGCCACGTGGTCAGGTGTTGTCTACAGTGACAAAGGGGAGGCAGTCAGAGTGTCATATCACCAATCTCACCATCTATGTCTACAAAGAGCTTTCCCTTGGGTTCACAGAGCTTGGTGATGGGAAGAATGAAGAGAGACAAACTCCCAGGGAACATTCTTACTACATGAGAAACGCTGCCTTCATACATGTCGAGAACATGCTTGCTACATGAAAAACACCAGTTACATACATGGTGAGAACATGCTTGCTACATGAGAAACACCGAATTCATACATGGTGAGTGAATTATAAAACCATTAACACCCAGTCAGTGCAACCTGAAGGCAAGTTAGAGCTTTGGGTAAGGTGAGCCTTATAGGTGACCCTTAGGGGAAACTAAGCCCAAAAGAGACTCTGATGTAGGATGTGTCCATGATCACCTGCCAGTTCCCTTGACACTCAAGGGTGTTGGTGAGTGTGCTTTGGGAGAGTGGTCCTAAGACTACAGAGTGTGGCCCCACGTTACCTGAGCTGTCAGTTTTCAGAGAAACAAGTGATGGAGTGCAGCCATCACAGCCTAAGCTCTCAGAGCATCTATAAAACTCAGATGTGCCTGTAACTCACATATTGGGTCTGATAAGATGTGATACAGTATTCCCCCTGAAAGGAAAGTTCACTGACACAATCCCGAGGGCTGGGGAGCACACTGAACGTTCTCTCTACAGCCAAACATCTATTGCAGCAAACAACACAGGCTTGGAATCGGTTCAAAGCCACCTAACCGCAAAGCTTGGGAAAGCGAGCTTGTGACTGGGCCTGTTGTCTTGCACTTTGCTGTTCTTGTGAGACAGCATGTCTAGGCTAGCCTACTAATTCCAGGAGGAAAATGAGAGACACATGGAGCTAAGCCACCACCACCATAGCCCATCTGAGACTCGCCAACCCCCAGGTAGCCACAGATGCCTTAGCATGCCTGGCTGTGACATATAGGACCAACTCGCTAAGCCAGCCTGTATCATCCAATCCCAGCTGATCCAAAGATGCGTAGGCTAAATAATGCTTCTTCCGTGACACAGAAGTTGGCAGTTGTTCGTTGAAGCAATTTCGTGTCTGTAGTGAACAGATTCTGTTGCGGGGACAGCGCCTCTTGCTATTTCTGCTTAGATTCTCAGGTTCCATGTGGGCCTCAATCCCTGCTTTGTACTCATCGGCTTCTTAGAAACTCTTTCTAAACCGAAGTCTTTGCTTTCTCGATCACCTGGAGGAGAGCCCCTGGAGGAAGCATTGTCTACTATCCTAACTTGGTTTCTGGAATCTGCGGCCACACCTAAAGTGGCTCTTTAGTCGAGTCCTGAAGTACTGGTGAGGTTTTGTTTTTGTTTGTTTGTTTGTTTGTTTGTTTCCTTACTTCTACTCCACCATGGTGTGTGGTAGTCAGTCCAGAAGAACTTCAATTTTAGAAACCTGAAGTAATAAGTTCTTTTTCTTCCCAGGAGTGAGGGGCAGAGGAAGCAACACCATTACTCCCTGTTAAGTCCCTCCCCGCCCCTACCAGGGAAACACAGGGATTCATCTTTCTACTGTAGTGAGAAGACAAAACCAAGCTCTCAGCAAACTACTCTGCTGCTCATGCAAATGGCCGTCTGTGCTCAGGAGAAGAGCATGCTGGGATTTCAACATAGATAGGATGGATCGGGGGGCATGGAGAATACGTAAGTAGCTGAGATAGAAAGGAATGGTTGGCCGAGACCCTGGAAACCAAGAAGGCACCCAGCTACATCTGCAACCAACTCATCCATGGCTGTGAGGGTAATGCACCCCCAAACACCATCATCACCCCTTCTAAGTGCTCCCCAGCATAGAAGGATGGCTCTGACTGAACCAGGCTGGGTGAACTGAGACCCAGGAGAACTCGGGAGACTCACAGATGCTATGAGGGCAGGACAGGTGTATAAATGGCTTTCGATGCCAACAGCCAAGCCAGTGCTCATATCTGGAGGCAGCTGATCACCCTGGCCCCATGACCTTGTATCCACACCCTGTGGGTATCAACAGTCTCTAGGGATTTACACAATTAGAATGAAGGCTGTGGTCAAGTGCTAAAGAGAAAAATAGAAAGAATGGTCTCTGCTGTTGACAAACTGGCAGAGACTTTCTGCAAAGGATTCTGGGAGTACATAGTAAATTTGTATTTGTGTGAAGTTCATGACCCAACAGTCATATATAAGCCCAGTCATTAATGAATTGATTCCTAATGGACTGGTCCAGAATGGTCAGATAGGGGCTTCCCTGATTGAAGGAAGCCTGGAGGGAGGGATGGAAAGGACAGGAGACAGTAGATGCATTTCAAGCTAGGAAGTAGCTGAGCAACAAGAATGGATGTTACATGTGGTACAGAGAAGAGGAAAAACAAGAAATAAGCAGAGTAAGATCTACAGTATCATGCCATTAGTGTAAATTAAAAGCACAGGCACCCCACAAAACAGCATTAGTTTCTAACAAGTGTTCATGAGCACATTGGCCTGTATATCATACACTGGAGGACCCAGTGTATATCTAGGGGAGCCGGAGTGAGGAAGGAGGGTGGAGTAGAAAAACAAAGAGCTCATAAAACAGTAGAAGAGACTGCATTGACTTCATACTAATGAGCTATGATGGGAGGAGCATGGTGAGCATAATCCTGCATCTGCAATCATTTATTTATGTTTTAAAATATCAAATAACCTGGAGGTGAGACCATCCCATCTCTGTCTGATGGTGCGACTGATGTCCCTTCTGGAGGGCCTGGAGAGAAAGCTGAGCAACTGACTGAAAGGGCTCATTGCTCTTCCAGAGGACCTTAATTTAGTGGCTTCAATGCTCATGTACAGTGGCTCACAACTGATCTTAACTTCAACTCCAAGGGATACAACTCACCCTCTTCTCTACTCCTCAGGCACCACAAACATGAGGCATACACCCACACCCACAGGCATGCATGCACTCACACACACACACACACACACACACACACACACACACACAGAGAGAGAGAGAGAGAGAGAGAGAGAGAGAGAGAATAAAACCCTGTTAGAGACACTCCCAGGCAGAAGTTAGACATTAAGCAGAGGCTTTGCAAATCAAATATCCAAGTTTGTCTTGACTTGGCCACACTCTCATCATAGGATTTTGTGGTAAGTTGTGTGACCTTGGGTGGGTCACCTCTCTCCCTGATAGTCCGTTCTTCATCTCCGAAACAGAGATGGTAACATCCAGAGGACAGTGGAAATGAGGCATCCAAAACCCACTGCATGTTGTTGGCTTTATGAATAGCAATTATCCTGAGAGGTTGCTTTTTTACCCCAGTCTGTAATTTTCAACTTCTAAAATGTGATTCCGTTTCCATCTTTCTTGTTCAGCTGCTTTCCATTGGGAGAGGCCTGGATTGACAGCTGCTGGAGCCTCCTGGGGCACAGGGACTGTGACCAGGACTGGACTGGGAAGCCTGAGGGGGCTCTCCGAAGAACGGGAAAGTCCAAGTTCACACTGGTTAGGCTGGCTTGGGGTAGGGAAGGAGAATCATCAATCATGGGTTTAGAGCAACGGTTCTCAACCTGTGTCTTTCAACCACTTTAAGGGTCAGATGACCCTTTCCCAGGGGTCATCTGTGTAAGACCACCAGAAAACACAGACTCTGCACTATAATTAATAATAGTAGCAAAATTACAGCTATGAAGTAGCATTGAAAATAATTTTATGGTTGGGGGTCACCACAACATGAGGAACTGTATTAAAGGGTCACAGCATTAGGACAGCTGAGAACCACGGCTCTAGAGCCTTGGGTGGAGGTGGAGAGAAAGGGGGAAGGAGGATGGAGAAACACGCTGAGCTACAACAGCCACAGGAGTATCAGGTGACCCAGAGTTCTCCTTGCCAATGCTTTCCCCACACCCCTTCATGCCAGTCCCTACCTGCCCACAGGATATTCCTACCCTCACCTGCTTCTGGAAGGCAGCGTTCTGGATCAGACTTTCAAGATTCTTCCAAATGATGCCATTATCTGTGGCTTTTCCACAGTGATGGAGATATGACTTGTTAGAAAGGGCCTTCGTCTTGAGAACATTGAGTAACACTGTGTGAACGTCTTTTACAAGCCTGAAGCATCCATGTATGTATATTCCCTAGTCGATCATCCACTCAAAGGAATTCGCACACACATTCCAGCTATAAGTCAACAGCTCCAACAGTAAACAAGTCAAGACCCCACTTTCTTGGCACATGCACCTCCCATCTGCCCCTCTTTTTCATCTCTCTTTCCTCTCACCTCTCTTTGGTCACAGTCTGGTTCTACTTCATAAATATATTCCCAATGAGTCCACTTCTCTCTGCTTCCTAGATCCAGGTCAATGTCTTCCTTAACTGGGATCATGACGAGTGTCACTGTCTCCAGACTGACCTTTGCCACCATGACTCCAAGTAGCTACAAGAGTGCTGTTTCAGTCACACAAACATCTCACGCCATTTCCTGTAAGTTTCTAATGGTTTCCCATTGCTAAAGGGACAAAATCCAGACCTGTGAATCCTATTTCTTAGGGTCCTGCTCTTCCAAGGCTGAGCTGCAATGTGAAACATTCTTCCTTCCAAGCTTGTTCTCCCTACCCACCTACCCACCTTAGGTACCTTCATCACCTCAGCTGCTCCCAGCCCTCTCCTGCCCTGGGTTTCATTCTCAGAGCCTGGCTAACTCCCACTGCCTTCCAAAGGTTAATTTCACTTCCTCCAGGAAGCTGGTGATCCGAGGCTATGTCAAGAGCCTTGTTGTGAGTTGAATTATGTTTCCCTAAAAATTATGTTCAGGGATCCCTGGAATGATGGCTCTGCTGCAAAGGACACTTGACACTGAGCTGGATGACCTGAGTTCAGTTGCTGGAGGAACTGACTCCTATAAGTTGTCCTCTGACCTCCACATGCCATGGAGGGCACACACACACACACCGAGAGAGAGAGAGAGAGAGAGAGAGAGAGAGAGAGAGAGAGAGAGAGAGAAAGAGAGAAAGAGAGAAAGAGAGAGAGAGAAATAATAATGATGATAACATCTTGCTGTATATAGGAGATAACATGGATACACACACATTATACATACATATACGTATATGTATATACATATGTATATATCTAATATATGTATATGTAACATATGTATGTAATATATGTATATATAATATATGCATATGTAAATATCTATGTATATATATATACATATATATATATATATTAGAACTGATACACACACACAAACACACACATGAACTCACAGTGTCTATGGCGTCATGTACAAGGCCTGCATAGGTCCTAGCCAGACTGTGTCCTGCCACCAAAGAGGGAGAGGTGAACACAGAGTCCCACCCTACCCAAGAAGCTATTTGCAGTGGATGCCCAACAGCAAAAGGGAAATCGATAGTCTTTCATAGAGTATCATTAGGTTTAAAAACCATAATCCAAAGCAGGCTCCATCTTCAGGAGCATTTGACCAACACAAAACAAACTCCACAAGGTTTTGTTTTGTTTTGTTTTGTTTTGTTTCAATGTTGTGATTT
This sequence comes from Mus musculus, assembly GCF_000001635.26. Lineage (NCBI taxonomy): Eukaryota > Metazoa > Chordata > Mammalia > Rodentia > Muridae > Mus > Mus musculus. The sequence goes on along the minus strand of NC_000070.6, from coordinate 127,697,337 downwards.
TCTTACCCTTTTTGAGAGAGAGAGAGAGAACTGAAGAGGAGGAAGAGGAAGAATAGGAGGAAGGCTGGGAGGTGGCTCATTCCTGGCTTCAATTCCTATCACTCACATGGTAGCTCACAACTATCTGTAATTCCAGTTCTGATGTCCTCTTCTGACCTGCACAGACTCTGCATGTGCCTGGCGCAGACCCGCATGCAGGTACAAGACCCACACACATAAAATAAAACTAAATATCATTTTAAATAAAATGTAAGATATATCCTGACCCAAGTACTTGTTCACAGATCCTATTTAGAAGAAGGGTCTTGGGTGATGTTGTGTATTTGAGTACACAGAGGATCAGGATGGGGTCTTGGGTCATAGTTACAGTAATTTAGGTATAGACTCCCAGGGACTGAGACAGGACGTTTGACGATGGCATCAATATGCAGCTGCAGGCCACGGATGGCAAGACCCAACTGCAAGCCCTGCAAGCCAGACAGAAGCCAATGGAGGTCTTCCTTTAGTACAGTGCTTCTCACCCTTCCTAGTGCTGCAATCCTTTAATACAGTTCCTCATGTTGGGGTGACCCCCCACACCAAAAAATCATTTTTGTTGCTACTTCATAACTGTAGTTCTGCTATTGTTATGAATCATAATGCAAATATCTGTGTTTTGCGATGGTTGTTCACAGGTGAGCCCTATGAAAGAGTTGTTGGACCCCCAAAGGGGTCATGGCCCACTGCTTTAGTACTTTGGGGGAACATGGCCAACCCATACCTTAGCTTGGGATTCCTGATCTCCAAAGGCTCTCAGAGACCACATTTATGCTATTTCAAAGCACACCTCTGTGGCAATTGTTACAGCATCCCAGGGAAAGCAAAGCAAAGCAGGCCCCAGCCATGTATCCCCAGACCCCTTTCCTTTCCTTCCCCTATCAGCTAAACACATCTCCTATTCTATCATTGCTTTCTCTGCTCCAAATTTATCATCGAGCTGCCTCCAGCCAAAGTTATTTGACTTGTTCATTGTTGCAGTCCCGGCTCATAGTTAGAATCTGTGTGTTTACTCATTGAGAGATTGTGTAATGGATGAACTGGCAGGAGGGAGATAAGGCTGGGGACGTATAAATATGGACAGGGTGGGAGGCAGCAGACGGGTGGGAAGCCCTCAGTGATCTTCAGGGAATCCTGGCTTCTTGTGGGGCCTGCTGGAGTCTAGCTGGGGTTTCTGTGTTTCTTGTAGGGAAGGTAGGACCCCTCCCTCCCTGGGCATCTCAATGCTGATGCATACCAGGTCACCCGTGTGGCCCCAGATAGAGGATGAAAAGCCTCTGTCACAAGGCCTAACTTTCTTCTACTCCCTTGAGAGGAAAAGGCTTAAGCAGGGCACAAAGGTGGACATGGTGCCTCTTCTTGGTATTTTGCTGGAATCGGAAAGCAGACCACTAATGAGAAGTCAGCTCCGAGGCTGACGTGAGAGCACAGAGCCGGGCCTCACCCCATGGGGCCATGAGCCCTAGCATGGGGACTGGCCTGAGGGAGCTGTCACCCACCTACACCACCCCCAGTTGCAGCAGGCTTGCTCTAGGCAGGCAGAGATCGGAGGCTTTGCTGGAGGCTGCCGCTCTGAACCTTACCTTCTTCGTTCCTTGATGCTTCCACCCCCTGCATTGCTGCTCAAGAAACCTATCCTGAGAGGATCCTTTGTGCAGCGCCAGGCCCTCCTACCCTCAAGTGCATGTCCTCCACTCTCAGCTCTCCCTTGTCCTCTCCAGGAGGCAGGGAAACACAGGAAGGCTCTTGAAATCAGATCTATCTGTCTGTCTGTCTGTTTGTCTATCTGTCTATCTGTCCATCCATCTGCCTACCTATCTTTCTTTCTTTCCCCTCTTCTCTCTCCCCTCCCCCTTTTTCCTCCTCCTCTCCCTCCTCCTTCTCCTTAATAACGTTTGAGACAGGGTCCTGTGTACCTCAAGCTAGCTTCAAACTCACTGTGTAGCTAAGGCTAACCTTGAACTCTCAATCGCCCTGCATCTACTTTCCAAGTGCTAGAAGGACAGGAATCCAACGCCACCCCTGGCTGATTCTGAGGATTGTACACATCCGTCAAGGGCACACGGGACAGGTGCTGACTCAGGATGGGTGGAAGTGGGACGGGGTATGAGGAATAGGACTGAGGAACTAGGTGGGAAGTGTGTGGCTGTTCAGGAAAACCCCCTATGCTCCACAACTGGGTCCTATGAGAAGATGGAGCCAGTTGCTATCCTAATCACACATCCAGGGCATGGGGAAGGTCAGCCTCGGTGTTTTAAGATTGTGGCACAAAAGAGAAAAGAAGAAACACAAGAGTAATGAACTCCAGATTTCAGGATAGTATTTGGGGTCACTAGAGTAGGAAGTTTCTATGGAGCGAATCATATGTAGCTCTCTAACAAACTCACCTTTGAAGCCTCCAGTAGACCACAGTTGGAGACGGAGATTTTTGTGAGTAGTTGGGGTAAATGAAGCCGTAGGGTAGAGCTCTAATCTCGTAGGACAGACAAGGGGTTCTTGTTGCCTCTTTCCATGTGCATTTTCTGATTTATTTTACTGGAACCTTGAGTCCATTTCCATCCGGTAGCAACCTAAATCCAGCATAATTCTTGCCCGAGACCAAAGAGTAGGCAGCCAAGGAAAGAGCTTATCCATCATCCTGGTATCTGGTAAGGGATTACTATGGGTCAAGTCTGATCCATGATAGGTTCTCAGTAAGTCTGAGAGAAATAAATGCATAGTTCACTGTCTTGCACAGACGAATGCCAGCTGTGGCCACGTGGCCTTGCCTGGCTCCTGTGGGTAATTGGTATTGAAGGCAATGCTTGGAATGAGGAAGGGCTTGTTTTTGTATCTGGCACACTGCATAGTCTCACGCTCTGGTCTGCTCAATCATGCCCCCTCACTGGCTATACGCCCACCTCCTGGGGAAGTTGTCAGAGTGGCTTCTGGGCAGCAGAGAGGATATGCTGCTCTCCCAAAGGTGAGCTGGGAATACAGCAGAGAGCCAAGGAGCATCATCGGGAGACCTTGCACACTCGTTTTCCTTCCCAAGTCAGAACTCAAGCTCCATTTGAAATAGAAAGGCACATTCAGATCCCCAGATAAGATGTAAGAAGTAACTTAGAAAGATGGCTGAGAAGTGCCAATGATCTCCCTCTTCTTCCAATAGCATGTGCCATTGGCATATTTGTCCCCAATGATCATAATGACCCACATCTAGCTACATCTCGTCTGGCTGACCTGTGTACCCTGTCTGCACTAGATCTGATCTAGAACAGTCAATAGAACATAGGTTTGTGGGCCGGGTGTGGTGGTGCACACCTTTAATCCCAGCACTTGGGAGGCAGAGGCAGGTGGATTTCTGAGTTCGAGGCCAGCCAGGTGGTCTACAAAGTGAGTTCCAGGACAGCCAGTACTACACAGAGAAACACTGTCTTGAAAAAAAGCAAAAAAAGCAAAAAAACAAAAAAAACACACACATAGGTTTGTTCTTCCAAAAGAGTCAGAGCAGAGTCACATGCTTATTGACTATGTTCATTTTGTATTAGGAGCTGAACCTCTTTGGATTTTACCTTCCTTGTCTGTGAAGTGGGGAGATGGTGTTCACCCTTTAGGATTCCTGTGAATAGCTTATGAATAAAGTAATGCTGTCCTGAGTCTGCATCTGACCTGACCTGGGTGCTGCCATCATTCCTATGAAGGAATGGCTTCCTCCTGGTTAGAACACTTGTAGTGATAAGGACAAGGTCTGACCTAATGTAGCTTTAGACAAGTAGAGATTTTGTTAGCTTACTGTCATGTGAGACTTTTCCTGGGGTCTACTCACTCCAGATAGGGATGGAAAACCACAGATTTCATCAAAGTTGAATTTGGTGAACCAGTTGATCCCGGGCGTGTTCTCCTTGAATTAGATAGAGTATGGTCAACAGACTGGGGAGGGCTTGGCTCTCCGTACAAAGGTACAGAGCAATCAATGGTCACCCGAGGTACCAACACCAGAGGTCAACACAGCTCTTGTCTAGGAGTCCTAGGGATAAAACTGTCAGAGAATAGATGAGTAAAGAGATGAAGAGAGTCCAATGAGTGGCATGAGAAGGAGAGAAACTGCACTCCTCAGAGCAGTGCAGAGATGCTACAGCTCAGAACAGAGCTTACTACAGCTGTCCAACAGCGTGGTCCCAAGAGTGAGCTGTCATTGTCTGAAGGGTTTTTTTAAATTAAAAAACAAGAAAAGGGGATGATACAGCAGCAGCAGCAGCAGCTAGGAGCCACCAATCAGCACACTGCAGGCTGCTTGCCTTCGTGTTTTTGAGGAACCAGGATGTCTTTAGCTGTGGCTGTCAAGGGGTTCCTTAGTCCTGCATACCTGTTGCTCTCTATGTAAACCCAAATCTCAGGGGCTGGACAGATGGCTCAGCAGTTCTGAGCACACGTGTGTGTGTGTGTGTGTGTGTGTGTGTGTGTGTGTGTGTGTGTGTGTGTTGCTCTTGCAGAGGAGGACATAGTTTCTGTTCCCAGCATCCACACGGTGGTTAATGTATTGTGATTCCAGTTCTACAGGGTCTAATGCCCCCTTCTGGCCTATGTGTGGACTGCATACACATGGTGCACAGACATATGCAGACAAAATACTCACATACACACACACACACACACACACACACACACACACACACACACACAAACAAATAAAACTTTAAATCTAAACTTCATGTCAGAACCACAAAGATGGACTTAGGGATCACCAGACTTCCTTGTTCTTCTTTTCAGTGTGGCCTCATTGACTAACCCCTCTTTTCCTGATATTCACTATTGCTATGCCTGCTTAGTCAGTCGGCCTGCTGAAGAAGGGAAGGGTGGCTGAGTCTGGCTTGTTAGTGCTGGGAAGACCATGATGCTCTGACCCTAACAACTCCAGTTACAGGATTATAGCACAAACAGGAACAGTGCAGGTCACATTAGAAGATGCCTGGAACACCCAAGGGGAGCGAAGGCTTACTCTTCCTAGCTCTGTTACTCACTAGAATTTTGTAAAATACAAAATAGCAAGGCCGTCTGTCAGGCACACGGCTTATCAAGTGCCCACAAAAGGCAGCACGCGGTGTCAAGTGTCCACAGCAAATAAGCACATGTAGACCAGCCTAATCTCTTTGTGCCACAGTGGCCCAGAGAGCCATGACCAGGATGTGGATGAGGGCTACAGAAAGCACGGGGAGTCCCCTGAGCAGCTCTTTCCTCACGGTGAATGCCAGAGGAAGACAGAGGTTCCTACCTGAGCCTCCAGAGAACATCAAAACCGAGCGAGCGTTCAAAGCTGAGAACAAAGAAAGACTGGCTTCTGAAACATAAATAGGGTGTTGGAGGAGGGAGAGCCATCCCTCTCCAGGACCCAAGGCAGCTGTGAATATAGGGCCAGGCTCTAAGTGTGAGATGGAGACTAGAACCATGAGAACAAGAGTCTAACAGTCAAAGGTCCTACCTAAGCTTCCAGACCTCTTGGCGATGCCCCATGGCTGTGTTTGTGTGACTTCCTCCCAGTTCTTGTCATCTGGTGGCCACACCAGAGGGAGGTCACCTGGGACTTACTGGCGTGTGTACAAGCTAAGCACCCCACCCCAAAGATCACAACCCAATTTCAGATCAATCTCTTAGCAGATCTCCTGGGCGAGAGGGATGAAGCGCTGCCATCGAGCGAGTGGTTGTCATATTGAGTCGAGTTTGATCACACTGGTAAAGGGATTTGTATTTCAGCACCAGAAAACGGACACCTCCAGAATTAGCAAGCAAGAGGGTGACTGGAGGGAAGGCAACCAACGCAGTCTGTCGAGTTACAACCAGAAAGGAGCTGGGATGAATCCTCTCTGCCTTGAGGACACGACAGGAGGTAAACAGGGCAGACACTGGAACCACTGAGCCCAACAGAGTCCTGGAGGCTCCTTGGGGGTCACATTTGTATAGGCATGAGGAAGGGCAGACATGTGTGTCCCCTCCTGCCCACCACCTTCTTTTGAACTCAGAGGATTGACTGCCTCCTAGCCATATTCACACAGACTTGAGCCTATCCCCACTCCATCTTAGTCTAGAAGATGACCCCACAGCAGATGAATTCATGCCCTCATGACTATCTTCCCAGGGCTCTGTGTGCTTAAAGTGAAGAGCCCTGCCTCCTGCTGGAGATGTAATAATTACCCTGTGTGAAGCTTGACACAGTCATAAAGGATTCCCATCAGCCCGTGTCCCTTTCCTATATCCAAGAAAATATCTTTATCCTAGACACACTGTAGGTATGCCAAAATTACTACCAAGACCCCAAATGGAGGCTGCACACCCCAATCAGGCTCACAGTACCAGTGCCCAGGAAAGAATAACATAGGTCAGCATGTGAGCGTATATCAAGCCAGGCCTGAGAAGATGCAGCTGGTCGGACTCACCCCAGGAACTGGGTGGTCAGACTGGACATGAGTATGTTAGGTGCAGGTTCCTGGACTTCCCCTCAAAAGAAGTGTATGGAGGGGCAGGAACTGCCAAGGTGTTCTGGTCCTAGAGAGGTGACTCATAGGTGCTCAGCCAAGCTCTCATGGTTCTAGCATGTTCCATTTCCCGGGTGTTTGCTGACACAGCTGTGTCTGACATAGCGAGTCTCCATCCCTTGCGAGTGGATCAATTGATGTTTTTATCCCATAATCCTTTCATGTGCTCTTCCTATGCTGTTTGTTGTGTAGCACGAAGATGGAAATCTATTTACTAATCTGCTCAATTTTCACTCAATGCTGAAATCACCCTGGAGGAGCCAGTGTGACTGGGGATGGTGTGAGTCCCCCCGAGTTGCACGGCAAGGTCCCAACTGAGGCTGGTGTAAAGGAACTTTAGCACAATGGGCTCTGAAGTGGAGGAGGGACAATTTCTCCAAAGACGGCGTGGCTCACATTTTCCCTATCTCACTGCTTCCATTGTGGGGCTTGTGCATGAACAATGAGGGTAATTGCCCAAGTCTCCGTCTAGGTAAGGAGGGGGCATCCTGCTGGGTCCCCCTTAGGGACCAGCTTCTTATCTTGGCAGGGCCACCATCAGTAGACAATGATAAATCCATGAGCAGCTGAACTTGTCTGCACCCACTAGCTGTGTGGGTGTCAGAGCCCGTCAGAACACACTGCCTGCCACCGGTATGTGTGAGACACTGGGTTCACACATTGACAGCTGGAGACAACCCACCAGGAGGCTGCAATGGGTCTCTACTCAGGGGGTTCAGGGCCTCCATGCCAGCCTATATGGCCCCCATGCCCATTCTGACTGTGTCCAGACAGTGACTTGACATTTGCTCGTCTTATACCAGGAGCATACATGAGCTGGACCGAAAAGAATGATCCCCTTTCTTGTAGCCTCCTCCTCCTCCCTAAATTGGCTATTGACTTCTGCTCTCGACATCCACCTCCCATGTACTTGCTTCCTGCTCGTTTTGGGACACTGGCTCTCTGGCTCCACAGCTGTCCATAAGAAGCCGTCCCCATTCCAGTCTCTTGGGAAACCCAATGGCTGTGGCTGCTTTCTCTATTTCTCAGTGGAAACCAGGCAGCTTTTCTTCAAAGAAATGATGCCTGGGGTGGCTCCTGGGTGTCCCCACATAGCACCAGCTGTTCCTGGCATGAAAACAATAAAATCCACCATGTTGGATCACACTGCCATCCACACTGATATCTGGGAGTGTTTCCTGGAGGACACTCCCACCTATGCTGCTGTTTACTGGTGAAGGGTCCTGGGCTTTTGTCCACTGAGACATCAGGATGTCACTGTGTGTTAGAGTTGGCAGAGATAAGGAGGTGCCGAACTCCACCCCTCCGAGCTTTTCTTTCTCTGTGCTTCCCAGACTTCTGTTGGCCTGAGAGAATTGGGAGGAGCTGCCTGGCACCAAAGTGCCATTGCAGTTGGCGCCGAGACCCAATCCACAGGTGTGTGTGTAGAGCCATCCATATATAGCACTTTCAGCTTTCCCGTGTATAAACACCCTTGATTCCAATCGCAGATCACATCCACATGAGATAAAACGGGCTTGCTAAATTGGGTTCCCCGCACCATCCTGATGTGTGCCCTGGCATATAAAATCAATTGCTTAAAGGCAAATCAATGAGCCAAATGAAGTCTGCAGTCGAATTAGGCTCATGGCCCATACTTCTTTTTTTTTTTTTCCAGATTTCAATTCAACTAACATTTATTGAGCAACTATATAGGCCAGGCAATGAGCTCTGTGCTTTCCCTACAGGCTAGTTTGTGAACAGTCAGAAAGCTCCTTGAGGCTATTATGACCAGGGTAAAGAAGAAGAAGTAAAGGGGTGGCTTCAAGGTCACTTGGCTGTCGGCAGCAGAGCTATGGTTGGAGCAGAGACTTCCCACTGGTGTGTTAGCTCTACCAGACAAGTTTAAGAGATGAAGCCCAGGCTGCCCATCAGGGCCCGCAGCTTCTGCTGGCATAACAGCTGAAGAGTGAAAACCGAACAAAGCAAGCCAAGCTGGCAAGCCATACTCCCTAGAGAACAAAGAGGTCAAGATAGCAGAGCAGGGCACTAAAACCAAGCTCTGATTGGTAGCAACTTCCTTGGTTAAGGGTTCTCACAAGAGCATAAAGGGTCTCCCCAGAACTGCTGGGGCTGAAACTGTGAACCTCTGAGAAATCCAGGTTACTCGATAGAAGCTATATGAGAGCAGCGGATGTATCGGCATCGGCCATGACCCTGCTGCAGCTTCAGAACAGTGGGTTATACATTATAGGTGCTTAATAAACATATGTAATAAATAAGTGTATGCTCCAAGCTGCTTACCTTTCTTCTCCCTGTGGTGCACAGGTACACTCTACAGCTGTTTGAAATGTCCCCAGGGCCAGCAAGACTGGCCCAATGTTTCTCAGAATGTGTGTGTGTGTGTGTGTGTGTGTGTGTGTGTGTGTGTGTGTGCTGAGCGTGTGCACCTGTGCATGTGCGTGTGCGTGGCACAACCACTTGTGCGTATGTTCACAGGAGCTCGTGTGCATCTAGGGGTGAGAGGCCAACCTCCTAGAAGGTTCTCTCTTCAGCGCTCAAGTTTTACCAGTTCGGCTAGGCTGGCTAACCTGTGAGCCCTGAGTATCCTCCTGTCCTGGCTCGGCTGTGTTGGATTCCAAGTGCATACTGCTGTAGTTGGCTTTCTATCTATGCGGTAGGGATCTTGTGAGGACTCCCATGCTCTCCTGGCAAGCACTTTCCCTACTAAGTCATCCCCACATCCCCCTGTGGGATGTTTCCAGTGGCAGTGAGAACAGCCACTCGCCTACAGCAGCCCTGTCTTCTCCCTAGCCGCCACTCCTCATGTGCAACTGCAGAAGCCCAGAGCCCCTTTGCCTTCCCAACCAGTTCAAAAACAGGATGACTTGCAAGTTTTCTGCAAGCAAAGGCATCTCCTTAAATATTGATATCATTTCATGAAAGAAATAACATTTCAACGGCAAGAAGCGGTGGGGGGGGGGGTGCTGTCAGAAGCAAGAGCACCCTTCCCTAAGAAGAAACAGCAGAAAAAAATTAACATATTCTCAAAAAAAAGAGGCTGGGCTTTAGATTTTTTTAAATGCAGAAAAAAATTACAGTGTAGAATCTTACATGGTAATACTTTTCTTGATGCAAATGTGTCACCTTGAGGATCTGCATTAGAAGCAAGTGACAATGATAAGGCATGACTGGGGTGGGGTGACATAGCTGGGGAAAAAGCCACTCTCTATGCAAGCCTTGTGGTCTGAGGTCAGTCCCTGGAACCCATGTTGGAAAGAGAGAGTAGAATCCCAAAAGTGTAACTTGTCTTCTGACTTCTACATACATGGACCTATTTCCCTTCCCCTCCCCCTCCCCCTCTCCCTCCCCCTCCCCCCTCTCCCCACCCCCTCTCTCCCTCTCCCTCTCCCCCTCCCCCTCTCCCTCCCCCTCCCCCTCTCCCTCCCCCTCCCCCTTCCCTCCCTCTCTCCCTATTCCCCCTCTCCCCCCTCCCTCTCCCCCTTCCCCCCCTCTCTTTCTCTCTCTGGCAAAAAAGTTTATAACCAATTAAAAACATTTTATGAGCACTTTCTGATACATTCAACAATCCCCCAACATATTCTCTGATGCTCCAGCCCTGGGAGATGAAATGTAAGCCCCCAAATGCAGAAGGCTCCTGCCTTCTCCCTGATGAAGGAATATGGCCTAAGGGTTGTAGGCAGAGGCTCTTCCAGTTCACACCCCGAGTGATGCACGCTGAAGCTGGCATCATCCAGCCCATAATGGTGAGGAAGATGTCGGAGGATGCTGCCGCTGCCCAACCTAATGGGAGACCCCAGAGGTACTTGGCATCCATCCACCAGCAAATCCGCAAATGGCGCTTCTGCATTTTCCCATGAAGATTAACAGTAAAGGGGGCTGGAGAGATGGCTCAGGAGTTAAGAGTACTTGTGACTCTTGCAAAGGACCCGTGCTGGGTTCCCAGAACGTGCACAAAGGCTCACAACTGTAGTCAACTCCAGATCGAGTAGCTCTCACACCCTCTCTTTTTGGACAGACCCCTGTGGGCCCCCTGCACACACTTGATGCACACGACACTGAGGCACACATACCTACACACAAAGTAAAAATCAATAAATATTTTTAAAAGGTTGATGGAAGGGGACAACGAAGGCTGTGTGTACAGCCACCCTTCATGGTGAGTGAGCACTGACACTCAGTGAAGCTGTGCCTCAGTTCCCCTGTGTCTTGGCCACCCAGGACATTACAAAACTATACTGTGGGTTTTCCCTGCTCAAAATGGGGAAAGAATAGAAAGCAGCCAGAATCACCCCCCCCCCCCCACACACACACACACATAAATGTATTGAGTGCCTACTGTGTGCTTTAAAATCCCTATCTACCAACCAAGTAAGGAACCTGACTGTGTTTCCCCAGGTGCTTGAACAAGAAATTCATCCAAGATCCTGTCCCTCAAAACATCAAATTATCCGGACGTAGTACTCGGGGAAGTCAAAGCTGATATTTATGAACTAAAGGCTGATCTGGTCTCTAGGAAAGGTACCACAATGGGGCTATTGATCTGTTGAAAAGAGAAGTTACGTTTTAAAAAGAAAGATACCAATTTCACATGTATCCTCCAGCTAGATGCCAGGCCCTTGGGATAGCTCACAGCAATTCTAGTTGGAGAGAGAGAGGGGAGAAGAGAGAAAAATCTTGAAAAGGGGGTTTTTCATATAGATATACAAGGAAGTAAATGCAATCGATTGAAATTTCTAACAGAGAAACATTTGTTTTGTTGTGTTAAAAATGCCCTGAACTCCTTCCTTATTCCTGATTTCTAGGGCTTGGGGTGTTTTCTTTCCCATAAACTAATAGCTATAGAGAAGAAAATGAAAGTAAGGAGAAAAATAAATACCGTTGCTGATCAAAGGCTCTGAACTATGGGAGGATGGCAAAAGGGGCAGTCCCATGAGCTCTGAGGCCGGGTTCTAATCCTTACTCCATCCCAGGTGCTGGGTGCAGAGGCTGGGGTCTTCTTGGAGAGAATGTTCTGAGACAAATAGTGTCTTCACTCAAACTCAAGCCTGAGTCTCAGTAACTGAAATCCTCCATCAAACACACACCACGGCTTCATGCTTCAGACCACAGCAGAAATAGGCAGCTGGGCTGGATAGTTCAACGTCAATGTGGCACAAGCCTCTACCAGACTGGCTTGTGGGAAAAATGTGTGCTCACATTTTCTTAATTGATGATATGGGAAAGCCCAGCTCACTGAGGATATTGTGAGGATGTGATCCTGAGGTATGTTAAGAAATCAGGCTGAGCAAGCCAAGAAAAACAAGCTAGTAAATAGCATCTCCCGTGGCCTCTGATCAGCTCCTGGCTCCAGGTTCCTGCCCTTTTTAAAAGTTCCTGTGCTGACCTCCTTCAGAGATAGACTATAATGTGGAAGCATAAGAGAAACAAACCCTCTTCTCCAGGGTGTTTTACCGCAATAGTATACACCCCCAGATAGTGTCACATGAAGCAGCAGTAAGTGAGGTTAATTTATGGAACACTATTTATAAAGAATTGTGGGGTGCAGAATAAGTCAAAGGATGTGGGAAGACACTAAAGGGAGGAGGGTGAGAGCAGATTCTAGAATCCAAAGACAAAAGAGAAAAAAATCTGTGGTTTCTATCAACCAGTCATCCAACTCACCACGATCCCTAAAGGAAAGAGGGGAGGGAAACGGAACTCACTTCCTTCCTAGGATGTGTTGTTATCAGCCAAACACAGCTGGAGCTCAAAAGACAAACCTTCATGGTCTACACAGCCAGCTCTCCAGGTTCCATCTTCCAGGAGGTGAAGGGGAAGCAAACTTTGGGTTTTCTCTGCCTACTGAGGCTTGGAGTTACACAAGAGCCCAAGGAACCAGACAGTGGCTTGACCTACATACAGGGGGTTACATCTAGAGGAGCTCATCTGAAATGGGGAACACTTTAAGTTAAAAATGCCGTGCTTAGAGAGATAGCTCAGTTGAGAAAGTGTTTACTACTCAAGCATGAGGGCCTGAGTTTAGTCTCAAAACCCATGTAAAATAACTATATATGTATATAGTTAGAGTTTTATATATAGTTATATATATATATATAACTATGATATAGATATGGATATAAATATAATCTCTAACATGGTGGTGTTGGGAAGCTGGAGACAAGAGAATTCTTAGGTCTTCTTAGCCAGCAGGTATGAGTGAATCGGTGGGCTCCAGGTTCAGTGAGAGATCCTGTCTCAAAAACTAAGGTGGGGAGAGATAGGAAATACAAGTATCACCCTCTGGCCTTCCTACATAGAAAGAGGGGAGAGGGACTGGGAGGGGAGGGGAGTGGAGGGAAGAGAAGTAGTTCATCAAAGCCAAGCCTGGTCTGGTGTTAGAATTTACTCAGAAGGCCAAGGCCAGAGGATCACAAGTTCAAGGCCTGTATGGGCTACAGGGTAAGTTCAAGACCAGCTTGGGTAACTTAGTTAATCACCTCAAACTCAAAAGATAAAAGGAGGCCGAGAATTTCATTCCATGATAGAGTGCTTGCCTAGCATAATATGCCCCGAGCTTCAATCCTCAGTACCACACGTGAAAAAGAGACTTCATTGACTGTCCCTCAGCTACTGAGTATCCATGGCTAAGAAACAGCTTTCTGTAGAGTACTGGTCATCTGTCCTCATTATCATACGGCTGGCTGGGAGCATGGCTCTCTGCTGTTGCCTAGCATCACAGGAGAGTCTCATACCACAAATCAATAGCCCAGGAAAAGATCAAAATGTAAAGGATGGTTTCTATTGGTATAACTCTCACACCATCACAAAATCAGAAAGCCATTGTGGCTTTGAGGGTATCTGCGTCTCCAAATGGATGCACAGTTCCTAGTTAAATAGGGAGCCCTTGAACATTGAGCTACCTCTGGCTATAGGGGATCAGAGGGCACAAGGGACCTGGCGGAACATCACGAGAGATTGCCCAGAAACCCAGCCCCAGATGAACTTGCTACAGCATCTGATCTGGTCTTACAGTTTTAGCAGACATTCTGGAGCAGAGGGACCACTGACACACAGCCACCAAAAGCAAGATGCTTTTTCTTCCAGTCTTTGGAGGCATGGAGAAGAGGGGGAGAGTGAACATACAGGCTCAGTCAACCTTTCATCACTAGTGACCAAAGTCTGCCCCATCAAATCCTAAAAACAAACTAAAGAGGAGTTGGTTTGTTTGAACCCGTGGTTGATCCCATTGCTTTGGACATGTGTTAAGGCAGCACAGTATGGTAGGAAGGGCATGGTGGGAACACAGCTGTCCACCTCGTGGCCTAGAAGTAAAAGAGAGAAGAAAGAAGGAGAGGCAGCACCCACAATTCCTCTTAGGACACAGTCCTTCCCAGAGAGCTAGAATTCCCCAGAAGGCTGGTCTCTAAAGTTTCCACCAACTCCCAATAGCACAAGCTGGGGGGTGGAGCCTTTGACACGTTGGCATCTGGAGAATGTATACGGTTTAAATTACGGCACCTTGTCAGGGGATGCTCCATTATCAGTTAGTCCCAAAGTCTGCTGGGGAGCTCACCAGGGCCATTTGATAGAATGGATATGACACCAAGGTCACTGTGAGGGCCCAGGGAGGAAAGGGGCAGTATGGGAACCAGAGCATCCGTGAACGGGATGAGACTGGCGAGACTGGTCTCTCTCTGTCTCTGTCTGTCTGTCTGTCTGTCTGTCTATCTGTCTCTCTCTCTCTCTCTCTCTCTCTCTCTCTCACACACACACACACACACACACACACTCACACACACACAGCACATACACCCGCACACACTACCCTCTTAGTTTGAACTTGAAAACGACAATCATACTGAAGCTTGAGGGATAGACATGCGACTTCAAATGAAGGGCTGGGCAACTGTGTCCACAGAGCCTTGAAAGAACATTCTCCCTAATTTCACAGCTTTCTTCTCTCACATTTCAAACTCAATCCACGCAGACCTCACACTGCCACTGTGACTTTAACTGACTGTTTTTCTAACCAAGCCCACTACACCTAAGTCCTGTGCGCCGGATGCATCCACATGCCCACAGCACATACTGTTCCCAAGTGGGCTCTCGTCCCCACACCTAAGATGTAAAACACTGAGGCTCTGAGTAATGAAGCAAGACAGCTTCCCAGTCTAACCCCTTCTTTACTATTCCATCGCTCCAGTTAAAGTCAGAAGATGGACTTGAAGTCTGCTGATCTTTGACATCCTGAGCTCCCAGGAAAATCAGAGAGACAGTATGGTATTCCTAATGGCTAAATGACAGGACAAACTTTTGACCCCTCATCTTTACACATCTTTCACGGACCACCTCAATCAGATGTGAACCAACATTCCTCAGGGACATAAAGGGAGGAGATGCGCCAGCATCTGCCTTTGAGGAGCAAAGCTAAAGCTCCCCCTGACAGCATAATGTTCTCTTGTTCTTTTCAACTCTCATCCCGAGCTGACAGGTGCTCAGAAACTGTGCCTCCATCTCTGCACACCGATAGAAAGTGCTCCTTGAGAGATAGAGGTCAGATGTGGTGGGTGTGGCTCAAAGGCATGGATAAGCAGGTCCCAGAAGGAACAGAGAGTGAGGCCTGGGAAGGAGGCTCAGCTGGTAGACTTGTTCATATGCAGGAGGACCTGAGATCAGTCTCTAGGACTCATGAAAAAAATGCCAGCTGCGATAGTGTGTGTGTGTGTGTGTGTGTGTGTGTGTGTGTGTGTGTGTGTGTGTGTGATCCTAGCACCTGTGATGCAGAGACAAACGGATCCCTGGGGTTTCCTGGCCAGCCAGATTAGCATACTCCTGAGTTCCAAGACAGTGAAAGACTTCTCAAAATTCAAGATGGAGAGAGCCTCAGGTAGGACACTTGCCATTGCTCTCTGGGGTGCCCTGGTATGTACACACACACACACACACACACACACACACACACACACACACACTTACCAGTTTGTAGGACTGCACTTTAGACCCTGAGACAAGAATTTCAGTACAGTTTATACAAATGTCAATTCAGGTGAAAGAGTAGCCACTTCTGATGCGGTGATTGGTATTCAACCCCACAGGGACTGTGCAAACTGTGGAGCAGGCTCACATTTGCTGCACCCAAGGGCAAGAAACTGGACATCTACTTCCTATTCCTCTCCAGGGCCTTAGGCTTGTTCCCAGAGCTGTTCTCTCCCTGGCAGCCCTATTCTCTGGACAAGAGTGTTCCAAGGATGCTTCAGGTAGAAGGCGCTTGCAGGGGTGAACTGTTGATGGTAAGGGATAATAAGTGTGGAGAGGGCTTAGTTTGGGGCACTTATAGTGTTTGCTACCTGCAGGTGGCTCCATTCCAGCATCATTGGTCCAGAGCCTGGGAAAGCAAGAGAGAAGAAGTGGAAGGAAGAAGGAAAGAAAGGACAGAAGGCAGGAGGAACCCAGCACAAGCAGAGGCATAAGGCTCCACACAAGCACCTCCATTTGATCTGATCCCGACACTTGGCACATACCTGTTGGGTGGCAGGAATGATCTGAACCTGGGAGAAATCAAGGTTCCATCCATTGATAAGCCTTGGTAAGACAATGGACAGGCACAGTGGTTACACAAGAGCCATGCTCTGCCCACCTACCTAGGAGAGGGTGGCAGGCTAAGATGATCTAGAACTTTCTGGAAATCAGCATTCTGGAGTCTGTCCTTAGTTCCTCCTTCAGGGGATGAGATGCCAGGATTCAAGGTCCTGATACAGTGGGTGATTGACAGGTCAAGCTGCACCATCCTGGTCACTGCTATGGACCTAGGAGGAGGTCCAAAGGGAGCGCGTGAACACTCCAGCTCCATTCTTGCATCTCGCTGCTAACATCCCAGTTATCACCTAGACAGAGGCCACACTGGGTCTGCCGCTGCTTCAGATCCCACAATCCTTTTTGTGGCATGCAGTTGCTCCTCCATCCTTCCTGGAGTTACATCTGTTCTGCATACTCTGGCCTTTTCTTCTTTGCCTTTCTTATCAATAAGCCTAGAACTGGACTTCTCTGGGTTGGCCCCCTGGTTAGGGATTGGTGGTCACCAGTAGGTGGCAGAGGGGCAGGGCAGCAAGCCTGGAAAACTGCCAGACAATGTCATTTTTATTTCAGTGGCCCCTTTCCTAGAAGGGCTTTAGACTAAACTCTGGTCATTGCTGTTTTTCTCTGACACTGCGGATGCGTTTGCTGGAGCGTGATAAAGAAGAGCCGAGTTCCAAAGGCAACTGCTGGGGGTTTGGGGGAATAGAGAAGATGGCAGGGTCTCTGTGAGACACGTGGCCAACTTGAGGCAGTCCCCACTCCTACCAAATTGACCAACTTTATTAGTAAGCCAGGCAAATTATCATGAACAATGTACACTGTCACCTGTTTCTAACATATATATTTTATGTTACCAAATATGTGTGTGTATGTATACAGACATATAACCAAATAACAGATATTTACTATAGAGAGTCAGATTAACCAAAGAACTTCTTAAGAGCTGTTTAGATTTATTATATTTTGTGTGTCTGAGTGTTTTTGCCTGCATGTATGTGTGTGTACTGCATGTGGAAGTTAGCAGAAGGACTGGGATCCTCTTGGAACTGGAGCTACGTATGGCTGTCAGTTGCTGTCTGGCTGTGAGTCACCATATGGCTGCTAGGAATTGAACCCAGGTCCTCTGTAAGAGCAGAGGGTCTTCCTGCTGAACCATCATTCTAGTTCCATCCGATGGAGATTTTTAAAGACCATTCTTTCCCATCTACTCAGAAATCATTCCTCTTTCTAACGTGTTGGTACCTACTGTCCACAAGTGTATAAATGTCTATCTAAAATTCTGGACCCTTGCTGTTTTTTTTTTCCCCAAACCTCAATGCTTAAAGCTTCCAGATAAAATAGTTTTTGTCCTAAAAGAAATAGAGATGGGTATGACCTTAGGAGTACACTATTTATTTTGGGAAAACTCTTTGAATGGGCTCTTTGTTACAAAACGTTAAGCAAATGACTCCCTCTCTGGCACAGCCCCGGAGCCATTGTACTGGATGCTGTTTTCTCCATTATGGGGGGGGGGGGGGGGCAGCCGGTTTGCTGAAGGAGAAATGAGCATTTGTACCTTGGCCACAGCCAGGAATGAAAGAGTCTGACATAACAAGGCCTGGGCAGGTGATCCTAGAGCAGGCTCTAACATGTCTTCCTCTGCCAGTCCCCAGGGCTGCTGGACCTAACCTCAGAGGTCTAGATGTCTCAGAATAGTCGTGGGGGGAAAAAAAAAGACAGCCAGAGTAAACAATGCTCAAAACTCAGACTCCACTGATGGCCCTCCCTCTCCGAGAGAGGCTGGGTTCCTGTGGCTGGGAGCCTGGTATCAGAATGTGTCTGCCAGGGTTGGAGAAGCCAGGAAGGCTGGTGTCTGCTTTCTTCCTCAACAACAGCCCATGTGCATATTTCCATAATGGGAGCTATGGACATTATCCTTTAATGCGTGAACCCTGCCCTTATTTATATGGTTGTAAACATAATTTATTTAAACATTCAGCCATCAACTGATAACCCTTCTCCTCAGCTCCACACATAGACATTTCACCCATTTTATATACTGCCTACTTCATAAATGAACAGCATAAAGTCCTTAGACCCTTGACAAAAGACTTAGTGGAAGGAATGAATTAAACCTGTAGATCCGTGATCACTATCAAACCTGGAAAAAGAACTAAAGAAAAGAAAGATAACACATGACCAAGAAGAAAACAAAACCAACGTCAACATCTGCTCAGAGACATCAGAAAACGCATGGGAACGGCAGGGAAAGTGTGGCTTAGGAGGGAATGAGAGAGTGACAGGGGCTACAAGGACCAGGAGAGGAAAGAAGAATTCTATCAGAAAAGAGGAGAAAAAGATAGCGGTGAGAGATATGATCAATCCTGCCAGGGCTTTGGATCACTAACCCAGAACTTGAACAGTTGATCAATGGGAAATCCAGAGAAGACACAGAGAAAGGAGGAGAAGGCACCATCAAAGAACACATGGGCTGGAGAGATGGCTCAGTGGCTAAGAGCACTTGCTGCTCTTGCAAAGAACCACTGGGTTCCCAACACCTACCTATAGTGGCTCACAGTGGCATGCAACTCCAGATCCTGGGGCTCCGATCCAGCGCCCTCTTCTGGCCTCTTAAGGCACTGCATGCACCTGCGCAGTCATATACAGAGACACATATATAAAAAATAAAATAAACCTTTTGTAAAAACAAGATTCCCTGTAACTCGATTGTGTGTTCTTCCTTGGGGCTCAAACAGGCTTCAGAACGTCAGGGGAAATAAAATCATAAAAACTTTCAAAGATACAAAAGTATGATATGAAAAATAAGAACTGGAAAGGCATTTATTTAAGTTCCCAAGAGCAGGATGAGGATCACGAAGCCATACTGTTGCGGTGTGAAATAAAATACGATTTTCAGGCTTGAATTTTATATGCATCCAAATTATAAACTTTGTCAGGATAAAAGTATTCTCAGACATGAAAGACTCGGAGAAATTACTTTTTGTATTCCTCTCTTAAAAAAAAAAATACTACCGTATGACGTGCTCCAGCCAAATTGTGGTATAATCCAAGACAGAAGAAAACAGGACCAAATAACAGTGGATCCAGGCCAAGATCGAGGCAAAGAGGCATCTAAAGGTTAGCTATGCAAAGGGCTTATAGACTAGTTAATACATATACAAGGGGGGATATCTTTTTACAGAAAAATTTAAAGGGGGAATTTTAAAATATGATACTATGGAATTTTATAGAAACTGGTGAGTAAGTAATTATAAGAGACTTAATTTTCTCCTCCCACAAGGAATGGCATCTAGTTAATTTTGATTTTTGTTTTGTTTTGTTTTTCTAAGACAGGTTTTTCTATAGCTCTAGCTGTCCTGAAACCCATTCCGTAGACCAGGCTGGCCTCAAACTTTTTCAAAAATATTATAAGCAGAAAACATACAGGAACAATAGCTAGGACATTCGTAACTTTGAGTTGGGGAGAAGGACTCAAGAATGTGCTTGCAGGTGACCATGAGGACCCAAGTTCAAACTCTCAGCACCCACGTGCAAATGCTCACTGGGAATATACTTGCCTGTGACTCCTGCATTGTGGGCAGTAGGGACAGGAGGAGTTCAGGGCTTGCTGGCTGCTGACCCAGCTCTGGGCTCAGGAGAATAAGATAGAGTGTAGTAGAACAGGACATCTAACATCTTCAGCCTCCTGACCTGTGAGCATGGGCCCATGAACTGAGGCACATCCACCCCTGCACACACACACACACACACACACACACACGCACACGCACCATGTTGCCAAGAGAAATATAGCCACAGTAAACTCTGGTGACTTATTTAAGTAAAATACTTTGCTAGGATGAAGTTGGGATGCGGGGGCTAGGGGAAAGGTTGGAAGAGCTGGCATGGGAGAACAAGTTGAGAAACAAGTGCCTTCTGGCATAAAAGTACAGATAAAACATTAGCATAAATACCAGAAGAAGCAGCTAGGAATTTAAAATGGCCGGATCAAGGGTTGCTCTTTTTCATTATAATAAGCCCTTTGGTATTTGATGTATTTTTAACTCTATGCAATATTTTTCCTTTTTAAATCTTTGGAGAAGCTGAGGGTTTCTTTCTTTTCTTTTCTTTTCTTTCTTTCTTTTTTTTTTTTTTTTAAGTTGTTGAATGAAAGATCACCAGGCCAGGATTCAGTGTTCTTCAGTGTGCCGAGTAGCCATCAGACTGTGCATGTGACATGTGACTGACATGTGCTCCTGTATGGGTTCATGAGCCTGCATGTTCACGGTAGCAAGAGGGGAATTTCAGTCATTCTGCTCTGCCACCGTGATATTCCCTTGAGACAGGGTCTCTCACTGAGCCTGGAAGTAGGCTGGCAGTTTCTCCAGTTTCTACCCCCACAATCCTGGGCTTTTGGGTGTGTGAGAGCTCAACTCTGACATTTTCTGTGCGGATGCTGGGACCTTAACTTGGGTCCTCACGAATGCCCAGCAAACATTCCTACCCTCTGCACCATCACTCCAGCCCTGCCTTTCGATCTTGGAACTGAAGTTCTTAACATCTGAGCTTGTATCTCACTGACCAGTGGATTCACAGGAGCTGGGCAGGCCTGGTTTCCAGATGTGGCCCCAGCTCTGGGTCACCTTGAATGACTTACCAAGCCACCCTGCCAGCCTCTGCTTGTATAAAAAAGGAGAGCATTATCACCTTCAAGAAAGGTTTCAAGAGCGCTATGTGTAGGGCTACGGACACTATCAGGCCTTGTAGAAGCTAAATAGATATTGAGAGCCAGACTGTGAACCAATCAAAATAGGCAACCAGGTTGGCCTTTAGAAAACTGAGGTGTCACCCCGCCCAGTGACAGAGACAGCTCAAAAGGTGGGAGATACTGCCTAGGGGTGAACCGGACATAGCTAAATTCATCTGATTTACTGTGTGTGCCTGGCACCCCAGAAAGGAGAATGGAATCCACCCCCAGCCTCATCTTTATATTCAGCATTTCCTCAGTGTGAGGAGGACTTAGCTTAAGAGAAGTTCAGCCTGTGATGTCTGTGCCCCAGTGGCTTCTGGGATCCCATCCTGTTCGGGCGAGAGCGCTTTTTTCAAGCTGTCAGTGGGGGGAAAGACGACAAGGCCTTAATGAAGTCAACTCATCATTTTTTCATGGTGCAGGAGGCTGCGGGCCGGCTGCTTTGCTGGAGAGGGAAGATGGAGATGCTGTCTTGTGCCTTTGCCTCCTCCCTGGTGGCTTGACGTCCTATCCCCAGTCGTCCGGGAGCTCTTTCACATAAACAAGCCCGATGCTACCGGGGTTTCCTGAGGCCACTAGCTGGACGCTAAAGAGGGCACAAGAGGTCTGATGCCATTAATCACTCAGACGCAGCACTAGCAGATTCTTAACCCAGCTGAGAGCTCCCTCCCTCCCCCGTGCCTGCCCGGAGAGACTGAATCTGTCGATTTTCTCTCTGTGATTCAACCAGCAGCTAATATTAACATGGCTTCAATCATCGAGACTCCCAGAAGTCAAGGTTCTGCTGGCTTTCCTACGAATGAGCCACCAAATTTAGCTAGAAATGCCTTCTATTTAAATAAAGACTATGCAACCATTTGGGGGAAAAGATGTATTTCAAGGTCTAGTTAATATCTGATTTCCCAGCTCCTCCCACAGTCTTGTGCAACTCAAATACTCTAGTGAAAAGAGATACTTGGCTGCTGGGAGGAATTCTCTTCCCCAAAGAGGGAAAAGTGGGCAAAGGATCACCTTGACTGTAGTGGTGAACACAGCTCAGCTGCTGCTTTCCTCGGGAAGCCCCATGGCTCCCCCTGGGCAGACAAGGCTAGTGCAAGCAGCAAAAATTCTGCAGGACTTGCAGTTCTGGTGCTGGATCCCAGAGTTTCTGATTCAGTGGGTGTGGGGTGAGGCCTGAGAATTTGCATTGCTGCCAAATTCTGCAATGGCATTAATGCTACTGACCCCGGGGCCAGCTCTCCAGACCCTTTGGCACAGCCACGCCTGTGCGTTCGTTCTGGGGGACTCTCCTACTAGCAAGTACCCTCATACCTGACCTCTCACTATTTCTTGCAGGTAGGCTTGTTGCTCAGCTTAGCTGGGCACTTAGGGAATCTGGGGACCTGGAGCTTTGGGCATCCATGTAACCCAGAGGTTCCAAGTTCTCCCAGACTCTACAGATCAGCTTCAGTCCTGGAGTCTGCTGGCCTAGTTTCCTTGGGACTAAAGCTCAGTCCCCAGTGC
Source organism: Mus musculus (assembly GCF_000001635.26). Taxonomy (NCBI): domain Eukaryota; kingdom Metazoa; phylum Chordata; class Mammalia; order Rodentia; family Muridae; genus Mus; species Mus musculus. The sequence continues at coordinate 127,674,999 of NC_000070.6, read as the reverse complement.
TCTAACACTTGCCCTTGGCCCTAACATCTCTCCTGGCTCTTGCCAGGTCCAAGTCTTGTTATTGTCTTGGGTGGCATGTCCTGCCTCCTTCATCCCTCAGGCAAGATCCAGCAGTATCTTCTCTGACTAAGAACACATTGCTCCTCTCACTGAAACACTACGTTGTGCACAGCTCAACCCTCATCCAGGGTGGGAATTTCCATGGAGTGTACCTTCAACACTGGCTTAGTCAGACCAGGATGTTCACTGAGGGTTTGATGCTCATCACCCCCTTGAAGGCTTGGCAAATTCTGTATCAGGGCTCCTACCGCATCTCTCCTCCCGCTCCTCTCCCGTTATCAAAGCCTGTACTATAATCTACACTAGAAACTAACTCCAACCTTTTGGGCATCCCGAGGATAATTTTGGGTTATAACTGTGATCTTGAGCTAGCCCCGTTTCTTCATCTGTAAACAGGGGTCATAAAAGCTGGTTCAAAAGGGCAAATAAGCCAATGGAGGTTGAGCAACACTTCTTCCTGTTGTCACTGTGGGTAGTCATCCCAAACATAAGGCTTCAGACATCAGAAATGGGTTCAGGTGGAGTCCTGAGCAATGATCTGTACAGAGCCCAAATCTGTACAAAGCCCACTGTCAGACCTGCTTCCTCTAAGAGCAGTGGTTCTCAACCTTTAGTCATGACTCCTTTGGGGGGTCAAATGACCCTTTTACAGGGCTCACACATAAGCTATCCTACATATCAGATATCCTACATATCAAATGTTTACATTATGACTCGTGACATCAAAATTACAGTTACGATGTAGTAATGAGATAATTTTATGGTTGCAGGTCAGCACAATATGAAAAAAAAACGGTATTGAAGGGCGGAGCCTTAGGAAAGAAGCTGGAGAACAGCTGGTACAGGAGAACCCAGAAGAGAATCACTTCCTTTCCTCTGGGGACTATGACATCCTTGGCTTGTGGCCACATCTCTGAGCTCTGCTTATCTTGTCATCCCTCCTTCTCTTCTGTGCCTCCTCCCTTTGTCCCCTAGAAGGATGCTTGGGATTAGATTGAAGAACAATCTCCTTTCCAGCATGGTCACTTGACCACATCTCTAAAGTCCCTTCCTCTGTTGAAGGTAACATTCCCAGGTTCCGGGAGTGAGGACCTGGCTATTTTCGGGAATTATTACTCAGCCCACCACAGGTGCTTCTGGAAGCGCCATCATTTTTTGTTACTATCCCTACCACTGCCATCGACACAATGCCTAACCCTCAGTTCTGCCCAAACGCTTTTCCTATGATCACCACACAGTCAGCAAAGCGTTGGATTTCTATAGGGCCAAAGAGCACAGTTATGTAAGGCTTGAATAACTAATGTTCAAAATGGTTAGCCATTTATACCATCTATAAAATCCTTCCTCCCCATATGTGCTCCTGGCAGGAGGGAGGAATTCTCCATGGGGTTCTATAAAAGCCCCTCCAGGTGGACTTTTAACTAATGACTTCTCAGAGCAGGATGGTGCTCTAATGAGTTCTCTGAGCTCCCCGGGTGCAGCCCTGCACACGGCTTCCTCTGGCCATTACATCTGAGATTTCTTTCAAGGACCTAGCTGAGCTCTGTTGTCCTCCCAGCTAACAAGAGCTGAGCGAAACCCCTGAGGCTCTGCCCCAGGGGACAACTCTGAATAAACAATTGCTGCCCTTGCACCTGTCCACAGCTGTCCACACGCTCATTGGATCAAACTTTACCCAAGCCCTTTTTGGAGCCCACATGGCTTATTACGGTCTCCTGTGGATGCTGGATGCTGAAGGCTCTGAGTTACGGCTTCAATGATTAGTGCAAGGAATAAGCAGAGTCACAGCACAGGTGGGTCAAGTCCTTAGCAAAAAGAGGGCAATTTGTGATGCACCCAAAGCCAGTGAAATGTGTCACCGGAGATGGAGACAAAAGAGGGTAGAGTCGAGGTGGGAGAAAGATGAAAAGATGAGACACGATGGGATGAGATGGGGGGGAGGGGCGTGGCGTTGGTCATGTGACTAAATCTGGACCTTTTATACCAGGGCTCTTCTGAAGGATCTGCTCTTCCCCAAAAGAGTTTAGAGGCCCTGAGTAGTGAACACTCACAAGGGTTCAGGTTTTCAAAATGCTCAAGACTCTTCTGACTGGGGAACTTATGCCCAGATAGCCCTCTGAGATGTGTCCTGACCAGGTATCAGCTATACCAAGATGAACGATTCTCTGTGATATCATCCATGCATCCCCCTAGGATACAATCTTGGGGGTTGTTCTCCCACTTATTTGTTTATTCACTCGTTTATTGGTACTTAAGATAAAACCCAATTTCTCACATGTGTTGGGGAACAAGTCCACCACTAAGCAACCTCTCTCAGAAGGATGGACTCTTTGGTGTCATAGGATGTTGTCTCAGAGCAAGTTTCCTTTCGTCCATCAGATGTGGTCAAGGCTAAGGTAGTGCTCCCAGACTCTCACCAGTGCTCAAATGCCTGAGACTTGGAGAACCACAGGCCCACCTCCCATGCTGAGCACCCGACTCATGCTCAGGAAACTTTGAATGGACACAGGGAAACTCCCGTTAGATCTGTCTCTCTGCTCACTCTCTGCTTTGTCCCGTTACCCTGTCACACTTTGTAGGATAGACTCTCCTTACCTCTTCTATTTCCCCAAAGTATGGCCATGTTCACTCCCCCTGGAACCTCCCTTCCTCACACCACTTGGTCTCCAACACCTTCCCTTCCATCTCAGGCAAACTACTTTACTCTTCCTCCATTGTTACACCACAGAGAAACTGGGGTTAAATACTGAGATCTGGAGTCTGCTCCCCAACCACAGTGAATTCTCTTTCCAGTTATATGACAGTGGTGCTTTGAATAAGAAATGTCCCCTTACTGTCTCAAAGTGTCTGAACACTTCTCCCATCCTCAATTGGTGGCGCTGTTTGGGAAGGCTATAGAAACTTTAGGAGATGGAATCTTCCTGAAGGAATTTCATGGCTAGGGGCTGGCATTAAAGGTTTATAGCCTGGCCCCGTTTGCTGTTCTCCTTCTGTTTCTTGTGTGTGGATTAAATCACTCTGCTTCCCACTGCTGGGCTGACCTCCTGCGCCTGCGGCCATGCCCTCCCTGCTATGATGGACTGTTACCTTCTCTGGAACTGTAAGTCGAAATAACCTCTTTCTTCCCTAATTTGCCTTTTGTCAGGATATTTTATCACAGCCACATTAGAGTAACTAATGCAGTGACCTGAGGTAAGTCATGTCGTGTACAAAATGGGGGTGGCAGGATGGTCTTGCTCCCTATGGAGCTGCTGGGGAGTGCCGAGTTAGCGCAGACACAATAAGGTGTCCAGCATGCATATGCACTGATGTGAACAATGATTATCCTTCTGACAAAGGAAGCACAACATCAAAGTGAATATAGATTTGGGGGAACAGGAGTTCTGGAGTCTCAGCTGTGCCCTGTATTATCTCTGGGACCATGAATAAGTCAATCAACATTCTTGACCTTCAGAGCTTTCATCTGAAAAATGTGGGTATGGCAGTGCTGCCCCAAGGTGTGAAAGGACACGGGATGAAGTTCTAAATGTGGAATCTTAGGAAGTATCATGAGTATGGGGTTCTCTAGAGGAACGGAACAGATAAAATGAGCGCATAGTACAAAGGGTACTAGACCGGCTTATGTGTTACAGTCTGGACTGTCCAACCATGGCCATGTGCATGCTGGAAACTGAGAGTCTGCTGACTCCTCAGTTTGTGAACTCAAATGCTTCAGCCTCCATGTGGGGTGCTCCATCCCAATCCTTCCTTCCTGAACCCCCCTCCCCCGGATACTAGTTTGGCTTCCATTACTATGATAAAACACCATGACCCAAAACAACTCAGAGAGGAAAAGATTCATTTTACCTTAGGGTTAGCAATCCACCATGAATTCATTCAATTCAGATCAGGAACCTGGAGGCAGGGATTGAAGTAGAGAGCATGCCAGAACCCTGCTTACTGGCCTGGCCTCTGTGGCTTACTTGGCCTGCTTTCTTACCACCCACAACCACCTGTACAGGGGTGGCATAGCTCACAGTGGGCTGGAATCCTTCACATCAATCATTAATCAAGAAAATGTCCCACAGAGACTTGCCTACTACTCCCTCTTCCCAGATATGTCTAGTTGTCATGTTGACAAAAACCAACCAGAACACACTATTCACTTCATTTACAGCTCTGATCCACCTTCCCTGGAACAGTGCATGTCTGGGCCTGCTTCCTTCATGATGGAACTCCAGGACAAATCTTAGTCTTCTTTCACTGCTTCTCAGAGCCAGGCACACAGTAGGTCTTGCTTAGATGAATAAGCAAATTAAAAATCCCTTTGTGACATTTAATACATATTTTATTACATCTACTGTATAAAATACTTATGTTCTAGATTTTCTTGGTAACATTTTCTATAGCTTGACTCATTTTTTTGTTCTCCCAAAAGCCCTGAGAGTAAGTAATACTATTCTCCTTATTTTATGTGTGGGAAAGCATGTCCCCAGAGAGTTTTAGTGCCTTGCCTTAGGAAATATAGCTGGTAGTAAGTGACAGAGCCAGGATTTGAACCCTAGCGATATGACACTTGAAGTTGGGCAGTTAACTAGCGCACTAACTGCTTCTTAAAATATTTAAGCACATTTCCTCAGTGGGTTTGCCCAAGGCACCTGGGAGCAGATTAGTTAGAATACATTAGATGCTGGCAAAATTGGATTTTTTTGTTTGTTTGTTTGAAATGGCTTACCGCACTGGTGAGTCCACAGGGTTCTGGTTGGAATGCGCGGTGAGGAGTAGACAGAAGAGTTGGATGAGATGTATACAGTGTCAAATTGCTGGAAGGTCGGGGCAGTAGGGCAAGGGCTTAGCCCAGAATGAGCAGAGGAAAGGTCCATCAAACCTTCCTGGGCCCAGAAGGAGATTCATTAAAGAATATGGACTGGAGATAAGAACCGATGTTGCCTTTGTATCTGGGGAACTTGAGGCCTTGAGGCATCAATGGCCCCTGAGGAAAGAGGACAGAAGTTGAGCCCATCGTGACTGTATCTTGAGTCTAATTTGGCAGGTGAAGGAAAAAGACCAGCTCTAGTGCCTGTGCAGCCTTGGGCTGCACATAATGGATCAACACATACGTGATCCAAGGAAGTGACAGGAGCCATCGGTGGTGTGGTTCTGAAAGGCCCAGGCAGCCAGCATCTGGAGTGACAGCAGACAAGGTTCTGCTCCTGTGGTGGTGACATAGACAGTAGACAGATCCAAGCAGGCCTGCGGGGTCCTAGAAAAGCAGACAGATTCGACAGAAGCCTCAACCCATGCAGGGAATAGGGAGGGGGCAATTGGAAAACTAAGACAAGCAGTCATACGTACTATGAGGGAATAGACAGTGATGTCCTGAGCTCATCACTTATGGGGACGTGAGATGGCTACTACTTCATCTTGACATCATACTGAAAGCATCAGATTGATACAGCTGGACCCTCCTCCCCATAGCCAGACTGCATCCTGAGGCTGAACCCTTTGTCAGTGACTGCTGACATCTGTGCCGGAGCAGACCTGGGGTCATCAGGGGCACTAAAGGACCAGGCAACTTCTGTTTATTCATCCATTTATCCACTTAGCTTTCCAATACTTAGTGAAATCTCAGCATTAGGCATTCTGCTTTATATTGCAAATTTTGCTTTGTGTGTTGTTGTTGTTGTTGTTGCTGCTGCTGCTGTTGGAAAGATCCACTCAACATTTTCTTGGAGAGCCTGAGCGGCAGACTCCTCACACAGAAGTACTGCCATGACCAGGACAGAAAAGCATCCCTTCGTGTAGCGGAATCTTGAGGCTTTGGGGGAGGTTGTGTTGGGTGGATAATGCCAGGCAATGCTTGTCCAGACACTGCTTTGTCTCCAAGAACCACTGCCTGTCTCCTGATACAGGGTCTCTCAGTTAGTCTGGAGTTCAGCAATAGGATAGACAGGCTGACCCATGAGCTCACAATGCCTGGCCTTTTTACCAAGTCCTGGGCGTGAACTCAGGTCCCCGTGCATACAAGGAAATAGCAGAGATTCTCACAATGTGACCCAGCACCACCTGAGGACTTGGAAGAAATTCAAATTCTCATGCCCACCTCAGCTCTCCTGAATCAGAAACTCCAAAAATCCAGACCTAGAAATAGAAATCTATATTTTAAGTAGCCTTCAAGGTAATGGTGACACACATAAGTTGAGAATTCTAGACCAAGAACAAGAGGCAGCTGAAGAAGACTCCACTCCTGGCTGGAATGTCAGAGGTTTCCTCTGGTTAGAGGGAGAGCAGAAGTATCTTTGAGCCTCCTGTGCTCTAGAACTTTCCTTTTTTTTTTTTCTTCAATCATCAGGAAGGCCCTGCCTTCCCTGTTGCTGGCAGAGACATTTTGCCTCCACCTTTTATAAAGACAGTGCCTTCAGCGACAGGAAGAGTGACAGTTGCTGCTGAGCCGCTCCTCTGCCGTCCTGCACACCTGCTCTGTTTTGCTCTGCTCAGGGCAGACTGGGAAGAGGCCCAGAGGGAGCTGGGGCTGAAGGCAAGAGGCAGAAGACTATTGGACCAAACTAGTCAGAGCGTCAACTTGCTGGGGGAGCCTGAGGCAGGGCAAGGAGATCTCCATTTGAAAAGCAGGAAGAAAACCCTCTGGTCCCTCCGAAGACTGAAGGAAGTTTAGAACTGCGACAGCCCCTGGCAATGGTAATGGACTGCTTAGCAAAACAGTCAACAGCTATAGCCATAAGATGTAGGGACTCTGGGGCTTTACCTGCGTTGGGGCAATGGAGAGAGGTCTGTGGCATTGGAAAGGCACAGGGACCACAAGGCTCACAATGGATACAAAAGTATAGGTGAAAACTGAGTCCCGGGGTTAGAGCGGCTGATGAGGAGGTGCAATCTCTAAGTCCAGGCGTCATTATTACTGTTCCTCTCCCACTGAAGAAAGAACCACCACTCCAGTCTACAGCCTCCCCCATGAAGCCTTGAGTGGCCATTCTCCCATCTCTAAGGCTTGCCATTTAAACCTGCCTGCTCTCCCTTGGTCTAAATAGCAATGATGCTTTCAGAACACAGGGTAGGCAGACAGTGTAGAAGATCCCACATCCCATTGTACTTTAGTTGTGCGACTCTGAGCTTCATGTTCCTTGAGTATAAAATGGAAGCAAACACTACCCGTGCTTCATCTTCTCATCCAAGAAACAGAAGTATCGTCACACATCCCATAATGCTTTAGTCAAAGACAGGCTATGTATAGGACAGTGATCCAACGTGGTTCAAATGGAAACGAAAACTTCCCATCCCCTAAGCCACAATGTAGCCATGATAACAGTCTAGTATGATGCATTCCCACATGTGGGTTGTGATGCCAGTGTGAGCAAACTTGCTTGGTCGTTGTGCTGGTTGGTTTTTGCCAACTTGACACAAACTAGAGTCACCTGGAAAAGGGGAACCTCAGTTGAGGAACCTCCTCCATCACCTTGGCCCATGGACACATCTGTGGAACATTTTCTTAATTGCTAATCAATGTAGGACCACCAAACCCACTGTGGGTGGAACCATCCCTAGGCAATTATACCTCTGCTGTATTTTTTAAAAAGTAGTTGAGGAAACCACGGAGAGCAATGCAGCATCTCTCTACAATCTTTGCTTCAGATCCTGCCTCTAGGTTTCTCCCTTGAGTTCCCTTGAGTTGCCTTGGCTTCCCTTGATGATGGACTGTAACCTGCAAGTCAAATACACCCTTTCCTCCCACATTGTTCTTTGCTTAAGTACAGCAACAAGAAGCAAACTAGGACAGACATGAAGAAGAGTTACACAAAGATCACTGTCGTAGAGCTTACTGTACTCAGTATAAGGACATGCTGGGCATCCCTGTAGCCTCAAATTAATGGTCTTTATGCTATTTAGCTTACGTGTGTAATCTATGTAAGTATAGTAGACTATCTCAGCTAGGTTTGTGTAAGTCCACTTTGTAATGATGAAATTGCCTAGCCTACCATTTCTCAGAGTGCATCCTGAGATAACACACAACTTCATTAATAATAAAGACAGTCAATATCCATCGAGGATTTGCTATGCTTTGGGTACCACAGGTATTTGTTAGCCCACAGTTTCTCTGGGTTGGGAATTTAAACAAGGCCACCTGTATCCTCTGCTCCAGTCTCAGAGAGCACAATTCAGGCCTCAAGTGAGCTGTAGCCATCCTAAGGATCTGGCGGGGAAAGGTATACTTCACAGAGGTGTCCAAGGCCTGCCTTCAAGATTAGCAATTTGGATAGACAGAATGCAGACACAACCACAAAAGAGGACATTTAATGCTTCTTAGGGTGGCTCATGGGGACTTCAGAAGGAAATGAAAAGACTACAGAGCATCCCAAGTGTGGGCTGGGTTTAGAGGTTAGAGACTCTAAACGTAGACCTTCCCTGGCCACACTTGTGAGTGTAACCCAGCAGCCAGCATCCAGGCTTGTGCACACGCGGATATGTGCTAAATAACACTCTGCATATTCACTCATCGGCACCGAGGATGAGTACAGCATAGACACAATCCCCTCATAGTAACCGTGAGTGTTGATGTCTCTTTAAGCCAACGCCATTTTTTTTCTTATATTTCTTTCCCCGGGAATTAATCTTTTTGTATTATTATGATGTTAGGTTTATCTTGAGTGAAACGTGGATGTGAATTTTATCTAAGGCTTAAAACATAATTGGGAGATAGAAAATTCAAACACCCAAGGAGAACCACGGCACTATCAGCAGTGCTGGGCTGGGAAGAGAAGCTGGGGCCCACGTGCAGCGGCGGCGTCTCCTGCGTCAGCCCCTCCTGCTGTCTTATCACCCGGGCCATTTGGATGAAGTTATTTGCTCAATTTAGGAAGCCATTACAAACGGGCTGAGAGGGCTTGACAGCGCATGCACTCGACCACAGACAGGAAGCACGGTTTCCAGGCTGCACTGACCCTGCTCAATCCTGGTCCCCACTTGTCCCATGGCTTAGTGAGCAGCAACTTGGGATATTGAAAATAAAAGTCATTTGATAAAACTGTTTTACTAGTTAAACAAATGTGAAGAGCTCTAGATTTAAAAAAAAGTCAAACACATGTTCTTGTTCCCAAATGTCTCTGGATCGGAGAGGATGAGCTAACAGGCACAGTGGACCTTTTAGAAGGGAGCCTGGTCTGTTATTTCAAACTATTTTCTGTAGAATTCCCCATCTCCCTCTATACTGTGTCTCCAAGGCCATTACCAATCTGCCAGAAGTGTGGAACCCACATCGCATAGCCACGTGTGCCCCAGCTGGCACAGCAAAACCCAGCAAATGTAACTTAGAATATTATGAGTTTTCTTTCTGTGATTTTTTCCTCTGTGTGTATGATTCAGTGTGCAGTTCTTGTAGACAGTGGTGTCACATCACACTGTCAAAAGATTGGACTCTTCCAAGTGGTTCCTAGAGTTTATTTGTTTTTTTATTCAGAAATCATTCCGGTGGTCAGCAGGTACAGGCACTTGCCAGCAAACCTGACCACGTGAGTTCTATTCGCAGGTTGCATAGGATAGAAGGGGGAAACTGAGTCCTGCAAGTCCTTTGACTTCCACACATGTGCTTTGCCAGGCACATGCCTCTACCTCTACCTAGCCCTTTCCCAAACACACACACACACAGAGACACACACACGCACACAGACACACATACACAGGATACATACACACATACATACATACATACATACACCAATAGGTAGGTAGGTAGGTAGGTAGGTAGGTAGATAGGTAGTAGGTAGGTAGGTGGGTGGGTGGGTAGATGGATAGATGGTAGGTAGGTAGTAGGTAAGTGGGTGGGTGGGTGGGTGGTAGGTAGGTAGGTAGATAGATAAGATAGATAGATGATAGGCAAATGTAAAAATCCCTTAAGTCCTGTGTGAACTTACCTTCATTTCTAGAAAGCTCTTGTGGTAAGTTAACACCCTCTTGACCCTTCACATTTTAGTGCACTTCTATAATTCTGTTCCTAACACCTATCCACAAATTTATTTTATTATATTTATTTTATGTGGATGGGTGTCTTGCTTGCATAGGTCTGTACACCACACGTGTTCCTGGTGCCCACAGAGGCCAGAAGAGGGTATCAGAAACCCTGAAACTGGAGTCACAGATTGTAATGAGTTACCAGGTGTCATGTGCTGGGAATCAAACTCAGGGCTTCTGCAAAACCAGCCAGTGCTCCTAACTGCTAAGTCAACACTCTAAGTCCACATTTTAACAATACTGAAGAGCATGTGAGAAGAAAGGTGCACTCATTGGGTTCTACCACTCTGGACCTTGGTCTCCTCATCTGTGAAGTAGGGACAAGAGGTGACGCCCGTGGCAGATCTAGTCAGAAGCTGGCATGCACAGACTCTTGGAAAAGGACAACACTATTGTTATCCCTCCAGTGTTCCTGTCTTCCAGCCTCTACCTCTCAATTTAGCCGGCAGTGGTTTTGAAGAAATGTCCTTCGGGCTGCAGCTAAGGTAAGACCCAAAGTCTATTCACATTTTTAGTAAGATTATATGTTAAATACTGCAGTAGCATACAGATGGGATGATTATTCTCCCTGCTCTCTAAGCTAGCGAAGGGGAATAGCTGAGAGACCCAAGTTGTTGAGAAAGCCAGTGTCTCAGGTTAGATGGCACAGAGGAGCCCAAGCTGTCCTTGGTGACTGAAGCACAGCCTCTGGTCCTACCCGATCCCCAGTGCAAGCCTCTTTAGTTACCCAGTAGCAGCCAGCATCTCTGTCTGGAACAGTGTGCCTCCAACAGCCTCTTCTGTCTCTAACACACTGTCCCAAGTCCCTGGAGGCTGAGCTGCCTGGGAAGCACTGGATCAGAAATCTACATTGCCATCGTGTCAAGAAGAGAACGTGGACATAAGAAGCCAAGGACTTGACAAGGAGCTCCTCATGTCCCTCTCCCAGCCTCTGATCTTGGATAGAAAAGGACAAAATGCTGACACCACACTATCTTGCTCAAGAACAAGAGGACATGTTCCAGCGGACTCAGAACTTCACCCTGTTCTATGTCCTTAAATATAACTAAGCTGCATTTGTTTTTCCTGAGTCTCGCTTCCTTAACTCCGAAGGTCTGCCTCCCCGATTAGCAATCACCATATTTTTAAAAAGCCCTGTTCTTTGCTCCACCTGGCCCTGAAGACAGAGGCCATCCTGGTCTTCCAGCTGCAGTGGGGTTATTTATTTATTTTTAGAGGACAGCCAGAGTCAGCTTCTAATCCTTCATCTTCCCCTAAGGGAATTCAAGGCACAAAACAGAAGCGGAGTTCAACGTTCGATATCTGCAAGAGCTTTATCAATGTCACTGGTGTGAAAAACATTCGTGTGCATCCAGCGGCTGTCATTTGTCCATGCGATCAATGTTTACCGAGTGTCTGTGAGGGGCCTGGTATGGAGCTGGTCTGAGGGATACAATAACAACAGCAATAACAAAAGCAGAGACAACAGAAGTTACTATTAGTGAATGCTTCCCGGGAGCCTGGTAGTCATTCATACAGTCTTTTAAGCATCACAACAATCCTGTGAGACAGATACTATTATTATTTTCCTTTTTAAAAAAATGAATGGAGTAAATAAGGCACTGGCAAGATCGACATAGCTGTAAAGAGCTGAATAGAGGGCTGGCAGGTGACTCCAAAGTGGATGAACTTGACAGCACATGGTAGCATCCCTCCGGGGTAGGTTGGGCAGGGTCTGCCCTCAGACAGGGTATTGGAGAAATAACAATAGCCCATAGGCTAATACAAGAGACAGACAAGTGAGTGCACGGTGGTGTCAGACAGGCTAATACTATGGTCAGTACCAGGGGAGCTTCCGGGTTACTCCATGTGTTGAGATAGGAACTCTAGCTCAGCAGCTCTTAAGACTCCATGTCTAGATAATCTCCCAGAATTCTAGTCACTATGTACAAGTTCTAGAAAAGAGACTAAGAGTCTATATCCCTCCCCCCTTTAAATTATTTTTGTATATATTTTAGATTATATTTTGATTCATACACATATTTTAACCATATTCATTCCCAAAAAATTGACCCCCCTGCCCCTTGTGGCTATCAGTAGCTCCCCAGCTAGGTGTTGGGGTTCCTGTGCCCATCTGCCATCCATGCTGGGATGCCGACTGGCTTGATCCCATACATAAGGGATCTTAAATAAGATCCACAGCTGCAAGTTCTTAAGTACAATGTGCAAAGATGCAGCTCATTATTTTAAAGATTTGTTTTTGTTTAATTTATTGATGCATATGTGAAGTGGAAACTTAAGGGTTCTTTGGAAAGTCAGTTGGCTGGTGTTTTCCTGAGTTAAACACATGAAGGAACATTGAGCTGAAGTGGACACAGGTGAAAGACTAAGGCAGACTCATGAAGGAACGTTAGGCTGAAGCAGACACAGATGAAAGGGTGTTCTGCTAAAGCAAGCATGTGAAAACAACACGAATGTATTGGTCTGCCTTACCTTGCATACCTGAGCTGTGTTTATTGGGACTCCATAGAGAGAAGCACACCAAGAAACTTCTGGTGGTGTGCTGCAGTTTCTTGCCACTTCTGTGGACTCAGGCTGATTGGCAGAGAGTGATGTCAGCTAAGACAGACGCATGTGCTGAGGCAAGACACTCGGGGGGCACGTGATGTTTGGAGGGAGTATAAATAGGACTCGACTGACAGTGATGGAGGCTAAGCTTGGCTTGCTGGTAGAGCTAGCTGTGCAACACTTGTGGGTCTCAAATCTTTGCCGATCTTCGATTAGCTGAGAGAGGCATAGCTGAGAACTTCTCCTGGCATCCCTCTTGGTCCCTCCTGCTGACGCATGCTGAGGCTAAGGCCTGGCTGGTTCTGCTAGGTAGGGCCACTGCTGCTAATTCCTGTTTGCTATTTGACTCTAGCAAACTATACTGCTTGTGTATCCTTGAAATGTTTGTGAGTGGATCAAGTTGGACCTGCTAACCTGTGAACTGAACTACCGATTTCAAAACAGACAGGAGTTGCTTCAAGGAACCTTTCTAAATAGGTCCATTTCCCCGTATCCTTTCCTTCCTACTACCTCTGGTGGGTGATGGGCTAAAAGGGTGGTTAAAGTGTTTAAGAACCATCATTTAAAAATTGGTTTTGAAATTATTAAAGTTGTGTGTGTGTGTGTGTGTGTGTGTGTGCGCATATGGGTACCAGAGGAGACCAAAAGAGGGTTTCAGACTCCCTGGAGCTCGAATTACAGGTGATTGTAAGCTCCTCATTGTGTGTGCTGGGAACCAAACTTGGGTTCTCTGAAACAACAGCCACCACTCTTAATCAATCCCTCCAGGCCCAAGAACCTAAATTTCTAACAGTCAGTGACAGACAGCTCTAGGGAGACCAGGGCAGATATTTTCACCATTAGTACATTGTAATGAGGCCAATCAGTCACTTCCGAATGATACCTTAAATGATACCCTGTGTCACATGTGTGGTCCTTCCAGTCCTAATGGGCATAGCGAGGACTAACTAGACAGTCTTCACAGTTCTAGATGGTTCCATTGCTAATGTTCAGCATGCAGACAGACTCAAGGCTGGAAATACTGCACCTGTCAGCCCAGCTACACTGAAGAAGAAACTGGGGCCTAGAAATTAAGTGACTTTGTGCCTCTCTTTTGTGAGCTCATCTTCTGGCTCTTACTTCCTGTCTTTCTTCCCTGAAAAAGCTCTAGATCGGAGTTAAGGAGTTGTGGTAAGGTCACCAGCCAGCAAGAATAGTGTTGGCATTCATCCCCAGCTGGGCTCTTTTTTTTTTTTTTAATTTTTTTTTACAGTATCTTACTATGTAGCCCAAGCTAGCATTGGATTCTTAGGTGATCTGCCTGCCTCAATCTCCTTAATGCTGAAATTACAGACATGCCCCGCCACACCCAACCACAGTGCATTCATTTTTACCACTCTAGAAAAATAGGACTTTCTGCCTCCAGGAGGATGGGTTATGGGAGTCATAGGCTATCACCAGTTAAGCTTTAGGCCACTCTTAAGGCCACATGCTTGGTGTGCATGTGTGCGTGTGTGCGTGTGTGCGTGTGTGCGTGTGTGCATGTGTGTGCGTGTGTGTGCGTGTGTGTGTGTGTGTGTGTGTGTGTGTAAACTCTTGAGAAGTATTATTTATTATTTATCCTTTGGTCTTTGCTCCTTCTGATTTCAAATACATTAATGAGATTTTTGTTGTCTTTGGTCAAAACTCACCCAGTTTCCCTCATCCTTTCTAGAATGAAAGAGAAAAAAAAATTGTCCTGGAAACACCACCTGGCTGCAGACATTAGGGAAAAGTGTGTTCCTTTTGAGGCCATCCTGGCTTGAGACCCTGGAGTGGAGCTTGAAAGGAGTGGGTGAGCACTGGGCCATGGATAATGGCCTCTTTGGCCCCACCCAGCTCACCTGGGCTTCTGTTGTCCCCCAAACCCCAGCCCCACAGGCTTCTGCACTCCTAGGCCTTTTAAAGTAACATTCCCTACAGTCCTGCCTCCCCTCCTTTCCCTCTTCTCCATCCTCCCCCTCCTCTCTTTTCTCTACTTCCCCTCCTCCTCCTACCCAGATCCAACCACTAGGTCTCTCGCCACCAGCACTCCTGTCAGAGTGTTGATTGCTAATAAAAGCCATGCAATTGTTGATTGGGAATAAGATATAAAAATAAAGTACTTGAGCTGACCAGCCACTGTGCTGGGCTATGTTTCAAGACTGTCATCTTGAAGCCAGGGAAACAGGAAAAATAGCTGCCAGCTCAGGCTGACTCCCACACCAACCACCCCACCAGTCCCCAAACTAGCATCTATCACCTCCTTCCAAAGCAGCTCAGCTTTCTTATATTAGCCCATGTTCTCAGCCAAAGATTTCTAAACCCACCCCTGTCTGGGCATCTTAGGCATGGTGTACATGTCACCAACTCCTGCCACCAAGGGGACATGTGTTTGTTCATCCACTGTGAGATACGGTTAGACCAGGGATGTTGGGAGTCTGTAAGATCTAGTGTAGTAATGTAGGATGGCTAAAAGGCATAGAGGTGGAGAGATATGGAACCCAGACAAAGAGCATCATGATTTCCAGTGGAGTATCAGAGATGTGGAGATGGTGGAAATGTTTTCTGACATCCATGCTGGCTCCCACCATCAGGAGGAAGGCAGCCAGTTCATCCACAGCAAACACATGAAATGATGCAGGGTCAAGATCTTAAGCAAGACTCCACCGACATCCTCCCAGACTCTGGGAACTGGGAATGTCCCCATGATCTCACTTTAAAGGCACTTGGAAACAAAGCCAGATGTATATTTCAGTAGTAGTAGATAGGGTTAATACTATAGGGGTGGCTTGGGGTCTCTAGAAGAGAAGCTCTGTGGCTCTAGTAACATTTCAAGAGCTCAGGGTCCTTGAGTCCTACTGGAAGTGATCCTACTAGTGATAAGAGCCATCCTCCCCAACCTCCACCCCAACCACTTCCCTATCTGGAACTTTTGGGAGAGATAAGTTCTATGTGCTTAGGTGAGGGACCAGTTGGATTGGCCATACTGAGTGCCAGAGGGCAGAGGCAAAGACCTAGAGGGAAGAGGGATGCTATGGCTTGAGAACAACATATTTCTCACATGCTTGTGAGTTTGAACACTGGATCCTCAGCTGATGGAGATGTCTTGGGAAGTCATAAGATATCAGAAGGTCTGGCTTGGCTGGAAGAAGTGAATCGCTGGGTGAGGGTGGGGTGAGCCTTGTATGTTATAGTCTGGCTCCATTCAGACAGAGTTCTCTGCTTCCCAATGGGGTTACACAGAAAGACACACATTTCTACAATCACAGAGCTACCCACTGCCATACCACAAACTGAGTCAAAATAAACATGTCTTCTCATAAACTGTGTTAGGTCTTCTCTCACACAGACTAGGAAAGTAACTAGTGAAAGAAAGGTTTAATTTGCAAGGTTTCTGTGATTTCCTCATGGATCGTATTCTCCGAATGTCTCCCATTTGGGCAAAAATGGTATTGCCAATGTTTTTTAGATTCTTCCTTTAAAGTGTTTTATTATGCCTCTGTTGTTGGGGGAAAAAAGGCATTTCTACCACAAACTTAAGATTCTCGACAAAATCTTTGGCTTTTTTGTTGATTGGAGATAATTGGGTAACATGGTCACCTTTCAATGCAACTACGGCTAGAAGAATGTGACAAGCAGAGGTGTCTCATCTATCCTGTTGGTTTTAGCCACTTGGGTGGTACTCTTAAGCTGGGAATGGTTGAATTCTGCCCACCGCCCACCTGCACAAAGGGGAAAGGCACTTGCCACCAAGCCTCACAACCTGAGTTCAATCCCCAACGCTCAGATGGTGGAAGGAGAAAACCACACAAGTTGTGAACCAAGTTGTCTTTTGACCTCCCATGTGTACCCATGTAAACACACTCAAATACATAAAATTAATTAACTAATGTAAAACAAAAACACTTGAGATCGTTTTATAAGGAAGGAAGGGAGAGCTGGGCACTGTAAACGCAGCCAGCAATAGCAAAATTGCTTCCAGAGACTGAGGACATGCAAACTCTCTCGTTGAATTATTAGATTTTAAATGGACCCTGGGTTCCATCCCCAGCAGTGCATAAAACCAAGCATGGCACTGTATTTCTGTAACCACAGCCCTTGGGAGGTAGAAGTAGGAGGATCAAGAGTCCTATTTGGCTCCATGGAGATTCAGGTACAACCTTGGCTAGGTAAGATCCTATCTCAAAAAAAAAAAAAAGACCTCAATTGGTGATTTCCATCAAGTCAACATTCCATTTTAGGGCTCCATGTGATAATCTAAGGGGACAAAGTATGATAATCACCTCTTTTAAACAGCAAGAAATGTCTAAAGTTTGGTAAATAGTGTCCAATCACACCTTTCAAAGTAAAAAATCACACACACACACACACACACACACACACACACACACACACACACACACACACTTTAAAAGATGCCTGTACAGCAACCAGGCTTGGTGTCCAAAGGTTGAGCCTCTGAGGTCAGACAGATCCTGTTTCTGTTTCTTGCCACTTTTCCAACCTTGAGTTATTTAATTAACTAGTCTTTGGCTTCTTGCCTTGCCATAAAGCTATCCCAAAGCCTGTGTCTACTCAGCCACAGATGCATGAGCTGGAATGGGAGGCAGTCAAAGCCAGGATGTTGTTTCATCCCAGTGATCCCATTACTAGCTTGTAATAGAGCCCCATCAGAAGGATGCTGGGTCTTTTGAATAAGATGGGGTGTAAAATGTGCTCAGGGCATGCTCTGAGCACAGGAAATGCTCAATAATTGGGAAATGCTCTCTTACTGATGCTGCACAACTGTTGAGAGCTTTCACCATGTGTAACACTGAAGGAAATGGCAGGACGCACCAGTCTTACCCAGTGAGCTCATCCCATAGATGAGAAATGTATGGAGCTCAGACTGAGAGATGGTCCAGACTGGGAGATGCTACAACTACAGCCCCAGGATAAGCAAGAGCACAGTACAGCTCAAGGAAATCTCCTTGGTTGTTGTCCCAGGGACTGTGCATCACACCAGGCTGTATCTGGGTCTCATCAGAGAAACTGGCACTATGCCTGCTTCTCAGCAGGGTCCACTACTCTTATATGGAATCTATACAAATGGAGGCAGAAAACAGAACTCAAGTTACACTGAAGACTTTTCTAGGAAAAGGACTTCAAAGAACTCAGCATCAATATCCGGCCACCTTCTTCTATGCAGGCTCCTCAGTCAGGTTCTATTGCCAGCCATCATTATTGATCTAGGAGTGAGAAGAGACTGCTAAATTATGACTTCTTAAGGCTGTTACCACTGCAGCATCAGAGGAAAGATGAGTTATCCCTGGACTGGCCGAAGGGGTTCAGTCAGGTGATCCGGTTACTAGGAGATGGGGTTCCTGTAATGAGCATCTTTCTTTCTGACTGGGCTTTCAGACCATGGCTAGTGAATATCTGAGAGCTTGTCCTCTACTCTACATCTTAACCACAAGCCTATGTACACACAACACACACACACACACACACACACACACACACACATACACTGAAGGAGGGAGCGATAGGAGCGAGCTTTCTTGCTTGTTTCAATTTAAGGTGATTTGCACATTCTAGTAAGCAACAATGGTTTCCCTCCCAAAGCGTCACTAATCTCAGGCTGCGTCCTCAGTGAATATGTGACCGGTGAAACTGATGATACTGATGGATCAGATGTTCCTGGCTTCCTCTGCCTCCAAGTCCACCCTATGCTGCTGAGGTCAAGTAGGCACAGACACTGGCTAGCTTTCGACCCACACATTGATACCTCGCTCAGCCACACTGCCCCTCTCAGCTGTCTCCTTTGAACTCCCAGAGGAGCAGAGCACTGAGTACTCTTGGGGAGCTCTTTCTCTAGATGTGCCAACATACATGACTGATTTTTTTCATGCAATTGAGTGACTGCTTCCTCGTGGCTATGACCAAGTTAGAGCATTTCTGCCATGGCCTCCCTACTATCCCCAGCCTCACTCCTTGTTCACTTTTGCTCCCTGAGGTCATATTAATATATACAAAGAATTTGTGCATAAGTATGCCTCCCATTCTCTGCCTTTTGGGGTTCCAGCCTAAGACGCTTTCACCTCATTGAATGTCTTGGATCATTCGCTCATCACACAGCATCGAGGACCTCAGTGGGATATTGAGACAGTGTGCTGGCTTTCCTCTTTAAATAAGAGGGAACAGTGAGAGAGAGTGCCATGGAGCTCAGATCTCTAGGACCAGTGTGGGTCCATCATTTCAGAGGCCAAGTTTAAATACCTTTCTGCGTGATGGTGTCACCCCAGCATAGATCAGGATAAAAGGGAAAGTGCCATCCTTTACCTACGTGGAATTGTGTAGGGGTCTGGTGTGTCAAGTGGCTTAGGGGATAGATCCATAGAGGGGTACTTGATGAATAAGTTCATTTGTATGATTTTTCTAAACATGAAGAGTTTGTGAGTAGAAGCTAGTATCAGCCATTGCCATGGGAGCATCAAGTTTTCTAGCTCAGTTTTTAGTTCTTAGTTAGTGGATCTAAGTCTGTTAACTCAGTAAAAGGTCCCCTTAAGGAAAGAGAGCATGATGCTTTCATATATAAACATGGGAAATATACCTGTGGCCCTTTCTGAAGGACTTATGGCTAACTGTAATGTCAGGATAACTGTGTATTGAGCAAAAGGTGACCTTTAGGTGACACAGACCTTTAGGTGACTCTCTGAGGATGGATTCTGGAATGGAACTAACAACCGTTTGACTGTACAGGTAAAGAAGGGACTGTTGAAGTCAGGTGCTCAGTAGAGGCCTGTTCCAAGTCCCCTTCACAGAGGCACCATTGAATCTTGGACCTACTCTGTCATCATTTTTCCAGGCCCTGGGTATATCACTGGAATATATCTGCTTGACAGGTGAATAGTTCTCATGTGGGTCCTCTCACAATAAACTATCAGGGTGAGGTGACCCAGAATCGTTACCCCACTCAGCCGGTCACATGAGCAATTCAGATGCTATTCTCTATCCTTGGAGGGAATGCAGACAGAGGTCAGCGTGACCATTAAAGACAATTCCCTGTTCTTGATTAAGTGGATCATGGCAGATGAGCCTAAACCACCTACCATGCCCTTAACTGGAGGTGGCCCCAGTCACAGCTTCTATGCGCTAGATGTACTGTGTAGACCAATATATAGTTAGCATTTTTATATGGTTGTTGATGTTCTGTCAAATAAACTGTTCTTGATACTTATCAGTGAGGCTGAGCTTGCCTTCACCTAGACAGGGTAACAGGAACCTTTGCATGCGCTGGGACCGTATTAACTTCCTGGTTCTCTGTTTATAGAGGAGATTATACTTTTCTTGATGTTAGTTAGCTTGACTAGGCAGCCTAAGAGCACTCTGGCCCTTACCTCTAGTATGGCCTTTTCACCTCCTGTTTTGAGACTCTGTATTAATTCTGCAGTGCGGGCTCCTGTGGGAATGTGCTCAGCTCATCAGCAACTCAGAAGGGTGGCAGAGCATCAGCTTCTGGCCCTCGAGTCTTAAGAAGATGATATACAAATTCTTCCCTCTTTCTACCTATGAGCAAAGGAAGAAAGATGCATATCATGTAGCTTGCTGAAGATTTGAGGGGGTTGGCCAACTAGTCATCTCTGCTAATGGTCAACTTAGTAATACATCCTTACCTGAATTCCCTCTTCTGCTTCTCTGTCTCCTCTCTGTCACCATATTCCTCGGGACAGTACTCATATACCCAGACTATGTCTCAAGCTCTGCTTTCTGAGAGACCCAGACTCAGACCCTGACCTCCCTGGAAGAGACAACAAGGAAGAGAAAAAATCTGTCCCTAACCCCAATAAACTCCTTTTATCATGGAAGCAGGGAAATTTGCAATTGGGGGATATAGGAGGATTTAATGAACAACTAGATTATTTGATGAGCAAAGGAATTTGGGTTCAAGTACCTCCCTTTAGAATAGAGGAAACATTTTTTGTGTGTGTGAAAGTTTTTCCAAATGAAAAGGAAAACCTTTATTTGGGCGGCTGGTAGTAGCTTTATCCAGGCTCACAAGTGAATGTCTTTATAACAAAATGTTTAGGAATCAAGAGTTTCTCCTTTCCTTGCATTTTTTCTCTCCTAGTGCTAAAATAACCCATTAGTGGTTTACGTCCTTAGACAACTGTTGCCACTTTTTAAACGCTCAACAACTCCACAAAGCTGATATTACTAGCTAAAATGCCTGGTAGTACCTGGCAAAAAGCTGCATGAAGGATGTCCTAGAGCACATGTGGGCAGAGCAATGGGCAGAAGCTGGCCCTCTCCAGCAGCCGCAGAGGAACATGGACCTGGTGTGGCTTGTTCTTCTCATGTTTTCAAAAGAAGCTGGACGTTCAGAACTTAATATGAAGTTATCCATTTCTCAGAGGTTGAAAGCCAACTAAAAATTATTGAGAACATCAAGAATACAGTGTCCAGGGGCCCACTATAATGTCTCAGAATGTCCCACCCTCCCTTTACATCCCAAGTATTTCATTGATTTTTATCAAATCTCACACTGTCTATTCAGGAGCACTGATGGACAGCACAGTGGGGGTAATTACAGCTGACAACAATTAATTGGGTATTTCAAAATGGCTAATATGTCTCTGGCATAACGTGTCTGACTTAGAGTTTCTATTATTGTAACAAAACGAACCCCTGGGTACAAAAGGGTTTCCTTACACTTCTACATTACTACCTCACTGAGAAAAGTTAAGGCAGGAAGAGTTCAAGGCAGGGACCTAGAGGCAGGACTGAAGCAGAGGCCATGGAGGAGTGCTGCTTACTGGCTTGCTCCTCCTGGCTTGTTCAGACTGCTTTCTTATACACCCCAGGACCACCTACCCAGGAATGGATCACTCACAATGGACTGAGCCCTCCCTCATCAATCACTAATTAAGAAAATGCCCCTCAAGTTTGCCCACAGGCCAACCTGGTTGAAACATTTTCTCAGTTGAGGGTTTCTCTTCCCAAATGACTCTAGTTTGTGTCAAGTTGACATTAAACCAGCCAGCACGATGGTCCAAAGTCATAGATCGCCTACCCTGATCTGATCGATCCACATCATACACATTATTGAAACACATTACTGGGACTCCAAATTTGATGACAGTTACTATTTAAAAATTAAAACATATCAATTTATTACAATGTGAAGAAATACTGATGAAGGCTTCTGTGTGACTCAGTTAGCAGAGTGCCTGCCTCTCATGCAAGAAATTCTAGGTTTGATAGCCTGTGCTGAACAAGCCAGGCATGGTAACACACACCTGGAATCATCGGGACACTAATTCAAGGTCATCTTCAGCTATACATTAAACTTGGGTTAAATGAGACCCTGCCTCAAAAAGCAACTGAAACTACATACATGTTATGGTAGATTTCACTGCTATGAGTCAAAAATATAAGCCAATACTAGCGTTCTACTTTCTGGTGGAATAGCACACAGTTAGTCCAAAGATAACCTCAGGGTCCACATGCTTGTAGTCCCAGCTCCCTTGGAGTCTGAGGCAAGAGGATCTTAAGTTCCAGGCCAGTCCATACTACATATCAAGTCAATAAATATTTTTAAAATTATCTATTGACTTTTTAACTAGTGCACATAAGATATGTGTGTATGTGAGCATGTGTGTGCCAGGGAACACATGTGGTCAGAGGACAACATTGTAGAGTTTCTCTGCTTCCACCTTGGTGCAGGTCTGGGGGGTTGAACTCTGATCATCAGGCTTGCTCAGCAAGTGCCTTTACCAGGTGAGCCCCAAATGTTTAAAACCTTAAAGAGAGAGATGGTTGCAAAGAGAGCTCATCTATGGAAGAAGTCGAGTCTATGGAGCACAAAGGAGAGGCACCCGAATTAGCTCGGGGATGCACAGGAAGGCTTCGGAGAGTGGTTGCCAGAAACACAGATTTGAGGATAAATACAATGGGCCTTAAGCAGGCACCACCGATGGAGAAGGGTGTTCCTAAACTGACCCGTCCTCCTTCCTGGCCCTTCCTACCTTCATCCCGGGGCCCTAGAGCTATCAACGCAGCCTTCTCGCCTTGCCATTCCTCCTGGCTTCAGTCTTTTCCTACCCCACTCCTAGGCTCACCTGCTTATCACGCATGCGCATCCGGTCACTTCCATAAGTAAATGTCCCTTAGGCTCTCCTCACTTGTCTGTAGAGGTTTCCCAGTTTCCTGGTAGACAGCCCATTAGGAAAACCTTTTTTTGAGACAGAAACCTGTTTAATTGACTTTACTCAGAAATCACACATACAATTTAATATGCTAGTGTGCCATGTGCTGGCTCACGTTTGGCTGGAAGGTTTGCAAACGTATACAACTTTAAGGGAGAAAAGACAAAGTTGAACGTTACAAGACATATTTTATACATGTAATTTTTTCAGCCATTAACTCAAAGAAGAGAGCGCAATGCAATCACTGGGTGGAAACGCTTCATTATTTTTGAAAAATCTTAGGCTAGCACTTTTGGGTATAATCATTTGAAGGTCAGATTGAAAGTGTATTTGTTTTGTCCATGGCTTTTGAGAACTGACAGGCTGTGAGGCATCTCAGAGACCTGGAGATTGAAAACAGATGTGCGTTCTTGGATGCACTTTCTGTATAGTGAACTCAATTTTCACGCCCATCTCCTGGTTATACAGAGGATGTGGTAGGCATTTGCCAAGCAGATTTCCACATTACGTACATCCATTAATTGTTTCTGCAAACAAATCAGGTGAAGTATTTATATTTTGAGCAGATGGCCAGAGGTCAGATTTTTGTGTCTTTTGCCCCTTGTCTTAGTTAGGGTTTCTTTTGTTTGCTTCAATGAAACACCATGACCAAAAAGCAAGTTGGGGAGGAAAGAGTTCCTTTGGCTTATACCTCCAGGTCATAGTCCATCATTGGAGGAGGTCAGGACAGGAACTCAAATCAAGCAAGGCTGGAACCTGGAGGCTGGAGCTGATGCAGAGGCCCAGGAGTGATGCTGCTTAGGGACTTGTTTCCCCGACTTGCTCAGTCTGAACCCAGGACCACCAGCCCAGGGATGGCACTATCAACCATGGGCAGGGCCCTCCCCCAGTAGTCATTATCTGAGAAAATGTCATTGCTGGATTTCTTGGAGGTGTTTCCTCAACTGAGGCGCCTTCCTGTCTGATGACTACACTGTGTCAAGTTGACACCAAACAAGCCTGTACATCACTCTCTAACTTTTTGAGACAGGGATGTCACAGAACCCGCCAGTTGCCTGGACTGACTGGCTGAGTTCTAGGGAGCCTCCTGCCTCTGTAACATGGGTGCTGGGGATCTGAACCGAGGTCCTTGTGCCTACACAGCAAGTACTAACGAGCCATCTCTCTGGCCTCAGAGTTCTTTATTGAGAAGGTTTTTAAAACTTTAGAAAGTCCTTTTGTCAAGTCTTTATGCAACACACAAATGACAGTTTTGATAACTGACAACATGTTAGTAAAATCACAGAATAGTGGAAACATTTCAAATGTCCATTTTTTTTAATGTTCTTTCTTTCATATAAATCTCTTTCCAAAGCAGTCCCACTCTCACTTGGCTTTTTTTTTTTTTTTTTTTTTTTTTTTTTTTTTTTTACTTTTAAGTCACCTTAGTTTTGAGAGGGCAGATTACAGGTGTTTACTCATTTTATTGTATTTTTAAAAATACCTAATGGCAACAGCTACCTGTCATCACTGGAAAGGTCAGCAAATTTGGAAAATTTAGATGGCTTTGCAAGAGAAAATGATACCTCTGGATGCTAAGTCTAACAAGCAACCATGCCAGAGACCTTCTGAGTAGTGCAAGCCCAATACCAGGTCGCCATGAAGTATCTGCAGGGCTGCCACGTAAAGTACTATCTTCTGCCACTCAGACAGACCGTGGCAAGGCTTATCAGACATAAAAGGGGGAGGGGGTTGCAGTCTTCTACAGGGCGGGGAGACCCCCACTGTTGCTACGGGAGACCTCACACATTCCAGGAGAGGCACAGTTGATTGATGAAGGGATCACCAAGGGCGATGGTATCTTCCCATTTACCAATTCTTGGGAAGCTTAGTTCTTTTGCTTTGCTTTGCTTTGCTTTGCTTTGCTTTGCTTTGCTTTGCTTTGCTTTGCTTTGCTTTGCTTTGCTTTGCCTTGCCTTGCCTTGCCTTGCCTTGCCTTGCCTTGCCTTGCCTTGCCTTGCCTTGCCTTGCCTTGCCTTGCCTTGTTTATAATGAAAACTAAAAGTAAAGAAGATTCTCTGATTTTTCTTTCCACCTCAGGTACTAGGGGTGGTGGGATGGGGGGGGGGCAATGCTCTATCTATGATAAGGAGCATTTGTTGAATATTCAATGTTGCCAGCTCTGCTCCATACCCTTCACAGGGGAACCATTCACCCACTCTCCATGAGCGTCCTGTGGAACGAACACTGTTTTCATTCCCTTTGCACTGTTGAGAATGACAGGGAAAAAGAAAAGGTAGAGGGACTGGCCCAAGTTTTGAAGACTGGGAAGCGGTGGAGGCAGGATTTGAACCTAGGAAGCCTGAGTTCAGAGTACACCCTGAAGCACTCTGCTATGGCTGCTCTGTGCATATTAGAGCTGTGCAGAACCCACATATGTGTCAGCCCTTTAATTCTTGGATGTTACCATTCACATCTGAAATGCCTTCCCCCACCCCATACACAGATTCATGTTCTATGGTCTCAGTCCCTGAATAGAGCCATTCTGAAGGCTGTGTGGCCCAGATGGCAAAGTGAGTCAAGGAGTGGGATTTGAAGATTGTATCCACAGTTGACCTGGTCTAGTTTTCTCTGCTTTCTAACACACCACACTGTAAATAGCCGGAACCCTGCACAGTCAGGCCACTACCACTGCCATGTCTTTGCCACGTGATAGACTTAAACCTCTCCAAAACCTTAAGCCAAAATAACCCTTTCCCCCCACGACTTGTTTCTAGAAGGTATTTTGGTCGCAGGCACACAATAGCCACTAACGTGTGAAGATTTGACAATATATATTTTGCCTAGACCAGTACCTCAAGGCTTAGTGGTTCCAGTAAAGACCTCTTTCCTCTTGTTAGAACACTTCTTGACACTCTCTTTCCCCCTTGCGTGGCTGCATGGCCCACAGCA
The DNA here is from genome assembly GCF_000001635.26 of Mus musculus. NCBI lineage: Eukaryota > Metazoa > Chordata > Mammalia > Rodentia > Muridae > Mus > Mus musculus. Next base: position 127,649,272 of record NC_000070.6, on the reverse strand, counting down.
TGACTGGTTCTCTGCAGGCTGTTCCAGTATACCTGAGTCAAGCTGGATTAATGGTACCCTTTCCTGGGATTTGTGGTTTAACTGAGAGGCACAAGGACTGGATGGAGTGCGTCTCCTCATAAGAAGGAAGATATAATTGCAAGACAATCAATAAATGGCAGCTTTCCAGAGAGTTCCTAAAAATCCCAGAGCCATTCTGCCCCCACAAGCTTGGTGATCAAGGTCTTTTCTGATTTGCTAAAGAAATCCCAGTGTTTTTCCCCCGAATCCATTTTCATTTTGCTTAGATGAAATAGTTCAAATGTGGCCAAGCTGCAGAGCCTCTGGAGCCTCTATCCTCCCTCAACCCAAAGATCACCAAGGATTGGGGTCCTGTTTGCTCACAGGCTATGAGGACCTCGCTGCTTCCTATCTATCTCCAGAGTTCCGGTGCCCAGCACTTCCTGTGCCCCAAAGCTGGTATCAGTAAACCCTTGCTGAGCTCACACCTGAGTGGGCCCATATCTGGGTACCGTCCTTGAGTGTGGTCCGTTCTCTGTCTTCTGATGTTCACAGCAAGAGCCTGGAGAATACTGTCTCTGCAAAGAAAATCCAGGTTGCAATCATTAAACGCGTTTTTTTAAAAAATGACCTTTGCCTGCCGAAAGCATAATCCATTAATAATGTGCCTTGTACTAGAGAGATAATGGGAGCCTCCCACCAGGGAATTAAAGAACTATGGGAATTTGGGGACACCATTCTTCCTCCAAACTGCTTTATTCCCCCCGAAGTTCAGACAGAGAGGCATGCATAGGCCCTCTCTATCTGTAGGAGGAACATGTGCAGGGAGGGATTTGAATTAAAGAGAAGCGACATCCAGCCAGGTCTACTTAGCCATTCTCCCAAAAGACAGCCTAGCAGAAGGCTACAGCCTGACCCTCCCCAGTCTGATTAATAGTAGGAAATTTTCTGGTCTCTAACCATGGACAGTACAGCCAATTATTAGCAGAAGCAGCGGCCTGAGCCTGAGCTGGCACTCGAGTTAAGTGTGGCACTCTGTAGGATGTAGCTGCTCCACGGCCTCAGAGACTGCCAAGTCTCCACCCCTCTCCCAGGGACGAAAGGAGGCTTTGTCACTTCTGATTCATAGAGTCACAGAATCTCTGGGTTGGAGAGACGTTAAAGGTCACCTTTGCTCCTGACAGGAGATTTACTGCCTCCTGAGGCTGGCCACTCCATCTTGGAGAGCACTGACAGGTGGGATGTTCTTTGCACAGAACCCAGCCAGACCTCTGCTCCTGGCTGGGGCCACCAATATAATCAGAACAGATTTGGGGGCTGGAGGAGCAGTGAAAAATAATAATACCAGCAGGTTTTGCTGGTCTGCTATTTTCAACAAGGTAATTATACACATAAGCAAATGGAAGTATCTGCATTTGAGTGCAGGTGCCCACAGAGACCAGAAGAGAGCAGCAGACAGTCCTGGAGTTAGGGCAGCAAGTGACTTTGAAATGCCTGATGTGGATGCTAGCAATCAAACTGGGATCCCCTGAAAGAGCCCTGTGTGTTCCTAATGGTTGAGCCATGTCTCCAACCTCTGTCTTTCTTGTCACCACTCACGAGCAGCCTCTGAGAGCAACAGTAGTAAAATACTCCTCTTGGGCAAAACCTTTTGTTGATTAATAGTGGTGAAGAGTTACGGTTGAATTTTCATAATAATGAATGTGGAATGTTCTTTGCTTGAGCACATTTCTATTTCTTACTCTTAGTGACACACTGTAGTCCACCTGGACCCTAATTTAGAGAACTTTCTTACAAACCGGCCTCCCCTACTTGCAAACTCAGCAGTGTTTGCTCATTTCCAGAGACGAGTCTTAAGGCTTGGCTCCATTCCAGCTCTGTGAGCACAGTTCATGCCTCTAATTCCTATGACCCTACAGAGCCCAACCGCAATAGTAAATTCAAAATAAGCACTGTGGTGGTGAAGACTAAAATAAATCAGGAAATGAGTTACTGCGATTCTGTGTGAACGCTTGAGGTTTTGTTTGTCTGCTCTTTCATTTTGTAAAGTGCACCAGTAAGAAGCGCGAAGAGTGATCGTTTCTGTTTGGCAGGTACGCTGTGTTTGGAGACTTGCTTTAAAACTGACGTAGTCAGGCTGGAGAAATGGCTCAGTTGTTAAGAGCACACAATGCTCCTCTAGAAGACCAGGGTTCAACTCCCAGTACACATATGACAGCTCACAACCATCAGCAACTGCAGTCCTAGGCGATCTGATGCTTTTTCTCTGGCCGCCATGGGTACTGCATATACTCACTACATAGACATACTGCATACACACACTACATAGACATACTGCATACACCCACTACATAGACGAGTGCAGGCAACATTCATACACATGAAATAAAAAATGAATAAGATCTCAAAAGAAATATGAAATAATCTTATTTTCAAATTTCTGTTGTTTTTTTTTTGAATTGAGGGATTACTGAGTATAATGAAACTGTACTATTAACAAGCCACAGGCTGATTTTCCCTGTTTATAAAAGCTATAGCAACATGTAATGAAAATGTTAATCTGTTAATTTTTTCTTATTAATTCTGTAATATTGCTTGTAATTTTTCCTGGTATAATTAGGATTAATTTTTTGAGACAGATGATCTAAGCCAGGCTGGGTGCAAATCTCCTGCGTAGCTGAGGATGCCTTTGAACTCCTGGTCCTCCTACCTCAACCTCCCAAGTATTCAGCATGGACAGCGTTGCTTTTTTTCATGCCAGAGTTGGGCTTGAGCCCCTGAAGTTACTGGTTTACGAGACGCTACCGGAGACAGAATGAACCCAAGCGGAATGTCAACATGAGCCCCAAAGCTCCAGCATGGGTGTCTAAGACCTGTAGGGTCAGAGAGCGAGAAAAGGAGCCAGCCCCGAGACGTAGCCGAGTTCCATTTTAACTAGTTCAGTGAAGGCACACAAACTTCCAAGACCCAAAGAGTCATGTATTAGCCTCCATCTGTAGACATGTCAGTGTCTAAAGGACTCTAATCTGGTGAGTAGAACCCAGAGCCAAGTAGATGTGACCAGCAAACAGAGGGCAGATGACACCTTAAGGGACACCTGGGTGACTCAAGGAAGACCTGTGGAGAGCTGGTCTGTGTTGAAGAACAGACACAGGGCAACTGAGGCCTATCATGACTTCCGAACAAGCAGCTGAAAGACTCAGATGCAGATATTTACACCCAACCAATGGACAGAAGCTGTGGAGCCCTGTGGTTGAATTATGGGAAAGCTGAGTTTCCAGTACGTGACACCGGAGGACACATCCAAACCATACCAGGGGAGTAGTTCAGAGTCAGGCACTAACATGGTGATTCATAAAGTTCTGAGAAGCTCTGAGAAACTGATTCAGCCACTGCCTCCAAATCAGTCAGGCCCAGAGCCTGGAGACCCAACATGACTTAGGCTCAAGGAGATGGTCTTCTGACAGCCAGACTCAGGAAGGCTCTAGACGGACTGACACTGGGATAGACAACCTTGGGAGCTCTTGAATGAGCAGAGAGGAAACATTGCAAGGCTCACTATCCCTCCCCAAACACCATGAAGCTCAAGATATCTCAAGACACCCCAAAAGTGTGCATTGCTGTGCATTCCCAACTCAGATGTTCTACGCCTGACGCTGCATCCTGCTACTGTCCTTCTGCTTTCATTAAGTGTGAGGAAATGAGGGCAAGGTGACAAATACTGATTAACCAGTGCCGCAGCAAGGGGACAGACGTCATCTTCTTCTCTCTCTCTGTCCCTCCCACCCTTTCTCTCACCCTTTTGGCTCTCTTTTTTACTGAAGATGCACTGCTCTTTGTCCTAACCTATGGAACGGTGGGTTAATTGGCTTATAGAGCTGCTGAATATGGAACAGAGCCCTAATGGAGATTTAATCAAAGGAGACAGTTATGTCGAGTGAGGTGTAAAAGCCATTGAAGATGAATGGAGATGGGTACAGTTCTCTCCCTAGAGTTATTCACAGCCATTTTAATAAAGTGCAAGTTTAACTATCGGATGGATTGTGTGACCAAGTGTCATTTGGCTATAGGGCACAAGAGGCCAGGCAAAGGAAGCAGAACTTGGAATGGCCCCCAGAGAAGGCAGAGCCTCTAGCTGCCTCGGGTTTACTGCTCTGGGCAAAGCCTACCTGTCATTGATGTGACTCATGTCAAGCATTGATTCCTGTGCCCTCTATGGCTAGTGGCCCATGACCTCAGGGGTCAGAGAAGAATATTAGTTCATGGCTGTTATAGGAGATCTGGTAACTCAGCGTTCCCCAGAAATGGTCCACTTGAGTCTCAGCATCCTTCCTTGTCAGAGCCTTTGTTCACTCTTCAGGGTCAGTTTTAAGGGCCACTCTGGGAAGACCTCTCTTTCCTCTACAGACATTGTACACCACACATAAAAGCAATATATCATGATTGTGTTTCTGGTAGATGTTATGGTTTGAGTGTGGGCTTTCCCACTACAGGCTCCTGTGTGTGAACTTGGGCTCCACTAGGGGTGCTGTTTGGGAAGGCTATGGGACATTAGGAGGCAGAGCCACCATATTGGAGGAAGTGCATGACTGGAGTAAGGTTTTGAGGTTTTATAGCCTAGTCTCTCTCTCTCTCTCCCTCCCTCCCTCCCTCCTCCCTCCCTCCCCTCCCTCTCTCTCCTTCCTGTGTACATACAGCATGTGAGAACTCCTGCTTCTATTGCCAAGGCTCCCCATGATAGCCCGTGATAGACGATATTCTATCTGAAACTGCAAACCAAAATTAATCCCTTCTTCCTTAACTTGTTTTCTCTCAGGATATTCTATCACAGCAACCTAAAAGTAACTAATAAAGTAGATGTCTGCCATAATGCTAGACCAAGACCTCCCCAAAGCGCATGTACACACACACACACACACACACACACACACACACACACACACACGTTTGAGTGTGTGTGTGTGTGTGTGTGTATCTTATCAGTGAGACCACTCTAGACAAGCCATGGTGTAATTTCATCTTTACTCAGTGCTATGGCACAGTCATCTCTTCTCAGACCTGCATGTTTCTTGACAGCAGGCCCCTCAACAGCTGTGTTGTCGCACTCTGTGTGCTGTAACACATGCTACTGAGCAAACTCCTGCCTTTTTCCTCACAGAAGCATCATTGAAAGGACTATTCTACCACATACATGTTTTGGAAAATTTGTCCAATTAACTCCCCCATACACTCCTGGAAGGAAAATTGTTGAGGTCAAAGTCTTGATACAATATTTTCGAGCTGCATTCCAAAAACCTAACACTGCGTGCTCACACACACCCCCACAGATCTGTCTGGGGGTATCTTCTTCACTGCAGACTTTCTAGGCATTGTCAATCAATGATGGGAAAAACTTGACATCTCATTCTTATTATATTTGACAATTTAATAGTCCAAGAAAGTCTCCTAAGGAGATGGAGTAACTACACATCCCCCAAGGCTATGAGAACCTCAAGAGCCCATGCTCTTGGGGAAATGACACAGGCCAAGAGTGCCTCTCCAAGAAGAGATTAGCAGTCACACAGTCTGGTTTACTCAATACCCTTGGGGGGGTTCTAGATGGCCATACTTCCTGTCATCCAATGCTTGTCTCAAGCCATAGATGTAAGAAGGAGTTCTAAACAATTTTGAGTATTAACAGGAACAATACTTAGTCCAGAGAGGCATGTATAAGATATAGGCTTCTAAAACAGACACATAGGTCCCTCAAAATATGGTATGACTTACAGACTCTACATCCCAGGACAACTTCAGAACCCAGGAACTAGACAGAGTTCTGGCCATGAGGCTGCAGCCTGGTGACTCCTTGGGTACCAGTAGTCCCATGTTCCTGTGCACTGGGAACTCTGAATGTAAGAGCAACAGGTGAAGTGTGGGGTCAACTGACAGGGGACAAGGACTGATGACAGCCTTCCAGGCTGAGCTCTCACTGCTTAAAGGACGAGGCACTTCTGGGCCTACTGAGCAAGAACTCACTTGTTTCTGAAAACATAGATACCATTTCTTTCGACATAAGTCCTTTTCTGGCGTTAGGGTGGGAGTGAGTGTGTTCATTTCTACTTAAAAAATGATTTTGACTGATGGTTTTCCTACATCTGCTGGTCCCACATCTTGGTCCCATGCTCCCTGTTATCAACAACCCAAGAAGCTTTGGTGATTTCCAAAGAAGATGCCTGACTTGCAGTGAAATAGTATTTGGTCCCCAAGGGGTCAAGCCCATGCCAAGCTGACGTTTGAGGCTACATACAGCTGGTGACTAACTCTAAAACCACACCCACGAACCAAATCGAATGGGACCAGCGCGGCCTTTACATTTAAGAGGTGAGTGTAATTTGAGAAGCAAGAAACAGCAGACCAGGGGCTAAACAAATAAAGACACAAGAAGTAAAAGCAGTTGTTAGTGGGTATCAACAGGTTAAGAACTTTGCCATCTACATAACTAGAATGTCCAGGGCACCTCATTAAATGTCCTATGGAGTGTTAGTTTACTGTTCTGTGTCTTATAACTTCAGCAAAATCCCAGAGGCTGGGTAACTTTGTGGGTTTTGAGTTCTGGCTCTGCCACCAAGACACTGTGTCCCAGAGCACGCTACGTGATCTTCTCTGAGGTCAGCTCCATCATCCTCAAAGTGCAGAGAATACTCACCCTGCCACTAGGAGTGAGACCGAAGTCACTTGGTTTCTTTGGGGTAGTTAGCAAAGTCCCAAGACCCTTGCCTAAAATCATGTAGCATTTGTAAATAATACACCTCCTCCGGATAACTAGCTAATCACCGCAAATGCTACTTAAGCTTTACAACACTGTGTTGTTTAGGGAATGGCAGTGGGGGTGGTGGGGGGAGTGTCTGTGCATGCTTGATACGGATACAATGTTTTGACAGGAAAGGAAACAGTTTATTCCGGGAAGACACAGAGCAACCTGGAGGCATGCTGCGCTTCTCTCATGGCGTGACTCCAAGATGCAAGGTTTTGAAAAATATTTTTCACCTGTCTCCGGTTGACTCTGTAGATACACAACACCAGCAGATATCGAGGGGTGACTGTGCTTGTAGCCTCGTGAAGACGAATGAGCTGGAGCCCTATGCATGGTCACTAGTGATTGCTGTCGGCTTCAGCCCTCACCTGGCCAGGTGCTGTGAGCCACTAGGGTAAGGAGGAGAAAGCAGCAGGCAGCTGGGAGAGGTCCATTGTTAATGTTGCTGGAAAAGGGCTTTCTCCGTTCACCTGTGCTAATAACTGTGTTCGCTGTCGATGGTTGACTTATTGGGATGAAAATAACATTCACGTTTGCACACCATAGTGCTGAGACTTGCTGAGTACCTACTATGTGCCTGGCCCTGCATAGTCCTGGGCCTCACATGGAGATTGCCATAACAACCAGTTGCTATGCAGAAACCAGAGCTTGGAGATCACTCCCTGGACCAAAGTCACTTAGCTCACAAACTGAAAACCTCAGCTCTCCACCCATGCCAGCTGACTTCACACTTTTATTTCAGGTAATCACTGGAGAATAAAGGTCCTAGATAAAGACTCAATCTATTCTCGGACATTAAGGACTCGTAGCTGTCTATTCTTTGTTCCTAAGCCTTTCCTCTGCTTTGTAAGCAGTCCTGCATCCTGCTCTCTCGCAGCATACTGAGCCATTTCCCTGCTCCCCTCCAGGGCTCAAGCAAACAGGACTTAGTCCAGCTTCAGTTCAGCATGCTTCCAGGATTAGCTCTTCCTCCCTCAAGCTGCAGCCACCACCACAAGAACAGCAGGCTGCAGCGCTTCTCCTTTAGCGAGGGTCCAGAATAATACCTGGTTGGTTGCTAGAGCTATGCCAAGCCCAGCAGAACCCCCAGAGAGCCAAGGACGGTGACCATGGCCCAGCAACCCTCACATGAGATGAGCAGAGGGTAAATGCTGCTATAAGGCATGGGGTTTGACAGCATCCGGAAGAAGATGTGGCCACAGGAAACGCTGCTTAATGCAGACATGGTCTCGAGGGTGGGGGGACGGACTAGGTAACCTCTACTGTGGTGGACTGTACAGGGGGGCATGACTCAAGCCCACCACTTTAGAAAGCAGTAGCACATTTGGTCGTAAAGTAGAGCTGGGGCATTTTTGTTCGTAATTAGTGATCTAAATATATTCTCTAAACTGAAATCAAAATAACGATGGCCCAGAGAAGTCTGGGGTGGGGGCGGGGGGAGCAGGGCCATGGTATGCTGAGTTTCTTGTTCCTGGTGGGTGGCTGTAGCAGATGCAGAGAGCAAGCCCAGTGGAACACATTTCTCCCCAGGGAAGAACAGCCTGTGGGCTGGGCTCTCTTTTCCTGTGGGTGGGAGAAGCCACCTGTGCACACACAGCTCTTTGGATCTATTTTTTTGGTTGCCACGTCGTCTCAACCCCTCTACATGACAGGTTCAGTATGAAAGCGCCCCTCCTCTTACAGGGAGCAAGCAGAGACCCCAAAGTCGGGTTGGAACCCCTTTTACTGAGGCAAAGCTCCAGCAAAGGAAACCTGGGGTTTACAAGCTGACGGCTAGCCACAGGGAAGGCTCAACTCAGCTTCACAGAGGCCTCTGTGTGGACCAGGAGACGGGGTGGCTCTTTGTGAGCAGTACCGTGCGCAAAAGTACAGTAGAGTCTTTGCTGGGTGGCAGTGACAGTGCCAGTGAAGGTGACTGTGCCCAGTTCTGTGCCCAGGCCTGCCCCTGAGCGCTAGATAATGTTTCCTGTCACTATAGTCCACGCTTCCAGTGACACATGGCTCAGGCCTTTGCACCAGGCTCCTGAGGTCTTTGTGAGGCCAAGAGAGGAAGGGAATGCTGGGGCCACTTCATTAGACTTCTCCTATTGGTCTTTGGCCAGCTGAGATCTGGGGAAAGGCTGCAACCGGCTGAGAAGTTTCCATGACAACGGCAGGCAGCACAGCTCTAGAGGCAAGGGGGTTGGGGAAATGGGAGAGGCCATGAAGGAGGGGGAATACTGGTGATAGGGGAGTTGAGATGGGAGGAGGGAAAGGGAAGGAAAAGAGGGAGGGGGGGAAACAGAATGAACAAGAGAGTCAGAGGAAGGGAGGGGGCAGAAGAGGGGACAAGGAAGTCAGGAAGTTGAGGAATGGAGGATAATGGGGAAAAGGCAAGAGGGATGCCTGAGGAGAGGTGTATGGAGAGGAAGGAAGGATCAAGAAGAAGAAATGGGGAACAGGAAAGTCATTGCTCATAATCCCAATCTCACAGTCCAGGAACATGAGGAGTGCCTGTATCCTTGAACGCTGTGACTTGCCCACATCCAATGGCTGACCAGGTCTGGAACACACAGACCTGGCTTCGGAAGGCCAGTGCTCCAGTCACTCATGTCCTGCTGGCCACTGTGTGTGGAACAGCAAGGAGTGTCCAGAACAAGTTATAGAATCGGAGAAATTCTATGTGCTTCTGGCTCCAGGGGCCTGGGCAATCTGTTTCTTGGAGGACTGAGGACTGAAGGTAGGGCCTTGAATTTGCTAGGTAAGCACTCCAGTACTGTGCAACACCCACAGCCCTTCTGATACTTTGTATTTTGAGACAGGGTCTAACCTTATACTCACTTAATAGCTCAGGCTAGCCCAGAACTTTCAATCCTCCTGCCTCAGTCACCTAGGGGTGTGTGTGTGTGTGTGTGTGTGTGTGTGTGTGTGTGTATGTGTGTGTGTGCAAATAGACAGGGGGTGGGAGGACGGCCTCAGATGTCATTCGTCCAGAGTTACTACCTTGTTTTTCAAGACAAGAGTCTCTCAATGGTTTGGAGCTTGCCAAATAGTCTAGACCTGCTGAGCATGGAGCCCCCAGATCCACCTGTCTCTGCCTCCCCAGTGCCAGGATTATTGGCACAGACTACCACTCTGGCTTCTCTACATGGATTCTGAGGCTGGAACCCATACTATAAGGCAAGCACTTTACCGAATGGCCAGTCATCCACGTACAGTCAGAGAAATTTCTTAACCACCCAAACTTCAGTTTTCTGGTCTTGAGAAACAAGGAAACAAACATGATGGTTGTTTCACATAATTGTGAAAATAACTAAAATAATACAGTCCCAGTTTGGGAAGATGCTGGTGGGTTTCTCTGGGTTCAAAGCCTGCTTGGTCTGCACAGTGAGTTCCAAGACAGCCAGAACTACATAGAGACTCCATCACAAACAAACAAACAACCACAAAACAAAACAAAACAAAACAAAACAAAAAAACCCCAAAACCAAAAAAACTTGGAGAGCCTCAGGGTGAGACATTGTAAGCAATTTATAAATGAATATTATTTTGTATGTGTTACCATTAGCCCTGTCAAAAGCATTGTGTGAGACTCCATTTCCTCATATATAAAATGAGACAATCCCCTGCCTCAGACAGCTTTTGAAGTGCATTATTGTACATGCTTACTAACTGTTAGCCAGCAATGTGATGTTTTTAATAATAATACTTTATGGGGTGCCTGGTACTTTTTCAAAACACATTCTATAACGTCCCTTCATTTAACTCCAGGATAGTCATCAATAGCGGCTATCAGAAGTCCCTTCCCACTGACCCTACATGCAGTTCCCATCTCAGCACCCATGACCCCATCAAATTCCAGATTGTTCCAGAAACAACCCTTCCACATAGGCATCACCCCCACTTTATGATTGAGAAGTCACAGGCACTGAGGGTAAAGAAATTTGCCTTAGAGCTCGGACTTGCAGGGAGAGTGACCGGGACAGGGGACAAGCAACTTGTCACAACTCATCACACCGGTGATTTCACCTCCAACCACAATTCCTTTTTCCCTTAAATCTAAATTAATTTATACTTTCACAGATACATAAAAAAATTAAAAGTACATTTGCTAGAGTGTTATGCACAATGCTTGGTGTCTGTGCTGTGTCCGTCGAGGGAGGCAGGAAGCAGCCCTGGCTCCTTGGGGTGCCTCACTCACTTGTGATAATGCCCTGGATGTACATAAGCCACTAAGGTGCTAGGCGGGCTTCCTGAAGTGGTGTGGAGCCCAGAACTGTGTGAACACACCAGAAAAAAAATCACAGAGTGAGTGAGTGACCGGTCACTTCTGGACATGGAACTACAACTATCTACAGGAGCTGACGTAGCTGGCTTAGCTGGTTTTCTCTTTTTTGTTTTTCATGGGAAGGTGAACTGCAGATATTGCAACAACAATGTCCCCTGCTCTCTCTCTCTCTCTCTCTCTCTCTCTCTCTCTCTCTCTCTCTCTCTCTCTCTCTTTCTGTCTGTCTCTCTCTCCCTCCCTCCGTGTGTGTGTATGTGTGTGCGTGTGCGTGTGTGTGTGTGTGTGTGTGTGTGTGCGTGTGTGTGTGTGGTATATGTGTGGTGTGTGTAGCATGCTGTAGTGTGTGTGAGTGTGTGTGTCATAGTGTGTATGTATGGTATGTGGTGTACTGTGGTATGGTGTTTGTATATGTGTGGTACATTGTGTGGGAGCTTGCTGTGGTGTATGTGTGTGTGTGTGTGTGTGTGTGTGTGTGTGTGTCTACCTGTCTGTCTGTCTTGGGGGAGATTTGAGGGAGAGAGTAAAGACAAGCATGGCAAAGAGAAATAGGATGGAGAACAGAAGTTAAGAGAAACATGAGCCACAGAGAGAAGATGCTGAAGGCAGGAGAAGGAAAAAAAAAACAATGCCCAGGGACAAGAGAGAGGGAGAGAAAAAACTGGGAGATGCTGAGAAGGAGTGGCAGGCAGATAAACAGCCTGTGACAGAAAAGCTTCTAAGAGAGATGGGCAGGGAAGCAGAGACACACAGAGGCAGGAAGACAGACAGCAAAGAGAGCAAACAGCGAGACGTGGAGATAAAAATATAGGCTCGGTGCCTGCAAAAACCAGGACCAAAATCAGCCACCCCGCTGCTCCCCTTCGGAGGGAGGGCTGAATCCGGCTCTACGTTCCACAAAGGCTGTGCTCGGGCAACGCTGGTTGTGCTAAAAGAGTTTTAAATCGTAGCTACAATTTGGCAGCACATGAGTTCTAGGCATCACCTCATTGGAAAGAATGTAAGGAACATCATTCGTTCCCAGCTTCTAAAGAAGTGAGTGTTCACAGTGAAACAAATGGCTCCTGTTGCCACGGGGATGCTTATACCACGAGGGGCCTGATGCTGCGATGGCCTCATTAGCGGTGCATTTACATTTGCTCAAAAGGCCTCCTCTGTCCCTCCTGAGGGCAGGGTCCAGATTGGGCTGAGCCCAGAAGCTCTAGTGAAAGAGAAAGTCTTGGTTGAGCTACATGCTATTCAGTCACATCCCATGCAAACGTAGGTCAATGCCTTTCTCCAGGTAGTCACACCGAGGCAGTCTTCCCCGTGTCCTATAAATGTGCCCACGTGGGGCTGAGAGGTGCAGTTCCCTAGTGTATATGGAGGGCTGGGACCCAAGGCCAGCCTGTCTTCTCCTCTGCAGTCCTTCGCTCAGTGTTAAGAACAAGCGTGTTCTGGCGTCACTCAACATGCTCTTAACTTTCCAGTTATGCTGGAGAGGATGCAGATGTGGAAGATGGAGGGTGTGGGGCCAACAGATACAACTTGAGCGGGTTGATGTGTGTGTGTGTGTGTCTGCTTTCCACTTGACACAGTCACATAGAAAAAAGGAACATCACCTGAGGCATTGCCTCCATCAGATCGGCTTGTCCATAAGTCTGATGAAGTGTTTTTTTTACATTAGTGGATGATGTGGGAGGGCTCAGCCTACAGTGGGCAGTGCCACCTTTGGCCATTGGATTGTATAAGAAATCAGGCTGAGCAAGGTATAGAAAGCAAACCAGTAAGTAGCAGGCCTCCATGGCCTTTATAGTACCCGGTAGCTTCCCTTCATGATATACTGTAACCTATAAGATGAAATAAACCCTCTTCTCCCATGGTTGCTTTTGGTGATGGTGTTCATCACAGCAACAGAAAAAAAATGAGGACATAACTTTGATAGGAGTCACCTGTGGTGTCCCCCATGCCCGGAAGCTCCTCTGCACATACCTCCTTAGGCAGCTTCTGACTCCCTCTACCGTTCTGCCCCAAGATGCTCTTAGGACAAAGGAGAGGGAGTGAATGCCTGTGAGGTGGGTCTCCAAGAGGGAGTCCCAACTGCAAGGCACAGGTGAAGACCAATAAACAACCTTGCAAGATCACCTCTCTTTCTGGAAAGTTCTGAAGACGTTTCTACAGTTTCTCAAAGAGTCTGGAACAGGACAGAGCCTTACTTACCCCAGTCGGTGGCAACTGGCTCACCTCACACCTTCTCCTTCTTCCTTGGAATCCACAACCAAGCAAATGTTTGTAGCTAAGTCCTATTTTCAGGAGACCCCTAACGGGATGCAGCCTCGCTTGTGCTGGTTCAGCTGGCATAACTGCCCTGAAGAGGGGACTTTTTCCCTCCCAATCAGAACCCATCATCAAACAGTCAATCTGCACCAAAGAGTGGCTTCTGGGAGCCTACCTATGCTGCTCATAATGGAAGAAGGAATCTATTTTCCAGCTGCAAAGAAAAATGCTAAACCAATAACCCTGCAAATAAACACAAAGCTGTTACTTCAGCAAATTCTACGGAGGGAAAGTAAGTAGGATTTGGAGAATATAAAATAGATCTGTTTGCCCTGACTAAGTGGGTCAGGAGCACCTTCTCCACGTAAGTGACACTTCGGCTGAGAGTGGGAGTAGACTTTAACCAGAGAACATGAGGGGGGAAAAACTTGGAGCAGTGAGAACACCATGAGTCGCAGTGGCATTGAGGCAAGCCAAAGCAGCGTCACAGCCAGGCTAAATCGTTGGAAGATGTTTGACTTCAGCTCTGTCTAGCTCCACGTTGCCAGCTCTCTGAGTTATGCTCAACATCTGGAGTGCAGATGAGTGCATAGGAATAGGAGGAGACTTCTTAATCCCATTATTTATAGTAAAGAGAGATGAACCGCAAGGTTCTTTAAATAGAAAACTCCCGTAAGGTATTTAAAAACTAGTTCAATTACATAAGAAGGAGCTACGGTTGCCTACAAATGTGTCTGTTGGGTGTAAAGGAAGAGGAGCTGAAAGTCTACCGGGTGGTGGCTCTGGGGTTCCCGGGGTGGGGGGCAGGGGTTGAGCATCTTCCCGAGCCTGTTGTGTGCATCTAGCACTAAAGTAGCAGCTGTCTTTGCAAGGATGCTGGGGAGGAGAATGGGGCTTCTAGAGTGGCTGAGAGATGAAGAGGGGCTGACCTCTGGGAGCCTGAGTTATAAGGCCTTCCTTTCAGGGCAGAGACCCAAAGAATATACTATCAAGGGAAAACATCATTCTAGAGTGAGGAAAAAAGGGTTATTTCTATTCCTGTTTAGTCTATAGCACAAACTCACATAGTAACAAGAAAAAAAAAAAGCAAAACTATAGAACTATCAAAGAACAGTGTATACCAAAAATCGCTGATGGACTTCACTCCCAGGGAAACAGGACAGTAGAAAGCAATGTCGTCTTTCGTTCAGGGAGACCTGGCCCTTGTCCTGAAAAAAAGTGAGCAGAGTATCAGGTCTGTCATATACAGAGAATATTTCAATGACAGGGAGGCCAGGGAAGCTTCAAAGGACAGTGTGACAAGGCAGGGAACACTAGAATCGAGTCCCCAAAACACAGTAAGTCACATGATTCATTCAGGAGTTTCTCGATCTCTGAGACCCTGTTGGAGTTTAATTCAAATGTGATCAAGTCTAGCTGAGGTTACAACCCAACTTGCTCCCAGATCAGATCATAAAATAGAGACAGCCGGCCTTGGTGAGGCCACAGATTCAAACAGATAAAGGCAATCAGACACACCCTTGCTCCTCTTGGAGAGCAGAGGTGAATGCGATCTAATTATAGCAGCATCCCAGCCCACCTCAATTCAAGACCAGAAATCTGGATTTCATTTGACTAAGACAATGATCTGTGCTCTCTGAAAATAGATAGATAGATAAATAAATAAATAAATAAATAAATAAATACATCAAAGATTAGACTTCTTTGTCCACTGGTTTTAAAATGCAATCTCTAGCATGCAAGAAAATGTTATAAGACATAGGATAAAGCAGGTGATTGTGGACCATCATCCAAAGAAAAATGATCAGTAGAGAGCAGACTGATAGAAGACCCGTTCTTGGAACCGGCAATCAAGGACTTTAAAACAACTGCTGCAAACATGTTAGAATTCCCATGGGGAAATGATGTGTAGAATGCATAATGAGAGGAGACTGTCAGGGGCTAAGGAAATGGCTGCATAGCTATGAGCACTTGCTGCTCTTCGAGAGGACCTAGGTTTGGTCTCCAGCTTCCACGTTGGGCAGCTCACAACTGCTTGTAATTCTAATTCCGGGGGATACAATGCCCTTTTCTAGCCTCTGAAGGCACTACACACACACACACACACACACACACACACACACACACACACACACGGTGCACATAGAAACAGGCACACACACTCACACGTACAAGAAAAAAAGAAAAGAGAGAGAGGAAAGAAGGAAGGAAGGAAGGAAGGAAGGAAGGAAGGAAGGAAGGAAGGAAGGAAGGAAGGAAGGAAGGAAGGAAGGAAGGAAGACTGTTAGGAAATTAAAATCCAGGGCTAGAGAGATGGCTCAGCGGTTAAGAGCATTAACTGCCTTCCAAAGGTCCTGAGTTCAATTCCCAGCAACCACATGGTGGCTCACAAGCATCCATAATGAGATCTGATGCCCTTTTCTGGTGTATCTGAAGACAGTTACAGTATATTTAGATATAATAATAAATCTTTTTTAAAAATTAAAATTCTAAATCTATAACAACAAAAAGGAAACTGGAGATCTGAAACTTTACACATTTAAAATTAAAATGTTAATTTTATGGGCTAACCAATAGTGGCCACAATGGAAAAAAGAAGAAAAAAAGAACAAGAAAGCTAAAAATCAAGTCAGTAAGAATTAATCAAACTACAACACAGGAGAAGAGAGCAGAGCAGAAGATAATTACCTATGGAATGATATAAAATGATGTTACCTATCCGTCAGTGTGGTCCCAGGAGGAGACAAGAAAGGCAAAGGGGGTTTTAACTATTAAAAGATGTTTAGCTAATTATTTTCAAAATTAATATTTTTAAACCTATTCAGAGATAGAGGAATCTCAGATGATCTTTAAAAGGACAAATGGAACAAAAAGCTGTGCCTCAGCTGAGTGTAAACACCACAGTGTTGTACGACACTGTTCCTGTGCAGGACACATGGACACATAGCTATTCACACCAGATAGGGAGCCAGCGACCGACCACAGTACCGACACTGCCCAAGTCCAGCCTGGTGAACCAATGAGCTTCACTGTGTTTACCTCCAGGAGTATGGATGTGGGTTACTTAGTGAAGCAGAAAGGACTCAACAACTTCATCACCAAAACCCACCCTAGCATGTGTGACAGCTTATAAAGCCAGGAACCCGGAGCGTAATGCATAGCCTTCGGCACCTCAGCAGGTTAGAGGGCTTCCCTTCTCAGTCACTCTGTTTGAGCTTCTGCTGGGTAGCTAGGTTCGTCTGACAGTCTTCTCTTGACAGTCTTCTCTTGACAGTCTTCTCTTGGCAGTCTTTACTCTTTATATAATATTGGGGAATGAGGAGCCAACGCATCTGGTCACTTTCAGGGACTTCCTGAAGCTATTCTGAGTTGTTTACATCCTATCTTAAGGAGTGTTCCTGAAGTATTTCACCTTCTCCAGAACATCCTGTTATTTCAGTTCCCTGTCAAAATCCTGTCTTAGGAAGAAATGAAGAATGGAAGAAAGAGGTAGGGGAGGGAAGAAAAGAAAAGAAAAGAAAAGAAAAGAGAAGAGAAGGGAAGGGAAGGGAAGGGAAGGGAAGGGAAGGGAAGGGAAGGGAAGGGAAGGGAAGGGAAGGGAAGGGAAGGGGAAAGGAGAAAGGAAAAGGAAAAGGAAAAGGAAAAGAAAAAGGAAAAGAAAAAGGAAAAGAAAAAGGAAAAGGAAAGGAATGAAAAGAGAAAGAAAAAAGAAAGAAAGAGAGAGAGAAAAGAGAAAGAGAAAGAGAAAGAGAAAGAGAAAGAGAAAGAGAAAGAGAAAGAGAAAGAGAAAGAGAAAGAGAAAGAGAAAGAGAAAGGAAGGAAGGAAGGAAGGAAAGAAAGAAGAAAGAAAGAAAGAAAGAAAGGAGGGAGGGAGGGAGGGAGGGAGGGAGGGAGGAAGGAAGGAAGGAAGGAAGGACTCATCTTGTAAGTGCTAAGCAGGAAAAAAATGTTGAATTAAAACTATATCTAAAGATAATTTTTCTAAAGTAAAAGTGAAATAATTCTTACGTAAATCATACCTGAGAAAGTTCATCACCTAGGTTGAAAGAAATGTTGAAGAAAAGTCTTCATTGTGAAGAAAAAATTATACCAGCTAAAAACTCAAAAGGAGGAGTCAGGAGCTCCGTGGATAAAGCGATACAAGCCATAGAAGCAGTAAGGACCAGAGTCACATTTCCAGAACCCACAGAAAGGCAGGCAGGGAGACGTGGTCTGTAATCCCAGTGCTTCTGTAGCGACAGGAGAACCCACAGAAGTTTATAGGCTGCTCTGGCATGTGCAGTGGTGAACACGAGACCTTGTCTCAAACCACAGAGAACCTGAAGTTATCCTCTGACCTCCATACAGATGCCAAGGCCTGAACATGCCTGGACTCACATACACAGACATGTATGCAAACACAGATGTAGTTCAATTGATGTGCAAGGCCCTGGGGCACATGCACTTCATACATGCATATACAATTTTTAAAAGGACTTTTAATGAAGACTAAGAGTAAAATACCAAGTGTAAAAAAAAACTGTAAAGTTTATTTTTTATTTTCTGAATTCTAAAACACTTCATAGAGGAGCCTCTGTCCCTCAGAGGTTCTGAGACACCTGGGAGGATACCCACCTTGTTCCCCCTTTTAAAGCTCTCCTGTGGTTCAGTGTCAGCAACAAAATGAAGTTTGAATGTCTCAACTACCATGAAGCCAAGGCTTTTAATTCAATACCTTACTTTGTACCTGCAGATTCATCTCTGGTCATGACATCTAGAACACACACACACACACACACACACACACACACACACACACACACACACACAGCTGACATGATCTTCACCCTAGAGGGACTGAAAAGTTTCATTTTTGCATTGTTGGGCACCAACCTCAGGGCCTTACACATTCATTCAAGTTTTCTGTCACTGAACTACATCTCTGACCCTAGACCAAAGTCTGTGAAATTACTCAGTCCAGGTTCCTTTCCCTGAGCTACAGAACCTTTGAATTTACTGTCCCCTATGTTGAACCCAACTTACATACTTCTAAACTTTTCTGCAAAACTCTAAAACTCACATTATAATGTCGTTCTGCTATTAGTTTGATTGGTTAGGTCTTTAAACAATATCCAGTATTTAGAGAGTTACTGGTCTTCCAATCTGCTTAATAAGCGCCAAATATTTACCAGCCTCCCTTGTAGCTAGAATATAGGGATGTGACTTTAGCTTTACCCTCAGTCACATCTTCACTAGGCTTTAAATATGAAGCCTGTGGTCTGGTGTTAGACAGATGGCCCAGCAGTTCAGAACACTGGCTGCTTTTCTAGAGGACCCAGGATCGATCTCCAACACCCACAACTGTCTGTAGCTCAGGTCCCAGAGGATTCAACTCCTATCTTCTGGTCTAGACATACTTGCAGGCAAAACACTCATACAACTAAAATAAAAATAAAGATAAATAGTGTTTTTAGAGAGCTTGTGGTTTGTAGAATCGAGCACTATGTGCAATATATTTACAACAATCACATCTGGTTTTCAAAGACATCAGCTGCAGAGTATAATAATCGCAGAGTTGGTCATAGACTGCAACATCTAGGCTCATTAGGTAGCTTTGACAGTGCCATGGAACAACCCCTATGGTGTGAGTGTGGCCTCTGACTGCATAGTCTCTGGGTCCTCTTGGAGATTTTCTAAATTTTCTGAGATGCTCTCTTAAGTCTTTTCTCTGTTTATCTAGCCAGGGCTGGTTTATATTATTTGCAGTTAAAATCTCTGGAGTTAAAATCTCTGGCTAGTAAACTGTCTTCTGTTCTGAAATCTTCCCAGGTCTCCTTCCTTCCACACCAGGTACAGATGCATAAGGACTTTCATCCTGTTTGGGGACCCCATGGTGCCCTGAATTGCCATCTCCCCTGCAGATGTTTAGTTTTTATGTTTGCATGTGTGTGTGTCCCCATTTCAATTATTCATGTCTTGAGGTCAAGATCACAGTTTCCTTTTTTTTCTGTCCCTCCTCCCATGCCTGGCTGGCACAGCAAGGATGCTAAGGACCTGTGGGCTGATGGCAAGTGCCATGAAACCAATGGCTCCTTCCATGCACAGTAGATAAAGCACCTTTTTCCAAAATCCATAACAAAAAAAAAAACTTCAGCCTCTTTCTTCTAACAAAATCCTAAGGAGATTTTTGTTGGGGAAAAAAACCTGATGCTGTCAAGTTCAGACTCTTATACTGACAGAGCATCAGTAGCTGCCAGGTGAATGCCAGGGTCTCCCTGTTGTCTACAATGGATGATCTTGTCTTCCCCAGCAGGTTCAGATGGGCCCAGGAGGCATTGCCAATCTATGCCTGAAAGACAAAAGTTAAGAGAACTTAGTATGGGGGGCTGGAGAGATTCCTCAGTGGGTAGGTCTCTGGATGCTTTTGCAGAGGACCAAGGTTCGGTTCCCTCCCTTCGTATGGCAGCTCACAACCATCTGTAAC
This sequence comes from Mus musculus, assembly GCF_000001635.26. Lineage (NCBI taxonomy): Eukaryota > Metazoa > Chordata > Mammalia > Rodentia > Muridae > Mus > Mus musculus. Next base: position 127,629,496 of record NC_000070.6, on the reverse strand, counting down.
TCCAGTCCCACCCAGGATACACAGATATATGAGCAAGCAAAATACACACAGACGACAATAAAATAAACAACCCTAAACTATTGAAAAGAAAATGTTTTGTGGAACACTGTGCAGAGATATAGCAATGACTGTTAAACAATGAGTTCTTCAGGAGGAAGCAGTCTCATATTTCTGGCGCTTGCCAATTTCCATGGTGCCAACATGGCCGCCTTCGCTCCTTTCAAGACTCCGGTTTAACAGCTTTTGTGTGTAGAGTTGTGAAGAAATGCAGGCAACTGCCCCACTAAAGTCGGAATCCCACCACACATAGACAGCAGGCACAAACAAAAAACTACATGGAGATCTGGGAATGAAATCTACAGGAATACATGCTTAAGAAAGTGATGAGCTTTGCATACCAATTATCAACGCTTATAAATACAACTAATTTACATGTTATAGGATTTAATTTGTTTAAATGGCTATATTTAATAAGTAGCTCACAGAACGACCGAATGATTACTGGTAGGCTTGAGGGAGCTGGCGGTAACTCGGTATATCACCGACTCTGCCAGCACTAGAGACCTCGTTCTGTCTTTACTGCAAAGCTTCAATTCATAGCAAGGCATGAAAGCTGAGAAAGCACAGGTTGGTCTGGACGCCTATGGCTAATTTCAGATGACATTAGAGTGAAAGTTGGGGCTTGTTACTACATGGCAGCAGACAGCGTGATAAGCACATTATAAAAGCCATTTGATTTTCATGCAAGCCTGTGAAATAGTCTCTATAACCATTTCCCACTACATATTAAAATAATTAATGCATACCCACATATATTCTCAAGAGAAATGATGCCCCCCCCCAACACAGGAGTCCTCTAATTAGGATTCAAGCCTGGGCAGTCCATCTCCAAGGTCAATTTTTTTTAAAAGAGAGAAAGAGTTTACTCTGGTTCACAGTTCTGAAGCAGTATATTGTGGTGGGGAAATCAAGGTCACAGGATCTTGAAGCAGCTGACCATGTTGGATCCACAACCAGGAAGCAGAGAACCATGAATGCATCCTGTTGCTCAGGTCCCTTGGTCCACGGACACAGTCTAGGATTTCAACTAGGGAATGATGCTGCCCATAGGAGGCAGCAGATATCACTAACTCAATTAATGCAATCAAGGGATTCCCCAACGGGCATGCCCAGAGGCTTTAAGAGCAAGCAAATGAAAAAAAATTGTCTATGTAGAGTAACAGCCTCCTGGAGGGGGGTGGGGGTCTCAAAAATGAGTTGCCCCAAACTCATAGTCTTGACCAGCATATGTAAGCCTTAGGTTTTCTGACTTTTGTACCATGCTTATTGCCCATTTGGGATCCTTTTTTCTTTTTAAATGACAAGTTCTCATGGGTCCCCAAGCCAGCTTTGAACTCTCTATGTAACCATAGATAGACTTGAACTTTCCTCCCGTCTCCCTGCCCTAATGCTGGGATTACAGTCTTTTACCACTGTATCCAGTATTACTTGGTACTGGAGATCAAACCCAGGCCTTCCCACATGCTAAGCAAGCATTTAACCAACTGAGTGATTTCTCCAGTCCTGCCCTGTTCACATGGTAAATGAGACAGAAATATCTGTTTAGTTCTCACCTGCCCAACTTCACTTTGCACCAGTGGGATCTGTCATGGTTCGAACGATGAGCCTATGGCAGTCAAGGAGCAGAATGTGATAGTTTAAATGAGAAATGTCCCCATAGGCTTGGGCATTTGAATACCCCTCATTGGTGTGTTGTTTAGAGAGGTTTAGGAGAGGTAGGCTTGCTGGAGGAAGCATGTGACTTGAAGGGGGCTGGAGATCCATAACCTCCCCCTACTTCTGCTTTCCCCTCTCCCTTTATACTTGCGATTCCTTCCCCACTCCTGCTGCCATGCCTGCTACTGGCTGCCATGTTGAATTTCTATCCCTCTGGAACCATAAGCCAAGATGAATTCTACCCATGAGTTGCTTTTGACCATAGCATTTAATCACAGCAACAGAAGAGTAACCTTCAGAAATGCTCTGCATCATTGTGGAAAACTCGAAAGTGCCAGACTTTTTTTTTTTTTTTGAGTTCGTTTACCAATGAGACCTTGACCCAAGCCAACATAACCCCTTAGCAATCAAAGACATTTGCTTTCCAGAGGAGCAGAACTGGGCTCCAGGATGGGACTCAGAGACAGAAAGTCCCTTCTTTAGTGGAACTAGACTTCATAAAACATATTTATTATCAGATGTCCTTAATTTATTCACTCATCAAACACTTTGAATGAGGAACATCCCTGCATGACAATCACTGTGCAAAGTTTCCAGGGCCAAGAAATCTATTAGGCAACATCAAAGCAGTTCCTGCGACTTATAAGCTTTTTGAGGGCTCATGAAAATATTTGAGACCTGAAGATAATTAATATCACCTCCAAAATACAAAGACTGTGAAATTAAACCAACAAACACCCACTTGAAAGTCTATAAAGTCTAACCTTATGTCCACCTGCCAGCTACTTTCCAGCGGCGGCTCTTCATGGTGATGTATAAATTATGCCGGGTGGCATCGGTGCCCTAATAGGTTGGATTTTAAATAAAGCAGTTCTTGAAGGCAAAGAACATCAGAGGCCTACGGAGGTTACAGGCAGCCGAGAGGTGCTAGGAAAACAAAGATGAGTGAGATGCAGCCTCTGCCTTCGAGGGTACCCAATCTTAGGCTTGGTTTGTTTACTTGTCTGGCTTCTTTGTTCTAATTATGAGTCCCCAAAAGACAAAGACTCAGTCTTTCACTTTGTGGCTAAACTTTCCTATTCCTTGCTCCTTCAGAATCGTATCTGAAACATCTGCTCAGTGGATAGGATTAGATTAGTGTTGTGGCCTTGACTCCAAATTCTGAGCAATTCACAAAGACTCGGAGGTCTTTCTCTGGTGTTTCCTTCCATGCATGTGTTTTCTCTCTCTCTCTCTCTCTCTCTCTCTCTCTCTCTCTCTCTCTCTCTCTCTCTCTCTCTCTCTCTGTCTCTCACTCTCTCTCCTCTTCTCTAGCCCCTAAATCCCACAAATGTCCGAACCCTTTCCATTCAACATAAAAAGTGCACAACGAATGCTAAATTAAAAAAGCAAAACAGATTCAAGTAACCTTCAAGTCAAAAAAAGGGGGAAAAACAAACCCTTAACTGTCACCCTGAGCTGCCATGTGCAGAACTCACCCTCCACTCCTCTCCGCTCCCCCCACCCCCTGTTAAGCTGCAGTGGCCATTGCAGGGAGCTAGGCATTTGCAGTCGCTCTTTCCTGCACAGACGTTGCTTCCCCTAACTCTGATCTGTGATTCCCTTTGCATACGCTCTCAGATGCCAAGCACGTGAGGCATGATGGTAAGGGGAGGGTCAAAGTCAGACAGATCATAAAACAAGCAGGGGACAGTCACAGAAAGAAGGGCTGAGTTTCTTGAAATTCACTCGGCAGCTGCCTTCAGTGAAATGCTTCTCTCTCCCATACTTATCAGTTCACTTGGATTCCAGGACCAATCTTGTCACTTCGGGCAGCTTTAATGGCTTTCTTTTCTGCCAGCTCAACACTGTGACTTCTACACCCCTGGTTCACCAACAGGCACCCCCCCCCCCGCCGGCCCCCTCCCCAGGGCCTTCCACACCCTCACAGAACTGACACATTTCCATGGTCCAGAAAACTTATCCCGTGGGAGGCCCCCTCGCTCCTGAGTCAGCATTCCGAGGACGGAATGGGATTATTTTTGAGGGACGGGCTTAAAAATCTGCTCCAAAGCTTCAAGGATAAAGAGGGGTAGAGAAATGCCCTCAGCACAGGAAATGGCCTAAGGCTGGAGTCCATTTGCCCCGTTCCAGATTTGACTTACCCAACATGACAGGATTATCCTGTGACATAGAGCTTAAGGAATCATTACTTAGAGCTACACGCATGACAATTGGGGTGATCACTAAAAGTGGTTTCCCTTGACTCCAAGGTTTGTCAGGGCTTCCTTACTTTTGGATTTTACAATCATGGGATGCTCGTGGCAGCACCAGGGACTGTGCTGAGATCTCTGTCCCTCATCTGGGAGACCTAGGGAGTCGGTGTGATTAGCCCCACTTACAACGTGGAAACCACCACACGTGGATGTGAAGTAACTCGCCCAAGGTCGCATGCTTTGTCAATAGCTCAGGCGAGATGCAAATCCACTTCGTCTTCCTCCAAAGACTTAACAAATGTCACTGATTCCCCACATTCCTGGGGCCAGAGGGAAAGAACCTATGTAGCATGCTAACCCACTCTGAAGGCGGTAGCTGGTTACTTAGGCGAACAGACAGGAAGGAAAGGTACCATAAGGAATCCTCCTCAAGGGAAGTAAGTAAGGTTGCACACGGTGGTGGCTGGTGAGCTGGGCTTTCCACTGGGAGATAGTGGAAAGTGACAGGTAGAAATGTTGAGAAAAAGATCCAGAATTTGGGGGGCATAGGGCTGGATGAGGGAGACATCTAGAACAGCTGGGAGCCTAAATGAATGTTACCAGGAGGATGAGGAAGTGAGCAGGCATTAGAGTCAGAGGTTAGCATGACCGCCACCTACACGGTGCAAGAGACCAGGGTGGCATGGAAGGCCCTGCAGAAGGAAGAGCAGTCAGGAGGCATTTGGGCGAGCCAGCTGAGTTAGGGCAATGAGTGGGCAACGAGAAGGGTGGAATAGCTTTGGAAAACGATTCCTTAATGTCCTAAATGTGAGCATTTTTAAAGCCTTACCTAGGGAATGACCTAAAATTGCGAATTCTGAGACCTGCAAGATAATGGAATTCCCTACAACTGGAGGTGGACCCTCACGCCTGCATTTTAACAAGCGCCCCCAAATGATTCTCAGGCCAGCACGCCACAGATGATTGCTACAGGAACATTTCCAGAGAGATTCTTGGTGATGAATCTGCTATGAAGGTGGGGGGTGGGGGAAGGGAGGGTTGAGTTTTAACTACCTTCCCTCCCAGGGAGCCCCATTTCTTCTGCCAGCAGTCTAGTCTTCCATGAAAATGACTTCACCCCTTCCCCCACACCCACTGCCCCCCTCTCTCTACCCCGGTGGTGCTCTCAGATCAGACGGTTTGTGCAAGGTCTCAGGCACCCAGCCTATGGCTACTCAGGTTAGGGAGCAAATGACTCAAATGACTCTCAGAGCCACTTCTGAGATGACCAGGAAGACAATCAAGCAGTCTTCCTTGTCGGCTTTGAAGTTGGTATAGAAGATGCTGTCATCGCTGAACACAGCTAGCACCTAAGATACCAGTCAAGAAAAAGCAGATTTGGGAGACAGAAAAATGAAAACCCCAAGCCCTTCCCTGTGGTTTGAGGCCTGAACCCAGCCACGTCCAAAGCCAGACCACCCTGATACTTGATATTACTTGAGCCTCTGATACAACAATTAGCTCACGTGCCTCTGTTACTCTGTCCGGTGTTGTGGATGTTGTGTTTTCTGTCCTTGACAAAAAAGACCCTGCTGCTCACTGAGAGAAAGCAGATTTCTAAAATATCTTACCCTATAGGTCAGAGAAATGGAGAGCCGGTTACTTCTATTAAAAAGGGATTCACTCACAGTTTCCTTTGAAGAGAGAGCCTCCCCGAGGTACGAGGTGTAGAATTTGATTTATTAAATTTGATTTACACATGACCTTTTCAGGAGGATGATCTTAAATGCAAAGTAAGAGCCTTCTCGGCTGAGATAATTGCTCTCGAAGCTACAGCCGTGTGGCTTTCAGGAGGGGTGGACTAGGGTGGCTTCCCCAAAGTGCAAGCCACCCTGCCCTACTTGGGAGGAGTTCATTTTGATTCCATAGTCTCTTGGTTCCCATCGCTGAAAAACTCAACCTGGCTGTAGCAACCACTGTTCTACAAGTCTGACCTGACATCCGTGTCGCCTTCAAGAGGGTGACATCGGGTGACATTTCTGTTGCTCTTTCTTCGATCCCTAATGGGAAACATGCTCAGAACGTGCTTGCACAGTGCATTAATTAACGTGTTCATTGTTCTTTATCGGTAGCATGAAGGGAAAGGCTTCCTGCTAAGGTATGTGTTGCTCCAGACTGATAGGCAGTCATCCCTGGCATTGCTACTCCACAGGATGGCAACTCTCTGCTGTCAAGGGGGCAGGAAATGCTACATAGCCCCAGCCCAATGTTCAGGGCAAAATATGGAAGTTTCAGCACCTACATTTATCTTGCCTAAAGGCAGAGACAAGCTCGTTTCTCCTCTGTACCACAGCTTAGCGTACCCTCCAGGTCTTTTGCATGAACTTTGGTTGCCTAGTGTAACAACTAAATTGGTATCTGAAGAAATCTGAAAAGGAGACTGGAATGGTCCACTTTCATCATATAGATTTAGGTTGGATTTAAAATACCTATAAGGCACCATTCTGGGTGCCTGCTAGAGAGGTTTGCTGTTGTTATTGTTGTTGTTGATTTTAAAGATTTGTTTATTTTTGTTTTGTGTGTATGTGTATTTGCCTGTATGTATGAGCACCATGCTTGCATGTGTCTGGTCCCTATGAAGACCGAAAGAGGACATCAGATCTCCTGAAACTGGAGTTCTGGATAATTGTGAGCCACCACGTGTGTGCTAGGAACTAAACCCAGATCATCTGCAAGAGCAGCAAGTGCTCCTACCTGGTGAGCCATCGCTCCCACCTTACGGGCCCCAAAGATGCTTAATTGAAGAGGGAAGATTCACTCTCAATATGGCCGGCGCCATCCTCAGGGGCAGGGGCTGGGACTAAAGGAACAGGAGACAGCAAGCTGTTCACCAACATTCATTGATCTCTGCTTCCTGGCTGTAGATGTGATGTAGCAAGCAACCCCACTCTCTTCCTTCTCCACCACGAAGGACTGGGCCCTCAGACCTCGAGTGAAAACAGACTCCTCTTTCCTTAAGTTGTTTTGATGTGATTTTATTACAGCAACAAGAAAAGTAAGTAATGCAGAGAACATAGGTATGGGTCATTCCAGAAGCTCCACAAAGCCTGTTCTCTCTGAAACTCAGCATACCCAGAGCATTAGAAGGAATGGAGTCCATGCCGGGCGTGGTGGCACATGCCTTTAATCCCAGCACTCGGGAGGCAGAGGCAGGCAGATTTCTGAGTTCGAGGCCAGCCTGGTGTACAGAGTGAGTTCCAGGACACCCAGGGCTATACAGAGAAACCCTGTCTTGAAAAAACAAAAAACAAAAAAAAAAACAAACAAAAAAAAGGAATGGAGTCCACCTCCCACCTGATGCAGCAGCAACAGGCCTGGCGTCTCAACGAAACTTCCCTTCTAGTCTGGAAGCACTGCTTCTCAGCTCAAGCCTCTAAATTGGCCTCCCCTCATCTTAGGACTGGGGTAAATGCCTTTATTTCCAACATAGCAAGCTGTTTTCATTTCCCCTTTCGATCCATAATAAGGAGCAATAAAGCTAGGCATCTCCTTCCAGCCAGGGGCTGGTTTGTGGCTCCCTTTTCTGGTACAAAGTTCTCATTTTTCTCCTTGGGTTCTCCAGCTCCTACCTCTGAACTGAGCTAGGGCTCCCTCCCTCCCTCCCTCCCTTTCTTCTGCTCTTCCCTCCCTTTGTAGCACACAAGACTCACCATACATCTTGGTTCACAGCACATACCATCAGCCCCTGCCTGGTAAAGGTCCTGTTCTTGCTAGATTTTGTTTCATTATTTTTTCCTTTCATCCTCGCCCCTCAATCCCATTTCCCACAAGCACTTAGGCTGTGCTTGGTAAACACCCCTGGATATGAGTGTGCTCATGGAAAATCTGTAATATTGTTTTGTGAGTGAATTTGCTTTAAATGTACACAAGCGGCCGTGACTGCAGACGCCACGCTGTTTCTTTCTTCGTTCAAGCACTCTATTTTACACTTCCAGTTACATTACAGTGGATAAATCCATTTTCTGGCTTTAACTTCTACACTGTAGTCCATGACTGCATCTTCTATATTTTGGTTACCTATTTGTGTGAATGTGTGCATATGCTCATGTGTGCAGGTGCATGTGTGCGTGTGGAGGTGTGCATACATATGCATGTGGAGGTGTGCATACATGTGCATGTGGAGGTGTGCATTCATGTGTGTATAAAGAACAGAGGACAACTTTGGCTATTGTTACCCAGACACCATCCACTTCTGCACACACACCCTGAGGTCTCTCATTGGCTACTGCCAGTCAGGGACCTGGCTCTCTCCACTTCTCCAGCACTAGGATTACAGGTGCACAACCTTACCCTTGGATTTTCTTCAAACATATGGATTCTGGGGACCAAACTGAGGCCCTCGTGCTTGCAAGGCAAGCACTCTACCAGATGATCTGCCTTGTCAGCTCCACTTGCTTATCTGTTTTGGGTGATGAGCGTATTGGCTGCCTAAATTATTTTCCATCCCCAGCAATGGTGACATTTATATCACATCTTGGTTAGTGCTTTGAAAGGAACCTGTCCTCAAAGCCAGAGTATATATGCAAGAGTGTGGGAAACTTCATGGGGCCTCATCCCTAGACAAAGAACTACAGGCAACTAAGGACTACTGAGAGAGGGGGAAGTTGGCCATGCCCGGGAATGAGCCTGGGTTATCCAATTCTAAGTAAGTCACCCACCCCTGAAATCATATCCACACAAGCAACACTAAATGAATTCAGTAAGCTGTGTGTATTGTTTATGCATTTATACAAACATGAAACAATAACACTCAAAGAAAATGGATGATTAATTTAATTTAAGAAGACCGTTAATTTTTACAAGACTTGGGAGAGGTCGGAGGGAAGAAAACAAAGGAGTATGCATCAACGTGCATATGTCTTAACTTTGAAAATAAAAGCGTGTTTTAGAAAAGAGTTTGATTGACAGGACACCGGCCATAAACAGGTGGACTTCACTCGGTGACCTCCAAATGGCTCTCTAGGACCCAAGGGTCCCTTTCTCTATTACTTCCTCCCCGGTCTAACTTTGGAGATAAGGTTTGCAGTGCTGGATATCAATAAGAAGGAAGGTTGGGCTCAGCGTCTATCTTCACAGAGAAGTCGATGAGGAGTTGAGGAGACACTAGTAGATCTTTGGGGAGGAGGAGACACCTCCGAGCTGACGACTTGGTTTAAGCACCTGATGGCATCAGGTTTAAGCAAGGATGCCATCGTGGTAAGTCTACGGAGAGAAGATGAGAACAGTACTAGCAGCTCACTCTCTGGAAGGGTAATCTGCTAGTTCAAGGCCTGGAGGGAACTGCATTAGAGGATATTTTAATTCATGCCTAATAATTTGAAACTCAAAACTTCCAAATGATTGAATAATTACAGAAATATGTGAACGCCTCGGGTCTTTAACAAGACTGCCATGGATCATTACCCAGGCCTCGCTAGAGCCTGGCTGATGGAACGAGTCTCAGGTTCCCTGTCTAAGGTGCTGGCGCGCGCTGCGCTGTCCAAGGTGCTACGCTCTGTGCTGTCCACGGTGCTACCCTTACGACTCCAGCGCTGACACCTCTCTGTAGGAAGCAGATTCCCAGCATCACCCAGTTCCAAGTGAGCTGGCCTCCTACAGAGCCAATTTCTCTCTGCAGTAAGGTAAATCCCTCACCACGCTTAAGCCACCAAGAAAGATTAATCTCCAAATTGGCGGCAGTGGGGAGCTGCCTGCCTTGGTTTTGGAAATAATGCTCCCATTCTAAGTTTGGTTCTGTTTTTCCGTCGTAGGTTTCAAAATAATCGTGATGTTCAATGGTAAAAATGGTCTCTGTAACATGAACACAGGTCATTAGCATTAGTTGGCATCTACTATGAAACAAAGGTCTAAGCATTTGTTTATTTACTGTATTTTTATTTTTGTGTGACACATCTGTGTGCATACCATGTATGTGATGTATCTGAAGGACCCAGAAGATAGCCAAATCTCCTGGAGCTGGGGATAGTAGTGAGTCATCTGGTTTGGGTACTGGAAAACAAACTTATGTCCTCTGCAAAAACAGCAAGTGCTCTTAACCACTGAGCCATCTCTCCAGTTCCAGGGTTAAGTATTGTATATGCTTCCTCTTGGTTGAACATTACAAAAGCCTTAGTAATTCATGTAATGTATCTAGCAGAAGAGGCTCAGGCAGGTTAAATGACTTCTGCAAAGTAAAAATTATCCAAACCATGTTCTCTCTAATTTCAAAACCTAGACATTATCTACATTTAGAAAAATCCAACTTATTTCTAATTAGCACCCTTATAAAAGTATCAGTAACTCCTTGAGTCTCTCTCTCTCTCTCTCTCTCTCTCTCTCTCTCTGTGTGTGTGTGTGTGTGTGTGTGTGTGTGTGTGTGTGTGTGTGTGTGTGTGTTTCCGTGTCCTTTATCAGTACATTCTTCTTGGTAACTGTAACTTCATTTCAGTTGTTAACTTGACTTACCAGGGGCACGGGGTGAGGGTGGGAAGCTTCAGTTGAGGAATTGCTTCCATCAAGTTGGCCAGTGGCCATGCCTGTGAGGAATATTTATAATTGCTGATTATACGTAGGAGGATTCAGCCCACTGTGGGTGGAACCATCCCCTAGGCATGGTGGGTTCTTACCTCATGGTTCTGGGTTAGATAAGAAAGACTTGAGCAGTAACAATGTTCATCCATGATCCTGCTTCAGTTCCAGCCTCCAGGATTCTTCTTTGAGTCCCTACTCTGACTTTCTTCAGTGGTGAACCATAAGCAATGAGATAAAATGAACCCTTTCTTCCCCTCAAGTTTTTTTTTGCCAGTATTTATAATAGCATCAGGGAAAAAAATATGATAGTAACTAATCCACATCTTGGGATAATTCAGCAACCTAGGGAGGCAGAGATAATTTGATGGGTATTGGCTCTTTTAATTAGCTCATTGCATTGATGAATTATCCCAGACTATTGATGAGCTCATCCGTCCCCACTGCAAAGGTGGGTTTCAGTATTTTACTAGACCTGGTGTTGCATCTGGGGGCTAAGAGACCCCCATCTCCAAATATTCAGGGTTAAAAACTCAAGCCCCCAATTCACATATTGATAGTAATTAGATGCTAGGTTTTGGGTGAATAAGGTTAGATGGGACCATGAGGGAGGGGATCCTCATGAGCAGAATACTGACCCTCTAGAGGAAAAGAAACGCAACTTGTCAGTTTTCCATCTCTCCCTCTATAACAGCCCCCATGATGTAACCCAGCAAGAAAGCCTTCAGCCAATGACACATGCTGACACCTCTTTCCAGTTTCTAGAACAACTGTTGTTTATAAATTGCCTGGTCTCAGGAATTTTGTTATAGCAACATAAAGTAGACTCCTACAGTTGTTGAACTCATTCTCTGAAGGCATGTGTCCCCAGGGGAAAATGCTCTGGTATGTGCCAAGGGGGAGACTCCCACTGAGAAAAAGAAGATGCGATGACTCTCAGTGCCCTTGTGAAACTCATGCCGCTGTTTTCCTCTCAATAAGAAGGGTGAGAGAAAGACAGTACGGGATTCTTTAGAGCAGTGATTGTCTAAATGCAGTTGGGGTGGTGGGCAGTGTCAGTACTGTCTAGGAACTTGGTAGGTATGGAAATGTATAGGTGCAATCCCATACCTCCTGAACCAAAATCTCTAGGGATGGGGAAAATTCATCCCATTTTAATAGATCTATCTATCTATCTATCTATCTATCTATCTATCTATCTATCTATCTCACACAGAGAGAAGAACTAAAAGAATTGATTTCTAAGTTGCTGGTGGTCAGCAGAGAAATGGCAAGTGCTGAAGTGTGCATGTGCTCTGACTGTGGGGATCCTGTGAAGGGCTCCCTCAGGCAGATATAAAACACCTGACTTCGCAACACTCTCTTCTCACAGACCACACTCAGTTACCTACTGTTCCCTGAGTTCAAGTTGGAAGCCTTGGCCTGGATGTTCAGGTTGCCTCCTGTCCACTCGGCTTTGCTCCCTTCTCATGTTACCTGAGGACTAGGTGCTCTGGGTAGGGAGGTCGAGATCCGAGTCGGGGGAGGGGTGACAAACAGGAGCGAAAGCAGAATATTATTTTCCAGAAGAGTTTGTTTGTCAGGAAATAACAACCCCCATCTCTGCTTCTTTACAAACTCTTACATCCCTAAATACACAAAACATGATCATTTTCTCCCAGCAAACCAAGTCATACATAATGTATTTTATTGGCACCTTGAATAAAGATGTGGCAGACATGAATCTCAAATGTGCTGATGAAAAGCTGTGAGGAGTACTCACAATGGGTAAGCGGGGAGCAAGAGAGCACCTGGCTGATCTCGCCAGAGCTGGAAGAGATGCTACAAGGGAAACTGCACCCTATGGCCCCAGGAAGCTGTGCAGATGCCGCTGAGCCCCTGTGAGCGCATTTGCAGAAGAGGAGGAACCACTGGGGTTGGTGGCCAGTGATGCAGAAAGGGCAAAATTTACAAAAGAATTTAAAACTGGATTCTTCAAATGGTTAGTGAAAAGGTTTCTGAACACTTCTGAAAGGAAGAAAAGAGCTTGTGGATTTATGGAAGCCAGAGCTCTATAATATGAGGAGGAAGGGGAGGACAGGGAGGAAGAGGAGGAGGAGTCAGACATCATGGTGCATGCCTATAATCCTAGCACTGAAGAGGTTGAGGCAGGATGATAATGGGGATTTTGAGGCCAGTCTGGGCTATGAAGTGAATTCCAAACCAACCTGAGATCTGTAGCAAGACCCAAACCAAACAAGCAAAGGATGACAGACTCAGTTTGAGGAGGCTCTGTCTATCTAGGTTTGGGACAAATAAAGTGTAACGAAGGATAATGGTGAGTAGGTGGACAGATATCATGATGTGTTACTACAATTCCAGCACTCAGAAGGGACACACAGGAAGATAGAGTTTGAGACTATCTTTGACTGCATGGAGAGAACCTGTCTATAAAGAAATTAAAACAGGGTTGGAGAGAGGACTCCGCGGTTAGGAGCACTGACTGCTCTTCCAGAGGTCCTGAGTTCAAATCCTAGCAACCACATGGTGGCTCACAACCATCTGTCATGGGATCTGATGCCCTCTTCTGGTGTGTCTGAAGACAGCTACAGTGTACTCATCGTGTGTGTGTGTGTGTGTGTGTGTGTGTGTGTGTGTGTGTGTGTGTGTGTGTGCATGTGTGTGTGTGTGTGTGTATGTGTGTGTGTGTGTGCGTATGTGTGTGTGCATGTGTGTGTGTATGTGTGTGTGTGTGTATGTGTGTGTGTGTGTGTGTATGTGTGTGTGTGTGTGTAATCTTTAAAAAATAATAAAACAAAACAACAATAAAACTCCGCATGGATGCTGACCTAGAAGTGGAAGACTTTGAATGCATGAAGATCTGTCGTGTGAAGAAGAATGTCATACCTATCCGTGACAGAGTGTTGAAGATAAGTGATACTGCAGCCTATCAGACCTTATCCTTCACTCTTGGGTGTGCTAAGAGGCATGTGGCTTTAACAGTAAGACCAATGTTCTTGGTTCCTGGTTCCTTTCTATCCTACCAAGCAGGATCATGACACATGAAACTCATTTCCTAGCTTTCCAGGATCAACAAACCAGCAGAAAGCGGTACTCTGTGGCTTCCCATATAACTGCACTGTTATTGCTATCCCCTGTAATATCAGCATCCACTCTTGATCTCTTCCAGCTCAACATCATTATGAAGATGCCTGGAGAAGGTGGATTGATTTTCCAATAATAAGCATTTGAGGCCAGGCAGGGAATGTGCTGGGATGGTTTTTAAAAGGAGGCGAATCTCACATGATGAAATCGAAGGCTATCGATGTTAGCCTGGATACTTTATGCACTTGGACAACGAGAAAAGCCTGTGAGAGATGGGTTTACACAGCCTTGGAAGGCTCTGCAGCCTGGCCCTGGGATGTCTTCCTGCCACGTACGGTAAAGACTTGATTCTCTGCTTGGTGCCATTGGGAGGTGGTGGAAACTTTAGGATGTGGTGCCTGGGGCTGGAAAGAGGACTTAGTGAGTAAGAATATTTGCTGATTTTTTTTTTTTGGAATTAACATCAAGTATAATTAGGCCCAGAACATCCCACAACATCTGGGTATCCAAATATTCACATGAAACATTAACAATCGAGGGCAAATCATTTATATGCTACTTTCTCTATTTTATCTGAACATACTTGATTATTTCTAAAGTACAAAAATAAATAACTTGTTTGTTAAAGATATATGAAAACCAATAAACAAGAAACCAAATCAGAACTAGTAGAATATGGTGAGGTATAGTATCCAGTTTCCAGGCTTGCATCATCTGTTGGATGTTCTGAAGAAAGCTTCTTTACAGTTGTTTCTAGGAGCATAGCATTAAAAACTCTGGACCTTGCTCTTTGAGTAACAGAAACACCACTCCTAAATCCATACTCCCCTCTTAGTCAGATTCAAAGACATGCTAACTCCTTTCCAGAGGCTCTAAAGAAATTTGTGCATTCTATGTAATGATGTGTGCACAGGTGATGCTGTTCTTAGTGGCCTCAGCCCCACTTCTTGCTCTTCTGTAGACACATCTTTTGGGGTAGTTGTGAGTTGTCCAACTTGGAAACTGTCATCTATCTGTGTCATGCACAAGAATGCCACAAAAAACAAATGTCCTTTGGACAAGGAAAGGGAATGCTTGCTGATCTTATAGAGAACCAGAATTCAGTACCCACAGCAAGAGGCTCACAACTACCTGAAACTCCAGCTCCAGTATCGGCTTCTGCAGATACTCTACACATGTACACATATGCAAAGTCGTATATAGGTAAATAAAATAACTTTTTTTTTAAAAGGTGGTGCCAAGTAGTAAATTTAAGTCATTCAAATTATAACTTCAAAGTCTCTCTCTGCCTCTCTCTCTCTCTCCCTCCCTTCCTCCTCACCATGCATTCCTGGAGGGTGTTCTGCCTCAGCCAAAGCTGAAGAACCATTGTGCTAGCTGGACCATGAACTGGGACCTCCAAACCCATGACCCCACGCAAAGCTTCCCTCCTTGTAAGTTGGTGATCTCAGGTCTTTTGATGTCTAACAGAAAACTAACCAATACAGGAGTCAAACTTGGTCATTCTTAGTTGAAACAGGATACTGACTATAAAACACAGTATCTGTAGAACAAGGGGATTGTCCCGCTGCTGTGACCTGAGCCCACAGCACTTCCCCGATCCGATGGATGCCTGAGTAGCAGCTGAAGAAAGAAGAGCCATCTCACCTGAGTGGGGATTTACCAGGAGCTTTCCCTGTCAGCTGTGGTGGACAGAAACTAAGCAGGAATCAGTGTAGGCTGCTAGTAACAAAATAACACAGACCACAACGCTACTTTCCGGAGTTCTGGAGTCTGGAAGTCCACGATCAAGGGGAAATCAGGTTGAGTTTTTCCAGATGACTCTCTACATTAAATGGCTTCTTCTCGATACACTTGCCCTGGCATCTCTTCCTATGCTTTGAAGATGAACCACTCATCTTAGCCTATTGGGACTCAGACCAAGACTTCGCTTATTAGTGATTACCTCATCTCAGCCCGTTTCCCAAACACAGCCATACTGGAGACTGGGCTTTCAGTATGAATGTGGGTTCACGGTTCTGTTCCTATTAGGCCATTGGATGGGAGACACTTTAAGGTTTGCTCTGTTGTACTCTGAAGAGAAAACAAAGACCATTTTAAAAGCAACACATGCAAGTCTGTGTCCGATGCAGGAAGTCTTTGGTTTGCTCCTTTCTTTTTGGGGTGGCTGGGTTTGAGCTCAGGGTCTTGTTCTCAGCCAAACACAATCAGCCAGTTGCATCTCTGGCCCAGAGTGAAAACACTCTACTAACAATCAATTTCCTAAGGTAGGAATGAGCTTCCTAGAGGAATGGCAAATTCCTCATCACTTGATATCACTTTAGAAGCCAGTGGCCACCATCCAGATCTGCAGCAGAGGCCATTACCACCCCAGGAAGGAACGCTAATGAAATGAAGTCCTGAGCCATCTGGTTCCATGAAGTTCGAAGATGCCTTAAGTAGTAAATGTATTTTAGCCTGAAAGGAAATTCAGAGATGTAAGACTCTTGAACAACTCAATAGTATTATACATCTCTAAATCCCGCCAAACGGAAGTTTTTCCAATTGACTCCGTGTTTCCACCTGTCCCAGGAGGCTGCCTGCTCTCCCGTAGAAGCGCTCTACTTTCTCAGCGGACACACCTTCGTCAGCATTCCTCCCTCTTACAGCTCTCTAGCCTAATCCTACGCGGCCTTGCTATAGTATCTGAAAACTGCAAGGCAGGCTGTTTTCTGCTCTGATCACCCTGTGCACAGCAGAGGCACTGGCATAGCTAATTCTAGCAGAGGCAAGTGCAGCCAGGAGCTAAGCAGATGGAGTGGATGCAGAGAGCCAGGACTTCCGAGTTCACTTGGTTCTGCTGGCCATTAACTGAGACGAGTCTCTACAGCTGTTTTCCCGAGTCCTAAATCTTCTACCAGATACCTAGTATTGCCCTAAGCAGGTGGGTGGCAAATACTGGTTTGAATCTTAAATGTTCTGCAAAGCCACGTGTTAAAGGTTTTGTCCACAAGGTGGCGCGATTGAGAAGTGGTGGAACAGAGAGGTCATTAGGGCACATTCTCAAAGGACTCTAGAACTCCAGTCTCTTCCCTGCTTTTTTTGCTTGTGAGTCAGTGGTTTAGCTCTGCCACAACTGTGATTTATTGCCTGGCTAGAGACCCAAGGCAATGACGTTAACCAATCATCCGCTGGAACCTTCAAAACTGTGAGCTCAAAAAAACCTTTTCTCTTTACAAATGGATTGATGCGGGTATTTGTTATAGTCATGGGAAACTGGCTTACTCAGAGATCAACAAAGCCATGCACTTAATGGCTCTGAACTTCCTATTGACCTGATGCACTGTGCCAAGGGTTTCTGTGGAGATGTCTTTGTACCTAGGTGGAGGCAACCTGTAAGATAGATGTGTGGCCCAATTTCATTAATGGGCTTAGTGAGTGCTTACTGTGTTCTATGAATGGTTCTAAGGACTGACATTAAACCGCTTATAAGAAATAGCGCTCCTGCTCCCAAATTTACAGCTTAGATAGGAGGCAAAAGAATTGTCCGATCCCTATCAGGTAGTGAAGGGATGGTGTGCAGAAAAGTAGAGCCTTGAGGTGATAGAAAATGGCTAATTTACGTGTGGTGAGTCTCTCTGCCATGCTGACATTCAGAGTCAAATAGCAAGGGAAGAGGAATCCTGTTACATAAGATAAGGAAGAAATCACTGTGGCCAAAGAGAACAGCCAGTGTGTGTGTGTGTGTGGGGGGGTGGGATCTGTGTAGGTGAGGCAGCAGAGCGAGACCTTCACAGGATGTGGGAAACGTGAAGGACAAGAGGGGTATTCAGTGAGGGAAGTAGGGATGGAGTGTACGTGTACAGAGCAGGATGAGAAGTCCACTCATGCCAGGGGAGGTATGGAAGAAGTGTTAAAGGAGAGGTAGATGCCACCAAGCTTTATTGCTGCAGTGAAATTCCTGCTACATTTGAATTGTCATAAATGACAAGACCTCTTTGCTTGGGGCCGGTGACACGGCTCAACATGTGGAGATGCTTTCTGCCAAGCCTGATAACCTAAGTTCGATTCTCAGGACCCACACAGTAAGAGAGAACCTGTTCCTGCAAGTTATCCTCTGACCTCCACTCCTCTACATGTGTGTGGTGGTATTACCACCTACACACACACACACACACACGTACACATATACACATACATATACATACATGTGCACACATGCACACAAGTACATGCACACAGTATGTTATCTAAAGACCTAATTTATTGAGACCGAATAGCAACCTGTTGCACAAGATTGATGAGCCGTGGAGCATTCTTGCTTCATAAAATAAGACATAATACATACATAAAAACAAAACTACTGTGTGATCTCACATGGTAAAAAAAAATCGAATTCATCGAGAAAGAGGGCAGAATGGTGGTCCTCAGACAATAGTGGGGGGAACAGCTAGAAGATATGGCTCAGTTAGATCCAGAGGGTAAACTTTGGAGAAGGGTTGCATAGCATACTGAATATAGTTAATAATAATCTATGTCATACTTAAAAATTAATAGGTAAAAATTTTAATATTTTCATCGCAAGAAATAAGGATGCACCGGCACACAGTGTACACACCCAGCAGCACATCACACTGTGGGTATAAATGTCTACTGTTTTATTCATCAGTTTTAAAACAATAATGTGATTCTGGTCACCACGAAGACCAGCCTTGGAAGCATCACACCACAAGGAGTGAGGGAGGCCTGAGCAGGAGAGAGATCTGCTGATGGAAACAGGCAAGTGTGGGAGCTCAGAACCTACCTACTAGTTAGGTTTGGGGATCAAGGAAGGACATAAGCCACACCAAGACCTGAGTCACAAGTGATGGGGGATGTGCTGTCATCTTGCTGAGATTGGGAAAAAAGAGGGAAGCTTGGAAGGATGGAGAGAGACGTCTTTCCTTGAACCACATTTGGCTGGAAGTGCATTTGCATTTCCTAGACACACATTTGGGTGTGCGAACACCTGGTGACTCAGGTGTAACTTGGCATCGGAGCCTGTGCTGAAAAGCATGGATTCAAGTCCCAGAAAAACACACATACACAGAGACACACACGAATACATACACATGAACACATAGATACATGCACACAAACACATGTGCACATAAAAATGTGCACAAATGCACACAGGCATGTACACATACACACACATACACACACACACACACACACACACACACACACACCTTGTAGTAATATAGCTAACAGGATACATGGCCAAGTGGCTAGATTGTATTATAAAGCCGCCCTCCTCAGAGCCATAACTCAATTCCGATAGTCCAACCGAAGACTGGGAGCTTTGGATCCCTGCCCTTAGAAGACTTGTTTTTGACCGTGGGGTCTCACTGCTACAAGTGTCTTCCCTCTCTCCATAAATAGTAAACAAACAGAAAAGGTTCCTAACACAACTTTGATCCTGGGGGAAAAGCAAGTATGATCAGACAGCTCAGTGGGTTTTTTTGCCTTTGCCCCCTGTCTGCAGGTAGTTTCCATGGTGATCTGTAAAAGAGGACAGTCAAAACAGAGCCCAGTGCAGAACTCAGGAGATAGCACAGAACTGGGGAAGCTGGGGCAGCTAAATTCTGTGGGGCAGAGTATACAAAATAAAAGGAGCTGTCTTCAAAGAGAGATCCAGAGATCATCAAAGATAATCTTTTTGAGGCTTTGGCTACATTCTAATCTGGAGAATCATGGAACAAGACTGTTCAAATCCATAGAAATCACTCCTAGCAAGAAATATTGTGGATAAGAGAGTGGAGAGATGCCACGCGTGGAAATGGATGTGTGATGGGGTAGGGAGAACTTAGGCATTGGGTTTGTGTGATGGGAACCATGTTAGAGCTAATGCCCGAGCATGTGCCATGAACAAGCAGAGATGCCCCGTCACTCACTGAGGTGA
Source organism: Mus musculus (assembly GCF_000001635.26). Taxonomy (NCBI): domain Eukaryota; kingdom Metazoa; phylum Chordata; class Mammalia; order Rodentia; family Muridae; genus Mus; species Mus musculus. Next base: position 127,610,032 of record NC_000070.6, on the reverse strand, counting down.
AAAAGAAGAGAAACCTCTGTGGCACAGAAGGAAAGGGGAGAGCTCAGATCCTCACACCCAGTCAGGCTGTAAAGAGCAGATGAGCAGAATGCCTCAGCTGGTTTGGAAGCCTTCTTTGTGAGAATAAATGAGTCTTACAGGGAATCAGTCTGGACTTGCAATAATAAGGCTTAAAAGTATTCCTTGCAAAGAATCAGTAGATTCTCCAAAAGCTTGAATTTGTATCAGGAAAAGTACAAAACTCTTTAAAGGAAAAACAGCAAAAGCTAGCACAAGACAGTAAAATGTATTATCCTATGTCCATTCAGACATATCAATAGCAGGCAGGCAAAACTTACAATCAGAGAGACAAACACAATGATTGGATAAAGACCCAGAAGTGCTAAGACACTATGGGATTAAGAGAACACTCTTAAAAATAGCTATGCTAGATCTTAAAAAATGTGCTCAAAGATAATAGGGAAAGATATATTAAAGGAGAGAGAGAGAGAGAGAGAGAGAGAGAGAGAGAGAGAGAGAGGGAGGAAGGAAGGAAGGAAGGAAGGAAAAGAAAGAAGGAAGGAAGGAAGGAAGGAAGGAAGGAAGGAAGGAAGGAAAGAAAGAAAGAAAGAAAGAAAGAAAGAAAGAAAGAAAGAAAGAAAGAAAGAAAGAAAGAAAGAAAGAAAGAAAGAAAGAAAGGAAGGAAGGAAGGAAGGAAGGAAGAGAAAGAAAGAAAGAAAGAAAGAAAGAAAGAAAGAAAGAAAGAAAGAAAGAAAGAAAGAAAGAAAGAAAGAAACTGGGAAATATTTAGAACATTTGTGCAAAACGTCTACAGATGAAAAGCTTAACATCTTAAAGTGAAGCAAGCTGGATAAATTCACAACAATCTACAGGAGAAGAGTGTATGATCTTGAAGATGGGCCAATTGTAACTGCACTGAAATGACACATTGAAAGGCAAGGGCGAGGGCAGACTGGCTCTTAGCGACCTGGGGACAGTAGAAAACAGCCCAACTCTCTGTGTTCACCCAAGTATAAGGATAACAAAGGGTATGAAAAAGGAAAAGCTGATTTTCCCCCTAAATTTGATGAAAGATCCATAGATTGAGAAACATACAGAATATCAAGAAAATATTAATAAAAGTTGGTAGAAGTCAAATTGACCGAAAACAATAAAAAGAGAAAAACCTTAAAATTCGTCATAAAACCGGTTAGGGGAGATGGTGGTTTGAATAGGTATGGCCCCCAAAATGCTTGGTCCATAAAGAGTGACATGATTAGGAGGCATGGCCTTGCTGGGGTAGGTGTGACCTTGTTGGAGGAAGTGTGTCACTGTGGAGGTGGGCTTTGATGTCTCCTATGCTCAAGCTATGCCCAGTGGCACAGTCTCCTTCTGCTGCCTTCAAATTAAGATGGAGAGCTCTTGCCTCCTCCAGCACCACGCCTGACTGCATGTTGCCATGCTTCCCACCATGATGATAATGGACTGAACCTCTGAAACTCTAACCCAGTCCCAATTAAATGTTGTCTTTATAAGATTTGCTGTGGTCATGGCATCTATTCACAGCAAAGAAACCCTAAGTCAGGGGACATTACAGACAAAGTAAGAGATGACATCAGACTTCTCAGCTGAAAAAATACAGGCCAGAGACAATGCAGCGACACCTTTTAATTCTGAAAATAAGATGTGTTGCTGGTATAGTAAGTATCTACACATATACAAGTACACTAATCAATAATAAATGCAAAATAACACATCAGGGTACCATAGCAACCACACAGTCAGTATATTGCAGGGGGGGGGGCTTGCACTTACCTGTAACGACCCCTCCAGCTATTTATCCATGGACCCACTCTCTGTGCTTTATAATGGCACTCGATAATCCATGCTCGTAATTAAGCACAGAATGGCTGCTGTCCACACTTTCTCTCTTTGATTTCGCTTATTCAATACTGTGGTTTTCCTTGGAAAATGGAGGGCAGAAAAAAATGTAGGGACCAGTGAATGAGGAGGGATGTAGGAAACATTGTCTTCTAGACACGGCTGGTACTAGCGTCTGCTGTGCTTACCTGCACAGGAGGGTGCCAGGTGACCCCATCAATGTGCTGTTGTGGACAGGGAGGGATCCATAAGCTCCATGCTCCTCAAAGAGCTGCTGGTGCTTAATGGCCGCCTGCAAAACAGAGTCATTTTCTTCAGTAGTATAGTTGGCCGGTAAGGTGTCCAGGCGCCACCCATGCTCACACACACAATCATAATTAAATACGGCGGGTCACAGAGGGGAAGCCGTGAAAGGAGGAGAAGGAAAGATAGGGAGAAATGGAACTCAGCAGGACAGGGAGGGGATGAGAGTGTGATGGGGGTGGAAATGACCAAAATACACCCATATTTAAAACTGCCAGGAAACTTAAACATTATATATATCTTTTTTTTCCCGAGTTTTGGCTCTCTTGGTGCATGTAGCTTTTGCCCATTCTCTTGCTAATGCACGTTTAACTCTAGAACCGTTTCATATTTGCAGAAGACTTGCAAAGAGAGCACAGTTAGGCACAGTGAGGGACAACATCTGCAGCATGCCAAAAGCAATATTTCAATAACCCAACGAAAGTTTTTATTTAATTCAGGCAAAGTAAACAGTTTCAGGTATAAGAAAACATTCTTTAAAAAACCGTTGCAATAATATGGGCCCTGAAGAAAGACCTACAGGCAGAAGGAAGTGTGGATCTATAATGAGCAGGCCACCCCCATCACATGTGAATAAGAAAGACTTTTGTCCTTGCGATTTAAAATCGCACTAAGAGACAATTGAATGCTCAAAACCATAGCGTTTCTGGTTTCCATCACACATGGAAATAAACTTGAAAACTCTAGCACAGAGATCGGGAGTCCCCATGGTACACATGAAGTGGAATAACATCACCTAAGGGTAACCTGTGCTCGGGAGATATCTAACCTTAAAGCACTCTGTGAGGCAGCACACAGCCGAGAAGAGCAGAGACGAGGTGGAGTCGTCAAAAGTCACCTCAGACATAAGAGAAGAATAAAAGGAAGGGAACGGAACAGATGTGGGAGACGCTGCTCAGCAGTAAAGACCGCTCGCTGCTCTTGCAGAGGACCTGTGTTTGGTTCCTAGAACCCACACCAGGAGACTCATACTGCATGTACGTCACCTCCAGGAGCTCTGGTGCCCCCCCTGTGGACCCTACAAGAACCTTCACACACATGGCGTACACACATGCATGCATGCATGCACACACATTCACACACATTCACACATACATGCACAATCACACACATGTGCACACACACAAATAAGAATAAAAATAAATGTCTTAAATGATGGACAAACAGCAAAGGGCGTATTTAAATTCAGCCATATTGACAGTTACATTAAACTTAAATGCTTTAACCACTCCAATTAAAAGGCAGTGGCTGCCAGCTTAAAGGCTGACTCAATAATAATAAGTATAAAAGCAATACTTAATTATATACTGCATAAAACAAACAAGCCCACTTAATTATGAAGGCCAGATAAATTAGACACTTCAAAAGGGGGTAGACCATCAAAACTTTAATAATAATAAAAAAAAAAGCTTAGGTGACTGGGTTAGCATTAGATAAATAATGTTTCAGGGCAAACAGTGTCCCAAAACTGCCTCTAAAATGCCACAAAAAGATAAATTTGTATAAAACAATTCAATGCTGCTGAATATTCATGTATGGTTGTGTTTCAAAATGTATAAAACTAAGAGCAAAACAACAGAAGTGAGAGATAAACAAATCACAATGAATTAGTTTCAAAAATTAAAAACGGAGAAGAAAACACACACTTGCAAATGCACATGTGTGCGTGCACACACACATGCACACACACACACACACACACACACATACCAGTAAAGCTTGAACGTTACTATGAAATTTTTGACTCAGCTGCTATTTCTCGGACAGACATCTCAGTGGCTGCAAGTGCATTCCTTTCAAGTGAGCAAATAATATTCACAATCACAGACCACATCCGAAGACATAAAATAATAAATGTAAAAGGATGGAGTCTCTGTCAACACTAAAATCAATCTAAAATTTAATAACAGAGACGCCTAGAAGACCTCAATATTTTGGCAAGCAACCCCAGGTATTGAGGAAGACATCACAATGGATATTAGAGATTGTGTTTAACTTAACAAAAATGTAACCATCAAAATGTAAGGGCCAGAGCTGGTGGGGTGACTCGGGTGGGTGGGCAAGGGTGCCTGCTGCCAAGCCTGGCACCTCAAGCCCAGTTCCTGGACCACGCCTGGCAGAGAGAGAACTGACTTTGTAAGTTGTTCTCTGATGTCAGTGTGTGTGCATATACATGAATGCCTATACACACACACAGACACACACACAGAGACACACACAAACAAACAGACACACAGAGACACACACAGAGAGACACACACAGACACACAGAGAGATACACAGAAACACGCAGACACACACAGACATACAGACACACACACAGACACAAAAACACACACACACACAGACATACACAGACACACACACACACAGAAACACACAGACACACACACAGATACACAGACACAGAGAGAGATGCACAGAAACACACAGACACACACACAGACATACAGACACACACACACACAGACACACACACACAGAGACAGACATACACAGACACACACACAGAGACACACAGACACACATACAGAAACACACAAACACACACACTTAAAATTATAGGGGATAAATTATAGCATACATGTTGTATTCTTTTTTAAAAAAAAGCTCGTATTATAAAGAAAGAGAAAACTCTTAAATCAACAATCTAAATTTCTATTTTAAAGGAGTAGAAAAAAGAAAAAAATAAAATAAAATGCCAAACCAAATTAACTAGAAACCAGGGAAAAAGAAGAGAAAAAATCAATGGAACTTACATCTTTCTCTTTGAAAAAAAGAATCAGTACAGTTGACAAATTCTGTTAAAAATGAGAGAGGAGAGGGGGTGAGAGCCTGTGTGGCAGGTGCCAGAGCGGATGTGGGTATTCCAATGGGTTCTGGGGACATCAGAAGCTACAGTTAAGACTATTGTGACTGCCAGAGTGCCAGTAGGTCAACAACCCAGATGTAATGAGCAAGACCCTGGAGAGACACAAACTTCTAAGCAGAAAATGAGCCTTAAAACAGCCCTGTGTCTATTGAGGGATCTGAATTTGTAGTTAAAATCCAGAATGCAAAGAGAGTTCTAAGCCCAGACGGCCTCATGGGTAAGTTTTCCTGAGCATCTAGTGAAGGAACAATAAATAACAGTCCTGCACCAAGACACTCAGCAAACAGACGACAGAACAGTGCTCCCTCATTTATTCGATGTGGGCGGCATCACCCTAACACCACGATCTGACAAAGAGGGCTTCAGGAAACTTCAGGATATCTTTCACAGTTAATAAATGTGAAAGGCCTTAATAGCGTACTAGTAAATCTAATAAGTGATATATAAAAGGATAATGTACCATGATCTGGTTGGCTTGACTCCAAATCGGCTTAGTGGTCAGTCAGTGCAATCTACTCTGTCAACAAGAATTCAGCAGAAAGACTTCCGGGTCATGGAATCAGTGCAAAAAAAAAAAGCGTGACAAAAGTTGATCTCCATTCCTGACTGAAAGACATCAGCTGATGAAGAATCAAAAAGAACTTAAGGCCGAGAAAATGTCTCAGCTCACTAGCCACACAAGCATGAGGAGCGGAGTCTGAACACCTAACTTCCAGGTAAAAGCCAGGCATGGCGGCGTGCGTCTGTAATCCAGCACTGGGGGAGGTCGAGAAAGGTGGATTCCTGGAACTCATTAGCCTGACAACCCAGTTGACTAGGTAACATTCAGGTTCAACAAGAGGCTCTGCTCAAATACTGAAGTGGGGTGCAACCAAGGAAAGATGCCCAGCATCAACCTCTGACCTCCACATGCGTGTGCATACATGTACACACCTTGATACACATGCACACAACCATGCAAACACATACACAGAGAGAGAGAGACAGAGACAGAGACAGAGACAGAGACAGAGACAGAGACAGAGACAGAGACAGAGTTGGGGGAGAGAGAGAGAGAATTTCTATAGCCAGGCAGGTGGGGAAAGAATATACTTGTAATCTCAGCACTCCAGAGTCAGAAGCAGGCTGATCATGAGTTCAAAGCCAGCCTGTCCTACATAGCAAGACCCTGTCTCAAAACACCATGGGATGGAGGATACAGCTAAGTGTTACAGTCCTAGGCTCCATCCCCAGCACTGTAAGAGATTTTTCCTGCTAAGAAATGTATATCTTTATATAAAATTATAGATCTTTTATATATTAACATTACACTTAATATCGAAACATCAAACACTTTGCCTCTTAGGGCAGAGACAAGGCCAGGAGAGCCCTGCTCATGATTTCCAGGGAGCCTTACTCTGGAGACTGTAGCAGGGTGAATAAGGCCAAAGAAATGGTGCAGGAGAGCACGGCTGAGCTGCAGGGACATTATGCTAAGTCAGAGAAACCTGGCAGGGAGAGTACACATCATAAGATGTCTGTATGAATGCTAAATACAAAACTCCAGGGGGAGAACGCAGGCCGGTGTCCTGTGGTAGGAACGGGAAACACTGAAATGTTCTCTGTCTTGGTGACAGAGATGGTTCTGTGACAGCACACATTTGTCAACGATCCCGCGACATCTGGAATGAGTTATATTTTATCGCTTGTAAATCATATCTCAATAAAGCTGATTAGCAGTTTGGGGAACACGTCCTCCCCGTATCGTATTTCCTGATAGGGAGTAGACAGATCTGACTCACTCTTGCACCAGGGAGAGGCTCTGAGACTTGAGGGTGACGAAGCCATCCAAGTATCCCCGGGCTGCTACCACTGCACACACCAGGTTCTTCATTGCATCCGGAGGTCTGCACACTAGCCCACTTGTTCACTCCAGGCATACCCAGGTTAGAATGTCACCCATTCTCCAGTGCAAGTCACCCTGTGGAGGCTGGCTGCTCGGCCTCTAGCATCTCACAGCTGTGTCCAGACATTTTCTTAAAGACACCTGAGCCTGTCCCTGACTACCTGAGCCTGTCCCTGACCCTTCCTGAACCACACCCTCACTCCCAAGCCAGTCATGGAGGCCAGGGGCACACAGTGTCATCATTGGTAGGCAGACTGAAGACAGAGCACCAACAGTTACCAATGGGGAAGCAAGGAATGGGTCCCCGGGGAAGAGCCATGATGAGGTGGGGGAGAGATGGAGAGGGTGGCTCTGGGAAGCAGGTGTAACAGATGCTCCCATCAGGGTGAGGGTGATGGGTGGACGTCTGCCCTGCTGGCACTGAGTGGGTGACAGGTGTTGACGGCTAGCCTCTGCACAGATCCTAAGTGATGGCCACAGTGTACCCTCCTCTTCCACCAGCACAGAAGAGACCCTCTACTGCAATTCCACCCTAAACTCCCAGCACGATGTTTTTGTCTCCGTGTGTTTATCTTCAAATGGAGTCAAAACTACCATAGCTAAAGAGAGGTTATCAATGGAAAAAATGTATCAGTGACCTCCAGGCTTTGAGGCTTGGTTGTGTCTAAGGAGAACAGGAGAAAGTGTGATGGTGTGGTATGTCCTAAACTGTGATCCTTACTCCTAGATCACATTTGATGCCATCTTAGTCGTGCATCCACATTCTGATCCTGCTCTTAGTGCAGCTGTGTGATCTTGGGAAGTTGTTTAACCTCTCTGAGGCTCAAATTTATCACCTATAAGATGCCAACCATACTACTTCCCAGGGTCATAAGGACAAATTGTGTACGTGAAAGGATGACCAGCTGTGCTCAAGGGCATCACTGTCCTTTCCCCTTCCATCTGACTGGACACTTTTGACCCCATCCTAGCCTCAATTTCAGTTTCCAACACTGCATTAGATGTAGGGAAAGAAGAAAGCCCTCACTTAGGAAGTACGGGACTGTGTGAAGCCTGCTTATGACATTCTATAAGGGTTTATCACAGAACAAAGTTATGTGGATCTAAACAGAGGTGTTGGGGTGAGGGGCGGGACCACACCTCGACCACTGATGGCCAAGTCTCAGGGAACTGAAATCCCCATGTTGTCTTGTTTTCTGAGAGGCACCAGCTGCGATGGAATGGCCTTTGTGGAGCCTGTGTGCGTAGAGGCAATCCAAGTCACAAGGCCCCCAGGGAGCCCTGCCAGCCTCACTCTGGCTCGGCAGAGGGTCTAAATCAGCTGTGCTGCCACAGGCCTGGGAGCTAAGGAGCTTGTGGTCCATCTGTCTGGATCTTTTGCTGAATGGCCTGGTTGTCTGGGCATCATCTGAATCGTACCTGGGAGGTTCAGTCATAAAACACCAACAGGCTCTGCAGTCAGGAGCTGGAGATGTGACCAGAAACCTGCTTGACTGGTGTGTGGAGCACAATGTAGCAGCGGGTGCAGCATCAAACTCTCCATCCCATCATTTGCTCCCTCAAGGAGATCCAGCAGAGACACTCACGGCCACACAAACTCTCTCATTTTCAAACTGGTGAGCTCGTGCCCTAGTGGCACACATTGCCACCTGCATCCCCCAAAACATGGCCCCCACACATCCCCGAAGGCATCACGTTCACAGGCTCATGGTCACCCACAGACCCTGGCACACACATGCGTGACCACATGTCCAGACACATTGCTTCAAACAGAGACAAGCTCCCAGATCACACACACACACACCCCTCACATGCATGACTGCACACAGCGGAAACGCGGCACTCAGAGGCTGAGGGCTCTTCTGTACCTACCCCAGCTTTCCTATCTTTGCTGGCTTGTTTTCGCTAGGAATCTCGCTTCAAATGGGTCCCCACTGAGCATGTTATCTGAGGGTTCCCAGCCATATGCTTGCTACAAAAATTCTGCCTATGTGTCAGAATCTGGCAGGAATGAAACCCAGCCTACACATGTGTATACATCGCAGACACCAGCCAGAATTGAGTTCTCTCGGCAGGAGCGATAGGAGCCTTAGAGAGAGCTCTGGAGACTGGCCAGCAAGGACATCTGTCTGGGCATGGCTTCCAGACAGCTCTCCTTAGTGTTCCCTCTAGGGTCCAACCTGCCTCAAGGACCAGCACCTTAACAGAATTGGGCATCCTTTTATATCATGCAAGACGCGCTCAATGGGGACTTTGAGGACCCATGCTTAGCCTCTTAGGCACCGGAGCTGAGGATCCTCCAGGTCCCAGTCACAGAGGTGAAAATTACAAATGAACACAGTAAGTTCTGGCCATGCAAGACTGGGGGCCTGGGCTTGATCCTCAGAACCCACTGCATACAAAACCAAACAAAATAGGGACTAGGTATAGTAGCTACACTTATGATCCCAGTGCTGGAGAGGCGGAGACAAGGAGAGCCAGGGTTTGCTGGCTGGCCAGCTTAGCCCAACTGGGGAGCTCCAGGCCAAGGGAAGGCCATCTCAAAAGAGGTAGATGGTGTTCCTTGAAGATGATACCCAAGGTCACCTGACTTCCACACATATGCATATACACACATAGCAGAGAGACAGAGACAGAGACACACAAAGAGAAAGAGTGAGAGGGAAGGAGGGTGTAGAGAGAGATCCTGGGTGCTAGAGTCTGTGCATCTGGGTTCCAGGCCTCTTCTCCCCTACTCACAGTGGACCTGGGACAATCACTCAACTCTGAGTTTTCTCCACCCTAAGATGGGAGGGCTCAACACCTACCTGCAAGGTGGTTTATGGATTAGAGAGAAATATATTGTCCTTGATATTCCACCACATGATTCAAAGAGTATCTGGCTCATAGCAAGAACTTCTCCCCTGAAGGGAAGAACTGGTGGCTATCTTAGCAGCTCTCACACCCTCAGGAGCAAGGCAGCCTTCCCAACTTCCTTTTTCTGTGCCAGCCTCTCTTCTGGATGTATGTGTGCATGTTTGTGTGCATGTGTGAGCATGTGCATTGTGTAACCATGCATGTATGGGTATGCGTGTGTGTACATGTGTGTACCTGTGTGTATGGGGGGTGGGGAGTGCGTGTGCATGAATTTGTGTATGCCTGTGTATAGGTTGTGCAAGTGTGTGTGTGTGTGTGTGTGTGTGTGTGTGTGTGTGTGTGTTTGTGTGTGCAGTCGTAGTAGTGCAGTAGGGATTGTAATGGAGTCTACTGGCCACATGTCAGCCACCTTCTAAGCACTATCTTCCCTCTTGCTGCTGCTGCTGATTATGATGGTCTTCTGGGCTGTATCGCCTAAGATGGTTATTGCCTTTAACTCCACAGAGCCACATCAGCTGCCACAGACTTTTATTCCTGCAAATAAAACTGTGCGCTCCAACCCAAGGAAACTGCTGGCTAAAGAGGCAGAACTTATAAACAGGCATTTTAAATGTGGGGGGTCGGTGTCAACACTCCTCGGGGTACTGCTTCCCACATCCTCTCTGCACTTGGCCACACTATATACAACACTCCCCCAACATGCCACCTCCCAAGCTCAGAAGGGTCCAGGTAGGAGGGTGGGAAGGGTGACATTAGAAATGTGTCATTGAAGTAATTTGTCATGCCTAACTCCCCAGGACACACAGACTTAGGTTAACTTCCTCTGGAACCACAAAACTATAAAAATAAGCCAAAGCCCCCGTGTGCTCTGTGGCTATTGTGATTTTGAGTGTTTTCTGGGCATATAGACATTTTCAACTAATTTCCTATGTATTGGCGTCAGTGGGGAGCCTGGACCCTTCAGAAAGCAGGCTGGCTGCTCTGGCAGCCAGAGGCAGAAGGAACAGCTGTCGATGAGCAGCAGAGAGACTTCTTACAGGCAGGGACATAGATCCACCACCACAGAAGGGCTTGTCTTCAACCCTCATGTGGGACCCTCCTCCTCCCGCCTTGAGGTGATGGGGACAGGAGAGGGCACTATCCAGACACTGACCCACCGCAGGCTGTGCCTGGACCCTAGAGCTGTTGAGAGGGGTTAAACAAGGGCCCTGCCCCAGAGGAGTGGGTGACAGCAGGAGAGACATGGAGAGGAAGATAAAGTCTGGAACAGAAATGGGAGGCTCAAGCTTGGGAAGACCCAACAGAGCAGGGAGGGAGAGAAGAGGGAGGGGAGGAAGAGGGACGGAGAGAGGAGGGATGCAAGGAGGAGGGAAGAAGGGAGGGAAGAAAGCAGGAAGGGAGGGCAGGAGGGAGGAAGGGAGAGTTAAGTCAGCTAGAGATCTTGGCACAGCTCCCAGAAGAGGAAATGGTCACCGCACCACCACTCCTGACCCGGATACACAGCTCTTCTTTCCCATCCACCTACAGGCTGGATGTGTCTGCCTGGGCTCTTTTCTTCTTGTCTTTTAATTACTGTGTTGTCCCCAGACAACTATTCTTTTATTTATTTATTTATTTATTTATTTATTTATTTATTTATTTATACACTCAAGCTCTAATGTGCCACATACTGACCTTGAACCTATCATGTAGCCAAAGGCAGCCTTGAACCTCTGATCCTCCCTGCCTCCAGTGTGCTAATTTCCACAAGCAAAACTAGGACCTTGTATGTGCATGTGTACATGCACGTGTCGATGTCAAAGGACAATTTGGAGACACCAGTTCTCTCCTTCTAGTATGTGGGGTAACATCTGAGTCACCAAGCCATCTCACTGACCCCCAATAAGCTCTCTACACCAAGAACAATTTTATTATTTTCTGTGTATTTTCTCTGTCCAACACACTGTCTGGTACACAGCAGGTAATCGAACAGAGCATAGCATTCGGGAGGGGTGCTTATGTCTGCGTCTTTGCTGAGTGCACGGAGAGGTTGATGGGAGACTGTGTAGGGAGGAGAGCAGAGACTGACAAAGACTGTGGTGATGACGAAAGGGTGTTGGGCTCCATCCCACAACCGTGTGCCAGAGCCTCCGACAGCTTTAGAATGATCTCCATGAGACATGAAACCAAGCTCTAGATTCCTTCATTTCGTTAGATTGATTTATTTGTTTTCTGTGTGGGAGTGTTTCGCCTGCACACATATATCTGCACCATATGGTTCCTAATATCCAAGGAAGTCAGAAATGAGCATCAGATCCCCCCGGAACTGGAATTATAGAGAGTTGTGAGCCGCCACGTGGGTGCTGGGAATCAAGCCTGGGTTTTCTGCAAAGGCAATGTGTGTTCATAATCCCTGAGCTATCTCTCCAGCTCCCATAACCTAGGTTCATAAATCCAAAGAGCCAGTGTTTGTGCAATGGTGCAGCGAGCCAAGATCTGCCCCCTGTTCTCCACTCACGTCAATACATCACTCTCCTCTATCTCAGGATCCTTTACTTTTGTAATGAACCACCTTGTTGATTGGCCCCAAATGTCACTTTTTATTTCTCTCCTGTCTCTGCGCCCTACCCCCTACCCCAACTTCCCTCATCTAGTCTGTGAAGAGATCTCTGGCTTATGACATGTCCATACAAGCACTTCCTCCATCTCTGCCAGTCTCCCAAGTCCATGCTGCCTTCTCCCCTCCTGGTCTTACAGCTGTGGCTTTACCACATCTGTGTCTCACTGTCTAACTCTCATCAAGGCCAGCATGGTCTCATTAAAAGTTACCCTGAGGATCTCACCTCCTCACTCAGATCCCCTTCCAGCATCTCTGACGTGGCCTGAAGCCATCACTAACCTACTCACTAACCACTGCTCCATTCTGCTCTCTAGCTGCCCTCCCCCCAGGGCCTTTGCACCAACAGTTTCCCTACCTAGAATGTTTCTCTTCCTTTCTCTTGGAATGCTTTCCCTAACAGTGAAGTCTCTATTCATACAGGTCAGAAGTAAGACTAGGGCAGAGTGAGATCCAGGTCCTACAGAGAGGCTGCGAAATTACCTTATGCAGTAAACCTGTTGGTAGAGGAAAAGGTTGAAACACACCCTGAGACCAACTGGAACTAGCTAGAGCCATTGACTGAGGGGCAGAGGTATCACAGAGCACCTGAGGATGGCCCATGGCTCATTAGATTACAAACACACACACATGGAAATTAAAGATGCTAATGAGACGGGCAGTGCATGAAGTATACATACATTTATGTATACATAAAACTGTGTAAGAAAGCATGAACTGTGACTACGCAAAGAAGCCAGAAACCCTTTGGAGCCTCCAAAGACACTCATCAAACTCTAATACTCACCAGTACCACGTGCTCCCACTCCATCCCTGCCACTGGGGTTGGGACCAGCCCTTGTAACCTTCCTCCTATTTATATTTCCTTTAACACCCCTTCTAAGATACACCTCATCTGTCTGTCTGTCTGTCTGTCTGTCTCTGTCTGTCTGTCGACACATCTTCTAGCTCCCATCTGACCCTCACCCAACTGCCTTATTTACCTCATCACAGCACTTATCACAACGAATAAAATCTCTTCTGGTACTAAGTGTCTCATCTGCTAGACTATATGCATGCTCCATGAGTGTAGACATCTATGTGGCATGTGAGCGTGGCCACTGCCTGTGGTTACTTCACTGCCTGGCCTACAGTAGATACTGAAGAATCAGTATTAAGTAAGACAAGCAGGCAGAGGAGAGAAGCTCCTGGTTTGGGCAGAGGTTGAGTTGAGCACAGAAGTCTTTGCAGGGCACAGAAAGAGGCACAGAAGACCCACAGTAGGATGACTTGCTCATCCTACCCAGAGTCCTCCAGGCACAAGAAGACCTGGGCTCCCGTGCAAGGCTTATCCCTGAGTCACATCAATTTAGGATTTGGAAGGACATGTGAGCCCACCTCCTCCTGTGTGCTCTGAATGAAATTCATAGTTTCTGCTGAATGCCTTCCAGATGGCAGGAACGGGCATAGTTCTCTCCTACACAGAAAAGCCCCCTTTCCTATTGCCAATACTAGCCCTGAGGCTGAAGGTCATTTCAGGATTCAGAGATGAAACCAACTATCATGATTTCCCAGGATTGTGCTGAGACCAATCCCATCAGCTGGACCAGTCATGCTGACAAGCCTAGAAGTAACCCTTTGGGCTTATCTGAAATGTTCTATTTAGTCCCTACGTCTACCACCTTCCCCTGCCCCTGTACCCCATTCATGACCCTGTAAGCTATGCTAAGTTTACACACATATTGCCCTGGCTGAGGTTGCCATTTCAAGGGGGTTCTTATCCCCCCACCTCTCTCTCTCTCTCTCTCTCTCTCTCTCTCTCCCCTCCCCCCACTATTACCAGGATCTCTCTTTTTTTAATTTATTTTGGTTTTTCGAAACAGGGTTTCTCTGTGTAGCCCTGGCTGTCCTGGAACTCACTTTGTAGACCAGGCTGGCCTCGAACTCAGAAATCGGCCTGCCTCTGCCTCCCGAGTGCTGGGATTAAAGGCACACGCCACCACTGCTCAGCCACCAGGCTCTTTTTAACAGCTCTGTGATTAGTTAAAATTACCAGAGCAGGGAGAAAAAAAACACACTCAGTTCTTGGAGAAAGTGCTATTTTATTATGGGTGCAAAAAAACAAAACACAAAACAAAACAAAAACAAACAAACAAAGGCAGAGGCACAATGAGAATGCTGGAGACTACACTGGAGGACTCATCCTGACCCCTCAGGTGAGAGCCGTGCAAACTTGGGGAAAGTCCAGCGCAGTGAGATGAGTCAAGACGTGAAGGCAGTCTTTGAGTGTGCGCCTCTGACCTGTTACGGCTTTGAATGGCAAAGTGGAACCAGAGATCGGACTGCATGGAGACCAGGAGAGGACGAGGGCTGAAGGCAGGGTAAGAACAAGGCTTTGGAGCTCTACGCATAGACCGAACTTTGCTGCTGGGAGGGGCCAGGGGCTGATGGGCGTGGTCTCAGCACAACGTTGAGAAGTCATCATGGCAGAGGGGGCTCCCAACTTGACTCTGTGGCTGACATGCTGGTTTGCGTCCAGAATCTCCCTTCTCCCAGAAATCAAATGCCCACTCCCTTAAGGCCTATATTTTATTTGAGTGGGGTCCGGGTCCAGAAGAGGGCATGAGCTCACACTACGCCCACAGTCAGGGCCCTTTCCTGGGATTTCTTAAGCAGCATCTGGGGATAGCCTATGTGATGGCTCATTTTCATTGTCAACTGGGCTGGATTTAGACTCATCATGGAATCCCACCCCTGGGTCTGTCTGTGGGAACGTCTCCAGAAGGTTTAACAAAAGCAAGGAAGACCTGCCCTGAATATGGGCATCGTCATCCCATGGGCTGGACCTCCTGACTGACTGGAGCACTGAGAATTAGTGTTTATCTTTCCCTCCTTCCTGACTGCAGATACAAGGTGACCACCACCTCAAGCTTCGGCTTTGGGCTTTCTCCCTCTCAAATTGAGAGCCAAAACAAGCCACTCCCTTTTAACTGCCCAAATGATTAAAATAGCATTTCCCTCTTAATTGGTAAAACCTGAGGTTTATGAGTCCAGGAGCAGCTATGGAGAAAGCCCCTTGCATCCAAGATGGAAGACATTCAAGGAGACACAGAGAATATCTTAACCATGTTTGAGTGGCTGGACCCTCCTCTGACCTGAGATTTGGTCACTCCAATCAATAGAGCTCCTTATAGCCTAAATGAAATTGAATTGGGTTTCTGTCACCAACAACCAAAAGATTCTGATCTCAGAATCTCAGGCTAAAGGGTAGAAATGCCAGGAGCATGCCCAAGATGGCCTGCTGCGAAGACAGTCATGTCTGGAGACAGAAGAGCCTCCGAGAGCTCAATTCTCCTGAGTCTGATGTCCACGGTCTAGTGACCAGAGCTGGCGGCAGCTGGCACATGCTCCTGCTGTAATGACAGAACTGCCCTGGCTGCCTGAGGAGGCGGCTGTTTATTTACTTCATAAGCAGGAATGGATGCCTGAAGCACACCGTGGTGGCGTGCAAGCTCCCTCACTCTTCTACTTCCCGTTGTATTTCACCCTGGCAAGAGGGATTCTTCTTGGCTAGGAAATTGATTTTAAATCACTCTTCACTGCCAAAAAAAAAAAAAAAAAGAGCCTGCCCAACCTTCCCTTCCCTGGGGTCTTTGCCTTCTTTCCCCGTTAAAGTCTGTCTCCCACTCCCACATCCCATCCTTGTGCAGGTATATGTGTACTCACACACGTGTACTCACACACGTGTACACACACACACACACTCACACACACCAGCTCTTCTTCACACTGAGGATTTTATCTTTCCAAGTCCAACTTACCAATGTACTTTTTATAACTAACTCTGTCTGTGGCTCTGAAAACAGATGAGAGAGATCAGGCCCGGAGTGTGGAAAAAGCTGGGGAGATGCGGGCTTTCAACCTTGGCATCTGCCTAAAGGGAACAAGCTGGCGTCAGGTACCACACGGCCAATCAGTAGCTTCTCAAAGAACAGGCTGATCAAGGATGTTGGGGTTTCAGAGAAGCCCGTGAGTGACATAAACCAACAGCAGAGACCCAGGTGCCAAGTCAGGAGGAGATGGCAGAGACAGGTGGGTATAGAAGCAGATAGTCATCCAAGCACTGGCTCTGTCCCTTGCCTGGTCTTTCATGCTCCCTTGGCCACTGTGTGCTACCCAACTCAGTTTCTGTTTGCAAAAGAGATACCTCATGAACTGGAGCATAATTTGAAATTTCTGGAACTCGGCTTCTTTACTTCCACCCCAGCTTAGTTGTTATATAAGCTTGGCTGATGAGACTGTGCAAGCTTTTATCCTATTATTTTTTGGTGTGTGTGTGTGTGCACGCGCACACACGCACGCGTGCTCATGCTTGTGCATGTGCATCTGTACCTTCAGAGTCCAGTTGAGGGTATCAGATCCCCTGGAGCTAGAGTTACAGGTGATTGTGAACTTCCTATCATGGGTAGGGGCGAGAAACTGAACTTCGGTCCTCTGCAAGAAAAGAAAGCTCCTTTTTACCGCCGAGCCATACCTCCGGCCCCACAAAGCTTTTTTGATAGGCAGATAGTAAGTGATTTAGAATCCATAGACCATAAGAATTCTGCTACAACTAGTTGCCTCTCCCAAAACAGATAGAGAGCAGCCACGGAAGACATGCAAATGACTGGAGGTGGCTTTACTTTTAAAATTTCTATTCACCAAAGTAGGTGACCACGCTCAGGGTGTGCACGGGCAACTTGCAAGCCCTCCCAGATCAAATGAAGCTCTGATAGTTCTGACGAGAGCCCTAGGTGTTCAACCCTCCCTCTCTAAACTGCAGCATGGCAGTACAATCTGCTATTCATAGAATATGCATGGTATGACCTTGGGGTCACACACATGAACCGAAAGCAATCTTGATTTTCTCCCACGCAATCCCTGGGATCATGGGAAAGTGCTGCCCTGCGTCACATCTCAGCAGCATCTAAAGAATGGAGATGCTAAATGTAAGCTAGAGGAAGGGCCCAGTAAGTCTATTCAATGCTGAAATCATGTCTGGTGAGTCCTGTGCACCCACTCGTAGCAAGTCTGGTGAGCTTGCCTCACGGAGCCTGCCATGGAGCTTCTGAGTGATAGAAGACAAAGGCCTCCTATTCTAGGTTTTGGAGAGGAGGTTGTAGCTGGGGCTCTGGTGGTAAATAGGAGCTCGTGTGAGCACCCTACTGAAGGCAAGAAGAATCAAGTCTTATTTAGAGACTTACTCCTATAGGTTGGGACTCCCAGCAGAGTATCCAGGGGAGACAAAGCTGGAGAGAGAAGCTGGGTGGGGCAGGCTGCACAAGGGCTGTGCTCTGAGCAGTAGGACTTGGGTTTTATCTGTGCAGCAGCAGAGCCTGAGAAGGCTTGAACGAGCAGATGTGTGCCTAGGGCTGCCCATCTCCTGGTGGCTCATGAAAGGGAAGATCAGGGAGTGTGAAATGGAGGCAGGGGACCACTAGGATGCCCTTGTATCAATTATGGCTGCCCTAGGATGAAGGCCCTGAGAACAGAGAACAGACACAACCAGGAGATGGTCAAGGGATGAGACTGTTGATAGAGGCAATGGGACAGAGAAGCACTGTAGGTAGGGGTAGATTCCCTGGTATCAGCCTACCATATGCCTTGGTAGTACCAAGCAATAGCTTTATCGTAGGCTGAGTCAGAACTCAAAACCCAGCATGTAATCCAAAACTGCAGCATGAAAGAGTCTTTAGAGGCCATCTCTTCCATCCTTCTATCTCTGAATCCGTCTGTAACCAACTCCCAAGGACTGACCATAGGTGCAGCAAAGGACAGACATTCCAGGAGTGCACATGTGGGTTTCATTGTCTCTGAGCAAGCTGTGCCAACAAGAGGTGGAGGTCCCCAAACCCTGGGGCAACTGGCTTTTAGCTAGGCAGAGAAGCAGACTCCTGCGTTCTGGGTCTTTTTTCAAATTAGCCAGCAGGGTCAGCTACCTTGCTGCAGGGAGAGGAGGGTTTGGCAGGCAGCCAGCTCAATTCCATGACCACCAAAACTCCACTACCCCAGTCAAGACGGATGGAATTTATCTGCAGTCCAGGGATAGTGGAAGAAGAGCACCTTGCTTGCCCTCCTTGCTGCTTGGGACTATCCATCACCTTGGTTATTTCTAATGCAGTGTGGGAATGCTCTGCATTCCTATGGCCCTCGGGAAATCCAAGCAAACTGAGGAAGGCACAGAAGTGATTAAGGAAGGGAAGTCCTATTTCCACCCCTCCCCCTACAGAATTCCACTGGACTTCAGACTTCATCTGAGTTATCAGCCAGAACAGAATAGCAACCCCATACCCCCCCCCAGGAGTCTGCACACTCCGAATGGAGTGTGTTCATCATGATGTTCATGGCACAAGGCCTCTGGCTGAGGTCGGCAGAGTCAACACAACAGTGGTTCAGTGAGACCCAGAGGTGAAGTTCCTAGAAAGACAGGAGTAGAAATGAGGAGATGCGTATAACTCAACCCAGGGTGGATGTGGGCATCTTAGAAGCCCAGAGACACTGTGTGTCTTTCGCCATGCAGAGGTGTGTTGCAGAATGGCATTTGGATGCTGTTTGTACCTGGTTTAAATTTCAACTCCTTTGCTTTCAGAATTGGTAAGCTTGGGATGATAATGTCAACCTCATAGAGTGGGTATGAGAATTTCCATTTTTGAAAAGTCTGTATTTTATTCTTAGGTTTGAAATACAAAGCTTGTGTTCCCTGTATTTTTGCTGCTAACATAGTTCCAACCCCAACCACAAGGCACCCAATTGTCTCCTGTTTTCTTTCCACACGGTCCCCAACCTGCAGTTCCAGCCACATCTTGGATGTTCCAATCTTGAGGCTTGGGAGCAACTAGCTTTCCTTAGAACCTTGGTTCCTTTTGAAGAGAGGTGGCATTTAGAGAGCAGAGCCCAGATTGCCAGGGATCCATTGTAGAGAGGTGCCATCACTTCTGGCCCCCATTGTCATCAAACCACACTGGGAAGTGTGTGTGTTCATAGAGCTCTGTGTTACACAGCCACAGTGCTGAGAGTGACTGGGAATGTCCGCACACACTTTGTGTGCTGAGGGCCTGCTCCCCTACGGGTGGCATCACGGAGAAGTGGCTGGAATGTGAGGGTGGTGGCCTCCCAGGCAGATTCATCCATTGATCTCATCAATGAGTGGGCTATGGAGGATGACTGTCACCAGAGAGTGACTTTCAAAGCTATACATTGTGCCTAGGTGCCCCCTTTCTGGTTTTTCCCTTCTGCTTCTCCTCCTCATCTCTCTTCTCTGTGTGTACATATATTTCTTGCTTACCAATAAGGCAGGTGACTTTGCTCTGCCACATTCTCCCTGCTGTGATGTTTCTGCCTAGAAGCAATGAGATAAAGAGGCCACCGGCTGGAAGTCTGAAACCATGAGCCAAAATAAACTCTTCTATCCCAGCAACAAAGTGACAAACCTAGCCAGAGACACCTTCTGTGAAAGGCATCGTTTAGATGATTCTCCATCACAGACTGCATGGGCAAGCTCAGATGGTATAGCCTACTACTCAGCTAGGCTGTGGGATGTGGCTACTGCTATAGGCTATGAATCTAGGCATGAACCTCTACTCGGTACTGCAGACAACTGTGGCACAGTAAGAGGTACTTATACATACAAACAAGCACAGAAAAGTGAATAAAGACACAGTTCAAAAGGTATCTGAATGGTGGCTGTCAAGGGTCACTCTGAGTGGACTGGAAATTGTTCAGGGTAAGAACATGAGCTGGGGGGACTACCCAGGTGCACAGGCCTAGGTCATCACTGTGTGTCAAATCTTGTGAACACTTCACACCTACAGTTCACTGGATTACTTACAATTCTCCTTTTCCCCATACTAAATGAACACTTTTTTTTCAAAAAAAAAAGGGGGGGGGTAACTTCCTGAAAGCTTTTGACTATGTGTACTTCCAGGTTTCTTAAACTTTTTTACTTTTAATAATACTTAGAGCATAAACACACTGTGCTGTTGCATAACGTATTCTCTTTATACTACTATGCTGTAAGTGCTGTTTTATTATATAAAGCTTTAATTTTTAAGAAAAAAAATTTTGTTGAGAACTAAGACACACACACACATCATCTAGACCCACCCGAGATCAGGGCCATCACAAGTCCTGCTTTCTACCTCACAGTTTGTCACACTGGGAGGTTTTCAGAGGCAGTAACACACACCACTGTCATTTCTGTGGTAACAGCACCTTCTTCTGGAATCGTCCTGAGGCGGATACTTGCAGCTCTTCAAGAGCAAGTATCTTTTGGAATGTCAAGAATGTCCCCACTATGGGGCCGGGCATGCAGTTCAGTTGGTAGCAGATTTGTCTAGCAGATACGAAGTTCTGGGTTTTATCTTCAGTGTTACATGAGCCAGCTGTGGGGGCACATGCTTGAAATCCCAGACGCTGAGAGCTGAGGGCTAGAGACCAGAGCCTCAGCTAAACAGAGTTTAAGCCCATGGACTACATGCAATCCTGCCAGAGAAAGACAGACAGACAGACAGACAGACAGACAGACAGAGACAGAGACAAAGAGACAGAGACAGAAAGAGGAGAGCTGGGAAGAGAGGGAAAGAGAGAGGAGAGAAAGGATGGTTTTCCATATACTAAGTGCATACAATAGATTTTCACTATGTCATTTTCATATGTATAGGTAACATTTTGATCACCTATGAACATAAACATAAATATTTCAAAGGCAAATTGACAATAGAACCCCATTTATGTAGGGAAACAAATAGCAGCCACTTTCTTAAGGCCTATGATCTCCTAGGTCAAAGGTTTTTGTCCAGGCTTACAGTTCCAGATACGAGAATTCCCTCTGCTGAATGGGCCACAACTTCAATCAGGATTGAATGTGTAATCAGTTGGTTGCTCCCATGATGGTAATGCCACTATGACAGTGGTGGGTACAACTTGCTTAGCATACAGATAACATGGCATACAGGGTTCACATCTGAATAACACTGCTGACGCCAGTTCTCAACCCAGCAGCTGCACAGCTCGTTCAGTTGCTAGGAAACCCAGCCAGAAGTGAGGCATCCAGTTCAGTTGCTCAAACTTGATTTCTCTATGACACACAACCAAAAAACTGTGTCATCTTCAGTAATAGGGTCTTACTATCTGGTTCTGGCTGACAATCAACAGCTACAGAATTAGCCTCAGGGGCTTCTCTGACCAGCGATTCATAGGGAGATACCCCACTCCTGACACTGATATTTTTACTGAATGATACTGATTTATTCTAAGAGCAGGGATCTTCTATTCGAACTTTAAAAAAATATTTTAGGTTTTTAAGTTTTTCTACAGGCATATAATGTAGATTAAACACATTCTCTTGGTTTGTTTCTTTAGCTCAACATAGATTTCCTTAAAGGTGGCAATGTACCATGAGCATTCCTCGCTGTTCATGACAACATGTTTGTATTGGTCCATATGTCCAAGCATTTAAAAAGCTGTTGATGACTGCAAAAGCTTCTACTAACTCTTTCACTGGGAATTTGTTTTAGGAATTATTATTATGCTACTACCATGACAGCCTTCCTCCTCCTCTTCCTTCTCCTCCTACTCTTCCTCCTCCTTCTCCTCCTTCTCCTCTTCCTCCTCCCTCCTTTCCCCTTCCCTTCCCATGGTTTCTTTCCCTTCCCAGCCACTTCTGCATTCACACATCCCTATTCCAATTCTGACATCTTAAGGTGCCACAATAAAAGATGCAGCCTGCCTCTGACTGGAGCATTGATATGCATTGTACAGCTACGTGTTCATTTCTGCATCTGTCTCTTATATTGCAGCTCGGTAAGATGAAAGCAAGATGAAAAATATAGGAGACTGCTTCATCTTGCTTGTACCTTTTGTGTTAGCTCAAAATTATGTCGTTTTTAGTGTATGGAGCTTCTAGGCTGTAGTAAGCATGAAAGAGCTTCACGTTTCTCTTTCACCCCTCCACTTCCTGAGCTCAACTCTCCTGTTTACCTGCAGAATTTATAAATGAGAAAGCAACTTCTGCCCCTTGGGGTTGCTTTAAACCCACTGACTGTGCTTTAGGGTGTGTGCCTTAAATGTGGCCCGAAGCAACAAATCCACATCAGGATTCATGTGGTCCAGCCCTCTTCACTGGACCAAAGCATCCTACTGACTTTATGCAAAGTTTGAAGCCAAGCCTTTTATGATATGAAGAGGGAGATAGTCAGGGTTCCCTTAAGGAGCAGACCCTGAGACAGGATCCAGATGCTAATAATTTATTTAGGAAGTGCCAGAAACAGCACCTTGGGAGTAGAGAAGTAATCTAGAGAAAGGGGGCAGCCAAAATATGCGTGATTAAGGTGTTTCCTTCCTTGAGAGACCACCGTGTACTCCATGGGAAACTCTGGGAAATGTAAGATAGCAGCCCTGACCTTATCCATGTGCACACAAACCAGGCAACGTGGATAGAGGACTTTACACACAACCCCCCTACCATAGCTTGTCCAAGGCTATTGCAATGGAGGTCTGCTCCTGTGGCTGGTGGCAGGTGGCTTCCAGTACCTCTGAGGTAAACCCCAGGGACAGTGCTACTGCTCTAAGCCATGAGGCATGAGAGAGAAGGGCACAGATGGCACTTATCATTCTGTCCCAGCTGCCCATAACCATGCCAGGCCCGGGTTCAGCCAGCTATCGCTTCCTTAGCTCCTCCAGCTCCCACCAACAGCCTGGAGGCAACCACAGAAGGGAAAGAGACTTAGAGCATCACCCGACCTTTTGACTTAGGAAGAGAGAATTTGTCAAGGAAGAGCTGCTTTCATCTAACCAAATATTCATTAATCTGCAACAAGGTAGCCAGCTCTACAAATTTTCTCAAAGTGACATTAAACTATATTTACAGAGAGAGCAAGGTGGTATTTCTACATAGATGAATATGTAAATCTCGGAGTTTGTGAGCATCTGTGGTGGGGAATGGGAATGAGACCATGGGTACAGAGCCATGAATTCATAAAATGTTTCAAAGGAACTCTCTCCAGCCTCGTGGTGTGTTATGTTATTAAGGTACAGTAGACTTGCAAAGTACGCTGTAAATTTGAAAGTTTAATGCATCATTTGTGGAAGTTTTCCTCTGAGATTCCTCTAAGAAAGGGCAATGAGGAGGAAGGGATACTAGCTCCATCTCTTATCCCCTTGAGGAGAGGAGCTGAGATGGCTTTCCCAGTCAGGCCTGGCCTCCCATCTGCCACCGAAAGGATCCAGTGTGGGTAGGGCCAGTATGTAAGGACGGGGAGGGTGTGCCCAGCATACGTGTATCTGACAAGCTGAAGGAAGAGGACACTGGAATCCCACCCCATGCCAAGTGAAACCAGCCAAGGGCAAGGCTGCAGGTACCCGAGAGAAGGACATCTTGATTTAATTTGCACAAGAGGAGCACGTGGATAGCACACCTTCTGATGTCTACCACATGCAGACTTTTCAATACTGCAAGAGCAGAGCTTATGCAGGATAGTAAAGTCCTGTCCCAAATGCAGGTCATTGACTCATGACCTCATAGCAGCTGCAGCTAGCTGCAAAACATCTGCACAAGATGGAGCCCATCAGCAACTCATCACGGGTGATGAGTTATTGATATCTAGATATAGATGCAGATGTAGATGTAGTTGATAGATAGAGACAGAGACAGGGTGACAGGGGAGGAGAGGGGTGTGTGTAGAGCTCTCAGTGTAGACTGAATGGTTGCTGATGGAGGGAGAATCGTTTTCTTCAGTAGTGTAGTCCAGTAAATAGCCGCTTACCTGTGCTCATGAAAGAAACTCTAATTAAACTCAGTGTGAGGGAGACAGAAAGAGAGAGACAGAGAGACAGAGATGAAAATAGGAAAGAGCCTTGGGCCTGGGAAGAAGAGATCCCACGTGAGTAGAATGGGGATGGAAAGGGTTAATGGGTGAGGAAAGTGGTCAGACTATAGTGTGTACATGTGTGATGTTGTCAAGAGTAAAGGAAAAAGCCTTGTTCAGAGCTTGCCAGGCTGCCATACCAACGCTTCCTCGATGTGGCAGCCTAAATAACAGAAATCTATCGCCTGCTGCCTCTGGAAGGCAGAAGTCTGAAATCAAAGGACTGGCTAGTTTGGCTTTATTCCTGAGGTCTTTCTTTTTCACATGGAGATGTCTGTCTTCTCCCTGTGTCTGCACAGGGTCCCCCTTGGTACATGGCTCTGCCCGGATCTGCTCTTTCTATGTGGACATCAGTCATGTTAGAGAAGGACCCTTCCTCATTGCCTCTTTCAAGACAAGCTATAAATACAGTCACACTCTGAGGTAGTTGGGAGTTAGGTCTTCAAAGTATAAATGTGGGGGACAACCATGACAGAGGGTGACCCAGAAAGTCACTGTCTTTAGAAACAACTTGGTTGTGTCTGATTTCCCATCCCTGAAACTCTGGGCTTTCTAACAGCACAGTCTTGTCCCTGTCAGCCTTCTCTCTGACAGAGGTGTAAATGGAACAGCAGATGCTTAGGAAGCAGGCCACCATGTCTCACTGCTCTGCATCCTGAGTCATGTCAGCATCTCAAGTGGAGCCAGACCTGTTGTGACACCCTGCTATGGCTTGACTATGAGATGTCCACCGTAAGTGAGCGCATGAGTACAAACACATGCAGCCCGGATGTTGCTTCTGTTTGGGGAAAGTCCTGAAACTTAGCTGTAGGAAATGGGTTGCTGGGTGGCGGTGCTGGAATCTTTATAACCAGGCCCCGAGTCTCATCCCTCTCTGCTTCCTGGTCCACAGAGATGGGAACACATCCTTCACAGTCCTGCCACCACAGCCAAGAACCACTCCCAGACCATGCGTTCCATACCATGGTGCCCGCAAACCATGGGCCAGAGTAAACCCTTCCTCCAATAACTTGCTTCTTCCCAAGTCTTTGTTCTCAGCAGGGAGAAAAGTAAGTCGGATACGTCTCCGCCATATCATCCTCCACCGGTTCGTTTAGTAGCAGGGGTCATCACACTGCAGACAAGAGCTCAAAGCAGCAACTGAGCTCTGATCACTGGATGCTCACCCTCCCACGGGACACCAAACAATGGGCTCCATACACTATCACACTAGATTCTAGAGACATGGAAGTGGATGTTGGATGTGAAGACCTTGCAATGGCTCCAGGTAGCTTCCATATCCAATTTAAAGGAAAAAAAAAGAAAGGCTGTGTATCTTAGTTACTTTCCCATTGCTTTGGCAGAACGCCCGGGCAAACGCAATGTAAGGAAGAAAGGGTTTACCTCGACTTACAGTTACAGAGAGAGACTGTCCAGCATGTCACAGATGACTGGACAGCCGACAGAGAAGGAACAGTAGTGCATGCAGGAAGCTAGCTGGTCTCACTCCATCTGCCACTCAGAAAACAAAGAATAAACAGGAAATGAGGTCAAGCAATAAAGCCTCAAGGCCCACCCCTAGTGATCCACTTCCTCCCGTGAGGCCCCACCTCCAAAAGGGTCCTTAGCCCCCCTGAAAAGAGCCACCAGTTGGAGTCTAAGTATTCAAACTCAGGAGCCTATGGGCCCATTTTACATTTAAACTCAACTATAGCCTCGCAGCAGCTTCAGAGCCTTCACGCCACCATTTCTTTCCAGTCATCCTCTCCTTTCCCACAACTCACATCACTTATCTTCCCCCTCTTGGTCACTATATCAGAAATGTTTTCTTCTCAATGCCTCAGCTAGGTGGGAGCCAATCTCTAAGACTGCCATGTCTTGGCCACCACAGTCCTAAGGTGACTGATGAAATGTTGGAAGAATGAAGCTGGAGGTCATGTCATCAGACCTTATGATGGTACCCATTTAACAAGCATCCTGTCCCCAAATGCACAGGAAAACTTATGGGGTTGGGATGGGGACAATCCTCCAGGCCTTGGCAAGCTGCATCCCCAGCTGTCCCACAGCTGTGAAGCTTCTGAAGTTCTTTTCCAAGGGACAGTAGTTGTTGCTGATGTTCAGGAGATACGTTGGGAACCCTTTGTGAGTCATGTGTTATACGGCGATAGATAACAGATACAGGCAAATTACATGCCGGCCTTCATGGGGACAAAGCCCATGTAAAATGAGCTTCTCCAGACTGCATCAGGACACTATGCCCCAAATTTATCAGTGGCACTTACAAGAAACAGCCATGTGCTACAGCATCACTGGATTTCCTAACACCTGCTATTAGGTGGATTGTTGACCACTGCTTCAGCGCTGTGAATGCTGTGGTAAAGGGGAAGTATGAGGAAACCCATTAAAAGTTGAAAACAGAGGTTTCTCCATTCAGGTATTCATTATCTGAGCCCCCACAGATCAGAGGGTACCTTGGGAAGAGTCCGATGAGAAGTCTCTTCTTGTTTCATCTCTTCCTGGCCACATTCTCGTCAGGGTCTCTCCCTCTCCACCACATCAGTGGCATTGTTTCTCTTCTGGCACAAAATCAATATGCTTGGGACGACAATGCAAACTGATTGTATAGTCACAAATTTCCGAGAGAAGGAGGGGACACTGCGTAAAGCTTATGAGAATGAATCGGAACAGCCGATGACATTGTGTGCAAAGGCCCCCACCAAGCCGCACAGGGAGGGTTTGAGCAATCAACCACTCGAGAGCAGGAAGCAGCAAGAATGGAGACACTGTGACAACTTGGAAAGAGAATGGGGTTAAAGGAGCAAAGGCATAAGAGGGGTTCTTGAGAAAAGTGGCCAAACGCTCCAAGAGTTTTTGCACACGAGTGATCTGTTTAGGATTGTACTGTCAAAGTCAAGCTGGAACTTGAGAATGTTAACATCATTCTGTTGTGCATTCTTTTGTTGGGAAAGTTGTTTTTAAAACCACAAAGTCAGCTCTTGAGTCGCTCTGTTCAAAAGAGTGGGTGAGCAGAGAATTGCATGCCCAACTTCAGTGTTAAGGCTGGTCTTGAACTCAAAACCCTCTTACCTCAGCCTCGCAAGTGCTGGGCTACAGAAATTTATCACCATGTCCAGCTTGGCCTCTTTAATTTTAACATGTGTGTGCGTGCATGTGTGCGTGTGTGCTTGTGTATGACAAATCCAAGTGTGTGCACCTATGTGCGTGTCTGTGGAATCCCAAGGTTAACAATGAGGATCACACCTATTCAGTATTCCACAATATTCTTTTTGAGCAAGTGTCTCTTAATGAAATTCAATATGACTAATCTCCATAGCTACTCTGTCTCCCTCTTCTCAGAATGGAATTATAGGCAGGCACCACACTCCAAAGCCCTTTCCCTGCTAAGCTATCATCTGGACCTTGGTCTCTTTTTAAGGGGTCATTTAAACTAATATTTTCTATTTGCGAACATCCCAAGATACCAAAAGCCAGCTCAAACACAAGGGACAGAATGGGGTGCTGCTATTGAAGAACTGGCCTGTATCCTCCTTTCTGTTGAGCTGAGTTTTGTAACTTCTGTGTCTCCCCTTCTTTTTCCCAATACTCCAGAGAACTAACTCAAGCTTTACTATGAGTGTGCTCTAATCTCTCTTTTTAATCCTCGGTCCCAATTTTCCTTTGCTATCAACCCTTTACCAGATCAACTGAATATATACTTTGTGGGCCAGAATTTTTTTTAAATCCTGTCACTGCTCTATGGGAGCTCTCTGGGGACTGTCTTAGTCAGGATTTCTATTCCTGCACAAACATCATGACCAAGAAGCAAGTTGGGGAGGAAAGGGTTTATTGGGCTCACACTTCCATACTGCTGTTCATCACCAAGGATGTCAGGACTGGAACTCAAGCAGGTCAGGAAGCAGAAGCTGATGCAGAGGCCATGGAGGGATGTTACTTACTGGCTTGCTCAGCCTGCTCTCTTATAGAACCAAGACTACCAGCCCAGAGATGGTCCCACCCACAAGGGGCCTTTCCCCCTTGATCACTAATTGAGAAAATGCCTTACAGTTGGATCTCATGGAGGCATTTCCTCAACTGAAACTCCTTTCTCTGTGATAACTCCAGCTGTTGTCAAGTTGACACAAAACTAGCCAGTACAGGGGACTTTCTAGTTGCTTCACTAAGTCGCCTATCTCTTCTCATGGCCCTGGCTCAAGCCTGTGACTGTGTTGGCAACACGCCCTCATTTTCTCCTCCTCTCTTGCTCTTTTCTAACACAAAGTACTCTGCTAATTTACCTCTGACATTTCTCCCCTCTCCTTTTCCCGTGTAGAAACTCCACCACCTGAAACATTGGCTTCCTTTCCAGGTATTTCGAAACTGTTGCTAGAAAGGCACAGTAATCCATCCGCCCTTCCCCCAGAGCCAGACAGGAGGATGCTAAGCCACTCTGGGGCCCCAGATTCTGAAGCCCACTCACGTCACCCAACCAGACACACATCCCTTTAATTTCCTCAACTTAGTCTACAATGTTTGAGCTATACAGAAAGGTTTAAAGAATAATGCAATGATTATCCGCATGCTTTGCCCAGCTTAAGCAGTAAAACATTAGTGCCGAGGTGAAGCCTTCCATCTCCGGCTCATTTTCAATTATTAAAGAAGCAGACAGAAGGGGTTGTATTTGAGGACAGCCTGGGAGTGATGCCATCATGAATAAAGCCCACAGCAGCCATAATTCCTGGCTTATATGCACTCCCACAGACACCATCCACTACAATCTAATGAGGGATCTATTGTTCATCTTGCTTACGATGGGGAAATGAGTTCAGAGGTCATCTGATGCCATAGAATCCAGTGGTCAAGATATAAGACAAGGAGCCAGACTGCCTGAGATTCAGCCCTGGTTCCAGTATGTATGCAAATATTCTCTGCCCCTGTTTTCCAGTGTCTAGAGTAGGGGTGGTGTGGAACTTCATGGGGCTTGTAATGCGTGTTTACAGTGGTGCTTGGGCTATTGTGATATACAAGAGTTTGTTACTGCTGTTACTACTAGTACTATGTTACTACAGGATTTCCTGATCTTGACATTAAAGACAACAAGGATCTTAAATGCTTATAACTACAAGCTATCAGCCCCACAGGTACAAATGATCTAATATGTAGACAAAATCTTAAAGCCCATAGGCGAAACCTCCTTTTTGAGTTATTGGTCAGAGGAGTCTAAGACCCTCCCCAAAACAATATAGGATATTGGTATTACCCTCAGCTTATTCCAGAAAAAGAAGGGAAGAGCCTACTGCTAATGACACCACACACTTTGGACACAGAAATTAGCAGAATCCGTCTGAACCTGACCTGGAAGTTTTATCCCTAAGGATCAACTCTCTTAGTATTGGGGGAAACCATGCAAGCTGCCAAGGGATAAAATGAATCTTATCCATCTGTGATTCCTAGGAACCATACAATGACCAGAACACCAAGATATTCCTAAAGGTGCAATAGTGACATTTGCATCTTGGGAGTAACCAACGATGATCTCATTGGACTTAGGCCCTGCTCAATAGAAGGTAATTCATTCCTGGCACTGTTTACATAGCCAATCATCCATGCCTGGGGAAACCATAAAACCTAGAGGGCCTTAGGCATAATAATTGCTAATTGCATTCTAAATATGTATCCTTATATCTGCCGGTAAATACAGTTTTCACTCCTCATCAAAGAAGCCTCTTTTGCAGCAGACAGATCATTACAGGAAGCCACAACTGGTCAAAGTGCACACTGTGGTGTGCTTATCCCCAGTGAACACATTTATAACACAACCCCTGTACTTGAGGGTCAGGCGACATTACAGGAGAAGGAAGGGAGATTGAAGACCCACAGGACCAGAGCATCTGCTGTGAAGGTCTCTTCTAAATAAAAAGAGGACATGACACAGGGGCAGGGTAGGAAGGAAAGGGTGGATCTGGGAAGAGCTGGGAGAAGAAGGAGGAGTGGGAGGGTGATCAAGATACCTCATATAAAATGCTCAAAGAATTAATGAAACATTATTTTCAAAAAATTCAAAGCCAAAAGCCTACACTTCATGATTCATCCTTGCGAGATTCAGTGCTTGGTCTCATTCTGATTTTGCATCCCTCTGGCGTTGGTATCTGTCTTGTGCCTCAGTGCCCCTGGGCTATGAGGGGGGCATTTATAGCCAGCATCTCTCTAGAGCTGGTGACCTACCAAGCATACCTCACCAACGTCCTTTCTTCCTTTCTTCTCTCGTGCCTTTGCCTGGTTTGAAGGCATGCCTTTGGCAGTTTGAGAACCACATCACAAAGCAAATGCCTTGAACCAGTAAATATGTCTAACCTGTACATCAGACTGCCACTCTCACCATCCTCCACCCATCCCCCATCCATCCCCCACCACCTCCCCAAACCCAAGTCCATCAACTCACAGCCAGTCCGGTGAGGTCCTCTTTGGATAAGTCGCCCGTTTTGGAAATGGTAATGCTTTATCCCCTCCAGGTTCCACTTCCTCCTTAACTACACGGACGAGATTGGCTTTTAGATCTATACCCTCTTTCTAATCAGCCTCCGCACTTGCTGTTTACCCTCAGAGCTTATAAGTAATTTGAAGCCAAGAGCTGGGTTAGGCCTTCAAACAAATGCAATTGCACTTTTATTGCTGCCGTCATTTCGAGTTGCTGAGTAATGATATTGATCTCTCTGACAACGGAAAGGCAAATCCGTGGCCACTCAGCAGCCTGCTCTTCCTTCTTTAACATCTGCTGCTGAGGATTGCATCTTGTTTGTCCCCATTTCTGGTCATCATAACCTCCCAGTCCAAGACGTCAAGGTGGTACTCAACCAAAACAGACTCCATTTAGTCCCATTTAGCTCTCTCTCTATATTTTTAAATTGTTATGGGGAAGAAGGTTCTCTAAGAAGTAGGAGGAGGAACATAGAAGACTCCCTCCAAAGAACATTTGGTGAAATATGTTTAAACTCTCTGGAAATGACCCTGAAAGCATAAGCAAAGGGAAAAACTGTCTTCAAGCAAGTCTACTAAGTCTCATTAGATAACACTTGATACCAGATCCACTTTCTATCTAGAACTACCTCTCTACTTCCATATTGTACAAACTCCACTCAAGCTAGTATGACTTAATAAAAAAAAAAAAAAAAAAAAAAAAGCTCCTTTCACCTCTAGTTCCCAGTCTGTGACCATGATTTCATCCTGAATGAAGACTACTGGGAATTCTCACCTCCTCTCTCTATGCTGTAGAAGTTCTACTGCAGTTGATACAACAGGGCAGACCACCCTTGCCCTTCTAACCCCCACGCTCAGGGCAGGAGTCCTACATTAGGCACAGATGGGCTGATAGCACTGTGGGCAACCTCTCATGTCCCAGCTTGTAGACAAGGTGCTCCATGTTACTAAAGGCAAAGAAGAATATCTCATACTGATAAAAAAAAAGAGTCCATCTCAAAAAATACAAATATGTAAAACCTGATACAATTGGAAAAGGAAGTAGATAATTCTCTAATAATTGGAAACCTTAGTAATAGGTACAAAGTTGACTTTCGATAGTTGGTAAACCAGTTAGGCAGAAGGCAGAAGGAAGAAGACCATGCAACAAGCCACCTAGACCCAAACACTGCAGAACATGGTGTATGATGCCAGCAAATACTCTGAAGGGCACATGAATCACTCCTTAGGACAGACCTTATGCTAGACCACAAATTAAAACCAATAACTGTAAAATGGTTGTAACGACATAGAAAAGGATGTTCTTTGACCATACAGAATTAAAGAATCCAAACAGAAGTAATTTAGGGTTTTAATAAAGATGTGAGAATTTAATAACACACAGCTAACAAAGCAGTGGAGGAAAAGGAAGTCATGTGGAAATTCGTAAGTACTTTGTGATGAATGGAAAGAAACGTACAGCACACCAAAACCAGCAGTGTGCAGCCAAAGATGCACGTGGAGGGAAAGCCATAGCCGTAAAGACTTGCCTTAAAAATCAAAAGGAAACAACTTGTTGGCTGCTTAAAATTCCTCCTTAAAAAGCCAAAACATTAAGAGAAAATGGAGCACAAAGCCAATATCAAGTATGAAATTATAAGGACTAGGGCTGAAAATAAATAAAATGCAGAATAGAAAAACAAAGAAAGTTAAAATCAAAAGATGGTCCTTAAAATAAGCAAGCAAACAAACAAACAAACAAACAAGGGTTGAGAAGGCACTCAGTGGGTAAGGTGCCTGCTGTAGAAACCCCAGGACCTAAGTTTGGACGTCCAGAATCCATATAAAGTCAGAGAAGGTAGAACCCATCTGTCCTACAGTAAGATGGAAGGAAGAGATTTGAGAATCCCTGGAAGTTTGTAGGCCAGCTCGGCTGAAGTTTTCAGTGGCAACAATAGCATACAAAGGAGAGCATGCACCCAAGATTACACAGGTGTCACACCATATATGTACATGCCTTTATAAACACACACAGAGAAAGAGTGTGAGCGTGTGTGTGTGTGTATGTGTAGGGGTGTGTCCGTAAAATGTGCCAGGGATTGGCTCAGTTAGTATAGTGCTTGCCTACCATGCACAAAAACCTGGGTTAATCCCCAGAATGATATCAAATCAGGCGTGATGATACAGTACCGTAATCCCAGCTCTTGGAAGGTAGAGACATGAAGACCAGATATTCAATATCATCCTTAGTTACAGAGCAAATGCTGGGCCAACCTGGGCTACATTGAGCCTCTGCCTCCATTAGTAATATATTTCTTAAAATGTAATGTATTTGAAAAAAACAGTAAGATTGACAAACCATTAGGTAAAATAACCAAGACAGAAATGAATCCCCAATTTTCTCAAATCAAGAAAGAGGTTATTTTCCTTGCAGAAGTAAAAAGAATTATAAGGGAATTCGAAAACTGACTGTGTGCCAACAAATGTGATAAGTTAAGTGAAATTGTCAAATTTCTAGAAAGACAAATTACTAAAACTAATCCAAGAAGTAGGAAATGTGAATAACAACCCTTCAAGTCAGGAGATGAAATTATCAATTTTGAAGCCTCCTACAAAGAGAAGGCCAGTTCCAGATGGCTTCGCCAGAAGTCACCATTTGGTAACTCCTGGAGCCAAGAAACACCAACCCATCATGGATTCTTCCCAAAAGCGAACTAGGAGTCTTATCTCCCTACTCATTCTGTACATGACTATGCCCTGATTTAAAAATGAGAATGCTATCATAAGAAAAAAAATTTTTTTAAGCCAACTGCAAATCAACTTTATGAACATACTTGTATAATTCTTTAAAGATTTATTTTTATCATTTTACATTATGTGGATGATAACGGTTTGTGTATAGGAGCACAGGGTGCCCTTGAAGGGCAGAGGTCCCTTGGAACTTCCGTTACAGGCTGTCACGGGCTGCCTGATGTGAGTCCTGGGACTCGGATTTGCGTTCTCTACAATAGTACATGCTTTCCATCACTGAGCCATTTGTATGAATTTTTATCAAAATACTAGAAAACCAATTGCAGCAACACAGAAAGTAGGATTATACACCACGGTCAAATGGGATTTATATTAGGAGTGTTAGAGAATTAATATTTGAAACTCAATTGAAGCAATATAGCAGATTCATAAAGAACAAAAGTCTAATCATTTCAAAATATATGGAAAAGTATCTGACAGAATCTAATACTGTGTGAGTGAGTGAGTGAGTGTGTGTGTGTGTGTGTGTGTGTGTGTGTGTGTGTAAGAGAGAGAGAACATGAGCGTGTGTCCTTGCTCACACATACAGAAGCCAAATGAGTGACCGTTCTATCTTTCTCCATACTTTACCACTGAGGCAGGCGCTCACTGAAACCAGAGATCACCGTGGTGGGGGGGCGAGGGTGGAGGGTGGGGGGTAGGGGGGAGTGGGGGGGTGTTTAGCTTGGCTGTCTGTCAATCCCTGCAGTCTTCCCCAGTTCATACCGCTTGCCTCTCTTCAGAGCTAAAATGACGGGTCCTGTGAAGCCATGCTGAGCTTTTCACAGAGGTGCTGGGGATCCAAACTCAGGTCCCGACGCCTGCCAAGCAAGCATCACCTGCTGAACAATCCCCCCCCCACCCCAGACACTACTATCTTTTTTTTCCTTGCTTGTTTTATGTAACATTTTTTATTACATATTTTCCTCAATTACATTTCCAATGCTATCCCAAAAGTCCCCCATACCCTCCCCCCCACTTCCCTACCCATTCATTCCCTTTTTTTTTTTTTTGGCCCTGGCGTTCCCCTGTACTGGGGCATATAAAGTTTACAAGTCCAATGGGCCTCTCTTTCCACTGATGGCCGACTAGGCCATCTTTTGATACATATGCAGCTAGAGTCAAGAGCTCCGGGGTACTGGTTAGTTCATAATGTTGTTCCACCTATAGGGTTGCAGATCCCTTTAGTTCCTTGGGTACTTTCTCTAGCTCCTCCATTGGGAGCCCTGTGATCCATCCATTAACTGACTGTGAGCATCCACTTCTGTGTTTGCTAGGCCCCGGCATAGTCTCACAAGAGACAGCTACATCTGGGTCCTTTCGATAAAATCTTGTTAGTGTATGCAATGGTGTCAGCGTTTGGAAGCTGATTCTGGGGTGGATCCCTGGATATGGCAGTCTCTACATGGTCCATCCTTTCATCTCAGCTCCAAACTTTGTCTCTGTAACTCCTTCCATGGGTGTTTTGTTCCCAATTCTAAGGAGGAGCATAGTGTCCACACTTCAGTCTTCATTCTTCTTGAGTTTCATGTGTTTAGCAAATTGTATCTTATATCTTGGGTATCCTAGGTTTTGGGCTAATATCCACTTAACAGTGAGTACATATTGTAACATTTTTTTAATTTAAAATCTACTTGTGTTACTTCCCCTGTCTGTCTCCTCCCTCCAACCCCTCCATACGCTCCTCTCTCTTGCTCTCTCTCAAATCCATGGTCTCCTCGTCTTTACCTGTGTTACATGTATGTTCCTAAATGTATAAATAGAACCTGCTCAGTCCATATGATGTTACATATATGAATCAGTTCAGGTCAGACCACTCGGTATCAGATGACCCATTGAGGTTCTTGCCTGGGGAATGCTATTTCACCCTCTCAGAATTCCTGCATCGTCTGTGGTTTCTTGTCTAGGGTTGGGACCCACGGAGCTTTCCTGCTTCTGTGATAGCGTGTTTATTGGGGTCCATCTGATAGATTATTCTCCTCGGCTGGTGAAATGAGCCAATTCAAGACAGATTAATTAAGATTAAAAGCCCTCAAACTTAATGGCCCCAAGGATTGAGGCCAGGGGAGTCACCATGGGAAGGTGGAGTTGGGGAAGAGAAAAAGAGAAAGGGCTTATACATAGAGAAGAGAGGAGAGACAAAAATGTCTGGATTACATAGGGAAGAGCCTCTAGGGGGAAGGGCAGCCCAGCCCTTGGGCTGGAAAGTTCAAGGTTTCTAAGGCTTATGCCAGAGTAATTAGGGGAAGGAAAGAAAGAAAGAAAGAAAGAAAGAAAGAAAGAAAGAAAGAAAGAAAGAAAGAAAGAAAGAAAGAAAGAAAGAAAGAAAAGAGGAACACACAAATTGAAACAAATCAAATCATTTCTTTTTCAAATGGCATAGGTGCACATATGTGCATGCATGTATGTGTATGTGTGTGCACATTTAAATATATATGTAATCCACTAATTAGCAAAGAGAGTTCAATAAGGAAATAGGGCACATGATTCACTTATATTTTTTTTCTATTACTGGCAATAAGCATTCTGAAATGAAGTTAGAAAAGAATTCCATTCATAATGTCATTCAAAGGAATAAAGTGTTTGGAAATAAAATTAACCAAAGAATAAAAAAGACAAGATTTGTACAACCACAAAAATTAAAAGAAATTAAATCATCTCCAAATGAGTGGAGTGACCTCATGGATTGGAAGACCCAGTGCGGGGAAATGGCCGTGCCTCCAAATCACCATATCAATTTTCCATAATCCTTGTCAAAGTGCCGGCTTCTTCTTGGCAGACCTGGGAGAGCTGAGCTTTAAATTCATATGGAAATTTGAGAGCTAGGAAATAGCTAAGAAGCATCTTGAAAAATGGAAAAATTGGAAGAATAGAATTTCAAGACTCCAAAAGTTGACACGGAATTTCTGGATAATCAAGATGGTGTGTGTGGTCCTCGCATAAAGATTGACAAAGAGACTGGCATTGCTGAATCTGAAGGGCAGAAATAAGGCCTTCCATTAGTGGTCAGTCCATTTTCAACAAAAGAACTGAGACAGTTCAACAGAGAGGAAGCCATCATTCGGCAAGTGAAGCTGAGACAACTGGATTTCCCCAGTGCACACGAATAAACTTAACTTCCACCTCAATTACAGACACAGTTAATGTAGAATTGATTGCAGAGTTTAAGTATACATTCACAAACTATGAAAGTAAATTTGTGCCACTTTAGACCAGGTAATCGGTTTTTTAGACATTTTTAAAAGCACAAGCAGTAGAGTAAAATAAAGAAAAATTAGAATAAACATCAATATTAACACTATTGGTGTTGTGGATGATACCATCAGGAAAATGAAACCAAAAATATTTGCAGGATGGTGTGAATATTTGCTAATAATTTTATTTAATAAGAGAGTTAGATGCATGATATATTTCAAAGTCTCTTATAACTCAGCAATAAAAATATAAATTACCTAATTTCAGGGTGAGCACATGGTACGAGTAGTAATGTCTCTAAAGAAGATACACAAATGGCCAACAAGCACATAAAAAGGCACTTAACATCATCACTCATTAAGGAAATACCAGTCAAAGCCACAATGAGACACCACTCACCTAATACGACGGCCGTAATTTAAAACCCAAGCAATAACAGAGGCTGACGAGATGGCTCAGCTGGTAAGGCGCTTGCTGCACAGGCATGAAAACCCGAGATCAGATCCTCTGCACCCACACAAAGACAGCCATACTACAGCCTCCCACATCTGTAGCCCCAGTTCTGTGGGGTAGAGAACAGACAGACCCCGGGGGCTTGTTAGCCAGCCAGTTTAGAGAAGTTTGGGTTCACTGAGAGATCCTGCATCAAAAGCTAAAGTGGGGAAGTGATTGAGGAAGGCACCCAACATTGATGTCAAGCCTCTACATGCATATGATAGGAGAGGGCACACACAGACACACACACACACACCATGCAAGCACTCATGCAAAGAATAACAAATGCTTGCAAGGAGATGGAGAAATTGGACTCTTTGTGGCTCTATGATATCCCTCACATGCTGTGAAGGGATGGATCTTGAAGCATGACGTTAAATGAAAGAAAACAGGCACAAAGACCACCTATTGCATTCATTTGAAGTTACCACTTAGGAAAAATGTCCAAACTAAGAACATCTATAATGATGAAAGGTATACAAGGTATTCCCTGGGGCTGAAGTAGCATAGCAGATAAAGGAGTGGCTATGAGGAGTAACTTCTGAGGATGGAGTTTCTTTGGAGGGGGATAAATGGTCCAAAGTTAGAGCATGGTAACAGTTGTACAAACCTTTCAATACATAAATGCATGCATACATACTACACACACACATGTATATATATATATATATATATATATATATATATATATATATATATATATATGCTGAATGCTACCTTTTGGACTGTTTGGTACGTGAATTATAACTTCAATAAGGATGCTAAAAAAATGTGTCCATTCTTTTCAAGCTGATCTACAGATGCAACACAAATCTAGTAAAAAAAATCCCATTATTTTATGTTAGTGACAAACTAATATTAAAGCTTATATGGAGAAGCAAATGGCCCAGGATAGCCAGTACACTGCAAACGGAGAAAAAGTTCAGATAAATGCTACCTGGCTTTGACACTTACTGAAGGGCTATGATAATCAAGACAGCATGGTAGTGATGGAAATACAGACAGACAAGCTAACAGTAGAGACTCGAGAGCTCACAAATGAATCCACAAACACCAAGTCAACTAGTCTCAGACAGAGGATAGCAGCGATTCAATAGAGAAAGGAAATTCTTCTCAACAAATCATTCTGAGACAACTGGACATCCATGATTTAAAAATAAATTTTAGGTCCACACAGTGAGCCCCTGTCTCAGGGCATAAGGTGAAGAGTGATCCCGGAAGACTCCCCTATATCATCCTTTGTTCTCCATGTGGATGCACAGCTCACACACATTCACATGGAAGGAAAGGAAAAAATGGAAGCAGCTCTAGAAAAGGTACTGTTAAATGGAAAAGACAAACAGCTGAACAGAAGTAAGGAACACCAATGTGACTAGTAAGGGATTTGCATTCAAAATATACAGGGAATGCTTGAAAGTCAGCAGGGATGTGAACGGATATACCTACATATGTATGAGAGTGGTCAACAAGCCCAGGGGAGCTGCTCGGCTTTACCTGAAGATAAGAGAAAGGAATGTCACTGTATGCCTACTAGGGGACAAAAATACAAAGCACAGGCAATATCTAATATTGGCAAATACATTGTTGTTTGACATTATTCCTGGGTAGAAATGAACAAATATTTACTCAGCTCAGACAGGAAACTGACCACAGACCAAATAACAAGACCACAGAGTCCAAACTGGCAAACTAATGGGTTTATTTGGTTTCTTTACAGGAGTATAGTTGGGTGACTCAAAAACATCTACATCACTGAAAACCCACCCCAGCATGGGTGACAACTCACAAAAGCTGGAACCCAAAGCTCCTTACAACTTGTGGGCTGCAAAGGTCAGAAAGTCTCTTCTCTTCCCCATCTTTATTACTTAGATAGTCTTGAGGAAGGTGTCATGTACATTTGATAAACTTTAGGAACTTCCTGAGACTTGTGAGTTATTTACTTCCTGATTCTTAAGGAACATGTCTCTAGAATCCTGAGACCCATGGGACAGACATGCAGCCATAAGGGGCTCATTCAATGCTGATGGGATGATACAGCCACTTTGGAAGACAGTTTGTCTGGGCCTCACAACACTAAGCACCCTCTTACCATATGACCCAGCCATCATACTCCCTGGTATTTACCCAAATAAGTTTAAAATAGATACCATGGCAAAAAAAGAACCTCACAAATTACAGCAGCTTTATTCTTGATTGACAATATTTAGTCACAACCAGGGTTTCTTTCAATGGCTACATAAATAAACAAACCATAATATGTGTATACAATGGAAAAATACTCAGTACTATAGAAAAATGAGCTATCAAGCTGTGGGAAGATAAAACAGAATATCAAACACTACAAAACAAAACAAGCTAATGGGAGAGTCTCCGTATTGTTTAATCCCAACTACATGTTATTCCTGACCAGAAAGAACTATGACAGCAATAGGATCTGTGGTTGCTAGCGGGTTTTGAATGAACACGGAAAGTACATAGGGTTTTAAAGCCATGGAACTCTTGCATGTAATAACTGTAATAACAGATACATGCCAAGACCCGTAGAAAGCACAACACAAAAAGTGACCCTTCTGTGAACCATGCACTTTAGTTAATGCTGTAAAACACTGGCTTATTGATTGTAATAAATGAGCTAAGTCATGGCTCAAGATTTCTCATTCATTCACTGGGGCTTAGTCACCTCCCAGGTCAGTCACTTCCACATTCACTTATGGGGCTGTTGGCAAGATCATATTCCTTCAGGTTGTTGGATTGAAGATATCTGTTTCTTGCTGTACAGACCTTTCTACTGGGCAGCTCACAGCTAACATTTGGTTTCTGTCTTAATCAATGTTCAATTGTTGTGAAGAGACACCATGACCATGGCAATGCTTAGAAAAGAAGCCACTTAATTGGGGCTTGCTTACATTCAGAGGGTTAGTCCATTATCATCATTCCAGGAAGCATGGCAGCATGAAGGTAGACAGGGTGCTGGGAAGGTATCTGAGAGTTCTACATCCAGATTTGCAGAAAATGAAATAGATAGATAGATGGATAGATAGATAGATAGATAGATAGATAGATAGATAGATAGATAGATAGATAGATAGATACATACATACATACATACATACATACATACATACATGATACATAGATACATAGATGCATAGATGCATAGATACATATATAGATACATAGATATATAGATGATACATAGATGCATAGATACATAGATACATAGATGCATGAACACACTAAGTTCAGATCCCCATACCTCACTCTGAAGCACTTGGATTCATAGCTCCTGATAAAGAACCTGGAATCTATTTTTAACAAGTCCCTCCAGGTAATTCTTAGCATCAACCAAGTTTGGGATACACTGTCTTAGAACATGTCTCTTTCATCTTTCCCTGGTTCTGGGCTAGCGAA
This sequence comes from Mus musculus, assembly GCF_000001635.26. Classification (NCBI taxonomy): domain Eukaryota; kingdom Metazoa; phylum Chordata; class Mammalia; order Rodentia; family Muridae; genus Mus; species Mus musculus. Next base: position 127,569,455 of record NC_000070.6, on the reverse strand, counting down.
TAACTGCCTATAGCAGGCATCACTAATTGATCACAGGACCCTTTCATATGGCTGGACCTGGTTAAGACCTCCCAACCCTTAACAAGCACTTGAAACAGCCACCAGTCATCACGTAGTGTCACACTGGAGGGGAAGTAGAATTGTTATCTCAGCCCTAGTTAATATGTATTCATGGGAACTTGGCAGTCTCCTGTTGGTGATACTCAAGTCATCCAGGTATAATGGCTCTGGGAAACCTTAAATCCACCTGGAACTTCTGCTTATAACTGAACAGTTCCCCAGCAAGACAACCACAGAGAAAGCCTAAAGGCTTCTATGTTCGACATTTTCCTGCTGTTTCTTCAGGTAATAAGTGCATCCTGGCTTCAGGGGTTTAACCATGTCTACCATTCTTGAGAAATATCATGAATGGTGTAGAGTAGGGAAAGTTTTGTTAGGTTTTGTAAGTCTCCAGAAAAGGGTAGGCCCCTGAGTTAGGTTCAAACTCTTGCAACGTCAGCAGATCCATACCACTTTCATGACTTCTGGGAATCACAGGACCACACTTCAAATAAATCCTCTAATACGCATCTTGAAAATCAGTTACCCAAATTTAGACTTGATGGTGCTTAGAAGTAGAGTCCTGGAGAAGTAACTAGGATTAAATGAGGCCACCAACATGGGACAACGTTGCTGATGGACTTCTAAGAAGAGAGATCTGAGCTGATGCATACCTGCTCTGTCTCATCATCTGACTCTATGCTCCAGGCTATGATACAGGAAGAAGACCCTTGACACCTGCCAAGGAGATTCACACACCATGTTCTGGGAGTCCTCAGACTCTGGGACTGTGGGCCATATGACCTCTAATTTGTTAATTACCCAGTCTCAGGAGTTCTGCTATAGCAACAGAAAACAGATGAAGGCACACAATATTACCGTTGTCTATCACCTCAAAAATCTAAGGTTTCACCAAAGGAACTAACCAGACCAAGACCAGGTAAAAGCATACCTTGGAAAACACTGAGATCTGGTGGAGCAAGCAGGAAACCCAGTTGTTGCAGAATATGGGATGTCTACTGAGAGTCAAAAGGAGACAAAAGAGCAGACAACAAAGGGGGACTAGCTGAGCCCTGGGACAGAGAGCAAGAGAATGAGTGTGGAGGGAAATATGACTACAGCAGAGCCCTGACGAGGGAGTGGCATTCCAGGGGCTTGGGGGGGGCACAAACATCTAAATGAAAGATTAAGTTACTTGCTTCTGGGAGGTCCGTCAGAAGTGGCAGCACCGTGGGCAGCCTTGTGTTTCACATAGGAAGGTGAAAGGGACAGTTTAACTAGACTCACAGCACAGAAGTGACCTTAACAGAGGCCATTTATAGGAGCCTACCTGACCAGCACCCGGTCCTAGCATCCTACAGACAGCTCCCAGCCCATTACTCATACACATGAAGCTTCCACTGAGCATTTTAAGGCCTCCCTCTGATAAAGGCCAATCAAGGTCCACCAGATGTTTGAAGAACCTCTCTCAGAAGGATGCAAAAGACTAAAAATAAACCTAGTAGCAAAAAAAAAAAAAAAGTCAGGGGAAATAGAAGCGATGTGGGAAGGAGAAAACAAGCGTGTAATTAATATCTTCAGAGATAAAGGCACAACCACTGTATCCTTAACCAGAACATGCAATTATTAAAGAGGAGACATTCAACGGAGGTCTTGAAAATGAAAAATATTGCAACAGAAACAAACAACTCAATGGGATGGCTATAGAACTATGAGGAAAGAGTGTTCAAAGAGAAGCAAATGATTTCAGAGATAGAGAGTCAGAGAAAATGGGGGAAAGGCAGATGCTCTAGGAAGTGAGATCCAGAGAATGGGGTCACTGAAGCAGTCAACAAACGCTTGGGTCTCTAGGGTGGATATATCACTTGGTGCCGCAAGAGTGATGGAAACAGCTCCCGCTCGTGAAGTCCCAGAGGCATGAGCTGCAACAGCACCGGGCTCATCTTGGCCCTCAGCCCATGGAGTGTGGCAAGAGTAGAAAGAAGGCAGAAATACTTCAGAACCCACTTTCTGCTTTGATATTCAGTCAACCCATCAACCAAGTGTAAGGCTTTAGTGGAAAAGTCATCTCCTATACACAAGCTCAAAAATGTCGCCCACCATGAATCCTTACGCAGAAAACCACTGAAGGGTATGTGCCACCATTGCGAGAGGGTAAATGGAAAAGGAGAGCCAGGAAACAAATAATTTAATTCAGGAGCAGTCTAAGGGAATTCTGTGTTCAATGGTACAGGGAAGGTCCGGGTTGACAGATGAGTGGCAGCCCAGGGTAGAGCAGGAGGACCAAGAAGAGCATTACACCACCACATAATTCAATACGTGTCAACATATTTAAAAGAAAATTATAATCCTGTCAGAGAACTTGGGATGAAATAGTGATCCCTCCATAGAAAACAAATAAGTGACAAATCATGACAATTATAACCCCGTACAATTGTGACATAAAGGAAATACAAGCACAGGGCACCATGGAACTCAGCCTAAAAATAAGGCAATCGTGATCATGTTGGTGCTAAATACAGCTATTACCCCCGAAATGATACCGTCATATTGGGAGGGTGGGTAAAGTATTCTTGGGAGAAATAAAGCCATGTCTTACATAGAATGGGGTTAATAAATGGTAAAAGACAGTACAATATAAAGTTATTTACAAACATAGAATTCATGGCTGGGGGAAATAGCGAAAGAAGGTAGAAATCACAGCCCCAGGAGAGGAGCAGACAGAAGGAGGGGAGAACACTGCCTTCCCTTCAAAGCCTCATGAAGTATTTGTGAATTCAGTCCATGAAACTTTAAAGTGGAGCACATACAAGATGAGAGTGAGCCAGCGTGAAAGTTCTTGATTCTGGCAATGGTGTTATAGGTGTGAGGGAAGGAGCCGTAATTCTTAGGAGATGCGTGATGAAGCCCTTAGCAGTAAAGTGACTCCATCATAGTTTAAAGTCACTCATCAAAAAATGATAAAAGAGATGGTAAATACATGACTGATATGTATGTAGATGATAAATATATAATTAATTGATTGATGGTAGGCAGATAGATAAATGATAGAAAAATAATAGAGAAATAGAGAGGTAGATGATAGGCAAAGATAAATAATAGAACAATGATTGTGGGTAGTAGATTATAGACACATAAATAGTAAGTGGATAGATGGGTAGCAGATGATAGAGAGATAGACTATTGATAGACAGATAGGTGATAGATGATGGATAGATGACAGATGACATATAGATGATTAATATATAGATGATAGACAGATAGATGGATGGATGGATATATAGGCAAGCAGGCAGACAGACAAACAAACAGACAGACAGACATTCCAAAGTACTAAATGCTATACCCCAACATGAGTATGTAGTTGGTCACTATGCTTATCTTTCAGCCTTTTTGTCATTAAAAAAAACACCTCTTGGGAAGTTCTTTCTAGAGTCTATCCTAAAAAACATAGTAGCTCATCCCCACCAAGCCCTATTGGACTATAGAACTGTAGATTAGAAACACTAACATCCACCATTCCCTTCCCCTTCCCTGGATCACTGAAATTCATTTGAAAGAATCTTCTATGATGCAAACTATGCAATCTTCTATGAAACAAAACTATATACACAAATATATATTTCACAGGACTCCACTATGGAAGGCCAGAGCATGTTCCTGTTATTTTTTTATTTCCATTTTGAGACAGTGTCTGTGCAGACCAGGCTGGCCTCCAAGTCAGGACCTCCTGGTTTGGGTTCCTCCAATTATAGGCACATGTCAGCACATGTCAGCACAGTCAGCATGCTACGTCATATCTAGTGGGTGCCTTCTCCTTCTAGGTAGAGGCCCCGGATTCAGAATAATAAGTCACATATGAATGTCTATTTCTGTGTGTCTGAGTGTGCCCATCTGTGTGTGTGTGTGTGTGTGCATGTGTATATGTTTGTGCATGTGTATGTGTGTCTATGTGTATGTGCATGCGTGTGAATGTGTCTTTGCACCTATTTATGTGTTTTTGTATGTTTATATTTCTGTCTATATGTATCCATCTATGTGTGTGTATCTGCATGTGTATGTGTGTCTGTGTCTGTGTGAATGTGTGTGTTCCTGTGTGTGTTTGTGTATGTGTACCTACAGCAGGCCTGTTATACATACTATACAGTTGAACCTTATTATTATTATTAATACAGCCACGTGTAAGCAGCAAGCCCTTCCTTTCTGGGAGGTCTAGGGAGCCACCCTCTGTTGCCTTTCCTTCAGTCCCCACACTGTAAACAGTGTCCTTACCACGGTAGGTCTTAGTTTTGCTTTCTTTTGCATTCTGGTGCTTTTCCTTGATCATTTTATCCCTTAATGTAGTCCCAAGCATGTTTTGAAATAAGGCCTGGTGTTCCTAAGTACAAGAAGGCTGTGGCATGTCTGACAATAAAAAATATGTGTGTTAGGACAGCTTCATTCAAGCATGAGTTGTACTACTGGCTGTGAGCTCAACGTTCACCAATAGCAATATATTAAGTAACTTGCCTTTTAGTAGAAACACAATGAAAGGCATTGTGCTGATTGGTCTGTGGGCTGCAGGAGCAGAGGTCTGTGTTTCCCAGGATGTGCAGAGGCAGTGGTTCACGACCCACCCTCTCAGTGTTCATGGTAACTGTAGAATATGAACTTCCATGAATAATGAACATTGATTGTACAGGGACTGAATAGGTGGTTCAGTGGTTAAGAGCGCTGCCTGATCATTCAAAGGACTCATGTCGCAGCTCACAACCATTTATAATTCCAGTTCCAAGAGACCTGGCATCCTCTTCTAGCTGCCACGGGCACTGCATGCACACGGAGCATAGATATACATGTGAAAACAAAACTATATACACAAAGGAAGAAAAAATGTGACTATATAAGCATCCCCACCCCCATAGAAGCTCTTAGCTTCTCTGTTGTCAATATCCTGTGGACAAGCACAGCCTAAAAATATAGTACAGTATAGGGGGAAATCACATACACATCACTTTAATATATTGCTAGCATTATTATTAGATATTAATTAGTTATTATTAGTTATTATAATTAGTTATTTATTATTAGTAACTAATAATTAGTTATTATTAGCCTCTTGCTATATCTAATTATTAATTAAACCTTACTGTAAGTATCTATAAACAGGATTCAGTAGAACCATGGATTCAGACATCTATGCAATGCCTTTGAACTACTGTGTAGGTGAAATGTGTATGTATGTGTGTCTCCGTGTGTATGTATACATGTGTGTCCTTGCATGCACGCATTTGTAGATATCTTCCTTTGTTTCATTATTTTCTGAAACAACCATCAAATGTATTTCTTGTAAGATAGCTCAGTAAAATTCTAGGGTGTGGCTGGAAAGAGGAGCAATGATACAGAGGGCTAGGAGCAACTGAGCTGGCTCTCTGGGTAAGTCAAGGCCTCACCTCTCTTTATAGAGCCATTCTGGTCTCCTCAGCTGTGCACCCGCCTCTTCCCCTTATCAGTTTCCACTTCCTCTGGGCACCTCTCACATACATACACAATGTGTCCCGTTACCGCCTCCGTCAGGGTTCCTTGTGGCAGCAGCTGAATGAATCCAATTCCACCACTGGGTTCCTCAGACTGAGAGTGAAGACTGTTGCCAAAGAAGGAAAGGATGGCAGTCAGACCCTTATTGTCCCCCTCAGCCACAGAGTCCACACTTGTTCCACAAATAGTCCACATTAGTTCCACAAATGTGAAACTATGTCTAGGTGTTTACCTTGTCTCTGGGTCACCTGTTTTCAGCGATATCATCCATATAGTGGCACATTGGAGGGATCCAACAAATACTTGTCAACCAACCAAGAATCTTAACATAAACAGTCATTCCTTGCCTTGAAATCTGATTCTGAAATATCCAGCCCATTCCTTATAACATCTTACTATTCCTAGAGGCATTGTCTTTTCTTCCTGCCAGACAGATGTATCTTTAGTTCGACAACAGAAGTCACTGGGACATGGCTGATATGAGTCAATGGCCTTGACTGACTGAAACTTCCTGATCCACAAACAGCAGCACATGTGGGAAAGCAGGCAGCTGAGACGGGTTCCAGTCCCTGTCCGACCCCTGCTGGCTCCTTTGTTATGACAGATGGATCCCAAGTCAACACAACTAGACCTAGTTTACCCTAGTCCCCATACTGGCCTCTGCATCTCCATATCTGGCTCCCTGTCTACACACCCATCTCCCCATTCCCATACATGTCCCTGTCCCCCAACCTGGCTGCTCATCACACACACACACACACACACACACACACACACACACCTGGCTCTCTCTCTCTCTCTCTCTCTCTCTCTCTCTCTCTCTCACACACACACACACACACACACACACACACACACACACACACACTGAGCACCATACCTGTTCTACATGCCTACCCTTGGCTACCACCACAATGAACACAGCTGGCATTCAGATCTTTGCAACTGGCTAGTACCTTAATCTTCATGGCTGCCATCCCAGTCCACCCAGACAGAACCTAGTTTACACAGATGGCTAGCAATCCAGTCTACACAGCTGGAACCCAATCCCCACATCTGGCTTGCATCATAATGCGCACAGATGGCATGCAGGACCGGATGACCACAGACCACACAGATGGTGACCCAGTCCAAACATCTGGCTCCAAGCCAGAGCCTTAAAGCTGGCGCCTTGCCTCTACCGTCGACACCCATGAGAAGCCCTCTTTATTCCCCAACTGAGAAGCCCTCTTTATTCCATGAATTGTATACAGAGGGCATGCTCACCTCTGGACACACTCTACCACCTCCTCTACTCTCAATAAACCAACCAGAATTAAACCATACCAAGATAGCCTCGGCATGCCTTGTTGTTAATAAGTCGTCCTGAGTTGACTCTATTGTCAGGGTTACAACCAGGACTTAGATGGCCCTCTTACAAGGGTCCACCCATCACCAAAGATTAGACCTGGGAGAATTTCCTCCCATAAAGAAACTCTTCCTTTGAAGATCTGGAAGTGCCTCCCACGTGTGCCTATGGCTCTTCTGGGATGGTTCTTGGGCTAACTTTGGCCTGTGCTGGGAAGAAGACAGGTTACTCTGCAGTATCAATGCTGTCTCCAGGCACAGCAAAGTCAAAAGTGTGGTGCGAGCACACAGCAAGAATAAGAAGGCCGGCCGGGCATGGTGGCGCACACCTTTAATCCCAGCACTCGGGAGGCAGAGGCAGGCGGATCTCTGAGTTCGAGGCCAGCCTGGACTACAGTGTGAGTTCCAGGACAGCCAGGGCTACACAGAGAAACCCTGTCCCCACAAAAAAAAAAAAAGAAAGAAAGAAAGAAAGAAAGAAAGGAAGGAAGGAAGGAAGGAAGGAAGGAAGGAAGAAATGAAGGAAGGAAGGAAGGAAGGAAGGAAGGAAGGAAGGAAGGAAGGAAGGAAGGAAGGAAGGATAAAAGAATAAGAAGGCCAGGCTGTGAATCTTGTAAAGGTTCAGAATAGTGCTTCTCAGCCTGTGGGCTGTGACCCCTTTGGAAGTCAAATGACCCTTTCACAAGGGTCACATATCAGATATTCTGTTTATCAGATATTTGAATTATAATTCATAACAGTAGCAAGATTACAATAATGAAATAGCAATGAAAATAATTCTGTGGTTGGGGCTCGCCACGACATGAGGAACTATATTAAAGGGTCACAGCATTAGGAAGGTTGAGAACAACTCCTTTCTTTCTTTTTTTTTTTTTTTAGAACTGCCATTCATGTTAAGTTATGAATGATAATAGTTAACATTTATTTATCCTAGGGTTATAAGAAGCTAGGTACACAGTACACATCTTCGGAAAAAAATAATTTCACTGTGTGCAGTGAACAACTCCTTTCAAGACTCCACATTACATAAAATTTCCTAGAAAAGGTGAGGCAGAGAGGAATATTGCCATATGATTTCAGGTGGAGAGTACCATCTTAGAGTCATGGATGCAGGCTCAGCATCCATAATGGGTCCCGTACAATGTCAGGGATAGTGTTCTGCTGGACTGGAACACACATATGTGTTCATATGCAAGTCTTCATGATTTTTAAAATACTCGGATGCTTTCTGAAGAGACACATCATTAGGACACCTGTTTAAAAACCAGAGGAGAGGCACATGTGTACCCAAAAGCCCAAATAGGAACATAAGAAATCAGGGCAGGGCAAGCTGCTCACCTGAGTTGGTGGGTCTTAGTCATCTGTGACACAATAGCTCCAGTGTCTTGGTCTGTGTTTCCTTGGGCATGCTTCATTTGTTGTGTTCTTCCTGGAGACGCAGGTGGTGTGCATTCCAGGAGCTTCCTCTGGTAATGCCTTCATGAGAGCCACTCTAACCAGATCCCCCCGCTAGGGCCCTTGAAAGTGAAGTGAGAAACCACAGAAGGTCACCATGTGTTTCTGTTTCTCCTTCTCTTGTTCTGTGCCCCGGAGGCTGTTCCATACCTGTGAATTTTTCTCTGACTGCCCACCCCCACCTGGATTCTGCTCACATTTGCTACCAAGAGGTGGCACCTGCTGAAATGGCCTGGGGAGAGCCTCCGCAGAGAGCAGTGAGGGAACCAGTCTCTAAGCTCCCTCTCTTCCAGGCTCCATTGGCCACGGTTGACATCCTCCACCCCACGCCATAACTTCTCCCATTCTGTATCCTTGGATCCTTGGACAGGCACAGAAATGCTACTCTATCTTCTCCTCTCCAGGTCTACAGGAGGTCAGGGTGTTCTACTAGCATCCCATGATTCTCCAGCATCCCATGTTGGTTTCCCTGATTCTTGATCTGTCTCACAAGTTCCTTCCAAAGACTCCTTGTACTACTTCTGAGCAGGCCATCTGGGCCCTGCTGGATCCCCGACTGTACAGAGAGTCAACGTGGAAGGGTTCATCACCTCCATGGTGTCAGAAGTGCTGAGTAACTGCCTCGTGACTCTCTGGGTCTCTCAAATCCTGGTTGTTCATCCCTCACCTAGAAACCCTGAACTCTTACAACAAATCCTGTGGCTGAGCTCTCCTGAGTGGACTTCTGGTTTCTGAGATCCTTGAACCCTAATAAAAACATTCGCTGCACCCAGGCCTGGAAAGATGGCCCATCAGGAGAGAGCACAGATGCTTTGGCAGAGGACCTTAGTGAGTTCGATTGCCAGAACTCACATCAGATAGCACACAACAATTTTTAACTCAACTCCAGGGACATCCAACATCTCTGGTTGGGTACCTTCATTCACATAAGCACACACACACAAACACACACGCACTTGAAAATAATAAACATAAATAATTTTTTAAAGGAAACATTAGCCCCTATCTATTCTCCCCTGCCTCCCTCCCCCCCCCCCCCCCGCTAAGGTGGCAGCTTTCTGCCATACTCTGCAAGGATTTTAACTCCAGGTGAGAACACCCATCCCTTTAGTCAGCAGGTACAAAGTGGGTGGGGCCCGAAGTCTGTCTTGAACAGGCACTGCCCTCAGGACTTAGCTTTGCACATAGCTAAATTGGCACTTGATGCACTGCTCTGAGTGGATCAAAGAAAATGGTCTCCAAGGTAAAGCATGTGAGGGGTTGACTGGTCCAGGATCATTATCCTAAAGTTGTTCACTTGACAAGGCCCTGGGCACACTGCTAATTGGCAGGACACACAGCAGTGTCTGCTTCTCTCTTCCACCCAAATTGTCTTTGATTTATCAATACTCTAGAAAGCTGGCCACTCGTGGCAGACCAGGAATTTCTTCCAGGACACAAAGATGTTCTAAGGGAGTTTGTATGACATGAGTATTTGCTATTTCCTTGTCAAATTCCAAGAGAAACAAAAGAAGAAGATACAAGAGAGAGAGAAACTTTGTAGGCTAGACATGGAAGGGTTGATTTTAATTATCAAAAGTCCAGCTGAAGAGACACCTAGAAGATTAGCACACATCTGGATGAGGCCTTTTCCAGAGGTGTTTGGATCATGGGGGCTCTAGCTCATGGAATGACTGCCTAACGTGACGATATTACTGGAGGTGGGGAAAGGCAGAAAGGAGGGCCAAGTTAAAATAAGCAGGTCACTAGACGTGTGTTCTTACTGGCTATGTCTGCCCTGGCCTCATCCTGCATCCTTCCTTTCTCTATTTCCTGTCTACCAGGAAGTAAAGAAGAGCATCTACCATGAACGTCCACCATTCTGAAATCCTGCCCAACCATGTACATGTTATCAAATGACCACGGGGCGGGGCCTCTGTAACGATGAGCCAGGATCAATCCTTCCCTAGGTTTGTTCCTCCAAAAGTTTGGTACAAGTGACCAAGAAATTGCTAACACAATAGTACTTCTAGAACTACAGATCTTCTAGGTTGGAAAGAAGACTGCGTCACTGAGGTGCCACCTTTCAAAGAGGTTCAAAGGCTGGGGACTCCTCTGTGATGACTCATAAAGATTCAGAGCAGCAAGTATGTGGTGGCACGTGAAGGGGAGCAGGGAAAGATTAGAAAGCAGTAAGGGGGCAGAGGAAGGTCCAGGCTGAGGCTTTCGGGATAGGCAGGATTCTGCCAGCCATCAGACACCTTTCTGAGCCAATGAATCAGAGGCAGCAGCTCCGAGGCGCCCAACCCTCTGCTGAGTCAGCAAACTGCTGATCCATACTGTTGCAGTTCCCCCTCCAGCCAGGCCTGTGGACATTCATTCAACCAGCATTCATCTGCTGCCTCCAACACACCAGACCTCACTCTGGGGTGGGGGGTGGGGGTGGGGCATCGGAAATGCTGCCTTCAATAAAATAGAATTCCCTCTCCACAGCGGGGGACAGCTTCCACCCTAGTGAGAAAGACGGGCAATTAAAGCATGTGTAATTAATCCTGTATGTATTCAGTGATAAACACTGTGCAAAAAGAAGCAAGGCTGGGAATGAGAATTTAGAAGCAAGTGTCTAGATGAATAAGATGGCCAGGGGTGGGATATCTGAGCGATACTTGAAGGGGTGGGAGAGAGAGCCATTTGGACATTTAGGAGGAAGACATTCCAGGAGGAAACTCTCTGTGCAAAGGCCTTCCGGCAGAGGGTTCTGGGTATCTGAAAAGCATCAATGATCATGGGAGGGAGGAAGCTGAAGGCAACCAGACTGACTGGACCCTGGGATCACCCTGTTGGAGCCTTTCCTCGTTATTTCAATGTCTTATCCATAGAAGAAGACAACTTCCTGCGTGCACCTAGGAGATAGGATGCTGCCTTCTCTAGAGTCTGTCTTATTCTCTTTCCACAAAAGAAGTTTAAGGAAAAGTCCAGGGGACAATGACTGGAAAGGCAGGGCAGATAAGTCAGATAGGAGTCAGCAGTTGGGGACGGGGACAAAAGTATCTGAGGACAGAGGGTCCAAACATGACTCTTCTGCTGTCTTGGCAGGACGCCTGGACCAGGAGGAAGGAGGAGAGGGAGCAAGGAGAAGGACCTGGCTGCTTCCTTACCTTCCCCCACCCAGGCCAGCACCAGGACTCTAAGAGAATACCTGGATCATCCACAGAAGGAGGCTTTCCTTTTTGCCAAAACGGGGTTTGAGAATGGAGCCTGGAGCCCACAATGCAATGCTGCCATTGTTTCTGGTCTGCCTATGGTCTCCTTCCACCTATACTACAGCTTCTGTGTGCCAACGAGCTCCAAATGAACCCCATCTGGTGTGAGACCCAGTTAGCTGACTTGGGATGTTAGTGGTCCTAAGGCTAGAGAAGATGGAACACAGTAGAGTTAGGGGACAGAGAGGGATATAAAGAAAAAACAAGCTGGGCGTGGTGGCACACGCCTGTAATCCCAGCACTTGGGAGGCAGAGGCAGGCGGATTTCTGAGTTCGAGGCCAGCCTGGTCTACAAAGTGAGTTCCAGGACAGCCAGGGCTACACAGAGAAACCCTGTCTCAAAAGAGAAAGAAAGAAAGAAAGAAAGAAAGAAAGAAAGAAAGAAAGAAAGAGGGGGGAGGGAGGGAGGGAGGGAGGGAGGGAAAGGAGAGGAGAGGAGAGGAGAGGGGAGGGGAGGGGAGGGGAGGGGAGGGGAGGGGAGGGGAGAAGAGAAGAGAAGAGAAGAGAAGAGAAGAGAAGAGAAGAGAAGAGAAGAGAAGAGAAGAGAAGAGAAGAGAAGAGAAGAGAAGAGAAGAGAAAATACAAGGCAGAGGAAAGGAAAGTCCAAACAGTAAGAGTGCTGGCCTACTCTGCCACTCAGCAGACAGGATCCCCAACCATGGCTGCCTCTGCCTCCACATCCTCAGTCTGCAGTGTAGAAAATACTGTTGAAGGGCATCTCACACACTGGATAACCTTTGCCACACTGCCCTCCATCCTCACCAGTCCAGGCAGATGCCATCCTGGTTCTCTTCCAAGCCTAGTCCATCTCTTCCTCCTCTGCAAGTTGATGCCCAGGGTAAGATGGGGAAAGGGTACCCAGCAGCAGAAATGTGTATCAGCTAGAGTTAGTGTAGTCTTAGCACAGGAAGAAAAAAGGAAGCCCAAGGATCCAGTTCTTGACCATATCCAGGTGGTTTCAAGTCTATAAATTATGGGGATAACAAATCTTCCCCCAAACATAGTTTTGCTAATAAATGCTAATAATTACCATGGTTGATGTTGCGTTTTACTATACATATATATTCAATATATCCAGACATAACAAATACATTCAACTTAGCTCCTCCCCCTAGATTTTTTTTTTAGACAAGTTCTTATAGAGCCCAAATTGACATCAAACTTACTACGTAGCCACAGATGACTTTGAACTCTTGGATTCTCTACCCCTAAATACTATGATTATGGGCATGAGTCACCACACCCAGTTCACATTTGCCCTTTTGAGCTCTTAGCCCTCCATGAGCAGAGACTTCCTCAATCAGACTGGGACAGACCCCTGGGAACGTACATCGTAGGACAATATACATGGTCACGCCCAGACTGCTCTGCGTTCAGGATGGTAGAAACCTATTCAGGAGCAGTTTCTGTCTCTGCCTCTGGTGATGCTACATAGGCCTGTGTTCAAAGTAATGCTTCTGCATAAACAATGACTGCTCTGTGACAGTAAAACAAAGACACTTCATTTCAACAACGCCAAGTCTGTCACTGTGGGGACACATAGCGTTTCTATGTGTGCACGCGTTTGCAAAACAGTGTAACCGGATACAAACAGCAGCGCATTGTCTTTTGTTTGTGAGACACGCATTTGAAATCACACAGGAACGCTCTCATTGGACTGGAATAATACCTGAAGCACACACACAAAAAAAAAGATTCATTTTTAAATGTTGCTCACTTTGAAATGAAGAAAGGAGATGAAAACCAGAAATTACAACATCCTCATTTGTGATTGTCACAGACCACTAAGTAGGTTGACATCTTAATGATAGGGTCACGTGACTATACTTCTAAGCTATCAATCCCTTCATAGTTAAAATCTCTGCTCTGTAACATCTTGCTTACTTTTATGCATTTTACCCGTGTACTAATATGTAACCATCAATGGAAAGAGCATTTTATTGAGTTTCTATACTGATTATTATTGGTATTGTTGGGTTTTGTCTCGTGAAAAATGCTGGAAATAAATTTCACTAGCTTAGGTCAAAATGTTCCCGTTGGGCTGAAGAGAGACTCACGAGCCCTGTTCCCACTGCTTAGCAAGATCTTCTTCCCCCATCTCCTTCTTTTCCAGTTCCACCCCTAATTTGAAGAGTACCAGACTACTCTCCTCCATTTCTTTCTTTGATATGGTGGTGGGAGGGGCTCCGGGTGGGAGGGGCTCTGGGTGGGAGGAGTGGGCAAAGTACCATCTTGAAAGGGAAGACCTTCCCTGGGACTCAGCCATTTCACCCCTTAATGCTGCAACATTAGCGCTCACAGCCTCACCTTCCTGCACAGAGGGTTCTGACCTCTGCCCTCACTCAGCCAGCCCAGCCTCACTGTACATATAGGCTCAGCAAAGCCTAGTTCTTCCATGCAATGTGACACCCCCGAATCTGGTGGGGATCCGCAGCCCATGGGAAGCATGGCAGCTTAAAATGCCATATTGGTTACTTTCTCATGGCGGTGACAAAAGCAACCTAAGGTTTATTTGTCTCACAGTTCCAAGTTTCACAGCAGGGAAGTCACCACAGCAGGAACTTGAGGCAGCTGGTCCTGCTGCATCCACAGTCAGGAAGCAGAGAGAAACAAAGGCCACTGTGGCGTTCACTTTCTCCATCGTCTGTAGCCCAGGACCAGCACATGGAATAGTGGCACCACACGGAGTATGGGTCTTCCTGCCTCTGCTCAGTCTACAAATTCTTCACAGATGTGCTAACAGATTTGTCTCCCAGGTGACTCGAGATCAGTGGTTCTCAACCTTCCTAATGCTGTGACCTCATAGTTCCTGCATAGTTCCTCATGTTGTGATGAACCCCCCCCCACCATAAAATTATTCTGTTGATACTTCATAACTGTAATCTTGCTGTTATGAATCATAATGTAAGCAGCTGATAAGCAGGATGTCTGATATGCAACCCCTGTGAAAGTGTTATTCAAACCCCAAAGGGGGTCTCGACCTACAAGTTGAGAACTGATGTTCTAAATCTTGTTTGATTGACAAGCAGCATAAACCACGCATCCACTCTCAAAGCTCAGGGCAGACCCACATTCACCCCCATACCTAACTCAGCATCAACCCCAGGCAGCTCTGTCCTCAGAGGTACCCCAAGCCACCCCTTACCCACACCCTCACCTCTGCCCTCAGCCTACATACCTCCCCTCTCCCCTGGTTCCCACATGCACCTCCCTCCCTGGTTGGCTTCGTCCTTCCCTGAAGGGTCCAGTTCATTGCCCTGTCACATGGTAGAAAGGGAGACCTTTAAAAGCATGTCAGACAAGATCACTCCTCCCCTGCCAGAGATGGTTTCTCAATCCACTTAGAAAATTTTCCAAATGCCAAACATTGCTTGCTTAAAAAGATCTGGTCTCTACACTTGCTTTCCTGCCATTTCCCCAGCATGGCTCCCCACTACACACTTTTAAGTACATCAAACTTTTCCTTTCTTGCCTTTGTGCCCTCTGTGTCCTTTCCCTGGACCACCCTTCCTGTGGATTTGTCTAGGGGTCTCCTCATCTCAGAGCTTCATTCACCTGCTACCTAAGAAAGTCCTTCCTTGACAGTCTGTCCGGTCGCACTTGCGTATCGCTCTCCTCTTTATCAATTTATTTAGTTTTGTTTCTCTTCATTCTGTCTAAAATTACTGGTGTTTTTTTTTTTTCGTTTTTTACATTTACATACTAACCTAATCTGACTCCCCTGAGTGAGACCAAAACACAGCTAAGTCCAGAGCTGGTCTTGCTGCCTCCAAACTCAGGACGCAGAGGGTGACAATCCCTGGTGCCTAGTCTACACCTGAGATGGAAAATGATAAATATTTCTAAAATGAATATCTACCGGAGCTCAAGGTAGTCTCTTGGGATTAGCAGTCCCCCAGAGCTGCCCCATCTTTAAAATCTTAAATCCCAGTCCTTCCAGGTTGTCTTTCAACTTTCCCTACCCACCCTTGTCGCTCCCCTGCCCTGTCTCTGCCCCATCCTGCCCCTGTCTCGCCTCCACCCCGCCCCATCCCTGCCCCACCCCTGCTTTTACACAGCTGCATTTTTGAACTTCTGTTTTCATCGCAGGGTCCACCACCCATTAGTTTCAAGTATCAGAAGCCTGGGGCTGATCTGAGACTTCTTTCTCATTCTCCAAATCTAAAAGTGTGTTCTGGTCCCATTGGCCCTATCACAAAACAAAAACAAAAAACAGTCTGGACTTAACACCTTCCTCCTGCCTCCAACTCCCATTCCTTTGGTCCAAAGCACTGGATCTCCAGACTAGAGAACTACAACAAACACCGAATATTCTACACCCCTTCTCATTCTCAAATCATGAGCCAGCTAGCTATTCATTACACAGAATCTAGAAACCTCTTAAAATGAACAGGGCATCATGACATTGCTGTCAACGGGTTTCTAATACTATAGAAGGAGCGTTCCACCCTGGAACAAGAGCAGAGACTGTCTTTCAGGCATCTAGCCCTTGACCACCTGTCTTTCCTCCTTTAAGAGGCCCCTTACCGCCTCTTGACCATAAAAGCCCAACCTCTCTCTTCTTCCCAAAGAGCCACCCTCACAGGGTTGTGTTCCTTTTAATTTAATGACTTGATATAAGTATTCAGACAAACTAGAAGCTGAACACCGGGGTCAAAACATAACTAGTGAAAAAAAAATGAAATAAAGCTTTTGCCTTCCAAAGACCCCACCACGCCCAGCTTTGTAGCAGGTGCAGCAAGCACGTCTTCCTAGACCTCAACATATAATCTCAAAATAGCCACTTTTGCTTGAGCAACTTAAAGTAGCCCTTGACCTTTCAGTCAGCAGCGTCTACTGCATGCAAGCCACTATAGCTAAGAACACGGTAATGACTTAAATCAACCACAGCTTCCTGTTCTCCCGGGAACTGCACTTAAGCATAGGAATGCACAAAATGAATGAATAAACATAAATATACCACATAACACGATCTAACATATCACAACCAAGCACTGTAACGAGAACTAAAAGTATATTTGAGAAGGTGTTGGGGGGAGGAACGGAGACAGTAAGGCATCTTTACTTCCGTTAATTCAGCCAAGACTCTCGTCTGGACTCTCTAAGGGTTTCTTTGACTCAAAAATAATTATATACTACACACAAAAAAAGTTTTACCACATTACTACACTCTTGGGAAATGTGATAAATCCCTGGGGGTTGTGTGAAAAAATGAGAGCATGTGATGGAGGCACTAAGCCTAAAGCCAATGCTGAGCCAAAGACTGCCAGCTTTCCTGAGGAACAGGAAGGAGAGAGAGGGGAGGGGAGGAGGGGAGGAAGGGAGGAAGGGAGGAAGGAAGAGAGAAAGAGAGAACGAAAGAGAGAGAAAGGAAGATTGGTTTCTGGAAGTTCACCAAACACACAAGAAAACAAAAAATCATGACTAAGAGAATCAACAAAAGCAAACTGAACTACCACTATACCACCTCTCCACTTCCACCTCTGCCACCATCACCAACACCACCACTGCCCTGCCCCTGCCTCAGGAGTTTGAGGTGATGGAATTGCAAAGCGCAGAATAACTGAAGTGCCTGAAAAAACAAGATAGATTCACAAATATGTACAACAGTAAAAATGTAAGTCATGGGGGGAAGGAGGTAGGTTTTTTTAAAGAATTATTTGGGTAGGAGACAGAGGTCGATCTCATGTCGGATAGTCAAGCATTTGAGCAGAAACCTGAAAGATGAGGAACTACATAGTGCAGTCATCTGGAGGTGAAGTGTTCCAGAAGTGCCCAACAGTCAAGACTGTGTGGTACCCACAGAATGGGAGGAGGGGAATGGGAAGGTCAAGTACACAGGCCCTACTAAACTTAGGGATGATGAGGATGACGATCATGACGATGACGATGATTTTGTGTTATAACCTGACTGAGACAAAAGGGCTGCTAGAAAAATTGAACAGAAGGAAAGGCAATTTCTCCTTATAAAAAACCTATGGATTTCGACCCCTTTGGGGGATTGCCTGTCAGATATCCTGCATATCAGATATTTATATTATAATGTATAGCAATAACAAAATCACAGTTATGAAGTAGCAACAAAATGATTGTACGGTTAGGGGGTCACCACAAGATGAGGGGCAATAATAAAGGGCCGAAGCTTTGGGAAGGTTGAGAACCACTCTTCTAAAAGATCATGTTGCCGGGCCAGTGACATCACTCAGCAGATCAAGGCATTTGCCACACAGGTCTGACAACGTGAGTTTGGCCTCTGAAGCCCATAAAAAATTGGAAAGAGAAAACTGACTTCCAAAAGTTGCCTTCTGATCTCCATACATGCTCTTTGGAATCCATACTGTCCCTCTGCCTCCACAGAAGCCCCTTGGCTCAATTCACATTCATCAAATGGCAGCGAATTTATCATCATCATCATCACCACCACCATCATCATCATCATCACCAACCATTACCATCACCATTTTGGAGTCATCAGCTTTATTACTTGTCTAAATGTGTGTGGAATGATGTAGTGTGCATGTCTTTGTGTGCCCTTGGGTATGGTTCATGTGTATGAGTCCTGGTCCATGCATTCCAGTGTGACCATGTAGAGGTCAAAAGGCAGAGCGGGTGTCTATCCCTGCCCTCCACCCTACTTAAGACATAGTTTCTTACAATTTTTCCATTGCAGACACCATGCTACCTAGTCTTTGAATGCCCAGGGATTCTCCGGCCTCTGCTTCCTGTCTCCCCACGGGGGTGATTGCAGACACGGCCACTGCGTCCAGTTTTGTGTGGATTCTGGGACTCTAAACTTAGGTGCTCCTGTTTGCAGGTCAAGGACTTTTCCCACTGAGCCAGCTCTTCAGGGCGTGGCTGTTAGCTAAAGTGATCCTGGAGACGAGAGGACATGGGGATTCATGGGAAGAGAGATGAAAAGAGACCCATATGGTCCTGAGGGGAAAGGGAATATAAAAATCTCACAAAGGAGATAGATGCCAGAGAAGTGGAAAGAAAGCAGGAGACTCCCAGAGGGAAAGCAAAAGCAACATTATCCCTTCTGCTGAAAATACAAATACTGGCCTCTCTGTTAGACTGCTCTACATGAGCAGCCTGATTTTAATACAGCCCTCTTTTGTGGACATTGGATATGACAGGAAGTAGCAAACACTGCTAGGAAGTCCTTCCAAGTGTTCTGAAAAAACCACTGGCTTCTTAGATTAGCCATTAGCAGAAATCTCTGGTCTCAATTTACATTTATTTCTCGAATGGCAGCCAGAATGATCTTTCTAAAACTATTATTATTATTAATTATCATTATTATTACTTTATTGTGTTATTATTACTTTATTATTTTGTAGTTGTTATTGATGTGGGTGTGGATACCAAGGAGCATGTATAGAGGTCAGAAGACAATTTGTGGAGTCAATTCTCTCTTTCCATCTTTTTCAGGGCTTCCAGGAGTCAAACTCAGGTTGTCGGCACAGCTCACTGGTGACCTTGGCTAAAGCTTGTTCATGGAGAGACATTAGTGAACAAGAACCTGGCCCAGCCAGGCAGTGGTGGTACACGCCTTTAATCCCAGCACTTGGGAGGCAGAGGCAGACAAATCTCTGAGTTCGAGGCCAGCCTGGTCTACAGAGTGAGTTCCAGGACAGCCAGGGATACACAGAGAAGCCCTGTCTCGAAAAATAAATAAATAAATAAATAAATAAATAAATAAATAAATAAATAAATAAATAAAATAAAATAAAATAAATAAATAAGAACCTGGCCCAGACCTGGAAAAGAGAGGAAGGTACCAAAAACAGAGAACTTGTGAGCCATGAGGAGGTTTGCTGGAGAAAGGCAGCAAAAAAAATGGGATGGAAAAACTAAAGAAAGATTGAAAGTCAAAGTTGGTTCCTGGCAACTAAAAATGGAGCTTGAGTTGAACACAGGTCAGTGACGTCCAAGCTCAGGACGCTGTGGCTGGACTTAACAGCCTGCACACTGACGTCAGAGCTCAAGCTGTTGCCAGCTTCCGGCTCAGGGTGGAGTGTGAACACGGGGCATCGGGAAGCGTCCTCATCTTCCAGCTCACCATTCCCAGCAGGGCTCTGAGAGCATCCTCAGGGCCAGAGGGACTCGGAGCTGCTTGGAGCAACTCTCCAGTCGCAGCTACAGCCAGAGCCATCCTCGTCTCTCATTACCGGTTGTGATCAGGGCAGGGAAACCCCAGCTCAAAAGACATGTGTAATTGATAAAGTGAAAGTATGTGGGGGAATCGCTATCTGGGGAGAGAATAGTTTTATTTCATGGCTCCCCGGAAGCTCAGTGCGTATGCAGACGGGAAGTGGCTGCAAACACAATCGAAGCTATTCCCCCAGGAGCTGACAAAGTGCAGAACTAGCCTTAGTGATCTCCATCAAATATTGGCAGTTGAGGAAAACATGTGGTGGTTTCTCTAAGGAAGATTCAGGAGAAGGGGCACCGGAGTCGGCACAAGGGTCAGCCCCCCTCGATCTCTGGGGCTGCTGCTCATTGCTAATGCTGGGTACTTTGCATAGATTTTTATCATTCATTTCCCACCACTACCACCCAGATTCTGTGCCTGGGGTATAATTATCCTCCTCCTGCAGATGTGGCTCAGAAGTGAAGGATTGCCAGTGATGTTTAACATTGATGGAGCATGTGGTGCAGGGCTCAGGCATTGGGCTAATGCATTGTGTGATTGTATCAAGCCACGTTGCAATTTGCCAGGGAAGGTCTGTTATCATCTCCATTTTACAAATTAGCAAATGGGGACACAAACAGTCGGGTCCAAGGTCACACAGACAGCATCAGCGTTCTGTGGCTCCCAAATGGCACAGCTTGCATCTAAGTCCAGACTGTTCTGACAGCAAAGCTCAGCTATTCTAATTGTATAGATTTGCAGTGACACATAGAGACTTTGAACCTGCTTCTTTTGGATATGTGCCATTATTTGCCAGTCCTTACAATAAAGTTTTAATAATAATAAAAACGTGGGCACTGGGAAGGCAGAGCCAGGCTGGTATCTACGAGTTCATGGGCGGCTTGATCTACATAGCAAGTTCCATATGAGGCCAGCCAAGGCTACGTATAGTGAGATTCTGTCTCAAAAAATAATAAATAAATAAATAAATAAATAAATAAATAAATAAATAAATAAGAAAAGAGAAGAAAGGGAAAAGAAGAGGAGAGGAGAGGAGAGGAGAGGAGAGGAGAGGAGAGGAGAGGAGAGGAGAGGAGAGGAGAGGAGAGGAGAGGAGAGGAGAGGAGAGGAGAGGAGAGGAGAGGAGAGGAGAAGAGAAGAGAAGAGAAGAGAAGAGAAGAGAAGAGAAGAGAAGAGAAGAGAAGAGAAGAGAAGAGAAGAGAAGAGAAGAGAAGAGGATGTTCTCCTTCACCGCACTGATACCTTTGGCCACTTGTTCCTTGGCCTTGCTGTTTTCCCCATATCCAGATGACTCTGACAGGTCTGAACCATGGGGCCTGTGTATAGCAGACCTCTTCTCTCCTGCCTCCTGCAGCTTCAGGCCCCATCTCCATCTCTGGTGGAGTCACAGGCAGTGAGGACTGCTGTCCCTGACTGTCCCCCCCACCCTGCCCCAGGAAGCTATAGGGTATGAACATGTTTCATCTCACCAGTGTGACCATATCCCGAGCCTCTGAAGTCACGCTAGCCTTGGCTCCATTGTGTCTTCCCCAAATAGATGATTCTGCTAGACAAGAAGTCTTTCTCTGAAGTTTCTAGGAAATAAACACACAAAGCAGGCTGGGCTCACAGCCTTCAGTACTGGTGCAGGTGGGTGGGGGAATCCCTGGGGGGAGGAACATCCTTGGATTCTTAGATAAACTGCATCACCTCTCAGGCTAGCTTTCCTATCTTAAAGTGAATCTAGCAGCCTGACCTTGTAGATATGCCCATGGGATTCAGTGAGGCCAGCCCTCCTAGCTCCTCCAGAGAAAGAATCTAAATGGCACACTAGGCATCTTTCTCCTTCCAAGCATTGCTAACACCAGACGTGGTATGTGTGTCTCATGAGACTGTCGTAAACGTGAAATGTTATCCGCTAGCCTGGCAGGTGCAGCGCACTTGGTAGATGCTAATTAAAATTGAGCCATCCTCAGGCATTCTTAGTCTGGGCACTGTGAGCTGGGGTGACTGCAGGAATGTCTAGGCATTTGGTTTGGCTATCTGCTCCAGATCTGTGATCAAGGGGCCTAGCTGGGCTTGGCAGTCTTTCATCTTAGAAGGTCCAGCATGCACAGTTGAACCTCGTGTGATTTTTCTAGAAAGAAAAACTAGGCATGCCACCCCTTGCTAAAATGAAAATATAATAATAATAATAATAATAATAATAAATAATACTTCAGTGGCTTTTCAGGGTCAAATGCAAACATATTGAACAAAAAATGTGAACATATTTTGCAAGCTCCCTATGATCTGATCTATGTCCACTCCTAGCCTCATCTCCTACCAATCTCTTCTCGTTGTCTGTCCTGCAAACACTGTTGTACTTCCTTCATGTCCTTGAAGGATGGATGGATGCTGTGATACTACATTTCCAGGGCATCCCACAAGTCCTTTACATGATAGCCACCCTGTGGACCACAGTATGTTTCCTGTCCAATCACACCATAAGAATATAGGAGCCGTGTGAAAGCAGGAGGACTCAGGAGCTTTGCTCCTCGGTGCTTTCTCAGTGTCTGGCAGAGCCAGCCCTCGGGAATGACTGTCCATGCTGAATTAATAGACAAAAAGAATGCTAATTGTTTGGGCCATCAAATGCCAGTCAAATACCTATTCTACCGTCCTGTCAGTCTGGCAAGCCCTCGTGCATCTTTGGATCTCACTTCAGCAAAGAAAGTGGTTCTGATACCAGCCTAGGTTAATACAAACCAGTGTGTGCCCACTTGGCACAGAGAACACAGCTGGCTTCTTGTGCACTCATGTGGACACACGCGCACATGGATTCATTTACATGCATCTGGAGAGAACCTATCCTGGTGTGCTGTTCATTGCAGTGGTAAAAAGACAACAACTGAGGAAGAAAGGGTTTATTTGGGTGATGAGTCCCAGTAAGAGTCTAACACCAAGGGAAGACCCCAAGGTAGGAAGCTGAAGGCAGAAACTGATACAGAAACGACTGGGGGTGCTGCTTGTGGGTTTGATCTCATGGTTTGCTTGAACTTTTTACTATGTGACCTAAGACCACCTGTAAAGAGAGGGAAGCATTGCCTTTCTACATCAATCACGAATCAAGAACATGCCCTGAGTGCTTGTGTCTACAGGTTAATCTTTAGGATGCATTTTCTCAGTGAGGGTCCATCTTTCCACATGGCTCTAACTTGTGTTAATTAAAAACAAAAACAAAAACAAAAACAAAAAAAAAACCAAAAAACAAAAAAACCCTCTCAGCAACACAGCATCCTAACAGCATCTGAGAATGTATGTGCCTCAATGGTAGCATCTGATAAACTGAGCATGAACTGTCCTGTTCTGGTCTTCTTAAATGACATCATCTCGTCTCCCTTATCATCTTCTCCATCGTGTCACCCATTGGCTTTTTGTCTCTCCTCGCCCCACTAATACCTTCTCCCCTATTATTGAGAGTCACTCAGCTCTGTTCCGAGATTCACACACCTTACTCAATCTCTCCGCTCAGCAAGACAGAAGTCCTGGAGTTAATGGCAACTCCCCTCTTTAGAAAGCAGTTTAGCTACACTCTATTTTACTTAAGGATAACCCCGGGGGTTTCACCCAATCCCCAACCCAAGCCATTTATCAAAGCAGCTCTTCCAAGCACATCTATCATTTGGTCCAAGGATCTTTCATTCTGGCCGCTTAGAGGAGACCATGAAAGATAACACTTCCTCTTCAGAGCTACAGATCCATACATAATGTTAAAGCGGGACTCTCCTTCATCCAGCAATGCTTCTGGGAGTTGGTTTACATGGGTCTGTGCAAGCAAAGAAGAAGAAATTCATGCCTGGGTGAGCTCCTGGGTTTGCCCAGCCTTGATGGTTCCTGGCACTGCCTTGTTTCATCCTCTGAGGATCATTCTTAGGCTTAAAAAGAGGGCGAGCAACTTGTCCAAGGTCACAGCCAGTTAGACGCAGAACCAGGACTTGAGCCCAGCCATGTGGGCTCCCAAGTCCCCACTTTCCCAGTAGACCAGGATGCTTCCTCTCTGTCTGTCTAAATGCACTGAGTCGACATTGCAATGCGAGAGCTCAAAAGCCTACAGAAAATGTGAGCCAGGCTTGGGTAGGATGTGATGGAGCTAAAGGGGATCTTAGATTGTTTTAATCAACTTCATTTTACAGATAGAGAAACTGGGGTCTCAAAATAGGAAGTGGTTTCCCTGTGATGACAAAGTAGAACCAAGCCAGACTAGAGCTCTGATCTAACGGAGTTCTTTCAAGCTGTCCCATAAACAACACGCATGTTCCAATTGATTTGAATATAAACCAGGCCTCTTCCCTCCAGTTGTCATCCATCCCAACAGGGAAAACCACCAGAAGGGTTCATCGCCTGCAGCCCCCACACTCGGTACCCAATTCAGTACCCAATGACGAGAAGTCCTCACCTTGAAAAGTCACAGATATTACAACTTTGATTTCTCTGCCAGCTGAGGGTCCTGGCTGGTGTGATGGGTGCTAGTAAGTTCCCTTTTTGGAGATGCGGGGATAGAATGTTCCCATCCAGGCTCTTGAGTTCCTCCCACAGGATGGAGCAGGCCTCTGGCTTCTGGGCTAGCTGGTGATGGAATAGATTTTCCTACAAGCCAACTTTGGAGTCAGCCCTGGTGCAGTGCAGCATTCACAGAAACCCAAGACCAAATGCAAAAGGAAAAAAAGAAAAAGAAAAAACCTTTGGCTCAATATGTAAAACCTCTCCAGCAATAAATTTAAGCAGTTCCATTTGGGGCTCTCACAATTTCCTCCACTCAGACAAACTGCTTTTGATTTCAAACGTTCCTGAAGGAAATTGGCCAATTGCTTACTTCGACTGTCAGGGCCATTATGCTGAGCCTGATGGCAGGACACAAATACAACCTAGGGGTTTCTCGGACTCAGGTCTCTGTAAAACTGGCCCCTTTGGTGGGGGTCCATCCCTGAAGACCTTCACCCCTTTTGAAGCCTCAGAGCACTCATAGACCAGAGCAGTAGCAAATGGGGCCAGGCCGGGTCTCCAGCAAATTGGAACAAGGCAATCTAACATCTGGCTAAGTACTACCGACCGGCAATTGTGTCTTCTGTCCACGGGGGCGAGGTGACCTCCTGACAGCCTGGGATAGCTCAAGTGGACAAACAGACCACTCAGAGGAAGTAAGAAGAGACATCCGAGTTCAAAGGATCACGATCATAGATGCTCTGTTTATAGAGCCTGGCTCTATGTCAGTATGCTGGGCACTTTACATGGAAACCACACTAAATCAAAACTTGTAAAGCACTATATAGCACTCTAAGTGTTCTACAAGTGTTAGCAACTGCTGTGGATGTCATCACATTTTGGTCGGTTGGTTGGTTGGTTGGTCTGGTTTGGTTTGGTTTTTGGTTTGTTTGATTTTTAAATTATTTTTATTGATTCTTGGTGAATTTCACATCATGCACCCTAATCCCACCCATCTCCCCCTCCCTCCATATCTTTCTGCCTTCCGCCCTTGCAACTCTCCCCTACCTCCAAAAAGGAAGACAAAAAAATAAAAACAAAAGTTAATTAACTAATTAATTTGAAAATAGAAATCTTGCTGTAGAAGCCGCTGTGTGGCGTGGGCTGTAACCCTTTTGTCACACAGCTCTACTTGCAAATAAACGTTCATTGCAATGAGTCACTGGTCTGCCTGGAGGCCTCTGGCTTCTGCTACTCTGTCAATACTGGGACTCCTCTCAAATATCCCGTCATTGCCCTGTGTCGTGGAGATCCTGCCAGCAGTTCATAGATGGGGTAGATGTTAGGGTGGACCAACTCAAAGCCTTGGATCTGGGCCTGGGTGGTAGCTGAGTTGTTCAGCGGGCCAGCTCTCCCATGCTCAGGCTGTACTCCAGAACTGGTCCAGCTAGGGGCAGGGCCAGCTGTCCCACTCTTCACACATCAGGGTTAGCTCTCTGTTGCCCACACCACCAGCTCTACTGCGCTGCCTGGGTGAGGTGTGGATGGGGCCAGCTTTCCCGCTCTGGAATGGCATCTCTTCTGAGCCTATGCCACTGCTCAGCTGGTGAGGGGTGGAACCAGCTCACTTGATCTCACATTCTCCGTGCCAGCTCTCTCACACTGCACAGGCAAAGAAAGGACAGAGCCAGCTCTGTGCAGCCCTAGGACAACAACATGGCTTGTGGCAGGCTACTCCCATTAGGCTACTCCTCACCATCCTTGCATTTCTAGTTCCTCTTCTCTTTATAGTGTCCAAACTGTGACACTTCTCTTTCCCTCCCATTTCTCCTCCCACACCGTTGCACAGTCTGGTGGCACAGCTTGCCTGCCAACCTGCACTGACTACATCCCTGTCTATCTTACATCCTTCACCATGTGGTAGTGGGTGTGCCTCTGGGCAACTTCAGCACACCCAGGTCCATGTGGCTGCATGTTCCTCTTGAGTGTCTTCTGTACACGCTAATGCCATCATTAGGGCTTTCGGTCAACTGAGCCAGCTCTCACTAGCTTAGAATAGACAACCTGATCTACAAGTTCCCACAATGCTCTTTTATCAAAGTACATTTGACTCTACACTTAGCATTTTATCATCTCAGTTTGGGACAGACTCTGTCAACCCTGTGATCCCAGATTTCTGACCCAGATGAGTGGTGCTCTCTGGGCACTGAGCTCCCAGAGAGTCCCAGAAGTCTGGCTGGAAAGTGGCTCACGTCCAGCCATCTGTGATGATAGAGACACTCCTCCACCTTCGCCTACAGTGGGAGAGGTTGCACATGCTGCTTTAGGAGAGAGGAAGAAGGGATTTATTTCTTTTGGTGAGCATCTCCTGACTCCAGCATCACCATGACAACATCTGGAAGGTATCCCTGGCTGGAAGCCAAGACTCAGAAGACTGTTTGTTCCTGCCGTGGCACCGACTGACTGTCTCAGGTAAGTAGGTTCCAGGAAACTTTCCCCCAGCTGAGCAGGAGGACACGGGCAAATGCTTCATGAGCAAATCACACACACACCACATACACACATGTACATACAAATATACACATATATACACATATTGCATGCACATATACGCTCTCACACACATATACATACCACATATACACATACATACATATACACACACACATATATATACACATAAGCAAGCATAGATACATACAATACATGCATATATACATACACATATATACACATATTGCATGCACATATACGCTCTCACACAATATACATACCATATATACACATACACATATATACACACATATATATATACACATAAGCATAGATACACACAATACATGCATATATACATATATATGCACACACACACATATACACATATCACATACACATTTATATCATATATATACATATATATATATATACACATATATCCACACATACACACAAATGAGCATGCATACACTCAAACATACACACAAACACACATATGCACACACACACACACATACACTCCAAGAGCTTGGCCTTAAAACACAGGTTAGAGACTGACTCCTGGCAGTCAACTCCTTTTGAAATGTGCCTTGTTAGCGGCTGGTTCCATTGCTCACCATATCCTACCCCAAAGAACACCTACTTCTTCCTTCTCTGCAGATCCTGGCAACCTCAAGGATGGCTCTCCCCATGACCAGTTGATCCAAATAGATCACAGTCACACAGAAACGCTACAAGTTTTCATTCCCAGCACAAGGCCAGACACTGACAACATACTCACTATTTTTTAAAAAGGAAGGCACCCTGGTCTCCCTAGAAAACAGACTTTATGGCCAAAATGAATACCAGAGCCTGTTCATGCTGGTATCCAAGGTAAGAGAGGAGATGCAAGGATGGACAGGTTAATGCAATCCAGCCCACTGCCTCGGAGACATGGCGGTATTGTTAGATTGCTGCACTGTGGGGAAAGACACTCACAAAGCTCCTCTCAAGTCTGCGCTTAAGACTTATGCTTTCGATGGTTTGGCCAGGGCAACAGTCCCATCACAGAGGCCTGAGGACCTCATGATTGGCAGTCTGGAGTAGGAGGAGATTCCAAACCAGCAGCCGTAGGAGGAAAGACGGAGCTGATTGACAGGTAGTGAGCTCCCCCTTGCCCATCACTGTGGTTCAAGCGAACGCTAGGAACCACAGAGGCACGTGTGAATAGAGGAGTCAAGCAAACACTAGGAACCATGGAGGCATGTGTGAGCAGAGGAGTCAAGAACCTTTTTCCTGCCCTGCACCCATGACTCTGCTGCCTTTCGTCCTGTCTGCACAGGCTGGTCTCTTCACACCACAGCTCTTGTGCCCTAACTACTTTAAGGATCTATTTCTTTGGCAGAAAATAGTGGCGTATCGAACCACGGCCAAGCCGGCCTTCTTCTCTTTCTCTGTCTGTGGCACCTCCCCAGCAGCCCACACCAGCAGCCTTGCTCTACTGCCTATAAATACAGAGAGTTCTGCCCAAGGAAGAGGACTTTCATCTTTATAGGAAAGCTTGCAGGGCCTGGAAGATGACTCCATGGTTAAAAGCATGCACTGTCCTTTCAGAGAACCCAAGTTGGCTCCCAGTACCCATGTCGGACGGCTCATAGCTGCCTGTAACTCCAGCTCCAGGGCACTGGGTGCCTACGCCTCCCACAGGCACCTGTATTCACATGCATACACATGTGCACATAATTTTAAAAAAGAAAAGAAGGGGAAAAGGAAGCAAGCAAGCAAGCCTTTTAGCACCAAAAAGTAAAGATGGTATGAGTAGGGGTGGGGACCTAGTTCTCTCCATCCACCTTCCCCAGAATGGTGTTCCCTGAGGGGCTCTACAGCGGGATTGCCTTTGCCTGTCCCTGGAAAGAATGAGCCGCTGGGAGAAGGCATCTCTGCTCCCACATTGGGTCCAACTCAAGCCTGGTGCTAGAGAGAAGAGCTTTCCCGGCAGGGTGGGGAAAAAGCATAACCAGCTGCCCAGCCTCCAGTAGCAACTCAACGGAAGTAGGAGTCACTAGCTGCCTCCTACCACAGAATGGACTTAGATCCCAAGCGCCTGGCCACCTTGTAGAGAACAGCTGTGGTCCTGATTTAGAAGGCTGAGGCAGAACAATCTTAAGCTCAAAGTCAGTTTGGACTACATAGTGAAACCCCATCAAAAAGACAGGAAGGAGGTAGGAAGGGCAGGAGGGAAAGAGGGATGGAGGGACGGAGGGATGGAGGGTCCCAAAAGTGTGTGACTTCTCACACAATTACACTATTCTCCCTCATGTTTCTTAGTAAGAATTAGGGATAAATTCTTGTCTAGTAAGACTGGGTGGGTAAGCTCAAATAGGTGTGTGTGTGTGTGTGTGTGTGTGTGTGTGTGTGTGTGTGTGTGTGTGGTGTATGTGTGTGTGTGTGTGTGTGTGTGTGTGTGTGTGTGTGTTCATGCATGTGTGCATGTGGGAGCCAAAGGTCAACTTCAGGTATTGTTTCTCAGATGTGACTCTTTAGTTCAATTTCTCACCAGCCTTCTTAAACTTAGTCTGGGCTGGCTAGCCATCGAGTCCCTGGGATCTGACTGTCTCTACCTCCCCAGATCTGGGGTTACAAGCACGCAGTGACACTTCCTGGTTTTGAACTCCGATACTCATGCTTGCATGATAAGTGCCTTACCAAGTGCTATTTCAATAAAATGCTTAAAATGAAAGTGTGGTACGTACTTGTAAGGAAACGGAAAGCAAGATGTCTCGCTTGAAGGTCAGTTTTACTCAGCAGGGAGAGAATCAAGGGGCAGAGTGCTAACTCAGAGACAAAGGCCACAGAATTAACTCAAATCCAGACTCAGACTCCCTGATTCCTGCATGAGCAAAGTGGAATCGTGCACCAAGCCTTCCTTATCTCCGACCTGCTGCCAGGGTGCACTGGGGTAGCTCTTGGGCAGCCACATTTGAAGAATGCGACTCCATCTCACAAGCACATGTAAACCAATCCATGTGAACCAGGGAACAAGGCTTGGAGTTGAGAATGAGTCTCGCTAACAGCAGCTCTTTGGGGGTCAAGCAACAACAGCAGCCATGACATCCCCAGGGCAAAGCGTTAGGAATTCAGATCTTGGTAGAGGTTGGGTCCTGAGCAGCCCCATCTCCAGCTTTATCCCCTCTGATTCCCACACTGTCTAAAGCCAGAGAAGTTTCGCCCTACTGGTGAATGCATCTCCGAGCTGTCACCGCTAAGTTTCTCCCTCCGAGGCTATTCAACGACTTCTTTAAATTCTAGGAGACACCCGAATATATTTTCAATAAATCAAATATATTTTCTCCTTAAGATACTTCAAATTGGTTTCTACAACTTGCCACCCGAAGAATCCTAACTACAGCCAGGAGATCCTGAGATAACACAAGTAGACGGCTCTATTCCCAAGTCAACACCGCTTCCCAAAGCTGGCCCACAAAGAAAGCTTTGCCACCAGCCCAGCCCCTGCTCCTCCGGGGAGAACTGTCTTATACCCTCTCTTGCCCGCTTTCACACAGACATGCCTTGAAACTTGTCTTTCATGAACTTATTTTCTCAACTGACTTAAGATTTCGAAGCAACAATTATGCATATTTATAGGATACAGAGGGGTTTTTTTTTTTCCTTTAAAAACAGCCTCTTGTATATCCTAAGCTGGCCTAAACCCACGTATAGTCAAGGAGGCCTTGAATTTGTAATCCTCTGGTTTCCACAGTTGGAGTGCTGGGATTACAGGCATGTGCCACCATGTGGTAATTCACACAGTGCTGTGGATTAAACCCAAGGCTTTGAACGTGCCGGGCACAACACTCTACAACTGCCCAGCCCCCAATGGGATGCATTGATATGCATGTATAAAAGAATCAAACTGGGCTAGTTGATATGTCCACTTCATCACAAACATTATTTTTTTTGTGTGTGATGGATTTTGAAACATGAAAAATCTCATCATTGCATCCTTGCCAATTCTGTATGAGAAGCCTCAGGACTAATCCCCTGCTCGTGGGAACTCAAGTCCCCTGTGACCAGCATTTCCTGATCCTTCATCTTTACCATCTCAGCTTGGAATCTGCCAGGTCATTGCAGCACCTTGATTTTTCTCCTCTTTAGTCTGTGCATCTATTTCCTCCCAGTCTTCTCTGTTCCCCAGGATGGAAGCAGCTCC
The DNA here is from genome assembly GCF_000001635.26 of Mus musculus. Lineage (NCBI taxonomy): Eukaryota > Metazoa > Chordata > Mammalia > Rodentia > Muridae > Mus > Mus musculus. Next base: position 127,538,572 of record NC_000070.6, on the reverse strand, counting down.
CATTTGCTCCCAAGAAAGCGTGTATCCTCCTTTATACAGAGGAAGCTGGAAGCTTCCAACAGTAGCATTCAGGCTCATAGACTTGTAAGATCCACCACCTTCAGACTCCAACCTGGTCTGCCTCCTGTTTCCAGGTCCCCTGAGCACCGCCGGAGTTAACCCAATTCCTCGGCAACCTTCCTCCTCAAACTCCGATTTCCTGATCCTGAGTGAGGGGGAAGAGCTGAGCAGAGGGTTTCTCCCACCCTGAAATCTGGAGACTGTGCTCAGCAAGCAACAGATTTTAGCCCTTATCTGTTTCTCTGCCTGCATATCTCTCTGTGTCTCTCTCTCTCTGTCTCTGTCTGTCTGTCTGTCTCTCTCTCTCTGTCTCTGTCTCTGTCTCTGTCTGTCTGTCTGTCTGTCTCTCTGTCTCTGTCTGTCTGTCTGTCTGTCTGTCTGTCTCTCTCTCTCTCTCTCTCTCTCACACACACACACACACACACACACACACACACCTTTTCTGTCAGATATTTGTGTATGTGTATCTGCATATATCTGTGTCTGTATGCTTATGCATGTGAAATTGTTCACAACAATTTCAGGTCCCAAGAGCCATTCATAAGTCTGCTATTCATTTATCTGCCAGCATAATAAACCTGGCAAGGGCTAACTTGTAATCCCCAGGTCCATTTCCATCAAACAGCAGAACGGCTCGGTGCTTCCCAGAATCCATTTGGTTCTGGTGTGTGCTCTTCTGAGAGAGCCCTGGTCCTCCTACTTTAAAAATCTATCAGAGCAGGTAACTCCCTCCTTCAAGGTCTTTTCTGGAGAAGCCCTTGGCAGCCGTCATAGCACCATCATTGCACCGACCTTGTGTAGGCTGAGGGGCTCCGAGCCTCACGAGCCATGCATGGCTTGCATCAGCTGGGACCCTTTCTCCAACGTCTTCCTGTCATCATGGCGGCTCCTGTCCTGTCCTGAACTCACACGAAGCTGAGGAGCTCCTCTTGCTCCGCTCCTCTCTAGCCCCGCACTCGATTTTTCTGTTCTTTTGATTTTCACCATTTCTACCTCATCTTATTTGGCTGATTACTGTTGATGGCATGGGCAAGCATATTTTTTTTCATGTTGTTTGATTTACTCCTTTACAATCATGCCACTGTCTGGAAAAAAAATTACCCCATTTTCACTTACAACATCCATTTTCTCACTGCTTCCAATTTCTGCAATTATTATTCCACTTTGGTTTCCATCGTAACCATATGTCTCTTCGAAGTAGCATTTCCAACATGCTAGCTGCCTCTGCACTTATTGGTCATAATGATAACATTTGGAAAACACCTTCTATCTGAGCACAAACACTGCAAACATGCTCTAACAAAGCAAATGACAGCCAAGAGGAGCTGCTGGCGCCATCTGTCGGTGGCAGGAAGAGTTGAAGTTGTTTTACAACAGAGTGGACAAACTTTTATTTGTAAATAAAGTTTTATTGGCACACTGCCATGCCCCTCCATGCAGGCTCTACAGACGTTTTTGGTTTTTTTTGTTGTTGTTGTTGTTGTTGTTGTTGTTGTTTTTCTTTTTTTTTTTTTTTGAACTGCACTGGTGGTGGAATGTTTCTGATGGAAACTGTCACAGTACGTCTTCATTGTCAACCTGAAGGGGTATAGGATCATCTAAATCAGAGCTTGTGGTGAGGGGTGCCTCTTGTGAGGATGTTTGTAGAGAGGATTAACTGAATGAGCAAGAAAGACTTATCCTGAATATGTGGGTCATCATCCCATGGCCTAGGGGCTCAATGGAATTAAAAGGTTAAAATGCACAGCAAACCTACCACCAGCATCTCTCTTCTTTTAGGCTGGCCATGTGAGACTCCTGCCACCACCATCTGCCCCCATGACGTTCTGCCCAAGCACGAGGGTCCCAGTAACCACAAACAAGCCCCTTTTGTGATCATCAGACCAAATAAACCCTCTTCCCTTTACTTTGTTTCTGTCAAGTATTTTGTCATGGCAACAACAAAAAAGGAAACTAGCAAACCCTTCTGTGTGATCCTTAAAGTATAACCTACAGTTGTCCCCTGTACCTACCAGGGCTTGGTTCTAGGTTTCCTTCCACAGACATCGATACCCATGGTTATACAAGAGTCTTTCACAAAATGACTCAAATTTCTCCTTTAGTATATACAGATCTTTCCAAGCATTTTACAGCGTCTCTTGGTTACTTACAACAGCTAACGGGATGCAAATCCTGAAGGGCTCATTGGTAAAGTATATCACTTAAAGAAGGGCCTGTGTTTGGTACAGACACAATTTTTAAAATATATTTCCATCCATAATTGTGAATCTACAGAGGCATGTGGAATGCATTGATGCTTGTTTGGGATGTGGAGACACACTCTAACTGTACTTACAATCTTATCTTTTACAAAATTTCCCAACCTCTACTCTGATCCATTTATGAACATTTATGAGTTTAAGACTAAGGCAATGGCAGGGCATGGTGGCTCACGCCTTTAATCCCAGCACTCAGGAGGCAGAGGCAGGTGGATTTCTGAGTTCAAGGCCAGCCTGGTCTACAGAGTGAGTTCCAGGATAGCCAGGGCTACACAGAGAAACCCTGTCTCAAAAAAACAAAAGGAAAAAAAAAAGAGTAAGGCAACGGAACTGTGGTTGAGAGCGCATGCTCCTCTTTGCAAAGGTTCCTAGCACTCACCGGGTATGGCTCACAAACCCCTCTTTTTCGGAGACTCTATCGCCCTCTTCTGGCCTCCCGGGGTACTGCACTCAAATGCCAGACACATTAAATAATAAAACAAATACGTTTTTCAAAGACAGAAAATCTTTGAATTTCAAAGAAAAGACAAATTTATAGTCTTCAAGTGAAGGAATATGAACTTGAGTTCATAGTCAAAAGACAAGTGCTTGTGAAATTCATTTACATGAGATCTGAAAGGATGTTTGAGAGAATTCGCCTTAAGTAAAGAAAGGATCAAACTCCAGTGATCTATCCCAGACAGAAAGTTGCACTCATGAGAGGAAAATTCCTTTCATGAGTACTACATAGTAGTAGTAACTCCAATTCTTCCTTAGCTGTTTCCAAAGATTGATGTCTGGATGTTAGAAATGAGGAAGCTACCATCTCAACACCGCTGCGTAACAACTATCCCCAAAATCAATGGTGCATACCATTAAGCATTTATTTCCAACTTTATCACCTCTATGTCTCTTCGGAGGCTCTGACTCAAGCCACAGGGCTTTAGTGTCTGATTCATTCCCTAACATTTCTCATTCTTCCAGGACAATGGCTTGACCAGGGTCCGTGTTCCCCTGAGAGTGGCAAGGCCCAGAGTTCAATTGTTTAATCCAATACAAGATTTTGCTTTCTTTAGACTTGCTAACATCCCATTGATCAAACCAAGTCGCAAGGCCAAGACCAATGTCAATGTCTTCTTGTGGTGTGAGGTAGGAACAGGATTATGTGTCTCTATAATGAGGTACCGCTGGTGGTTTCAATAAGAATGGCTCCCAAAGGTTCGTGTATTTGAAGACTAAGGGGGTAGCACTATTTGAAAGAACTAGAAGATGTGACCTTTGGGGACAAAAATGTGTCACTGGGGGTTGGGAGTATGGGCTTTGAAGTTTCAGACACCCAAGCCAGGCCTGGTAGCTGTCTCTCATTTCTGTTGCCTGTGAATCCAGATGTAGAACTCTCAGCTCCTTCTCCACCACCATGTCTGCCTGCGTGCCACCATGCTCCCCACCATGATGATAATGGACTAAACCTCTGAAATCATCAGCCAGCCCCAATTAAATGCTTTCCTTTATAAGAGTTGGCCCGGTCAAGGTGTCTCTTTCCTGCAATAGAACACTGACTAAGACGATGTCATAATACGCTAGAAGGCATGTTTCAGCAGACCTTATGAAACTTTTAGTAGCCTCTAACATGTAAAAACCTTTCTCCTCTGCTCTCTCCCATCATCACAGATGTTCATCAGCCTTAGGGCTCTATCCCTTCCCCCACCCCCTGAGATGACAGTAGTACCAGAGCCCAATGCTATCACAGTGAGACAGTGGTATGGGGCTGGCAGAGAAGCTGGCCCTGGCAGACCAGCAGCAGAGCTCTGCCCTTGTGTACAGGGGGAGAGAAATGCTGCAATGCCCAGCAGAGTGGGGGTGTTGTCAGAAGATTCCAGCACCTGCATAGCAGCCATGGCACCTGCAGTGGCCTGCCATCCCCAGTGGATCAGCAGAAGCCCCTGGAGGAGAGCAGGGTACCCAGAGAAGCAGCCCAACATCTGGAGTACCTCACCAGCCCTACAAGATTTTTTTTTCAGGAGCTGGGGGAGGCAATAAAACTTAAGTCTGCCCTTTTCCGTATGATCTCATAGATATCCAGGGAGGATAGAAGGGGAAGGGTTCTGAAGACACTCAGAGTATACAAACAGGGGTTTCTAAGCCTGAATCATGCACCCTTTAGAGCAGACAATGGGCTTCCTGAAACAGATATACAGAAACACACACTTGAAAGAAGCCAGAGCCATAGCTTCTAGCCCTCCCTCCTCCAAAACCCATCAAGCATAGATTCCTACCTGTGCTTGCCCAACGAACTGAAACTAATCCTGACCCCAGGGACACAGCAGCCTGATTCCAGGAGTCTCTGGAGAGGAGCCCTGGAAAAGATCCACACACCTCTCCATCTGGCCAACCCAGCCGGCCCCATAGCTGGTGATCAGTAAGCAAAAGGTAAGCTCAGCCCTAACAGTGGCTAATGGCGGGCTTAAGTACTCATTACCCAAGGAACCCCTGAGGTTGGCTCGCTTACTGTATTGAATGATCCTGCAGGCCCACAGAGCAGCTTCTCCTAATGAGAAGATCGACTAAATGCTGAACCTGAGCCCAGGAATAACAGGGGAGATGAAGGGAACCCTCCAAGACCGGCTGTGGGGGCCCAGAAAGCACAACTCTCCTTGTGTAGCGCCCACACAGTTCCAAGTGCAGGAGACTGGAGGTTCAAAGTTCTGTTACTAGTTGTTACTTGGGGCTTCCAAGCCAACCTTGACTTTCATCTTTGTCCTAGCTCAATCATCACTGAGGGCATACGCCTAACAAGAGCTGTTTTGCCTTCAGACTACTCTCTGTCCCCAGATGCCTGGTCTCCAGCTCTCTCCTTCACACCTCCTACCTCTTTCGCCTTTTCTACAACATTTTCTGTCCCAGCAACAACCATGCAATTCTCCCATGTTTGAGTCTGAAACCTAGAAATCCTTCTAAATACATTTCTCTTCTCTTCTCCACCCCCACCCCGATCCCTTTCATAGTAATCTATCACAAAACCTTACAGACTTTTCTTTCTAGGCATCTCTTAAGAGCTTAGTCTTCTCTGGCTTTCAGTGTCTCATCATCTCTTGCCTGGACCACTTCAGTGAACCCCAATGGTATGGATGCTGTTCCATCTGCATCTGAATCTTAAACGTGGTGCCAGGCCTGGCATGAGGTCAGAACTCAAGAAAGTCTCTCTGAACAGATAAACACAGTGTACCCGTGAGTGATTGCTCTCCATGTCCAAACCCTGCAAGTATCGGCTGTGTGTGCTTGGGCTACTCCTCAGCCTTCCTATCAAGGGAGACTGGTTGTAAAAACGAAAGGAAAGAATAAATACTAAAGAAATGTGTCCCACCAATAATATAAGCAAGAAGAACCCAAGCCAGGAAGAGTTTTTATTTCTTGTCTGGTAAAAAGTCAACGGACTGAAACATGCCATTGGTCTTGTTGTTTGTTTGTGAATTTCTTTTGTTTTGGAGTTTTGTTTGCTTGTTTGTTGTGCCAATATCTCCAGGACATCTAGGCCAAATCTTTCTGATGGTTTGTGGTATGTTTCTTGTGATTAACACATTTTTACAGAACGGTGGTTGTGTAGTCAACCTTTACCCACATACATGGTAGGTGATCACTTGTAAAGAGCCCTATAATCTCTCATCCCGCTAAACAATGCTTCAGGCCAGACACCAAGCATCTGCTTGTTGGGTTGTATCAGTCAAGTTCATTGTGGCAGGCATCAGGACATCTCCGACTACATGAACTTTAAAATTCATCAGCATCATTTTTTTTCCTGGAATGATGTTGGAGGAGCAAGGAATTATTGGAAGGCTGAAACATTGGAACAAAAAAAAAAAAAAAGAAAAAGAGCAAAAACCAAGGCCCTGTCCAAGGACCAAAGCAGAATAAATGACCTTGGCAGGCTGCTATGTCCACTACAACAGGACACAGCTGACACCGGACCCAACCCCATAGCCACAGTCCCTGCCACACCTACTACAGCTGAACTCTCAGCCATGATTTCTGTTTTGCTTCATTTGCCCTGGGTTGAGAGTTCTAGGCAGTGCCACCATTGGCCAGACCCTGTAGATCAGTCAGGGTCTGTCAGCAACAGACGGATTTGAGAAGAGATTCATAATATTTCAGAGGTAAGAGGAGCCTATGGGACAGCTCTCTGAGGTTTGTAACAGTAAACTGTCTGGATAGACAGGAAGAGACAAGAGACAGGGTGGTTAATGGAACCCAAAAAGAGTTTTGCAAAGAAGGGGGACCATCCTCTAGAAGCTGAGGACCTTCCAGAGGAGTTGACCTGGAAACCAAAGAAAACAAACTTCTTCCCTCTAATCTCCTGCAACACTTCCCATTAACCACACCCAACGGAACCCCAGTGGGCAAGGTGCTCCATGATGTCATTGGCAAAGGGCAGCCTCTGGGCTGCCCAGCAAGGAAGGATTCCAAAGGGGTTAGAGGAAGCTGAGGAAAGGTTTCTAACACAAGCCCCCCCAGGAGGGTGACACAAAGCATCACGGCTGCTGGCCACACTTTGGGAGCGCCATGAGATCTAACTTGGTCATCATGGTTACCATCCAGTTCACACACCCCTTAGTGTGTGAACTAATACCTTGGCTGATGGGAATCCATTGCTTAGTGCCATAACCCAATTCTCCACGCCTGTGGGATGTAAGGTCTTGCTTTACGGGTCTGCTTGATTTTCCACTGGTAGGCTCAGATGGTTAGAAGCCTCCTTGCCCAACACAGAAGCTACTTCAGCCTGTTGCTTAGCTGCTAAAGAATCTCACTGGCCAGGGCACTTTCAGCTTCCACTGCTCCTGTAGCTCAAGATCAGGAAGACAGCACAAAATGTTCATATAGGTTATTGGGTAAAATCCCGGAGGAAGGATGCTCCCATCTTCCTCGGGGCTCAGGTCCAAGCACACTGGCTATGGAACGGTCAGCACCTGATATCAGCAGAACCCCAGCCTACTGCCCAGATGCCCTCCCTCAGTTGGGATTATAGCTGGCCCGTCATAGGCATCCCCCCATATTATAGAGCCTGCTGCTCTGGGGCTATAAAGAGCAGTGTATTCTAAAGATTCGTAGTCCGGGTCTTTCTTGTTTGAAGGATTCTCTGGCTAGCAGAAATATTGGTATCCAGGATAACAAGGGAATAGATAAGAAATTCTGTAAATTAAAAAATATGGTCTGGAAGCGGCCTTCGGGGAAGGAAGAGCAAATTGGCACGTCATGTCCCGCCTACTCAGCTGTGCCCAAGCACGCTGGAGGAGTGGGGAGCTTTCGCTCTGAGGAAGCATGAGTGAGCACCAAGGAGCAAATGCAAGCATTCACAGAGGCTTTGTGCTAGCCTTCCCACCTCCCCGAAGCAGCTGGCCTGATCAAGGCAAAATCGCCTGATAAAACATCAGTGTGGCCATCTCTGCCCAGGTGTGGTTAGTGAACGAGTGCCTTTCCTGTCTGTGAGGCTTCAGTCCCACTGTCCCACTTCAGAAGTACTGGGATCCCATCACCCCCATGGAGATGAAGAAACCCACGCTCTCTCCAGCTCACACGTGAGCCTCCACCAACCAAGCTCTTTCTCCCTGGACCTTGCTGGGAGGACTGTACTTCTAGCTCTCCTGAGGGAGAAGGCGAGACGGGAGGTGATGAGGATGTGTTTCTGCATCCCTGCTTCCACGAGCCTTCAGACGCCTTCCCGTATTCAATGGTTCTCAGCTGCCCCACCTCCGAAGGACGGTCTCAGTGTCTGCAGATGACTTCAGTTACTGGAAAGTGGGGCTTGCTGCTAGGATATCTGTAGGTAGAGAGCAGAGATGCTCCTAAATACCATGAAATGCACAGGATAGCCTACACACACACACACACACACACACACACACACACACACACACACACGTGCAATGGATCCTAAATATCAGGATCACCAAGAGTAAGAAGCCCTGCTTAGGCGAGTAAGATGGCACAGTAGGTAAAGTCACCTGCCACCAAGTTCAGTCCCCAGTGCCCACATGGTGAAGGAGAGAAATGAATATCAAAAGTTGTTTTCTGGCCTCTACCTATGTGTCCTCCTCTCTCTGTCTGTCTCCATCACTTTCTGTCTCTGTCTGTCTCTCTTATCTCTGACAGACAGACAGACAAACACACACACACTTAATATAATAAAAGAAAGAGGAGACTGGAGAAATGGCTCAGAGGTTGAGAGCACTGCTTGCTGTTGCAGAAGACCTAAGTTCAATCCCAGCACCCACATGGTGGTTCACATCCATCTGTAACTCCAGTTTCAGAGTGTCCGATGCCCTCTTGGGCCTCTGTGGCCAGTAGGCACTTTCATGGTACATAACCAATACATGGAAGCAAAAACACCATACACATAGAAACTAAAATAGATCTGAGAGGAGGAGGAAGAGAGAGGAGAGACTGGAACAGAGAGACAGAGAGGGGATCAAGGAAGTTCACGGACTTTTATGCCCTCAGCTATGGCTGATGAGTCTTTCTTTCCCTTGGCAACCTACCTCAAAGTGTGTCCCTTGCATCAGCAACATCTGCTGTGTTTTGTGAGATTCCTTATAATGTGGCGGGAGGGAATACCTTAGCGGTCCCTGCCAAGGTGTTCCCATGAACAGTCAAGCCATGTGATAGACCTAATATAAAAGGAATTTTATTGGTGGACTGGAAGGGGGCATGGAGGAGGGGTAGAAGGAGAGAAAGGACAGGGACAGAAAGAGAGAGGAGAGAGGAAGAGTGGAAGAGGCTGGCCAGGAACTTGTGGGGAAGAGAAAGAGAAGGTGGCAAGGGAGGGGGGAGGGAAAAGAATGGGGGGGAGGGTAGAGAGGGAGGGAAGCAAAGAGAGAGAGAGGGAGAGGGGGAGGGACAGAGAGAAGCTGAGCAATCCTTCTTATACATCTGGCTCCTGGCTTGTACCTGGCAGATACAAACTGTTGCTAGGTAGCTGTTGGATGGAGCCTAGAGGAACTGCTAACAGCCTCTGCCTCTCCTGTGATCTCACTGGACTCCACATTCCTGGACCTCACCCGTCGATTGCTAAATTAGCCCCTCTCCAATAAGATCCGTGTTCTGTGGCTTCAGAGTTGTCCAGGCCATCCTCATCCCTGAGTTTAAGAGCCCCTGCCGTAGCCCAGATGATGGCAGACTATGTCTTTAAGGCTAGACACAGTGTCTCTGTGGGGTCTCCTCAGCTCAGCGTCTGCCATGCTGCAGTAACTCATGAGTGAAGAAACCCCAGAAACTTCACATGGGAACACTTAAGTTGAACTTCCTGTTCTTCGCATACCACACAATAGTATTCTCTCATGTTTTCTTTTTAAATCACTATACAAAACACTGGGCTTCATTTTGATGTTCTTTTTTTTTTTTTTTCATACAAGGATACCATGTGCTTTGTTCATATTCACCCTGCCCAATACCCTCTCCTCCTGCCCCATTCCTTGTCTCCTGATCGTTTGAGATTTTTCAACTATTCAACGGTAAAGATCAACGTTAGCCTCCAAGGCCATATGAAAACACTCAGACTGGGAAAACAGTGGGCTGTAGTTTGCCTACAACTGAGGCAGACTGGTAACACCACCCAAACACTGGAGCTGATGGTTTGAAATTGTCCTTCCAAGGAACATCCTGGTGAACTTGTCTGACAAAACTATGCAAGCCATATTCCCCTCCCTCCCTCCCTCCCTCCCTCCCTCCCTCCCTCCCTCCCTCCCTCCCGTGTCTTCCTGCTGGCCCCCCATTGGTTGAATGGCCTTCTGGGATCCAGGAAAAGATTGAAAAGACAGCAAGCAGATCCTCTCATGGGGGCGGGGCAGATGAATGGCATCCATTATCACATGGGTCAGTGCCCAAAAAGGCACACTACCTCAAAAGGAAGGTCAAAGTGAGGTTGAAAACCTAAAGAATTGGGGCCTCAGGGGACAGCTCAGTCAGTAAGCGTGTGCTTGAAAGCACAAGGACACAAGTTAGATCCTCAAACCCAAGTTGTTGTCAAAAATAGGGACCAAGCACAGTGTCCAATCGGGCACAGTGGTCTATGTGATCACCTCAGCCCTAGGACACAGAGATGGAGACTGTGGACCCCTGGAGCTCACTAGACAGTGATCTAGCCTACTTGGAAAGTCCCAGACCAATGGAAGATCTTATTTCAAAACAAGAGATGGAGGGCACCTGGGGAACAGCACCCAAAGTTGTCTTCTGCCACATTCACACCTCTAAAAGAATGTCAAGTATCATTTTAAAATGGTCACTTTGTCACCCGTGCTGATGGGCCATCTTAATGCTGTTTGAATGTGACCCGGAGCTCACACAGAAGACATCAGTGTCTTCAAAGCCCACGGCAGCAGCCTGGGAAGGCTTGCCCAAGAGAAAGCTTGCTTCACTGATGCTTGTCCCTCTGCAGACCCCTCAGGTCATCACACCTCACTGCCTCAGAGTGAGAACCAGGCCAGGTCAGAGCTGAGCATCCCCCTCCTTGTGTGAAACATCCACCTGCACTTCCCTTAGGCACTCAACAAAACCACAATCCAAGACTTCATGACAGTTCCCACACCCCTGAGACAGATACCTTGCAGCCCAGTTCACTTGGCACATTAACCACCCCTTGCGGCTACAACACTATGTTCTCAAGTATCTCACACCTGGCCACCACGCGCATCCTGGGGATGTGTCACCAGCCCCATCATGTCCGGATGCCTCCAAGCTCCACAGACACAACTCACAGGCAATTCTGCACGCACTCCACACAAGTACCCAGGCACAGAGTTTGCCATTAAGATAGAATTGTGCCACAGAAAACATTTTGAGTTATTTCCATAGAAAGACCATGAACCCAGTGCAGGAGGCAGATCAGGGAATGGATGTCTCTATAAGAGAGACCCCCAAAGGCTCTCAGATCTGGGCTCCAGCCACATGGATAGCTGTGTGACCTTGGGAAAATATCTCTCCTCTCTCTTGACTGCTTCCCAGCTTCATAATAGGATTACCACAAATGATCAATAAGATAACTTATAGGGTGGTGCCTACACAATGTCCAGATGAAAGAATGCATTCTGCAAAGGCTATTTCTCTTTCCTTCTCCACGGAGGAGGAACGAATGGGAAACACCAAGACTCATGCCCCAAGCTCAGGCCCCAGAGCCTGACAGCACTCTCCTCTCATTTCTGCTCCTGAATTGATTCATCGAAGATGTTTGCTCTGGTTTTGCCCCCAGTATTTTTGTCTTTATCTGATCTTGAGGTCCAATGCTAAAATTCAGTGTTCTGTATGTCCAATGACCTTTTCGCTGGCTGGACTTGTGGCCCTACTTCCTCTGTCTCTTCATGCTCCCCCCATTTATTTTCTACATTATTTCTTTCCTTCCCTTCCTTCCTCCCTCCATTCCTCCTTCGCTGACAGTTTCCCTCACTCTTTCCTTCTCCCCTCCTTTCTCCTTCCTGTCTACCATTGCTCTCTATAATCTACAGTTTGCCCAACACTGACAGGCAGGCAACTTAATGGGCCATCGCAGGAAGAAGACGGATGCAGCCCTCGATCTCCAGAGCCTTCATTCAGATGAGGGAGACAGAACATGAACAAATACATTACGGCATGTTCAAACGAAGCGTTCGCCGGGGCACAAAGAGACCAGCACGCTCATATTTCAAAGGGAGTGTGCGACCATATGCAGAGCAGGCCGAGGAGGTTGTCTAAATCAAGTTTACGCCAAGCGTGCACACGGGTCAAGGGTCAAAATCGTGGAAATATTGTAGCAGAGAGAACTTCTTGGAATGAGCTGTTATGAACTCCTCCACACCCAGAAGAGGAAGCCTCATTTAAAGGTTGTCAGGGAGGGGTAATGAGTCTGTGGGACACTGGTAACACCCACCGTGGTAGGGCCTTATCCCTGGGCATCCCACCTGACCCTTGGCTGCTTTGGTGATGAAATGCAGAGAGAAGCTTTTCATTCTAGTGTCCAGGCCTCCAGTCTCCTCTTCCCTTGTTGTAGAAACTAGAGAAGTGTATATATATATATTTTTAATTTTACCTTATTGTGTAAGAACTTATTCAACCTATCAAAAATATGCCAAGTGCTGAAAAGCAAAAATTGGTTAACATCTTAGCAAATGTGGAGAAACTAAGGTAAAAATTACCTTCTCATAGGAAGATGAAGCTAAGCTCACTAAAAAATATCTATTTTTCCCCCTTGGGAAACATTTGAATGTAAGGAAATATACAAACACAGATCCCATCACGTTAACTACTTGCAAGAGCGATAGTTAGATGCATTCGGCATGCCCAGTGGGGGGCTGCTCATGCCATTGTACATGTGGGAGGATTTTTTTTTTTTGTAAGAGCACTAATATTTTTCTTTTGAGACAGGGTCTCAAGTAGCTAAAGCTAGGCTGGAACTTTCTATGTAGCTAAGGATTAGCTTCTCTGCGGTGGGGGAGGGGTAGCATCTGGGGGAGGATGCTCACCCCTAGAACTCAGAGGTCAATGCCAGGCATCTTCATGAGTTACCATCCTCCTTATGTTTTGAGATATAGTCTCTTGGTGATTGAGTGATTGGCTCAGCCACCTGGCCAGTGAACACTGGGATCCTGTGGGTACCTCCCAGGGTTGAGATCCCAGGCACACACAGCCAGGCCCAGCTTTGATTGTGGGCACTGGAATATAGTATCCAGCTGCTTTAGATGGAGCTGATGTTAACTCAGCATAACCCAGCCTACTCTTACTAACGCAATGCTGCCTATAGATAGCCCCAAATCAAGACCCAGAAGCCTTGAGAGACCACTTCAGGGTCTTAGTACAGACCTGGGGGGAGGGGGTGGGCTCTCCTCCAGAACTCCAGATGTCAAGAACCTGGCTGAAGTCCTCTGTGGAGGGGGCCAAGAGCAACAGCTTACAAAGCTACTCACGTGGAGTTGACCAGAGCAGAGGAAAGACAAGTGTTTCCATGATACTGAGAGAAGTCAAGTGTAAAAGAGAGCTGGGGTGGAGACCAACATAGGTCCTGTTAAGAAGGGTTCTGTGGAAGGGCAGAGAACCTCGTCAGAAGGAAAGTGGGGATACAGCTGTGACCCTAGAAGACACTAGGCACCAGAGACACATGTCATCTGGACCAGGAACTGCAGGCAAGAGGTCCGACTTGTGCAGAAGCATCCTAGAGAGAAAGGGGTCCTCCTACTTTCTCATGTTATTTGTTTTTTAATGTGCATGCAAAGTAACGGGTTTCATTCTGACATTGTCCTGGACACCTTGTCCTCCTTGGTCCTTCTCCCATCCCCCAGCATCCCCTGCTGGTCCCCTTTTTCCTAGTAACTCCTTTCATGTCACAAGCATTCTGTTATCTTCTGTCCCTGCCTTAAGATCTTAAGGTCTCTTCTTTCTCCACCATGGCTCCTTTTATTCACACACACACACACACACACATACATGCACATGCACACATGCACACTCATACACACACACATGTATACACATACACATATGCACACACACTCACATACACATGCACACACATGTACACACAAGACACATATAGACACACACATGCACACACACTCACATGTACACACATGTACATATACACATACATACATACACACACACACACACACACTAAAACATTCTGTATTTCTGAGTCTGGCTTATTTTTCTGAACATAATAATGACCAGCTTCACCATTTACCTACAGATCTCATGGTTTCGTTTTTCTTTGTGGCCGACTAAAATTCCATTGTGTATATGAATCATGTTTTCTTTATCCATTCATCTTTGATAGTCATCTGAACAGGTTCCATTTTCTAACTATTATCAACAACACAGCAATAAACATAAATGTACCAGTCTTTCAGTGGTAGACTATCAAGTTTTTTGGGTATATGCCCAGGAGAGTATAGCTGGGTCATATAGTAGGGGAGAGTACAATTTAAATATAAGCCAGATCTGAATGTTAAAAGTGGTCACCATCGTAGAGAGACCTATCTGCTCCCTTACCTCTCCCCCCCCCCCCAACTGACCCTGGAGACATCAAAACCCTGCATGCAAGATGACAGAGAAACAGAAGTATCAGGGGAGGAATGAGAAAATGCCAGCTTATAGCTGTGTGTGTGTGTGTGTGTGTGTGTGTGTGTGTGTGTGTGTGTGTGTGTAAAAGCACCATGTAGAAGGAAGAAGAGATCTTAAGATCTTAAGGCAGAGACAGAGGGTAACAGAATACTCATAACATGAAAGAGATACAGCTCCTTTCCCAACAGCTACAGCCTGGATGGAGAGAGAAATCTCCCCCTTAAGGCACAATTGTGGGTCTGCATATGCTCTTGAGTAAATGACGTCTTGTCACCCTGACAGTATCTAGAATCACCAAAGAGACAAGTCTCTGAATTTGCCTTTGAGGGATTATGTAGATTAGGTTAATTGAGGTAGGAAGGCCACCCAAACCATGGCTGGAACCATCCCATGGATGGAGTTCCAGACTGAATAGAAAGGAGAAAGTCACTTGGGCACCAGCATTCACTGATCCTCTGCTTCCTCACGGGGATGCAATGATGCAGTCAGCTGCCTCATGCTCTTGTCCCCATGATGGACAGCACCCTCAAACTGTGAGCCAAAAGGAACCCTTTCTTCCTTAAGATGTTTTCATCAGGTATTCTGTCACAGCAAATGTCACTAAAACAGTGGGACACAAAAATAGAGTTGTTAGGGCCAACGTGATAACTCAATGGATAAAGGTTCAACCGAGCAAGCCTGATGACCTGAGTTTAATACCTGGAACCCACATAAAGGTGGAAGGAGAGCACCAACTGCATAGACCTACGCACGCGCACATGCGCGTGCACACACACACACACACACACAGAGAGAGAGAGAGAGAGAGAGAGAGAGAGAGAGAGAGAGAGAGAGAAATACTCTTTCAAGAACTATTTTGAATGATGCTGTTTTATGGGTCCATCTCACACACCCTGCATCTGACACAAATCAAACTACAAATACAAAGTGACATACAAGATTTGACAAGAGGGTTGTGCCTAAAGAAAATATTTGTGAGTCCAGATGGAAGCTGGTTAGCCATAGGTCAGAACAAAAGAAACCCTCAGAGAGCTGGTTATTCCCTCTGATCCTGAGGGCTGAAGTCACCATGAAACATGGCCTCGACCTTTTCAGTTTCCTGTGATATATTGGTGGCAAAGGCAGAGATGGATACTTTAGATATTTTAAGTTAACGATGTTCTGATTTCAAGTCGTTCTATGACGTCAAATTGTCCTAGGAAAATGGATGGGACTGGAGATCATCAGTTTAAGCCAAGTAAACTTGACCCAAAACAAGCACCACACGTTCTCTCTCACGTACGGAATCTCAAAGAGGGGAGATGGGAAAACAGGGGGAGACATTGTCAGGGAAGATCGTGGGGGTCGGAGGGAGGAGGGTGAGACAATAAAGGGGTACAGTTGGGGATATGGTCAAGGTATGTTGCATGAACATATGAAAATATCACAATGAAATATACTGTTTTGTACAGCTAATACACTTGGATACAAAGGTGGGGAGATTCAAAACAAAGCAAGCATCTTATTGTTCTAATTACTTGTGCAGTGGTGTGGAAATGGCCCACTGACTGCTATTCATGCCCACCTCCGTCTACGGGACGTTTCTGCACTGCAGAAGCCAAGGAGAAAGTCTTTTACCTCTGCATTCCCCACTCGCTCTTGAAGACAGAGTGCTTCAATCCTAGGAAAGAAACGGGGTTCTCCAATCGATCAATCTAGACCTTGCAGGTGAGAGCACAGCTGAACCTGTCCCTGTGCTGAGCAGCAGAGGAAAGAGACAGCAACAGGCTCTGCTCTGGATTTCAGTGTCTGGGAGCATGGCTAGAGGGTGTGCATGATTGACCTCAAGTAACCTTAGAGTCAACTGCTCAAATTGTGTCAAAGGTTGTGTCTCTCCTGATAGGGCATACTCACTGTGCCAAAGGTTGTGTTTCTCCTGGTAGGGCATACCCACTGATACTTCTATCAGACCAGCAGGATGTCCCTGCCCCAACCCTTCCAACAACTTTGCAAACATCTACTTCCTTGTAATAAATAAATCTCTTTCTTTTAAAAAAAAAAAAAACAAAAAAACTATCCAGGGTCTCTGTTGCTAGGATGGAACTCTGGCTGGTACATGAAAGTCCCTTCTAATCATAATTTAACTCACTTGGCATGGCCACAAAGAGCCGGTGCTCTGGTCAAAGGACATGAGTGGCCATTCACCTCTCCATGAAGTCCACCATTGTTCATTGGACCCTTAGGAAGTTTGCTGGTCCTCACTCATTGGCCTTTGCTTCTGAATCTCAGTGATGCCTAGGCACCTCCCAAAGCTAGACCAGAGCCTGGGTGTGAATGACATCCTCAGGAGACTGCCACCTTACAAAACCTTGAATGAAAAAGGTCACCTGACCTCCTGTGCTGTCACCTCAACTTCACCCACACTTTTATGCCCTCCAATAACCAACCATGCTCCTGTGAGACCAGCTTCCTCAGGCTCCAGTGCTCTCCAGGTAGAGCTGGAGAGCCTCATCATATTCACCATCCAGTCCTCCTCCGCTGCACCCCGCCAGATCCCCTCCTGGGTGGGACAGCACAGAACGGTGATGATCCAGTATGTTCTCACTGGGGAACCTGTCATTATGGGCACAGGGGAAAAATTCCTGAACAGAACAGCAATGGCTTGTGCTGTAAGATCGAGAATCGACAAATGGGACCTAATGAAACTCCAAAGTTTCTGCAAGGCAAAAGACACCGTCAATAAGACAAAAAGACCACCAACAGATTGGGAAAGGATCTTTACCTATCCTAAATCAGATAGGGGACTAATATCCAACATATATAAAGAACTCAAGAAGGTGGACTTCAGAAAATCAAATAACCCCATTAAAAAATGGGGCTCAGAACTGAACAAAGAATTCTCACCTGAGGAATACCGAATGGCAGAGAAGCACTTGAAAAAATGTTCAACATCCTTAATCATCAGGGAAATGCAAATCAAAACAACCCTGAGATTCCACCTCACACCAGTCAGAATGGCTAAGATCAAAAATTCAGGTGACAGCAGATGCTGGCGAGGATGTGGAGAAAGAGGAACACTCCTCCATTGTTGGTGGGAGTGCAGGCTTGTACAACCACTCTGGAAATCAGTCTGGCGGTTCCTCAGAAAACTGGACATAGTACTACCGGAGGATCCAGCAATACCTCTCCTGGGCATATATCCAGAAGATGCCCCAACAGGTAAGAAGGACACATGCTCCACTATGTTCATAGCAGCCTTATTTATAATAGCCAGAAGCTGGAAAGAACCTAGATGCCCCTCAACAGAGGAATGGATACAGAAAATGTGGTACATCTACACAATGGAGTACTACTCAGCTATTAAAAAGAATGAATTTATGAAATTCCTAGCCAAATGGATGGACCTGGAGGGCATCATCCTGAGTGAGGTAACACATTCACAAAGAAACTCACACAATATGTATTCACTGATAAGTGGATATTAGCCCCAAACCTAGGATACCCAAGATATAAGATATAATTTGCTAAACACATGAAACTCAAGGAGAATGAAGACTGAAGTGTGGACACTATGCCCCTCCTTAGATTTGGGAACAAAACACCCATGGAAGGAGTTACAGAGACGGAGTTTGGAGCTGAGATGAAAGGATGGACCATGTAGAGACTGCCATAGCCAGGGATCCACCCCATACTCAGCATCCAAACGCTGACACCATTGCATACACTAGCAAGATTTTATTGAAAGGACGCAGATGTAGCTGTCTCTTGTGAGACTATGCCGGGGCCCAGCAAACACAGAAGTGGATGCTCACAGTCAGCTAATGGATGGATCATAGGGCTCCCAATGGAGGAGCTAGAGAAAGTAGCCAAGGAGCTAAAGGGATCTGCAACCCTATAGGTGGAACAACATTATGAGCTAACCAGTACCCCGGAGCTCTTGACTCTAGCTGCATATATATCAAAAGATGGCCTAGTCGGCCATCACTGGAAAGAGAGGCCCATTGGACAGGCAAACTTTATATGCCCCAGTACAGGGGAATACCAGGGCCAAAAAGGGGGAGTGGGTGGGCAGGGGAGTGGGGGTGGGTGGATATGGGGGACTTTTGGTATAGCATTGGAAATGTAAATGAGTTAAATACCTAATAAAAAATGGAAAAAAAAAAAAAAAAAGAAAGGCTGTTCTGAAGCAAGGCATGTGGAAAATGCATGCCTGTAATCTCAGCACTTGGGAGGATGGTACAGGATCATAGTAAGTTCGTTCCAGGTTAGCCAGAGCTAAGCTGCAAAGCTAAACCCTATGTCCAAAAGAAAAAGGGAAGCAAACAAAATACAAACAAACAAAACCCCCAACACAAGCTGTGCCTTTCCACCGCAGCGGGAAGCACGCATCAAAGCCTTGTGCCCCATGACTTTCTCTCAGCCGTTCCTTTGCAGTCTGATCTACTGAGGCTCTTATGCTTTCTTTTATGTATGCAGTGTAGGAATAGAAGTGGATGTGGGGTGTGTAGATGTCAGGGCATGAGGGTGCTCACTTGACTCTACACAGGTGCTGGGGATCGAACCCGGATCCCCAGGCTTGTGTAGCGAACAGTTTGCCTTCTCCCCGTTCCTCCCTTTCCTCTGTACTAGGCGCTTTAGTTTACTCTGCCAGCTTTGTAGAGGCTCTCAAGCATCAAGAAGGATTAGACGCTGTGGCCCATCTACCCTTTGTGTGCACTACACACACTGCAAAATCAAACACATGTGCAGACAAGATAGAAGGACCAACTGTCAACCTTACTGGTCCCAGAGCACGCTGCAGTAAAGATCTTTACCCATTTCCATTCTCCTCCCTCCCCAAACCATCACAAACAATGAGCATAGCTCATTCTGCTTGCAAAAGGCAACAAGTCACTTTGATTTTTGTTTTTTTATCTTCCGTTTTTGAGAGAGTCTCACTGGGTAACCCTGACGAGCCTGGAACCTCCCTCTGCCTCCCATGTGCTGGAGGTAAAGGCACGACTTGTCACTACGAAGTGTAATGAATGGATATCTGCCAAGTGTGTTTATTACCACTTTAACTTTTAACATACTCTCTGTACTTCCAAACCTCTTGAAAGACTAGATGCATGAAACGAAGACCTCAGCTCACCTACCATACACACAGTGGTGTTGAATAAGCCACACAGAAGCAGCAATTGTTATACCTAAAAGTATCTCCTAATGGAAGCATTGTGGTCTAGAACCCTTCATTTCTTCTAATCTATTCCTTCCTGCATTACCTGTAACAAAGGCACGCATCACTTAGACCTGATGCCGCAATTTCATTTCCACAAAGCCCAGACGATCTTTCCATGCATTTCCACGCGGCACACAAAATGTTCGTTTCCTAAGTCCACTTTGACCTACAGTAACAACCTCTCTAATACCTAAGAACTAGATAGTATAAAACAAGGGCTTGTTAATGCAGTCTGTATACAAGATACACAATACAACCCAGTTCAGTGATGTGCACTTACCTAGAAGGTAATGGATAAGCTGGCATTTCCCAGCATGAATTAACACAATACTTTCTGCAGTTTCTTCCCGGCCACCTCCCCCAGTCCACTGAACAAGCACAGGCAGTACGGTTCTCAGAGGTGCTCCAAAAATTCCTATTCCAAACACAGCATTTCCCAAGTTTTTAAAAGCTATTTAAACAAAAGTAATCTACACTTTTAAATGTACCAAGCACTCCTGACTAGCAAAAAGGACTAGACGCTTCACAAAAGGACTTGTCTGTTATGTGTACTGCATATGGAAATAAAATTGTATGTATTGTAATGGTTGCATATTTTAAATATGACCAGTTAGGTCCAAGCCATTTTTTCTTTCCTGTCTTTTAACAAATGGAGAACAGGCATATGTAAGACTTAAAAAGAATCAAATAAGAGCTGAAAAAATGGCTTAGTGGTTAAGGGCCCTCACTCTCTTGCAGAGGCCCTAGGTTTGGTTTCCAGAACCCACCTGGTAGCTCACAACCATCTGTAGCTCCCATTCTAGGGGGGAATCTAATGCCCCCTTCTGGCCTCTGCAGGAACTGCATGCACATCATGTCCACATACATGCAGGCAAAACACTCATACACATAAAATAGAAATAAGTTTTTAATAATGTTCTAAAAGGGGAGATAAATTCACATCTGAACTCACTTACAGAAGACAAGCTTCCTACACCTTCAACACCAAGTGTACTCAATGTGCTAACGTAATCAGTGCTCTGTCACGAACTGGCAACCTCTTTACCATCTACAGACTAGATGCTGCAAACCCTGGATTCTTTTTTTTTTTTTTTTTCATTTTACACAACATAAACATGGCAAAACAAAATTCACAAAATGTGCAGGAAAAAAAATGGCCCCCAAAAAGGCCCAAGAACAAACATACGAGTGAGTCACCTTTTACAACTGCTTCCTCCCACCTCCTCCAGAGCCCTGAACACGTGCAGATAGCACCATATGGCTCTCAGGGGCGGTTTCCCCATTCCATTTCCTACAGGCAGAATTGCATGTGAATTTTAGCAAAAAGGCATTTACAAAGTGATCTTTTACTGCGTCTACATTTAACATCCTCGAAGTGTGTCTTAACACCTAGACAGACTGGGGAGGCAAGTCAGGTATTCAACCTGTCGCTGTGTACACAGCAGTCTCCAATTAACTGCACACGTGTAGCCATAGCTATGACTTGCAAGTGTCTTTGAAACATACGCATCCTGGCCTCAGACCTTTCCCTTCCCCACCAACCCAGTGGGCTAGAGTGCTCAGAATTTTCAGAAGACAATACAAATGTGGGAATACTAATAGGCAAAATACAGTTAGATCTATGCATTCCCTACCTCTGCTTTGGAAACACATTGGCAATCTCTTTAGCATCTAGATCTAGAGAGACCAGCTGCTGCCCAATAGGACTCCTGTGCCCTACAGATATCCTAAGTGCACAGCAAAGGGAAGAAAAATGGAACCCTGTTTCTTCCACCTTGCTCTGGATACTGAAAACCAGCACAAGAGAAGACTTGACCCTCCCCCAACCCCAAATAACATCGCCTGTGAGCTTTACCAGAATACAATTACAAAATGTATTACAAAATGTATGTACAAAATAACCGGTGGGTTACTGATAAAATATATCAGGTGTTTTAGAATATGTAGGAAGACTGGATATGTCAACAGTAGCAAACCACACAGCATCATCAACTACCCACACAATAACTGGAACCTCTCACAAGACAGCAGGTCGACTACACTCTCCTCCCCGTAGGTCCCATCCGGCAGGAGGCCTCCATCTCTTCCTTCTCAATGCCTCTGCTTTACATCCTCTAGCCCACTGAACAAATGTGGACAAGTGCCACTCTTGGGGTGACTTCCAGAGTTCCAGAATCAATTTGAAAGTCACTTCTAGAAGGGACTTGTGTGACTCCTTTACTGTGCAGTGTAAGGTCATTTTCATGTGAGTATATAATGTGCTTTGGGCGATGTATTTCCCAACTTTTATGATTTTTTTAATAAATGGGCATCTGGAAGACCCTGGGTTCTCCTCTACTTTTTCATAGGTTAGTGCCTAAAATGTCCAGACAGAGGTTATGAGTTTGTGTTGAAAAAAAGTTTGAGGGAATGGCCGAGAAGAGCCTTTATACACAGGCTATCTACCCAGTAAGTCTTGGCATCATGGGCATTTCCAACTAACCATGTTACCATGGGTCACACTGCTTCCTTTAATCCTGGGACACAGACCCATAGCCTGATGAATGCTAATGTTCCACCCACTAATGTCCTAGACTCTGTTCATCTTTCAAAACTGGAGACCTCTGGTACTGTCTGCATAGGGTTTCATCCCAAGTCCCAGATCTATGTGACTCCCAGACCTAAAGCAGTGTGAGAGCTTCCCTGCAGATAGCTGGTTTCTTGAGGCTCTGGGGGACCCTATGAGTCTCCACAGCCCTGTCTGGAAGCCATTCTTCTCACCCTGCCCTATTCATATGTTCCCTGTGACCGGGCCCCATGAGTCCTCCACTGGCTGCACCTGTCAGGTCTTTACTGTGAGGTGAGGAAGGGTTTGTCCCGCTTTGAAACCTGTCCCCAAGATCCTCCAGCTTTTGATATTAGGCGAGGGGCTATGAAAGGCCCCAGGGAACAGGACTCTTCCTGTTCTCACCTTGTTCTAAGCAGATGTTTTGAAGGTAGAATCTGTGCTACTATTTCATTTCCCCTCTCCCTGCTCTGGACCATGCAAAGTAAATGTTTAGGGATTATTTGTTCAAAAGATGGATAGATGCATGCATGCATGGGTGAATGACAAATGCATGCATTAATGGATGGATGGATAGATGATAGATGCATGCATGGATGGATGATAGATGCATACATGGATGGGTGGATGCATGGATGGATGCATGCATGGAAGGGTAGACAGACAGGTGGATGAGTGGATGGATGGTTGGATAATAGATGTATGCATGGATGGGCGATAGATGAACAGATGGATGGATGGGCGGATGGACAGATGGACGGATGGGATGATGAATCTTCTGATTCTGGACCTTTTTTCCTAGCCATTGTCTCTTGGCATTCTTGTGGTGCCAACTATTAAGAGCTACCATCCACCTTGGCCTCTCCCATCTTGCTTTGTGTATTCTTTTGTCTCTATGTGACACATCCATCTTCAATCACCACGTATGCCTCTCCTTTCCCACAGGAGCCCCTTGCCTCCTTGCTGTTTCTCCCTGTTAGGTATCTTCACAGATCCGAGTACTTCCTCGTGTACTGAGCTTGTCACTCCTGCAGAACAATTTCTCATGCATCTTTCTTCCCCACTGTCTTGTAAGCTACTAGGAAGCAGTGGTCCACAGCTACTGTAAATATATGTTGATTGAAATGATATACTTCTTTTTAAAATTTTTTAAATATATTTCTTATATTTTTTGTTAGGTTTTCTAATACTAAGAAGTGAGCTCAGGGTTTTGTCATTCTAGGCCATTATGTTAACAAGAAAGCTAAAATCCAGCCCCCATTTGAGTGAATAGGTTCATTTCCTTATGATATACAAACTGAGTCTGGACTTTGCTCCTCAACTGGGCTGTATAGCCACAGAACACAGAAGGTAATTCCAGTCTACATGTCTGCCTCTCTGGAGATGGTACGCATTGTCTTTGACTTGCCAAGGATTTGTGGTGTTTAGCTCAGGTCTCAGAGTGTGTGTGTGTGTGTGTGTGTGTGTGTGTGTGTGTTTCTATTTGTATCTGTGTTTATGTGTGTATGTCTGTGTGTGTCTGTGTATGTCTGTATCTATTTCTGTGTGTCTCTGTGTGTCTGTGTCTGTCTGTGTGTGTCTGTCTGTTTGTATCTGTGTATGTGTGTCTGTGTATGTCTGTATCTATTTCTGTGTGTGTGTGTTTGTGTGTGTGTCTGTTTGTATCTGTGTATTTGTGTCTGTGTTTGTATGTGTATATCTGTATGTATGTCTGTGGGTGTCTCTGTGTATCTGTGTCGTCTCTGTCTATTTCTGTGTGTCTCTGTCTGTGTCTGTGTCTGTGTCTGTGTCTGTGTGTGTGTCTGTGTGTCTCTGTGCAGACCAGGCCTGCTATCTTGCACATGTGGAATTCAGAGGGAAACTCCTGGAAGTCAGACCCATCATGTGGATCCCAGGAATCAAACCCAGGTAATCAGGGTTGGCAGCAGGCACCTTTACCCAGTTAGTCCCCTTGCTGGCCCGGAGGTATTTATATTCACTTGTGTCTCATTTATGGCAACACCTTGATTTTACCCTTCCTCTAGTTGCCCATCTTATTCTTTCTTAGTGTGTTTTTATTACTACTGTTTAAAGGTACTTCGTAAGAAGGCATCCCTCCGAGGAACACTAAATGTCATCTTCTCTCATTCCCCTCCATCAGTTGTTCTAAAGAGCAGCTCCCTTGGTGCTAAGGAGACTGACTGCCCTGGTCCTGAGAGAGCCCCTAGATTGTAAAGAGTTTTCAGTAGCGTAATAAGACATGCATCACTAAAAAGCAGGACATCTGATCACACATACACACACACACACACACACACACACACACACACACACAAATGTACCAGGATTCTCCCTCAAATAATAAACATGTTCAACCTACAGCATGACCCTTGGTGTGTGCCTCGGCCTCTGCCTTCCAGAGCCAGGGTCAGGAGCCTCCAACTCTATTATCAGAGACTGTCTGAGAAACTGATGTTACCAAAGGATGAGGGAGCGAACAAAAGGCCAGGAGGATGGGAGAGAGGATGAGTGAGTAGGTAGGTAGATGGATGAGTGACTGAGAAAATTAGAGAAATTACTTAATCGTTGAATAACATAATAAAAAGATTAATGGGCAAAGGAATACATGACTGGATGGATGGATGGATGGATGGATGGATGGATGGATGGATGGACAAATAAAAGATGGATGGTTGGATGGATGGATGACTGAATAAATAAGAGAGATGACTGAATCATTGAATAAAGAGATTAATGGACAAAGGAATATATGGATGGATAGATAGATAGATAGATAGATAGATAGATAGATAGATAGATAGATAGACAGCAGGCAGACAAATAAATGATGGATGGATCAAAGGATGGATAAGAAAGTTGGTGGACAAGTGAAGAGATGGATAAATTAATAAATGAGTTTAAGCAAACCCTATAACTCCAGCATCAACCAAGCATGCACTTGAGACTGGGAAATGGAATTCAATATTAAAAATACGATAAAGTAATTAAAAAACAAGACCCAACAATACAGATCAGTGTGTCTAAATCAATATTCTTCTACACAAGTATTTAGTGAGGTTTCTCAGCCCCGCCCACCAGCTGTTCCTGGAGCAGAGGACCCTTGAGAAAGACTGCAGGGCGGTGGGAGGTACTGAGAGCTTGGGTTGTGGTCAGGATGATGATTCGCTCGTTCTTCTCTGAAATCACAGGAGCAGCTCTCAGAGAGCACCGCACTCACCTGCCCTGGGAGGACCTGAAGGGCTGGAGACACAAGAGTGATGGGCATTGCTTTGTCTCTGTGTCCTCTTGAAGCCTCCTGTAGTCCTCAGGCACAGCCAAGCTTGGAAACCACTGGCACCACAGTGAGATGTTTGTTTGTTTGTTTGTTTGTTTGTTTGTTTGTTTGTTTGTTTGTAATGTGTATGATTGTTTTGTCTGCATATGTATATGTGCACCACAGGTTTTATGTCCCAGGAGGCCTGAAGAGGCTATCAGATTCCCTGGAACCGAAATTACAGATGACCATGAGCCACCATGTGGGTGCTGGGATACAGGTCCTCTGAAAGAGCAAAAAGTGCTCTAAACCACTGAGCCATCTCTCCACCTACCCCTCATAGCAAGATTTTGATGTAGGTATTGGGACATGAGCATTTCTGTAGCAGTGATGCTCCAGCATAAACCAGCAAATGAATAGTTAGCTGCCCACGTGTGTTTCTTCACCAAGAGTTACATCTACTGTACAGTCTCTACAAGATTAATCTTATGACCCACCCATCAACCTAGGAAGCACCCCCCTCTCCCTCCTCCCTCACCTCACACTCTTGGTGACTTTTCAAGGATGGAGAGTTGGCCTAAGGGAAGAAATCGGGAGCAGAAGAGACATAGAGTAAGGCTCAGGGAGAGAGTATAATTGCAAGAAAGAGGAAAGACTGGAACAGAGAGCTGTAAAGAAACCTATAGCATGCATTGCTTGCTTTCTCTCTCTCTCTCTGTGTCTGTCTCTCTGACTGTCTGTCTGTCTCACACACACACACACACACACACACACACACACACACACACATTGATCGAGTCATCAAAATAGAGAGGGAAAGGTATAGTATGGATGTTATGTGCTTAGCATTAAACAAGGCCAGGCGATATTGGCACATGCCTTTAAACCCAGCAGAGATAGAGGCAGGTAAATCTCTTTGAGCTTGAAGTCATCCAGGTCTGTAGAGAGTATTCAGAGCTACACAAAGAAACTCTGTCCAAAAACAACAACAACAAACAAACAAGATGCTTGCCTCCAAACCTGAAAACTTGAGTTTGATCCAGAAAACTCACAAGGTAGAGAGAACAGACTCCTATGGGTTAGCCTCCAACTTCCACATGTGTACCATTGATTGGCAAATGCCCCCACACTCACTCCCACAGACGCACATAAATAAACAAACACATACATACATATAAAGCAAAAATAAACAAGCCTGAGGCTCAATCATTGTCCTCAAACCATAGCCTCTGAAAAAATGTCTCCTCTTGTCCAAATGCCTCGAACAGGAGACAAGATGACAGACAAACTTCTGTTGTGGAAGAAAACAGCTAGCTGCCTGGCAGCCACCTAGACAAAAAACAGGAGAGAAGTGGGTTCAGGCCCACTATTCATGAAGCAACCTTCAATGTTCTTGGTTCTACATAAACCAGGAAATAAGAGGGGAGTTCCGTGTTAAAAGTAGAGAGAAATACGCTTGGGCCACCTGCAATTTCAATGCAGTCTAGGCTGCCTTTTCTTTTAAGGGAAGCTTTTGGGTAGGAAGCAGGTCATTCTATTATCTCCACTATGCTGAGACTACAGGGGAGGCTATTAGAGAAATAAGAGCAGAAGAAGCAACAGGTCTCTTGGGATGAAGAACAGGATGGTGCAGGGTGGGCCAAAACTGCTTGTCTGTTCTCAGGTCCTTGTCTCAGGGGAAGAAAACAGCATGAGCAGAGGAAAGATCATGAAACTTGGAATTGGCAGGAGGTAAATTCAGAGTCAATAATGGGAAGTGCTCCTTCCCTCGGCAGGGAGCCAATATATAGAACTCATTATCCCACGAAGAGATGCTACTGAACATAAAAAAAAGAGCACCCTGAAACTCGAAGACATCCATTGGCTTATTAAAAGATGATGGTTTTTGATTGACATCTAGAAGAGCAATCTTGTTCTCTCCCAATTTGCTCTTCAGTGTTTTAGGTTAAGTCAGGGCCCTAGACTGTAGGTACCATGGAGATGACCCGGGACAGTGACTTAATGATGTTGCATTTGATATAGGGTTGACAGTGACCTTCAAACTAACCAATTTCCTTCTTTCTTTCCCCCTAACACCAATGACAGGGACCATCATCTGCTAAATGCCAGGCCCTATCACTTTATAGCCACTATCCTATTTAAAATGAGCATCCAAAACACCCCATACTGCTCAGTACCCACCCCCCATTTTCCAATATTCCACAGGTCATAGAGAATTAGAAGTCTCCATCCGTGTCGTTAAGAAGTCTGTGTTCCATTTGAAAAGGCAGACCAGGCATGCATAATGCATTAAATAATCAATGGGCATAAGAAACCATAAAAAGTGATTGACAGGTTTAGGAAGCCCTGGGTTGGAATTACGGAGCTCAGAGGACAGTTTAAATTAACAATGGTAGCAGTGACAAGTGTTTAGGGAAAGGGTCTGACCTGGGCATGGTAGCATACGCATGTAATCCTAAAGGCTAAAACAGGGAGATTGAGGGTCAAAGGTCAACATGATCTACACAGTAAACCCTGTCTCAAAACATGGAGAGAGGAAATAAGACCCCTGCTTAGGATGTCTGAATTTCAAATCCCAGCTATCCCCATTTTGATCTGTGAAACTTGGGTATATAAATCCATCTCTCTGAATCTTGGGTCTTTATCCCCCCCCCCAAAAAAAATCGTACAAAAAGACTATCATCCTTGTGCCGCCATTGAAGGGTTAAATGCACACACACACACACACACACACACACACACACACACACAATGTGCTCTCAGATCCCTACCTGAAACTGTCAGTGCCCTTATCTCTGGTAGGGAGCACTCTCAGGGGAGAAGTGATGGGACAATGAGGCTCACACCTTCCTCTGCTGTGTGTCTGCGGAGTAGCAAGAAAATCCAGGGTCCTTAGCCAGCTCAAAAAGCTCTCCAGCTGCTCTGCCCAGCCTGCACCTCCCCTGCACACAGCCTCACCCCCACCCCACCCCCAGTGCTCAGCTCTCAGCTCTGCTCCTAGACAGACTGATCAGCTTTTCCCACCCCCAGAGTCTACGCACGTGACTCCCCTGACTCCCGACCCCCGCCTGGAGTGTCTTTCCTCGTAGGTTCTTCACACGCCTGGCACCCTCCCATCCCACAGTCTAACTTAAATGTCACTTCCTCCGAAAGACTTTCTCTTGCCATCTGTATCCCTCAGGATCTGACAGGAATCCATGGCACGCTCATTCAGATGGCTCGAGGGGGCTGAAGGAAGGACTCATCATGAAGGCATGGCATGAGATGAAGAGGGAGCACAGTGGAATGAACAAAGCCAGCCAAAGGATGGAGGGATGGAGGGACAGGACAAAGGACACAGCCATCCCAGGGGCACCCGGCATACTCAGACAGTAAACGCCCAACTTTATCTCCACTCATCTTCATATCTCCTGCCAGATACCCCTTTGGAAGCCAGATGCTATGGAGGAAGTCTATGCAGGTCAGGTACCAAGACAGAGAAGAGGGAAGGAGGACCTGGGGAAGTCAAATGAAGGCATCAGTCACTGCAACCTAATGCCTGTCATTTTGTTACTCTCAGAGGATCCCACCCTTTTCTTTAGCCACAGGTACAGCCATGTGACTATATTGAAGACTCATCTCCCACAAGTGTCATCAGAATTGGAACTATGGTGGCTTCATTGAAGCTGGGAGCCCTAGTATCTAGTGCATCACGGGGGCTTAGCAGACATTCTACAAATACTTGAGGTAGATTCATGAGTGAATAGCCAGAGGTCCAGATTAAATTGTCCCCAGATGTGAAGCCATTTTAAGCTTGATCTAAACTGGTAGTCAAGAGTATCTTTATATAAGAGCCAATCACACAGACAGGGCAGAGGGTACACCTGAAGATACTAGCTACTAGCTCAAGTCATTTGTCCATTGATGGTGGGGCCTCAAGTAACAGCTGAGAATGGGAGACAGAGTCCAGCCCCAAGACAAGAGGAGAAGAACCAAGCAGGCCTGTGGGCCCTGAGCTGGGGCTCAAGCCCAGGAAGGAGCTGGGCAGCTAAAGGAAAGAACCCAGGAAGATGCTGTGATGGAGACCAGAACCCAGGAAGATGCTGTGATGGAGACCAGAACCCAGGAAGATGCTGTGATGGAGACCAGAACCCAGGAAGATGCTGTGATGGAGACCAGAACCCAGGAAGATGCTGTGATGGAGACCAGAACCCAGGAAGATGCTGTGGTGGAGACCAGAACCCAGGAAGATGCTGTGATGGAGACCAGAACCCAGGAAGATGCTGTGGTGGAGACCAGAACCCAGGAAGATGCTGTGATGGAGACCAGAATCCTGGAAGATGCTGTGATGGAGACCAGAACCCAGGAAGATGCTGTGGTGGAGGCCAGAACCCAGGAAGATGCTGTGATGGAGACCAGAACCCAGGAAGATGCTGTGATGGAGACCAGAACCCAGGAAGATGCTGTGATGGAGACCAGAACCCAGGAAGATGCTGTGATGGAGACCAGAACCCAGGAAGATGCTGTGATGGAGACCAGAACCCAGGAAGATGCTGTGATGGAGACCAGAATCCTGGAAGATGCTGTGATGGAGACCAGAACCCAGGAAGATGCTGTGGTGGAGGCCAGAACCCAGGAAGATGCTGTGATGGAGACCAGAATCCTGGAAGATGCTGTGATGGAGACCAGAACCCAGGAAGATGCTGTGGTGGAGGCCAGAACCCAGGAAGATGCTGTGATGGAGACCAGAATCCTGGAAGATGCTGTGATGGAGACCAGAACCCAGGAAGATGCTGTGATGGAGACCAGAACCCAGGAAGATGCTGTGGTGGAGACCAGAACCCAGGAAGATGCTGTGATGGAGACCAGAACCAGGAAGATGCTGTGATGGAGACCAGAACCCAGGAAGATGCTGTGGTGGAGGCCAGCAAACCAACCTCCACCCATTCTCCACAGGCAATGCTTTTTCGAAGTCTTCTCAGTGGCTCCACAAAGATTTACCCCATACCTTTGATGGGCAAATATAACAGCATTACCATGGCTTCGGAACCCTGTAGGTTCTGGCCCCTGCCTGCTTCTCCAGCCTCCTCTAACCTTCCCACCCCAATACCCACAATATAGTCAATATAGTTACCACATATGCCTACACTGAAATGCTCAAAGCTATCAGCGCTTTTCTCTCTCCCTCTTTTCTTCTCTTTCCTCTCCATCCCCTCTCTCTCTCTCTCATCTTTCCAGTACACCATGCTCCCTCTCTCTCCTCTGTCTTTCCACCTGTAGTTCCCACTGTGGAAACATCCCTTAGTCCTTTCCTCTGGTTGTCCCCGCCTGCTTAAATTCTGCTGATTTCTCTGAGTTTCAACTCAGATCCGACTTCCTCTGGGAAACGACCCCTAACCTTCCAACGTAGAGTCACAAAGCCTTTCCTTTGGCTTTGGGTTTCTCTCTGTGCCCTGCTCTCCCCTCCCCTATTCAAACATTTCCCAGTCTGGTTCACAGTTACCTGCCCAACTGTCCATCCCCTAGACAACAAATGTACGAAGGTGGAGCAGAGCAGGTGTCTTGCCCACCAGGGCAGAAAAGTAGACATGTAGCCTGGCATGTCATTACAGGGATTTCAGATACTCTTGAGGGACAGTGTAGATGAGCAGACTAACTAGGTAGATGAAACATGATCCTTATGAAGAGAAAGATTTGATCCAAAGCAATAAAAAAGAAACGCAACAAATCATACTGAACACTGGGCCAAAGAAAGGCAGAAAGTGCTAGCCCATCCATGAGGCCAAACACCAAAATAGGATCCCTGGCCTGACTGAATTCACCAGGGGCAGGGGTTGTTGCTTGGAAGTTGGTGGTCTGGGAGGACAAGGTTGCTGTAACTCGGGAAAGATTTCATAACAGAGGCGAATGCTGAAAGTCAAAGGAAGTGCTATGAGGTAATACTGTCACAACATACATTATTAAACATTTATCTATGTCAGGCTCCAAGCTAAGTGCTGTGTATATTTTATCTCATGTAACTGACAGAGGCAGAACATGAACCCCAAAGAGTCAGATTCCAGGGCTGCCCACACTTAATGAACACACTACAAAGTCTCTCAAAGCATGAGCAAAGATGAAACGGGAAGATGTCTTGAGCAGAGACATCAAACGAAGACAAAGATAGTCGGAAGGTCTCAGACAAGATCTGGCAGGATGTCAGCTCTGGCCCATGTGAAGATGACAGAGACTAAAGGCTAAGCCTGGCTATCAGGCTGAAGGCTTTAGCCATGGACACGTAGGCTGTAAGATGTGGCATGGAATCTTGATCACCTAGCGCCAGAGACAGTGCTCTGGAGGGCTTTAAAGACAAGAAAGGCAGAGACCAATCGGTAGGTGTCAGAGTAACCCAGGTGACAAATGAATCCTTGTCTCTGGGGAGATCAAGAACCCTTGCAAAAGAACACGCCCTGACGTCTGAAGATACCATGGGCATCTCCACCCTAGCCAAGAATTGTTTCCACTTCAGTGTAAACTAAAGTATTGACTCTGCTCTGACTTCCACCCCAGACCCCAATGCTGCATCTGTTTCCATTTATCAACACAAACAGAACAAAAGTCACCAACATTGGCTAATTGCCTTTGTGCTGCCTGGAGGGTCCAGGGGTCCCAAAGTCATTAGCCAGGGCTGGGTTTAAAGTCACTGACCTCCAGTCTCTCCAGGATTCTGAGGGGGGAAGCTGAATTTAATTGACCCGATTAGGTGGGGAAAAAAACAATTTCTGTGATGACTTTCATGGAAATAAGGCACTAGCTGGTAGACCTTGGGGACAAATAAAATTTCAAATAGCCAAAGAGCTTCAACAGCCAACAGGTTGTCTACTTTAAGCCTGATTACCTTGTGCCAGCATCCTTTCCTCCCTAAACACCCAGTGTTGCTTAGAGCTTGAAGTTAGGTGGAGTCAATGGGACTCCTCTTGCTCCCTCTACCCTGTCTCTCATCTAGCATCCAATACGAATATTCAAAAACACATGTGTTTATTTGTTATACACTTTCAAGCCCTTGGGCGAAGTTAAAAATCATTTTTATGGCTTATAAGGCTCTTTGAAATAAGCCCCAGTCTCTTCTCTACACCTAAATGTCCCTGAAGTCCCTGTCTTCTTCTCTCTAGAGGGCACACCCAGGAAGCAGTGCAGAGGGAGCTCTGATCCATCAGAGACCCTAACAATGGAGGTATATGGAGCAGTACAGATTCATTTTTAGGCAGTGCTGTCATACTTTACCATGAGATGGGCCACTTGAATTGATGAAACTTATACACAGTTCCAGAGGCTGTAAGTCTAGAGTCAAGGTGTTGGCAAGGCTCTGGTTCTTCCAAAGACTGGAAGGCAGACTCCCTGTTTTAGCATATTTTGGCTCAGGGTGGCTTCGCTCCTCCCTCTGCCTTTGTCTCTACAATGGCCTCCTCCTCTTCTCTGTCTGTATCTTTTCTCCTGTCTTTTACAGCATCACTTATTATGACACTAGAGGCTCACCATGATAATCTCATCCTAAGACCTGTAATTTAATCACACGGGTAGTAACCCTATCTTCAATGAGGCCAGATTCACAGATTCCAGAATATAGGCATAAACACACCTTTTGGGTATAGCTGACCAGAGAAGTACAAGTTGGGAGTGGCTTTTGAGCAGATCTATCTGGAAACACACCCTTTAGGAGCCACTGAGATGGCTCTGCAGGTAAAGATGCTTGCTGCCAAGACTGTGAAGTGACCCATGCAATTTGTCCTCTGACCTCCATATGTGTGCAATGGGGTGCATGTGCATGTGTGACCAACAGCTGTAACCAACAGCTCTCTAATTGGAATTAAAGCTCTCTTAACACGCCTAGTACTGGAAAGACAGTCAACTACTCCCTGGAGCTAATGAAGTCATATATTCTGGAGAACTTGAAACCACAACTTTATTAAACCAGCATAAATCCTAACTACATCCTAAATATGTATCCTTACGCCCGCAGATAATAGTTCCCACCCTCACCAAGGAAGTGTCTCCTTCCAAAAGTCAGAGATCATTACCGAAAACCACAACTAATCAAAATGTCGAGTTGTGGATCCTGGTCCCAAATGGTAAATCTACAACGAAAAGTCCTATGTTCAAGGTTCAGAGGTCATTGCAGGAAGTGGGGTGCGAAGATTGTAAGAACCAGAAAGTTTCCAGTAAGATTGCGTCTCCTAGAAATGTCAGAGGAGCTTCACCTATAAACTCTCACTAAGCAAGGCCTGAACAAGAACATCACCAATAGACATGCTAATGATGAAGGAGGCAGGCTTACAAGGTCCACAAACCTAGACCGAGGATTATCGGCAGCTAGACAACGCTGAGAGCAGGAGAGACAGTCTTCCCATTGAAGAATACACCAACTGCTATCCAAAACCCAGTGGTCAACCCTGGAAATGTATAATACAAGTAATATTATGCAGACTGATACTTTGTATTTATATATTTATGACTACACCACACACAAACACACACACACACACACAATTAAAGAAGAAGAGGTCATAAATTTGAAAGAAAGGGGGTACATGGGAAGTCCTGGAGGGAGGAAAGGGTAAAGGGATGTAATTATACTATAATCTCAAAAAATAAAAATACATATCATTTAGAAGAAATATACCCCAGATTTGAATTAAGCCCTGACAACTTACCACCTCCCCCACCGCCCAGGAAACCTAGAAGATACCAGCAGTGCCCTGTGAACTCTGTCATTGCTTCCTCTGCAGTTAGAGCCCCACAGCAAGGCTCTCCTCAGCCTTGCCTGTCCAGACTGCTCTGAGGCTCACATCCTAAAACCCACCCTTCCAGCCCAAGAGGAGGAGCTGGGCAAGGGGACAGATCAGAAACCTTGGATTTGACTCCTGGCCCTACCTCTTGCCCATTTTTACCTATCTCCCAGGACTGTTAGAGGAAAGGAAACATGAGTCCTGGGCCTACCCCATGATGGGGGTTCAGAAAGCAGAGTCTCCTCACCCCTTTCTAAGACCACATTCCTTGTGCTCCTAACCAGGAAGGGTGCTCCCATGCCTCCTCCTTCCTGCAGGCGTCCTCAAATGATGAGAGGGAAAAGATAGTTTTGAGCGAGCCAGGGAGCAGAGAGGAAGGATAAACCCTCCCCCCGAACCAGTTCCAAACAAGCTCAGCCCCTTTGTTCTTCCAGACCAACTGCTGACTCCACCCCTGCCAACCTGCCTTAAGCGGTGTTTCAACTTTCTGCCATTCTTATAGACGGGGCCACTGGGTGAAAATGGCTCTCCCCAGGTGCCTGCCTTCAAGTCTTCTCACTTCCCCCTGCTTGCTTGCAGTGTAGCTGCTACTGCTGGACAAAGAAGGAGCTGTCCAGCCCAGACCCTTGGCATGGCATGGAAAAACCTAGCAAATCTCCTGTCTATCCAGTACAGACAGATGCCAAAGATCCCATAAGAAATTCTGACCAAAAAGACAGTGGCAGACTACAGAGGACCAACCCCCTAAACTAGGATGAACAGCCTCTGAAACCTCACCCCTACTCACCAGCCTCAACTAGAAAATGTCACAGTGTGGAGAGGTGGCTGACTCTAGGAAAGATTGTGCAATGTGGGCAAAGCCTGGTACAGAGGAGGGATCCTATACCCTGTATACACCTCCAGAAAAATCTCACTCACACACACACACACACACACACACACACACACACACACACACACTTTGATTGATGACATCCAGTCCCCGCCTCTATAGGGCTAGCTCTTCAGCCCCTCCAAGGTCATAACATTTGCCAAGATGCTGCAGGCCAGAGAGTCTTTGTACCAAAACCCACAGGGTCTAAAAGATGTTCCAAGTCCAGGTGCCTCAAAATATGGCTATTGAAGGAAATTAGTCTGGACTAGTGTCTCCCAACAGGGAACAATTTTGCCCTCCTAGAGAGACGTTTGACAATGTCTAGAGCCACTTAGGATTATCATGCTCAGAAGCTGTGTTCTTACATCCTATAAAACACAGGACCCACATTAAAGAAAGAGCAAGCCTAGAAGATCCATAAACTGAGTGGTCCAGAAACCTTAGTTGAGAGAGAGCACTCACCGCAGTGATGCACACAGGTGTCTGGGGGATGCCCTCCCGCATCCCTGGTCATACCATGGCACAAACGGCTTGTTGGGTGAGCTGGTTCCCTTCCCAGCACTTGGGCCCACCTCTCCCTCTTGCCTGAAGCACACACAAACACCCCTGAGGGACAGCACTCATGTGGCTAAGATGAAAGACTGGAGCCGCGGGCCCCCATGCCAACTCGCCACTTGATTGCTTTTAATTAATTCTGCTTGATTACAGCACATGGGAGTCGCATCGGAGAGATAAGACAGGCTCTTTATATTCTGTCTTCATTAAAAAGTTTGGATCTGGAAGCTTTTTCAAAGAGCTATGTGTCTCCTTTACTTATGTGTCATTTTTAATTGAGGAGGGCCCAGAGAGATGTGCAGAGCTGTGCTGAGCGGAGACTTCTCAAATAGCAAGTAGACTGTCTGGGGCTCCCTCTGGGGTGGGAGGGGCAGCTAGATGGCAGTGATGTGCATGAGCTACTTGGGATACAAGCAGCCCACCATGGCGGACAGAAGAACGTGGGGATAGGAAGGAGGCCCATTAGCATCTCCCCGATCTGTGACCAATAGTGTGAAGGAATGGCTCTGATTCTTCATAGACTGTTAGAGACTCTAGAGAGCGATTTGTAGGTCTGTCCAATCGTGATAAGAGAATGAGAAACGGGAGGGCGAGTGAGCCTCAATTAACTGTAACCCTCTTCCCTAGCAAGAGAACCAACCCTTCCTTAGAGGAAACCTGCCCCCTGCAGATCTGACCATGGCCTCTCTGCTTCTGATTCATCTCTCTAGCAAAGCACCTTGTTGTCTCTCAGTTAGCTATTGCTGCATAACAATTCGCCCCCAAAGCCTAGGGGTTTCAGGCAATCACCATTTATTATCTCTCAATGTCTGCGCACCAATCATCCTGGTGCGGCTGAGCTGGGGCTGTCTGGCTCAGAGTGCCACCTGCCACCGCAAACTGGGACACTCGGACCCCATTTCACTGGCATGGCTAGCAACAGGCCTCAGGAGATCCACCTCCAGGCTCACTCATGTGGTGGTTGGCAGGCCTAAGGTCCTTGCTGTCTATTGGCCAGCGAAACCAGCTCTTTTGGCAGGTGGGTCTCTCCACAGGACAGCTTGCAAATATGGCAACAGCTTCTCACTGAGCAAATGAGAGAGAGCGGAGGTTGATACTCCAGAGCCTCTCTGTTACCTCATCTCAGAAGAGATGGCCCATCATGTTTGCTGTGCTTTCTTTGTTAGAGGTTATCCTCTGGGTCTAGCCTGAACACAGGGGCATCATGTCAAGGCACAAACAGAGAGGCAGAGACCTTGGGAAGGGTCTTCGAGGCTGCCTGCCACATCTACAGTGCTGCCATGACTCGCTTGCTTGACTAGCATGGTTGTTCCTAGAGGCTGGGACCCCTGTTTACTGACATCTGAATGTCGTCTAACACCCAAGCCAGTATCTGGGATGTGCAAGTACTCAAGGGGTGCTTGGGAGAATTAGTAAATCTATAAACACATGCTGCCTGTGCCCTGGTTCTCCCTGCCTGACCCTACCTGCCCTTGGGGGTTGGAGGTGAGGTGGCTCAGAGTCAGTGACACAGACTCCGGGAGCAGGTGAGAGACGCTGCAGCAAGCTCATCTGAGCACTGCTGCAAACTCCTTTAGTACCCTTCACCCAGGCCCCATTGGTCCCAAGAAAGCATCTCTTCTAAACAGCAGTTCCTGACTGGCTGGCATTGTCTGCACCAGCCATCCATGGTCTCTCAGGCAGTCCTCAATTAGGTCCTCCTGCAGGAGATGCTTTCGCAGCTGCACACTCACTGCATTACATAGAGAGGACCCCACCGTTCCTGCTATGAACGCCTGTGAGCCTGGACCTAAACTGAATGATGCACAAATAAATCATCACTCTTTGAGCTTTTTAGTACACTTACTCATAGGCAGGGGGCACACAGCTTATGTGCACATAAACAGCTTGGAGTCTATTCTCTCCTTCTTCTATGTGGGTCCTGAGGGATCAAACTCAGGCTGTCAGGCTCAGTGGCAAGTGCCTTTACCTGCTAAGCCATACCACCAGCCCTCATTTTTTAAAAACACTCATCTTTGGGGATGTGGAGAAGATGAATGGATAAAGTGCTTGCCACACAAGCATGCGAGTCTAAGTTCAGACCTCCAGCACCCAGGGGAAAAGCCAGGCATTGCTTTGCACGTCTCGAATTCTAGCACTGGGGGCATGGGGAGTGAGAGGAGGGTACCAGGCTTATTGGCCAGTTCATCTAAGGAACCAATGTGCTCACTAGGAGTTGTTTAAGAAAACAAAGCGGGGCTAGAGAGATGGCTCAGAGGTTAAGAGCACTGACTGCTCTTCCAGAGGTCCTGAGTTCAATTCCCAGCAACCGCATGATAGTTCATAACCACCTATCATGAGATCTGGTGCCCTCTTGTGGCCTGCAAACATACATGAAGGCAGACCACTGTATACATAAGTAAATAAACCTTTTTAAAAAAAGAAAAAAGAAAACAAAGTGGAGAGCAACTGAGGAAGACACTTGATGCTAACCTCTGGCTCACATGTGCACACACACAAGCGCGGCAGTCCTTGAAAAAAGTTATATTTATCAAACCGGTCTTTGAAATAAAAAAAAGAGAAAAAGTCCCCAAAACTGCTGTGGCAAGGGCAGATTTAGCTGAAAGCCATTAGGTTATGCAGACACTGGTGTGGAATCACAGCAGCAATCATTTTACTCGGCTTAGCAAGGGCCATTCCTATCCTCTCCTATTACAATCTGATCTCAGTCCACTCTTAAATATTTTCTCCTTGGGGACTGGTGACTGATAGCAAGTCAATAAGAGTGAAAAAAACAAAGCTTTTCATTATTTTAAGCTGCTATGCCGGCGACCCTAAGCAGAGAGTAGCAACGATCGCAAGCAAAACAGCGGTGTCGAAAGCTAGTTAGTGGCCGGGCAAGATCGATTGGAAGGGAAGTTTGAAACAAGGGCAGAGATGGCAGAGGGACCAAGAGGGTCCAGAACTGGGAGACTCGGCACGGAGCTGGCAGGAGACAACACTGGGAGATAAGATTGCTCAGGCTCATTGCAGTGCCCGTCCATGCTAGCTATGGCCCCAGGATCTGGAGACAGGCTAACAAATAGCCTCATGATGTCCAACCAAGTCTGGCCACAGGAAGCGTTAAAAGCAAGAAGACGTAAAGAAGTGACAAGGAAGCGAAGAACCTTAAAGGTCCTGGGCTCAGAGGCAGGGTTTTCCATATTCAGTGTAACCCACCCCCCACCCCCGCTATTAATTAACAATACTAAGGTACCATACAAAGAGAGAGAGAGATCTGTACATGAGGCCCCAAATATCACGGGTACAGTATAAAACTATGGGCATCTTTTCAAGACTGGGTGAGTCTTTGATATAGAAGGGAAGAAGGAAGGAAAGAAAGAAAGAGGGGGGGAGGGAGGGAGGGAGGGAGGGAGGGAGGGAGGGAGGGAGGGAGGGAGGGGAGGGGAGGGGAGGGGAGGGGAGGGGAGGGGAGGGGAGGGGAGGGGAGGGGAGGAGAGGAGAAAGATGGATGGTAGGTTCTTTTTTTCACATTTTTTTAATTAGATATTTTCTTTATATACATTTCAAATTTCAAATGCTATCCCAAAAGTTCCCTATACCCTCCTCCCGCCCTGCTCCCCTACCCACCCACTCCTGCTTCTTGGCCCTGGCATTCCCCTGTACTGGGGCATATAAAGTTTGCAAGACCAAGGGGCCTCTCTTCCCAGTGATGGCCGACTAGGCCATCTTCTGCTACATATGCAGCTAGAGACACGAGCTCTGGGAGTACTGGTTCGTTCATATTGTTGGCCACCTATAGAGTTGCAGACCCCTTCAGCTCCTTGGGATGTTAGGTTCTTGAAAGAGACCACTTCCCTACTCACCTATAGTCACCTCCTGAAGGGAGGGTCTGATGCTCGAGCTCACAGCAAACAGACTGAATCACTGTCCCACTCAAGGCGGCTACCAGGGATCCACAGAAATATGCATGTTGCTGTTTCCTGGCTTTTCTGTCTTTTCTCTTGTGTTTGAGCAACAAAACTCAAAGGAAGTTATTTTGGATGCTCTGCTCTAAGCAGTAAGGTACATCTTCTCTCAGCCCTTCTCCAATTCCACTCACAAACACTGAAACTAGGGTGATCTGCTCCCTCCAGGATGCTAAGAATTAAGGTTTGGGTCCAAACTTGAGAGCAGGAGAGAGACCAGCTTGTGGCAATCCACTGATGCCAAGATTAAGGACCATAGTGCATACACCATCTCTGGTCATAGTGTGTAGAGCACCTTGGGTTATCCTGGGTTCCTAGTCTACAACCATTCCCACTATCCTCTTCTTACAGTTAGAACAGATGCCAAGGTTAAAACAGAGAGCTGGGAACCCTGGGAAGAGAAATAGGAAGGTGAGCAGTATGAGATAGTCACGCTAACTAGTTAAGAGGAAGAACAAGACTCTGGGGTGGGG
This sequence comes from Mus musculus, assembly GCF_000001635.26. Lineage (NCBI taxonomy): Eukaryota > Metazoa > Chordata > Mammalia > Rodentia > Muridae > Mus > Mus musculus. Next base: position 127,498,612 of record NC_000070.6, on the reverse strand, counting down.
GGGACACCCAACAAAGTCTGTCATAGCAGGCTCCTCACTTCCCATAGGAAGTGACCCCCGGAGAGGCAAGCACAGACACCGTCACCCTTTGTTCTAGTAACTTTCTCAACTTTATGAGCAGTTACCTCCCCATAGGTATCCTTCACCTAACGCATCGCATTGTAACAGGCTGAATTGTGGGTAAGGATGGTGCATTCGCCATGCTTTCCAGAGCATCAGAACCAGGAGATGAGCATGTGTTAAAGGGATTTATTAGATTGGCTTGCACGATACGGGATGAGTGTCCAGCAGTGGCTGTCAAGAGCCGAGTGGTTACCCATCCCACAAGGCTGAAGCCTCAGAGTTCCCATCTAATGCTAAAGGCCTGGAAGATTCCTGGAGAGCCATGGCCTTCAAGCCACAGCAGAAACCTGAAGTTGATCTTAGTACTGGTGGAAAAATCAGCAACCATGGCAATGGAGTAAACAATGGCTTCCCTTCTTCCACGGCCTTCTACCTATGCCAGCCACCCGAAGGTGCTGCCCATATTTAGGGCAGAGTCTTCTCATATCCATTAGGGCCACCAGGCCAATCCATAGACATGTGCACAAGTCAACCTCATATAGATGGACCCTCATTGAGACTCTCTTCCCTGGTGACCCTCGCTTGTGTCAAGTTGACAATCAAAACTAAGCATCACAACTGACTTCTAAGAAATCCCCCATATGTACCAAGAAGACACCCCAGACCACCCCAGAGGTCAGCCACTGGAGGAAAAGGTAGATCAGGACTTCTAAGCCACATCCTGGGGTGCTGATCGGCTTGGTTTACTCTCCACCCTGGAGGCTGCTTTGGCTTTCTCCCCCGATGGAATGAACCTTAAACACATGCTCATTGTAACTGCACCCCAGCGTGAGTCTTCTCCTTCCGAGACTGCTGGTTGGGATCTGTGAAAAATACGAGATGAGCATCTCTCCTCATCCATGACAATATCCTGGCCACCCTGAGATCCTAATTCCAGAAGCCAATGAAACCAACCAAACTCGTGTGAGTGCAGGAATGAACCGAGGAAACAAAAATGGCGCTGTGTTACAGACTCAGTTAGGCCACCACACTGTGGGGTGGAGACACCTGCACAGGCAGGTGACAGAAAGGAGTCATAGTGCACACACCCCAACAGCCAGAATGTAGTACCAACAAAGGGTGGGGATTTTTGAAGATAGGAGAAACCACATATTGAATCCATCCTTCGGGGACTACTTCTGGGGAGTTAATTAGGATAAATCGTTGGTTGTGAGTTATTTATTTATTTACTTATTTAACAACCCTTTATTGATGCCTGCCTGTGGTATGGCAGGCACTGTGGAGAATTCAAACATGCTGAAGGCATGGTCTCTGGCCTCAAAGGGACTTGTAATCTAGCAAGGGAGACAGATGCCTACACAGTCAGGGGGGAGAGAGGAAGCAGGGGAAGTAAACATACAAGAAATCAGCAATAGAGTCCAATGGCAGCCCTGAGGCTCAGACATCAGGGACCAATTTAGCATCTCAACTCTAGGCAGAGATGAGAAGACAAAGCCTTCCCACTCCCCAAGTATCAGGCAGGGGTGGGAGCATCTTCATCGTAAAAACAGAAAAGCAGATGACCACATGGTCCAGTCTGCATCTGATTATTTGTGTGACTTTGAAGGTCATATATTCTGCTGTATAAAGGACAACATTTCATTGGGGCTAGCTTACAGGTTCTGAGGTTCAGTCCATTATCATCATGACAGGAAGCATGGCAGTGTGCAGGCAGACATGGTGCTGGTGTTGCTGAGAGTTCTACATCTTGTTTCAAAGGCAAACAGAAGAAGGCTACTGTCTTCCAGGCAGCCAGGAGAAGGGTCTTGAAGCTCACTGCCACAGTGACACACTTCCTCTAACGAGGCCACACCTCTAACGGTGCCACTGCCTGGGCCAAGCATATTCAAACCACCACCCCTGGGTGGTATGCAGGGTTGGGGGCAGGCACATGTTCAGACATTCATTCACACACATCCGCTTGTTCTGTGAGGTGGAAGCAGCTGTGGAGAAGGATGGAGGATGGTCACCCCACAGCACAGGCACACCAGTGCCACTGAGTGGTGCACTTGGCAATGGCTAAGATGATAGATTCTCTGTTATGAGGATCTTATTTACTACAATAAAAATAGGGGTGGGGCGGGATTTACGGACTTAATTAACATGTACCAGGCACTATGTTATATGCTGGCTTAAGTTAAAAATAAATGAGACATGATCATTGTCCTTAAAAAACTCGGGCTCTGGCTAGATGAGGAGCAAAACATAAGGAAATGTAGCCCCAGAAATCATCCCCCCCAGGAAGCCCCCCCCCTAGATCCCCTCAACCTTGGGTTAGTCTGCTCCTGACTCCTCCCAGTTGCCTGTGCTTGCTTTTTCCATAATTAGTTTCATTTATTTGGTAAACATTTACTGGGCTGGGATTTAGAGACATAAAACCAAATGAAGCCTTCAATGTGGAGGAGGAAGCGGATACTCAAATGAATAAATACAAAGCAGAAACTTTGTATGAGGCATCTCATATCACATACGCATACACAGACACACACATACACACATGCACATGTGCACACACAAACATATACACACATACAGACACAGACACAAACACACACATACACACACGTATATGTGCACACACACACACAAGCACACACAAACATACACACATACAAACACAGACACAAACACACACGGTCATGTACACACACACACATATACACACAAAATATGCACAAATACACACATCACTACTGTATCTCTCTGATGCATAGAATGAGCTTCCATGGGTTGCATATAGTAAATGATTGGTGGATGGGTGGATGAATGGCTACATGGGCTGACGGATAACTGAGTAGCTATGGTATGAGAGGAAGAGGGAATTTTAAGGAGATACTATAGTTTTAGCCTGAGCGATTGGGCAAATACCGACGGCGTTAAAAAACATGGTAGAGTAGACTTGGATTTGGAGTGGACCGTTGAGGAAGGACACTAGTTTAGCATCAAATGAGCTTATTTAGAAATACCTGTGAAGACATATAACTGGAAGTGCTGAGGTCCCAGGCAGAGATTCTTCTCAGGGTTAAAGAGAGCTACCAGGCAGGAGATGGCTATCTCTGACTCGGCTAATCGAAGGAAGCTGTGGCGCTCACCAGATCCTTATAGGACAAAGAGTAAAGGAGGCTGAGCATCCCTGCAGCTGTGGGAGAGAGTCTAGCTGGAATTCTCCAGCATGCATCTGCAGGAGCCGTGGGCCAGTTGGTAATATGCTGCTGAGCAGTGTAGTGAGATGAGAGACAGAAGCATCGGACTGGCAACCTGGGGGCTGACGATGACCCCAGGAGGAGCCATGTCAGTGGCATTATAAAAATCAAAGCAGCTGCAAGTGTGTGAAGGGTAGAGAGAGGCACAAAGGAGAAGACTGTGAATCCCATCACATCCTTTGAGTTTTGCTGTGAAAGGCAGAGGGATGGGCAAGCCAGCGCTGAGGTGTGAGGTCAAGGGAAGAGACCTCCACTTGACCGCTTTCTTGTTGTGAAATGTATGCAACATTCCAAAACACAACTCTAGCCTGTGTGAACTGTGGAGGGAGCACCAGAGTCTTATGTGCTAATGGGAAGAAGCCAAGAAAGTGATACTACAGGAGAGAGGGGGCTGTTCTCAGCAACAAAGTCCTTGAGAAGGTGAGAAAGCATGGAGAAGCAGGGACCAAGCAGAGGGGCCGCCTCTGTTGAGAATAGAGACACGTCTTCCATCGTAACGGGAGGTTTGTCAATTTGTGATTGGGAGACATGGGAGTTCTTGTCTGATCGCTTCTACAGCTCAATGAAGTATACAGCAAGGTCATCCGCTGCCAGCCAGGGAGATAAGGGGGTGGGGGCGAGAGAGGGAATGCTGTCTCAAGTGGGGACATAGGCAGGGAGTGTCATGCACATCCAGACAGTGTCAAATGTGTCTAGAGCATGTGGTTGGGAGTCCTGTGAAGTTAGAAGGCTTGACGAAGAGTGGAGGAAGACGCGCCAGTGGGTGGAGTTAGCCAGGGTGGGGTTTTGCTAGGAAGGAGTTAAGGTCATTGGTAAGAAAATGATTATAATACATCCTTAGGTGGCTAGGGGTAGGCAAGGAAGACCTCGAGTGTCCCCAGGTATCCACCATGCACCTCCTGGTGACATTTGCCCAAATGCCATTCTGGTCCAGAAAAATGTCTAGGTTTAGGGAAGAAAGACTCCATGTCCTGGTGCTGACAGGTATCTGTGACCGCGCAAGCAGATAGGATGCCACCCTCCTATTGTGGATACACTCACCTTCCCTTGGCCCTATCTGGGAAGGTGAAACACCAGCCACCCTAGAAGGGGGCGGAGCCTGGTGCCCTCGGCCCTGCCCAGGCAACTGCGGTTTCCTCTTTCTTTAAGGAAGAACCTGTAAGGGCTGTTTGCTGGTCTTCTCCGTTTAATACATTTTAATCAGAAAATTAATCAGGAAACACCAGTTCAGCAGATAATTGAACAATGAGGAGACACGGTAATTGCTGTTTAGTCTAATTAACTTTGTTAAGTCTTTATTGGTAACAGAGACTTCCTGAGTGAAACTTATTAAACGTCCTTCCTCGGAAAACTCAATTCCTATTCAAAGGAAAAGTTGCCCCTTCTTCCCCTTGTCTGAGAAAGGCCAAAGGCCCGGCAGCAATCCTGAGCCTCAGGGCGCCTACCCATCTCTCCCTAGGCGCTGCACACTTCCTGCTTCCTGCATTCATGGGTGCCCCAGCCGGGAAAGATAGAGCCTGTGGGCCCAGCTAATCCTGAGAACCAGTCTGCTGGACCACCTCACTCTCCAGACCACATGACATGCATGCGCTCTTTCAGCTGCTAGACCAAGATGGTTTCCAACTTACTGTATAACTGAGGCTACCCTTGAACTCCTGATCCTCTTACCTGTCTACCTCCCGAGTGCTGAAATTACAGGCAGGCACCATCACCCCTAACTCACTTTGGTCTTCTTTAAAAAGTTATTTTCTTCTTCATCATCATCATCATCATCATCATCGCATGCACCCTCAAACATGCAGGTAGACACATGTGGAAGCCAGAGAACAATTTGTATGTGTCTACTCTCTCCTTTCACCATGGAAGCCTCCAGGAATCAGTTTCAGGTCACCAGAGCTGACAGGTAATACCCACTGAGCCATCTCACTGGCCAGCCATCTCCCTGAATGAGCCTGCTCAACATCCTGGGGACAGTGCTCAGACACCTGTGCAAATCACCTATAGGTCCTAGGTCCCAGTGGGTTCACGCTCCATATCAATAGGTCTCTCTGGTCCTGAGCTGTATAAAATATAACATTGGCCTGAATTATCCAGATAAAATGCTTCTGGATCCAGCGGCAGCTCCTTTGCAAGAGGGACGGTACCTTCAAGGGCTCCCAGGCTATGGGAAGCTCTTGATTGGGGCACTAAATGTTTTTCTCCTTGGAGTCTCCCCCTTGCTCTCTTCTCTGTGATCCTCTCAGAGAGAACTCGTTTTAATCTTCTGCCTCAGTACACACAGCCGCCCCCACCTCCACCATCCTCATTGGAGAACAGACCTGGTGCTGGGCTCTGGTGATAGCTGCGTGTCTAGCTCTCAGAGAGCTGGAGACTCCTTGAATTCCCCATTACATGATCTCATCCAGGTCTTATTAAACCCTCGCCACTCATGTGTCTTCTCACCAGAGAAAGTACTCCATGATCCCAGCTCAACAATAGGTCTATAAATCAAACATTAACTTGTAATAAATCATAAATACATTTATTTTTAAACAATGCTTTGGTACACATAATTTTATGATGTAATAAATATCAAAGAAAATGTACATACTCATGAGATTAGTGTGCTTATTTTTATTTAAAGGATTAAATTTTGATAGAACGTTTGATCCTATCTGGTGTGGGTCATCGTCAATGTTTTTCAGAGTTGGTCAATATTTTGATTTCATAATTGTCGATGCTGAGAATGCTGTTTTGTATAAATACCTAATAAAAATGGCAAAAGTATGTTTATAGACATTTCAGGAGTTATTGAAAATTCTGTCCTAATCCCAAGACAAAATTTATAGAATGATTTTTCTTTTATGAAACTCAAGTCAGCAACTCAAAAAACAATTTTTAAAATCAAGCCTTCTAACTCAATTCAATCCAGAGACAGGCTAATTTGATACTCAGATGCTGAGGACCAGCAATAAGAAAATAGTGAGTCTCTGGTTTCCATAATTCAACCATTGTGTTTCTACAAAAGCAGGAAGCTTTAGGGCTGGGGCAACAGCTCGGTCAGGAACATAGTTGTATGTGAGGACCCGAGTTCAGATCCCCGGGGTCTCTATATGAAGTTGGGTGTGGCAGCATGCTCACACAATGTCAGCACTGGAGAGGCAAAGGTAAGAGGATCATGGGAGCTTGCTGGCCTGCCAGTCTAGCCAATCAGTAAGGTCTAGAGAAGCAATTGTTGAAGATCAGCATCAGCCTCTAGACAGACAGACAGACAGACACTTATAAAACACAAAAAGAGAAAACTTTCTGAGTGCAGTGAAGACACTGAAGTTTCTAGCATGCAATACCCTGTAGTCTGAGCGCAGGGCTTTCAAGCACTGTACCCTGGCATGGTGTGTCTGACGGCATGCACCAGGCCAAGTGAGCACATTTGTGTGTTAGGGTGCAAGCTAAAGGAAAGCCTTGCACAGACAGGCACCCCCCTCCAAAATAACTCAGATTCCTTACACATTTGATTCTAAATCCAGTTTTGGTTGTCACACAATCTGAGAGTTCTTTCTTGTCGCCACATTTCAGAGTGGGCACTCAGAATGTGTTTAAGGAAGGGAGGGAAATGGGGGGGGGGGGACTGAGGAAATAACTTGGAGGATCAGGTACTTGCTGCGCAAGGCTGAGTTATAGCCTGGGTTCAATCCCTAGTGCCCCTAGGAAAAGCCAGGCACAGTGATATATGCCCGTAATCCCAGCTCTGGAGAGGCAGAGACGGGGGCCCCTCAGAGCTTGCCAACATGCCAAGCCTTGGAGAAGGTGAGCCCCAGGTTCTGTGAGAGACCCTGTCTCAAAAACTAAGGTGGAGAGTGACCATGAAAGACACTTGACATGGACCTCTGGGTTCTACATACATACACACATATGTGCACCTTCACACATACTCATTCATGCACACATGGAAGTGATTCTACCACAGTGCACAGTCACTGTCAGCATCGGCCACCTCTCACCGCCATGACAGTAACAAGAGTGCCACCTGTGATCATCAGCCCATTTCAGAGATGCTTCCTCTGAACACCCCTCCTCTCACATCCTCCTATGAGCTCACAGCATCGGTGACTTTTGACGCCCGCTCAAGGGGCTTGGGTTGTTGGGAACAGTCTGTCACAGCCCTAGTCTAAAGGCCTCTTTCATGTCTGACATCAGTAGGACAATATTAAATTTACATCGTCCTGAACACTAACAAAACAGAAAGTCACAGTGAAGTATCCCAAGGTACAAGGAGGTACAGAGCACGGCCACATGGTTCTGTGTAATGGGTGAGGAATGAAGGGTGATGAGGGCCAGTTCCGGCTAACCCAGAAGAACATCCCCTAAATGCTGACATGCACCCCCCGCCTGTCCTCCATCTCCTTCTGGGACTTTCCAAAGGCACCAAAAGAAGCCGCTGAGAATGTCTGCTGTTAACCACTGTCTCTATCGAGGCCAGCCACCTGCTGAGCCCGAGGGGCTTCCCTGATCCACCACTGACTTCACTCATGATGCCCTTCGGCTGGGGACTGGAATGGAGAGAAAGTGGTGCCAGTGTTAAAACACATTTTATACATGTATGAAATTCACACACACACACATACACACACACACACACACACACAAAACCTCATTGTATACATGCATGAGACTGCAATAAATAAATATTTTAAGTGATTAACAGAGGAAGCCTGGCACCCTCCCTTCCTCATCATGGGCTACATGAATCAAAGCAGAGCATATTGGGAAAAAGTCCACAAAAAGGCAGGTGATATGCAAATGACCTATAAGGGGGCATGACTGCCAGTCTGGGCTTTTATGTCTGGGGGCCTGTCTGGCTCTCTAGCCCACTTCCATTCTTAGGAGTTCCTCTCTCTTCCCGGATAAACTGTCTCTATCTCAATCACCCTCCATGTGCCCCTGGTCTGGGAATCTAGAAATCTCAAGCAGTTGTCATAGGCTCAGGTGTGCCTTACTCACGCACACGGGAATCACCTACTCCATCCATATTCCTATCTCCCTCATCCATGGCTGCCCTGTAGCCCAGTCACCTCTGAGACCAGCACTCCAGAAAGGCTGCCCTGCAGATTAGGGACCAATGCAAGGAGAGTTCAAGAGAGTACAAAAGGCTGCTTGCTCAGAGGGGGCACGTCAGTAACTCTCAGACCGAAACCAACCTCAACAAACCCATTCTCCTCCTGCCTACCCACAAGTCTGCCCTCCCTGGGAGTCCTCTGATCCCACCCCAAAGGAGAGATGTCCCCAGTGAAACTGACTCCCCCTCACAGGGCTGAGATGCCCACTACAAAGTGTCATGTCAAGAATCCCACCTAAAGTTCCTAAAATCTGGGTCTGAGTACAGCCAGGTGGTGCTGGAAGAAATGTCTCCCTCCCTGGGCTCAGTGCAACAGTATTTCTACCCTCCCTGGGCTCAATGCAACAGTATTTCTACCCTCCCCGGCTCAATGCAACAGTATTTCTAGGCACTGGGCCGTCTTGATGCTGAATCGCTAAGGAAGCTTTTGTCTAAAGAAAGCACACTTTGCAGAGATGAAGTGTGCCCTGATTTACATTACTGAAGCTTGAAGCTGGCTGAAACAGTCACATGTATGTAGGTCTTCTCTCCCAGAACCAGGGCAAGCTCTAGCTTCTTCTCATTTACATAACTACAAGGGCCCACTCCATAGGGTCTGCCAACTACAAAGGGACAGTCTGCCCTGAAGGTAAATTCAAGTCTACATCCTTAAAGACAGAAACTGCACATGCACCGGATTATGTAAGCAGGATGCTGAATCTCCGGGCAGAGATGACTGACATGGGATTCTCCAGCCTCCTGATGCCCAGCTCAGGCCTCTGTAAGCACAACAGACTCTCACTAAGTAGTTGCTGAAGGACAGCTTAGACCACAGCAAAGGCAAGATAAATGTGGGTCTGGGTAGCACAAGACCAGAGGCCTGCATACTTCTCTATGCAAACCTGGAGCCAGGGTAGACCTTCTCAGTCACTTTTTAAAAAAAAAAATTTTTTTTGTTTTTCATTTCAGTGGCTGTGATAAAATATCCTGACAGAAAGAAACTTTGTGGAGAAATGGTTTATCTTAGCTCACAATTTCAGGTTGCAGTCTACAATAGCAGAGAAGACAAGATGACAGGAATTGAAGACAGCGACTCATGTCATACCTAAGTCAAGAGCAGAGATGAAAGAATACATGTATGCATTCTACTAGCTTGTGCTCAGCTCAGTCTCTCCACTCTGATACAGATCAGAACCTAGGGGATGGTGTCACCCACAATGGGCCCCCTGCCTAGGGGATGGTTTCACCCACAATGGGCCCCCTGCCTAGGGGATAGCTACCCATAATGGGCTTGGGATTTTCACAGCAACTAACTTAGTTAAGACAATTACCCACAAACCAACCCAATGCAGACACTCACTCACTGAGACTTTCTTCCCAGGTGATTCTAGGTTATCACAATTTGGCAATTATAACTAACCATCAAGACAGGATGCCCCGTACAGTTCTAGAGATCTTTGACTTTGTTTACATTCCCCATGACAGCACATGGTTCTAGGTGTGTAGAGTTGGATAGAGACTTGATTAATAACTATACTAGTAGCAAAACAATACTATATTATCTCATCTAATCACAACATCTTCATGAGGAAGGGGGCTCCAATATTCAGCTCCAGTGAATATAAGGGGTGGGCACAGAGAGTTGGAGAGAAAATAGAAGAGATGGGGAGCCCAGGGATCAAGTAGATGGGGTTTTCTTTGAGTGCATGATTCAAACGGGGGCTGAAGATGATGCTTCAGAAGTCATAACAATAGTGGTTTGGAGCAGGCTTACCCTGTGCCAGCCTGAGTCAGTCACAGGCAGCTTCTCTTCTGTGGAATGAATCACAGATGTTGACCCACACTCCCTACTACCTCAAAACAGGACCTTGGAGATAGGGTCTTGGTGGGGGTAATCGTGTTAAAGCAAGGTCCTAATACAACAAACTGGTTGGTGCCCTTATAAAGAGGGACGTTTGGAGCCAGTGAGATGGCTCGGCAGGTAAAGGAACTTGCCACCAAGCCTGACCATCTGACTTAAATCCCTGGGACCCATAAGAGAGAAATAATCAATTCCCTCAAGTTGATCTCTGAGCTCCACATATGATAGATAGACAGACAGACAGATGGACAAACAGATGGATGGACAGATGAGTACATGGATGGATGGATGGATGGATGGATGGACAGATGGGTGGACAGACAGACAGAATAAAAAATTTTAAAGAGGCATTTAGATAGACATGCATTCATTTTGGGAGAATGTCATATTACACGCGCACACGCACACACGCACGTGCACACACAAACGCACACACAAAGGACATCAGCAAGCCAAGGACAGAGGTTAGGAAAGGCCCTCAGAATGAACCAAGCCTGGTGCCACCTTGACTTTGGACCTCTGACCTCCAGAATCCTGTGAAAAATCAGGCCCTGCTGTTTAAGACTCCAAGTCTTTGGATCTTTGTGACTGAAACCCTCATTAACTAATGCCACTCTATGAAGCCACTGTTCTAGCGGGTCACTTCTGTCTTATTCCCCATTTAACATCACCTGAGTTCCACAGGGAAGCAGGTGTGGCCTGCCGTCCCACAGCTGGAAGGAATGCACTAACCAGGAATGCATCTAACCAAGGGCCAAGGGCTGCTTCCCTACTGAGAACTTAGCTAGCAACCTGCACTACACCAATGGGGTGCTAGGGGGAGGGAAGGGCTTGAGTGGTCTTAGCACCTCCCCCAGGTGTCACCACCTCTCCCTGCATTTGCACTTCTCTGGAATCCTGACCCGTGCACCCAGGTTTTATCAGAGAAAAAGCTGTGTTGGTCCTGGGAAGGGGGGGAAACGTGGTACGTGAAGAGTACAGTGTCCCCACAGGAGGAAGCTAATTTCCCCTCCAGCGCTGAGGAACAAGTGGAGCTGTCAGCCTAGCCAGAGAAGGACCTGCCAGGTCTCCACAGAGCACCCTTCCCTCACCCAGCAGGCACCACCGGTCTGTCTCTTCTCATTAGGCCTGAGGGGACAAGAGGCTTCTGGGCCAGTAGGCCTCTCCAGCACTTCCACTGAGCACCACGGTGGCACTGCACAGACACCACGGCTGCCAACCCCAAATCACCTTGTCTCTTTGTGGAGTCTCACCTTCCCTAGCTAATTATCCCAGGAACCCGCACTGCACTGTGTGAAGGGCTTCTGAACAGAGAGGCAACAACACTCCTGGCCTCTCTCAGGCAGGAGGAGCCAGCTGAGGCTGTTTGAAGAAAGCAGAGTTGTCAGAACCTGAGAGGTGATTAGTATTTAAGAGGCACCAGTTGGCAAGGTTAAAAGCTAAGACACACACACACACACACACACACACACACCATTCAAATGATTATAATTTTTAAAGCAGGAAAACCAGAAGATTGTGCCTACCCTGAGAAACTCTACAAAAGGCAGAGTCCCAGCTGAAGAACACCTGGGTCCTCTCAGACATGGCTCCTGGGACACGGGGTCTCCTGTGGTCCCAGCGCTGGATGCCTTAGATGTGAAAACTCTCTCCCAACCCACAGCTGCTCCCCTGCCACGGTTTAGCCCTGCCCGTAGCTCCCAGCTGACACCTTCAGCATCTCCAGCCATCCTGTCCTCTGAGATCCTGTTCTTCGTGCTCTGTCCTCGGCCGTGGAGATTACACACAGTCCTTCCTCTCTGGCCCATGGTCTTTGCCCTGACCTAGACTACTCAATTGCTGCCTGGTCTCTCATCACACAGTGTGATCGATCTATCCTATGTTCAGTCCATCCTTCATCCATGCTGCCCTGTTGGCCAAAGAGGGTGAGTTGCCCCCGATCTTCCTGGACCGTAACTCTACCCTGAATCCACATAGCTTTGAGCAAGCTCTACGCACTCAAGCCCTCCTCTGTAAAGTGGGGAGAGAGGGGATCGTCATGTCTACTTACAAGGACTTTATTATTAAAGCGATCAGCATTTGGCACTCCATACAGTGTGGCTCTGTTGACTGTCAGTCTCAGAAGGAGGAGGAGCTTCCAAACAACCTGGCAGATTGGAAGCAAGTCTAAGCCCAGTGACTCTCAGCGCAGAATCAAAGAATTATCTGTTCTATATTCCCAGCTCCCTGTGCTGGCCCTCCAGGGAGAAGCTTCATGAGTGTATTAAAGTTCTTTATGACAAACATAAGCAAATGGTTTGCTCTTTCCTGCCCCATGCTATGTGTTCTCTCCTATTCTCCCTCTCCTCCCTCTCCTCCTCCCTCGCTCCCCTTCTTCTTCTTCTTTTTTTTTTTAAGATTTACTTTATGTATGAGTATGCTGTTGCTCCTTCAGACACACCAGGAGAGAGCACCAGATTCCATTACAGATGGTGGTGAGCCATCATGTGGTTGCTGGGAATTGAACTCAAGACCTCTGGAAGAGCAGTCAGTGCTCTTAACCACTAAGCCATCTCTCCAGCCCCCTCTCTCCCCTTTTTATTTATTTATTTATTTATTTATTTGGGTTTTTTTGAGACAGGGTTTCTCTGTGTAGCCCTGGCTGTCCTGGAACTCACTCTGTAGACCAGGTTGGCCTCGAACTCAGAAATCCACCTGCCTCTGCCTCCCAAGTGCTGGGATTAAAGGCGTGCGCCACCACGCCCTCTCCCCTTTTTAAAGACACCCTTTAGTGTTCACATCTGGGGTTATTCAAAGCAAGCCAAACTGGCTCCCTATAGACCTAAGTCCTGTTCTGGCTCAGCTTGGTATTTTGCCCTTCCTATACGACAGTGCTTTTCTCTGCATAGCAGCCCAGCAAAAGCTTCCCCTGTCTGGCCCAGAGGACGCCAAAGTTGTATCACACTGCTGTCTGCAAACAGATAGCAATAATAAATTCAAAGTTCTACCTGTAGAGGGCGACACTGAGTATAGTCATTGAACCCTTGAATTTGAGCAGCATTGAGAGCCAGATTTAAAAAGAAGAAGAAGAAGAAGAAGAAGAAGAAGAAGAAGAAGAAGAAGAAGAAGAAGAACGTCTTAAAAGACAGGAGAAAGAAGGCAAAGGTTTCTTTCAGCGAGGCACTTGAGTTGTGTTCTATAACCCAGGAATATGGTTGTAGGGAGAAGGCAGGTTGGTGTGGGCTGTAGGCTGAGCCCTGCCCATGATTTCCAGCAGCCTGGTAAAGGGGTGTGCTGTCTTCCAGGGCTGTGTTCACACTCAAAGCATTTGTATGCACATAGAGCCAGAGCCCCTGCCAGCCCCAATGAATGTTGGCGGTGTGGGAGCCCTGCGGGAGCCACTGGCTCCAGAAGCCCTCCAGGAATAAAAGCAAGAAGAACTAATATATTGAATGACATCAAATTACCAAACTTCTGCATAGCAAAAGAAACAATCAACAGGGCAAAGACAGCCCAGAAGGTGGGAGAGAAACCTTCAGCCAGCTACTCGCCCAATAGGGGGTTAATACCCAGAATACATAAAGAACTCCAAAATTTAACAATAAAATAACAGGTAGTTAGTGCAATCAATAAATGGGCAAAGGATCTGAAAAGGCCATTGTCAAACGAAGTACAAATGGCCAATAAGCACTAGAAAAGATGCTCTGCATCCTGAGCCATCAGAGAGATGCAAATCAAACCACACTGGGAGTCTCCAAGGAGAATGGTAAGCATCAAAAAAATAAATAAATAAAAATAACAAAGGCCAGCAAGATGGCTCTTGGTGCATGTTCTTTTTCAAACATGGAAGCTAGAATTTGAAAGAGAGATGAACTGAAAGTAGCAGGGCTTCTGTGGGAAGGGGAAGGAAGGGGGAGACAATAGAGAGGATAGTGGTGGGGGGTGAGTAAAGCCTGAATGGAAATATCCTAGTAAGGCCCATTAATAGGCATAGTCAATAATATGCAGCAGTCGATATAATAAAGGAAGGGATGTATAGGAGACCAAGAGCCCTGGGCCATCAAGAGTTGAATCCCAGGGACCTACCTGTTGGGAGGAAAAACCCAAAGCCCAAACCATGGGTGGTCTCTGAGCTTCACATGCACACTCTGACACATACATGCACACACACACAACACACACACACAAACACAAATAATAACATATAAATGTAATTTTGAAAAATAAGATACAGGGAGAATGTCAGGGCTAAGAGCCATTTTTTGTTTTTAATGAGGATATAAATGAGTGCGGTCACTGAGAAGAACCCTAAGGAGGTTCCTCAAAAGAGAATAATTATTATATGACACCCCCCCCATTAGACTACACCTGAGTATAGTCCTGAGGGAACTGAGTCAGTGGGCCATCGAGGCAGCTGCGTATCTGTGTTTACTGTAGCACTATTCACAGTAGTCAAGACATGGACTTGGCCTAGGTGCCTATCCAGACGATAAAGAGAATGTGGCATACAGGCACAGCGGTGGACTAGTGAGCCAAAAAACCCATGTGTCCTGTGATTCGCAGGAAAATGACTGGAGCTCTACAGGTCATTGTGTTCGGAGAAATAAACCAGACACTGAAGGACAACTCTCATGTGTCCCCTCTCTGAGAAGGAAGCTAGAATTTTAAAGAAAGATGACCTTGGAGTAGAAGAGGGACATCTGGGAAATGGGGGAGGGCTGGGGGTCCATCAGAGAGAGTAACAGTGAGGGTGGATGTGGTCAGAGCATGGTGCACATGTGTGAAAATGTCACAGTGGTGCCTGCTAATAATGTGCAATATGTATATCCATCAGTAGCATTGAGGAAGCCAAGAGTCTTTTAGGAGGGGACAAGGAACTGCCTCGCTGCTCATCTTGGAGCATCAACAGTCCTGTTCAAAGCTCCGATAGCCTAACTACTCTGTTGCCCAGACAGAGGCCCAAACATCCTCTTGGTCTTCTTCGAGTCTCTCTGCCCATCCCTTCATCCTCCAAGAGCAGGCAACCCTCTTCCCTCTCCAGGACTGAGGCAACCTCCTCCTTCCTGATCGCCACCCTCACAGCTTCATCCCTGTTAAACGTCAAAGGAGCGACCTACCCCTGCTTAAACCTCTCAGAAGTGTTCCACTGTGCCTGGGAGGAGTCTGGCATCCTTAGCTGGGTTTCTGGAGTCCAAACAGGCCTGACTCTTGTCAGTCTAGCTTTAGAACACTGGCTTTCACTGTCTCTGGGCCTTTGTGGGTGTTATTCCCTCTACCTAAAAGTCCACGTCTTTATTTGCAGGGTTTATTCAAAACACTCACTTAACAAGCACAATCACTGACCTGTGAAACACCAGGCCATGTTTACTACTGCCCTGGGAGTTTAGAGTCTCACACAAGATCAAGCAGCCATACAGATGTTTGGCATCTGGATGGGCAACAGAGTAGTTAGTATACAGCTGTGTATAACTAAAGCCCAAGGCAGGGGCCTCTAAGGAGAATAAGGAGACCCAAGCTTTAAGATTTGGGTCTTGTAGCTGAAAGCTTAGTGATTGATCAGAACTGGCAGGGTGGAAACCTAAGGCTGTGAGGAGCCCTGCACCCCACTAACTGGAAAGGGATCACCCTGTCCAGGGAAGGAAAGCTGAGGGGAAGCGTGCCTCTGGCTCCCGGCCTCTGCCCTCAGGCTGAGGTCATTATCTAAATCATCCCTGACAATCTCAAACCTTGGCCAATGAAACGCTAAGGCCTTCAGCCCAGGGTGTGATGGCTTTGAGGCTCACAATCTGGGATTCACACCCCTAACAGTCCAACCCCTGTTATAGGGCCAGCATCAGCCCCTCTCTGGCCCCTCCCACCTGTGTGAGTGAGTGGCAGCTGGCTCATCTTTCAAATGGGATACAAAAGTTCCTCCAATGTGCAGTGAAGCCGCTCCAGCTGCTCCAAGGAGACTGAGATGGGAGGGGTGTCCCTTCCAAAGGAGCTGTGGGGTGGGGTGGGGTGGGGGTGCTGGTAGGAGTTGGGGCACTGGTAGGTTCTGTAGTTTGCAATGCGAGTACGGGTCATGCATGAGTCTGGGAGCTTCTTGCCCTCTGGAGAAGAATCCAGACGTAAATGCTGGGTAGCCTCAAAGAGACAAAACCAGCGAGTATACACCTGAACCTTGGAGAAAAGTCAGCGCCACCATTTAAGTGGTTGGTGTGCTCCATTAGAACCACTGTGTTTCTGGCAAAGTGTAATTGAGTCCCTAGCCCTGTCCATCTTAAAGTGTTCTCAGACAATCCAAAGTCCTTCAGCTAGGAAGGGAAGGCAGGCCATCTAAAAAGCTTTACTACCAGGTACTCAACTGCTATTCCAAATTGAAGCTCCTGGATATGGAATAGAGCATGGAGCACCAGGGTATGAATTATAGGAACATGGAGCACCAGAGGATTGAGTGAAGGAGAGAGTATGGAGAGCAGGTGCGTGGAGCACGGCAGCATGGAGCACTTCAACATGGAACACCAGAATGTGGAGCACTGAAGCATGGAGCACTACAGTATGGAATATCAGAATGTAGAGCACTGCAGCATGGAGCACCATAGCATAGAGCACAAGAATGGGGAGCATTGCAGCATGGAATACCACAGCATGGAGCACTACAGCATGGAGCATAATGTGGAGTATCGCAGCATGGAGCACAAGAATGGGAGCACTGCAGTGCACTGCAGTATGGAGCACTACAGCATGGAGCATGATAATGTGGAGTATCACAGCATGGAGTAAAAAAATAAGGAGCACTATATCATGGAACACAAGAATGGGGAGCACTACAGCATGGAGCACAAGAATATGGGAAACTGCAGCATGGTTCTCTGTTCCATGGATTTCAGCTACGGGGCTTATCCTCTTCGGGATTCCCAGCACAACTAGGAAGGAACACCCACCTCACATTGCACATGAAGCATCAAGAGCAGCATCTAATATAGTCAAGTTCTGATAAATGCTTTCAAAGCCTCCAGCAGGGCCCACGCAACAGGCACAGCCTCGAGGGTGCATTTCCCTGGAGAGGATGTCCCAGGGGGCGGGGGTGATCTTTAATTAACTCAACCAATAAAGTCCCACAGAGAAGTGCCGTGGCCACCCCCACGTACCCACACCTGCACGGTCAGCAGCTGGCAGGCTCATTGTTTTAAGTGATGAGCAATTGTCATCTTCCAGTGGCTTTGTGATAAATCACTGAAGAACTCCCTTCTCTCGACAGCATAAGTAATTACAGCCTGGGTGTCTGGGGCCCTGGCACCGATTAGGAGGGAAGCAAGCTCCAAGGGAGTCAATGCGAACTCATTTTTCTTCTTCAAACAGACCTAGAGGCCATTAGGTCAAAGCCAGTGGTTGAACCCTTTCTGGCAGAAAGCTTGACCTCTCTGCCAAGCGTGCCTGGGCCCCACCACGCCGAAGCCCCAGAGACCTCACCCTGCACGGCTGCGCCCTGCCACCCCTGCCCATGGTTCCCCAGCTGCCTCTCCACGTTCCCAAACGGGCCAGTGATTAGAGGAAAATGTATTGCAACACAGGAAGGAAAATAATTAGGTTAGATAATAAGAATGGGAAGCGTACCTCCTCAGAGGCTCTTGCCTGTGGTTCCACATGCTTGGGAATATTTGATCTATCATATTTTTGTACACGGGATGTACTAAATCGGTAGAATAAATAAACATCTTGGTCAGCAAGAAAAAATACATCTCAGTCAGTAGGAATCTTGGTGACCCAGAAACAACAGTGAGCCTCACACACTGAGAGGACCCTGCACTCGCTGGATGGAGGATAAGGAGTTAAGGAGCCCCACCCTTGGGAAAGTCTTGAGCAGTGTATCGGCATCCCTGGCTAGGAATCACACACATGCCCACCCCATCCAAGGGCATCAGCACTGGAGCTGGAGCAGGCTGGCTCCCTGGCAGCCTCTGAGCTTCCTGGTGTGTACTAGCCATCATGACAGAGTGACTCTCTCCTACCCCAGAGATCATTAGCCAGAGATTCAAAAACATCCTTATGCAACAAGACTGAAAACGCTTTTAAAGGCTAGGGAGATGCTGATGCTGAACCAAGCCCTGCATGCTGTGACCTTCTCTGGGAGACTCAAGATGACATCACCTTAACCTTTGCAAAGCTCCGGAGAAGTCCTGCCTTAAAGCTGCCCGCTTGGATTCATTCTACACATTGTTTCCCAGATGACTTGATTCAAGGGGTCTTCTGCAGAATAGTCAGAGACAGGAAAGGCACCATGGAGATTGGCAATGCAGGACTCCAGAGACCACACCAGAGGAAAGAGACAGAAGTCTGCCAGAGTCACCTGGGAAGATGACCTCAGGTGAGGCTAATGCAGCTCCTATTGGTGGGTGCTCTGGGCCCATGATTTTCAAATATAAAAAATTAAAGGTATGTAAAGCAATAGGACCCACTGTCGCATAGAGCGAGGAGAGGGAGCCTTGCCCGAGGACTCGGGGGTGTCACATAAACCCAAAGATCATCTTAACCAGCCTCGGAGATGAAGATAACAAAGACATGACAGACATCATGGCTTCCCATCACGATCCAGATTTGTGGTTTATGAGCGTAACGAGCCCTGCACAAGGCTGCATCTCACCTCCGCAGCCATGGGAGCTCATTACCTTACAAAGCCCCCCCGACACTTTGAGCCAGGCTAGATATCAGATTAGCTTCCACTACTGAACCGAAACCTTGTCTCCGCCTCCCCTAGGGCCCTTGCTCTGCCCTGGAAACAGTTCCTCACTCCCCTCCGGTATCAGTCCTGCAGGGACCCCAGACAAGATGGCCTCCCTGCATCTGTTTGTCTCACCTGTGTTAATTCATAAACTTAGAAGGCAAGGCACATCTTCCTTTACCAATTAGTACCCTACAGCATTTCTCCCCACCCCCAACCACCAGCCCATTCTAAACAGAACACCCGGGCTTCCTGGGACCCTCCCATGAGCAGCATGTTTAGTAACCTGTTAGTCTGTGAGGGCCAGTACCTGCCAAAGAGCTCAGGCTCATTGGAGCACCTGGGCCTCTTGCCAGATCACACCTCACCTAGGTAGACAGGAAGGGATGGGGCCGCCCCACACCTCACTCAGCTCCCTGGGAGAAACAAAGGCAGAGAGAAGAGATGCACTGGCCTGGAGTCAGGGATTCAGGATAAGACACACTTCCCCGGCAACTCGTGGAGTGGGGAGTCCCAAGGAGACTTCGGAGGGGATGGGGAGGGGGGTGGATCAGGACTGGTATGAGTGACCTGAGGGGACACACACACCTCATTTATAGAGCAGCTTGCTCGTCCTCACGTCAGAGAGATGATCCAACCTGGGGCCACCTCATTCAAGAGAGGGTAAGTCACTTGCCCAAGATCACACAGCAAATAATAACACGGCTAGTGTTTTCCCTCAAGCTGGCCCTAGAACCTATGTGACCATCATCCTTAACTTGTAAACTGCATCATCTTTCAACACTAGACCATCTGAGACAGCCCAGGGTGGGAGAGAGACTGATCTTGTCTGGCATGGACTAGGGACAGGAAAAGGTCAGCCAGTGCAAACAGAGGCCACAGGTAGGTATAGGAATGGCTTGGATCTCCTCTCAAAGGGGTCAGGCAAGGCGGACAAGCGGTAGAAGGCCCTGTCTGAGCCAGAGATGGAGCCACTCACTGGTTCTTGTGCACAGGAGCCACTGCAGTGACCACCGCAATAGAGTGGACACACAGACTCTGTGACTCTGAAAGCCAGCAAGGGAAGCTGGCAACTCCTCAGCTGTACCCAATGGGGATGCTGCTTCCCAGCCCCGCCTGGCAATGAATTACTCTGTGACAGAGATAGAGGAGATGTCAAAGTCTCACGTCATCTTCCCTAACCTTGGGACAAATTAAATCAAATTCTGCTGCACAGCCCGAAGGCATAAACTTCGTTAGCTGCACCAATATATTCTGCCAGGCAGACAGGGCTCCCAGGTACTAATTACTTCATTCAGCAAGTTAAACAAATGATATGATATCTAAATTCAAGGGAGAGGCACCCAGGAGTTATGGGATACACGCCACTGGGATTCATAACACAATTACTGAGCTACCAACGCGGAGAGTTTACCCACGTGGCCTGCCTTCAAGATTGAGCTCATGGCCTGAAGCCCTTCTCCTCTAGGAAGCCCTCCCTGATAACCACATCTGCAAAAACCTTTCTCTCCAGGGGTCTGTATACAGCCAGTTGGTTGGGAGTGTGACTCTGGTCCTGGCTATACTGGGATCCTGGTATGGACAAATTGTCTGATTTGTGAACATTGCTTGATACCCAAGTTTCTTGCTATACACATCCACTGCAAGATGGGGTTTTTGTGTTTTGGTTTGGTTTGGTTTGGTTTGGCTTTTTGGTTTTTGAAACAGGGTTTCTCTGTATAGCTGTGGCTATCCTGGAACTCAGTTTGTAGACCAGGCTGGCCTTGAACTCAGAAATCCACCTGTCCCTGCCTCCCAAGTGCTGGGATTAAAGGCACCCAGCCCCGCTGCAAGAAGTTGACTGCTCCTATCTCCTCTAGTTGCTGCAAAGGGAAAGCTATCTTGAGCCAGTTCTGGGAAGGATATTCTCCCAGAGTGAAGTTCGCATTAATGAGAAGAGTGTGTGTGTCACAGCACAACTGGCATCCCAGCACGGAGCAACCCTCCTCCTGCCTCGGTCCCAAAGAATAATTGAAAAAAAAAAAAAGCCAGTAGATGAAGCTGTAATGCTGACAGGCCCTGAGCTGGTAGAAAAAGCTGAACATAAAATAACAAACTGGAAATGAGTCCTAGGAAGGAGGGTTCTAGCAACATCGAAGGAAGCATACTGCAATGGGCGGAGCCTGCCCAGAAAACTACACTGGCTGGCAAGGCTCTGGGGACCTCCTTGGGCCAGGTCTCTCCCAAGAGAGACCAAGTAAAAGAAAGGCAGCTCTGTTATTGTTCTTTAACTTACTGAGCATGTAGGACTCCATACCATCTCCCCAGGCTAGTGATGAGTGTGGTGGGAAGGGTCTGTCGTCCACCCTTTCTGAACACAAGAAAGAGCATCCGTGAGTACAATCAAGGGAGCCTTGCCCACTAACGGGAGACCGGGAGGCGAGGTAACCTTGGAGTTCCCCAGGATACATGCAAGTCTGTTCTCCCTGACTGTGAGGTAAAGGTGGAGAAACTGGTTGTCTATGGTTAAGGTCAATAGAGTCTGACTATGCATCAAAAAGTCGCCTGCCCGTCCCTGGGCTTGCTCTCCTGTTCTTTGTTCCCCAAATCCAGACCCCTCTATAGCTACTAAGCTGCATCCCCCGACACTCTGGCTTCCTGGTCTGACTGTCTCTGTCCCCGCTGTCCCCTTCTAGAGCTTCCAGACACACAGGCTGAAGGATCGTGATTTGATAGAAATCATCAAGCCACATCAACAATAAACTATATAGCAGGTTGCTATGTCTCCGATTGGCACCAAAAATAGCAGGGTCTTTTTATCATGAGGTGCCGGCTAACTGTGATGCCAGTTAATCATTAAAACTTAAAGCAGGGCTTGACAAGAGATTTAATTTGAGTATGTAAATCTTGGAGGACTGGGGACATATTGTCCCAGTTGTCAGGTTTATATACACAGCACTCTAATGATGGCACAGGTTCCTCCTCGCGCTGCTGTTAGTACGTCAAGGGCCATTAGGTCTTGTAAGACAGCCGTCCTCATTGTCTTAACTTTTGAATTTAGGAGTGAGATCCCATGAACTGTACAAATAAATAAATAAATAAATAAATAAATAAATAAAATACTGGGAGTTGTTATAGTAAACCATAAAAGATTTTTTTAGTAAAGAATTCAGTGGTAGAATATATTAAGAAGAAATAGCATAAGATTATAAGTATTGCAGATAGGTAGGCAGATAGATTAACAGATGATAGATTGATTGATAGTGGATAGATATAGATAACAGATGAATAGATGAACAGATGATAGATAATGGATGGATGGCTAGGCAGATGATAAATGATACATTGATTGATCGATTGATTGATAATAGATGAATCAAAAGATGATGGGTAGCAGATAGATATACAATAACTGATTAGATAAATAGATGACAAATAATGGGTGGATAGATGGATGATAGATGATACATAGACTGATTGATTGATAATAGATGGATCAAAACAGGTAGATATAGATAGTAGAGATAGATAGATAGATAGATAGATAGATAGGTAGGTAGGTAGATAGATAGGTAGGCGATGGATAAAGGGCTGGATGATAGATAAGTAGAAGATAGATGATGGATCAAAAGATGATAGAATAGATAGATACATAGACAGACAGACAGACAGACAGACAGACAGACCAACAATGTTAAAAGGAAGACAAGGAAGCAAACCAAAACATAAAGTAGGTCACAGTTACTGGTAAGTTTAGAAATGGAACTTATCCTTGTGTTTAAGACTTTCGTTTTCTTTGAAGAGAACTTTTGAGCCTTTTAAAGGATTGCAGCTATAGGCGGCCTTGTCTCTAAGACGCCCTTGAAGTTGTAGAGACACAGAAGGGGAAGGTTTTCTTCTAGAGGATAACTTCTTTTTAGTCAGGGTGGGGTAGGTCTTTATTTACCCCGAGGAGCCGATAGCAAACACCAGATGCTCTTTCTGTTCTTGACAAGGAAGCATTGGAGTAAAGTCGAATTCTTAATCTTTTGCTTAAAATGCCCCTGTCCTTGCTCTTAGATTTTTTTTTAAAAGAAGGCCTTTCCCTAGTGTCTCTCCCTGGGTTTTCACAAGGGCAGACCGGAGTAGTTAACAATTCTCTTCCTGGGAAATATGAGTAGTGAAGTCCCTTAACTTTTTTCTTATTTATTTAGGACAGCAGAAACTCTCTGAATCTACTAACCATGCCCTCACGGATGGCCAATTCTCTGTTTCTCTGAGGGATGAGCTCACACTTAATTTTTTAAAAGAACCATTAAAGCCACGTCTGCAGCCTCAGAACACACCTTGGCTGCTAGTTTGTAAGCATCCAGGCTGTCTCGGCCCCAGAACCCCAGCTGCAACGATTACGGGAAGAATTCCATTACCTTGCCGTGTCTCTGGAGCTGGGGCAGACTCACAATCGATCCAGCCACCCTCAAGAATGACCTCCTTCCCCCTGGTCAAAATGCAACCTTGCATGGCATCCATTTCCAGAAAGTCAAGCAGCCAGCGCCACCAGCTGAAGCCCTGGGAGGGCACAAGGTACAGCAGGAGCCTCAGGTCCCAAGGAACCCAGTCCATACCCATCAGCACTCCACCCTGACAGGCTAAGGTAGAACCTTCCTCCCACTTCCGGAAGGCAAACTGAGGCTCATACTAGTCAGTACTCACTGAAAGGGTGTCACTTCCCTACCGTCTTCCCTCACAGTTGACCCTGGCAGAAGCAATTGCAGACCCACCTTCACACTCCAGGCTACTGTTGTTTGGCCAGCAGGGAGCACGTGACTCGGGGAGAGCCAATCGGAGTCCCCTGTAATATCTGGAAAGCATAATTGGCAAGTTGAGACCGTTAGAAACAGGAACAATGAACTTGGGGCACGTGACAAGGAGAGAGAGATAACTAAGTGAGAGAAACAAATAGAGACAGAGATAGAGACAGAGCTGAGCAGAGATCAAACAACCCCATAGAATCACAGAGATGAAGAGACCCTGCCCCCCCCCCCCCCCCCCCCCCCCCCCCGCTGTTAGTTCTCAAGTGACTGAGGTGCCTCTTTAACATATCAAAGTGGTAGAACTCTGCACTAAACCCATCTGGTCCTGGGTCATGAAATTCCTTGGCAAATGGATGGACCTGGAGGGCATCATCCTGAGCGAGGTAACACAATCACAAACACACAATATGTACTCACTGATAAGTGGATATTAGCCCAAATCTTAGGATACCCAAGATATAAGATACAATTTGCCAAATGCATGAAACTCTAGAATAATGAAGACCAAAGTGTGGACACTGTGCCCCTTCTTAGAATTGGGAACAAAACACACATGGAAGGAGTTACAGAGACAAAGTTTGGAGCTGTGACAAAAGGATTGACCATCTAGAGACTGCCATATCTAGGGATCCACCCCATAATCAGCTTCCAAACGCTGACACCATTGCATACACTAGCAAGATTTTGCTGAAAGGACCCAGATATAGCTGTCTCTTGTGAGACTAGGCCAGGGCCTAGCAAACACATAAGTGGATGCTCACAGTCAGCTATTGGATGGATCACAGGGCCCCCAATGGAGGAGCTAGAGAAAGTATCCAAGGAGCTAAAGAGATCTGCAACCCTGTAGGTGCAACAACGTTATGAACTAACCAGTACCCCGGAGCTCTTGACTCTAGCTGCATATGTATCAAAAGATGGCCTGGTCGGCCATCACTGGAAAGAGAGGCCCATTGGACACACAAACTTTATATGCCCCAGTACAGGGGAACGCCAGGGCCAAAAAAATGGGAATGGGTGGGGAGGGAAGTGGGGGGGAGGGTATGGGGAACTTTTGGGATAGCATTGGAAATGTAATTGAGGAAAATACATAATAAATTTTTAAAAAAACATATCAAAGTGGATGCTAGCTACCAGTCTCAATGTCTCCCATACCTGTGACAGAGTCCTGGCTCTTCTCAGAGCTTCTCACTCAGCCCCCTGCCCTTAAGCTTCTCTTCCCCCAATTTCTCTGACTCCTATATCGCTTCAGCCATTTCCTTTACATGGTCTCTTGCTCTCCAGGTCTCCCAGTCCTCGGCTCCTCTCTTTGCTCCCTCTCTCTTCTTGTCCGCCCTCACCCTCCCCTCGCCCCACTCCCACCCTCTTCTCTCATGCCTCAGTCCGCTGGCCTGGTTCATTCTGGACCCTTTCCAGATGCCTCTGGCTGCTTTCTCACGCGTATCTACAACAAACCTTCCACTCAACCATACCTTGGAGCAGTCAGTCATGTCCTCGTTTTTTTTTAATTCATCAAAGAATATCAGTCTGGTGGTACAGGGTGACGCTTTGACTCTGGGTAGCTTCCTGGTCCCTTATAAAAAAAAGACTGGCTGCCTTCCTGATATGACCTCTGTACTCCTGAAATTTTGTGTTTCTATTTTTGCTCAAGCCAAGTTGGTCTCTGATCATTACACACAAAAGAATCTCAGTCAAAATTTCAAAAGTGGATATGAGTCTTGTCCATGCTCTGGACCTAGATCTGGGGACCCAAGGCTCTGATCCTGGAGAAAGGATCAAAGTCCTACATCTGCATCTGTGGTGACACATGCAGACCCAAAAGCCACTCTGTGTTCTGGACCCGTCAGCGTCCCCAGTGATAGGATAGGCCCTTTCCCATGCACCTCTACTGTATCAACATGAGGGGCACCCAACCTACCAGGCAACTGGAGTTGTCATCCTCCATATTGTCTCTGAACTGGTTTTGTTTGCCCTGCACACATGATTCTAGGCTTGTCATTGGGAGGCCGGGCACAAGTCAACTCTTATCCACACCCATACCTCCTTTCTCAATCATCTAAATAAAAGGCACAAATATCTTTTCTTTGGCCAAATTCAGCATTTGGCACATCAGATGCCCTGGAGCTATTGACGAGAGGACAGAGTGTCACTGAGTCACACACAGGCTGGGAGACTATTCCCATGAAAGGCAAATGTGGGAAGAGATCATAGAATAAAATCCTCCCTGTAGGAGAATCCTACCCTGATTGAGGGATCCAGGATTCTTCCATAGACCCTGACAATTTTTCTCAATAAATCCTTGGCTAAGAAACTAATCCCATCAGTCACTTGGGCCATTACCTCCTTACCAGGATCAGTTACTCCCAGCCAGCCAGTACTTTATCAATAGCCTCAGATCCTATCTTTTGTTATGTTGTTACTGCTATTCAATAGATCCTCTAGTCTTCCCCCAGCAGAGATTAGCAAAAAGCAATTCTCTAGAGCCGGGTGTTGGCTTACACCAGAAACCTCTGCTTTTAAGAGGCAGAGGCAGGAGGAATACAAGTTCAAAGCCAGCCTGAGCCACATAGCAAGATCCTGTCTCAAACAAATACTCTGGCTTCCCTGGCCACCCTGTTTCTTTATCCTCATTTAATCCCCCCACCAGTGGCTGTCCAGGAAGTAATCTACCAAGAGCAGCCCTGCTGTGCCACAGATCAGTCCCCAATAGGCGCACCTGTCCTGGGGCCTTATGACCAGGAGGGAGAGGGAGAGAAAACGCCATGGCTCAGGAATGTATAGGTTCTTGGCATCATATTCAAAAATTGAGCCATACATGTGGATAGCAAAATGTTTAATTTTAAAAGCTTTTACAGATATCAGCCATGGTCAGCTTCATCCCAGAGACACAAGGAAAATTCAACATATGTAAATCAATAGATGTAATCTACCACATAAATAAACTCAAGGACAGAAACTACATGATAGCCTCATTGGATGCAGAAAAAGCCTTTGGTGGGGAGGGAACTAACATTCCTTCATGATAAAAAGTCCTGGAGAGTCTATAAATACAGGGGACCTATCTCAACATGATAAAGGTAACATAAAAGAACCCCACAACCAGTTTCTTGTTAAATGGAGAAAGGCTAAAGCATTTCCACTAAAATCAGGAACCAGCCCCTCTCTCCACTCCTGATAAGCAGTGCTTAAAGTCTTAGCCAAAGCGAGAAGACAAGAGAAGACAATAAAAGAGATAAAAGTTAGAAAAGGAAGAAGTCAAAGAATCCTTATTTTCAGATGATAAAATTGTATATGTAAATAAAATAGAATAAAGACGATTCCACCAGAAATCCCCTAAAGCTGATAAACACATCTGTCAAAGCAGAAGGATAGAAAATTAATACACACGATCAGTAGGCGTCCTGCACACCAGTGACAAGCATGCCAAGAAAGAAGTCAGGGAAACAATCTCATTCAAAATAGCCTCAAAATGCCCTCAAGGAAATCTAACCGAGAACGTGGAAAGCTCCTGCGATGGAACCTGGAGACGCTGAAGAAAGTCATTGACAGAGCTACCAGGAGATAAAGAGAAAACATTGTGAATCCAGCCATCTGCAAACAGTCTACGGATTCAATGCAATCCCACCAAAATTCCAATGCAACTCAACTCTTCACAAAATAATAATAATAATAATAAATAAACGAAAAAACGATCTCAAAATTAATTTGGAAACACAAAAGACCCTGGATGGTCAAAGCCATCCTGAACAATAAATGCTCTGCTGGATGAATCACCAACCCTAATTTCAAGTTATACTGCAGAGCCACAGTAACAAAACCAGCATGGTTCTGATGTAGAAACAGATACACTGGTAAATGGAGAAGATGTAAAGACCCAGATCTAAGCCAATGCTCTTCCACTCAACTGATTTTTGACAAAAGCCAAAAATACACATTGGAGAAAAGACGGCATCTTCAACAATAGGTGCTTGGCAAGCTAGATAGCCACATGTAGAAAAATGAAACTCGATTCTTATCTCTCAACTTAAAACTCAACTAGAAATGCACCAAGGACCACAACATCATCCCGGATGACTTGAATCCAATAGAAAGTGTAGACCGCCGGGCGTGATGGCGCACGCCTTTAATCCCAGCACTTGGGAGGCAGAGGCAGGCGGATTTCTGAGTTCGAGGCCAGCCTGGTCTATAAAGTGAGTTCCAGGACAGCCAGGGCTATACAGAGAAACCCTGTCTCGAAAAACCAAAAAAAAAAAAAAAAAAAAAAAAAAAAAAAAAAATGTAGACCACACATTAACTTCAGGCACATTAGCACTGAGACCAATAACTTATAAGCAAGAAGCAACAGACTTCCTGGACAGAGGATATATCATTTGAGTGAAGAGACAGTCTACAGAATAGGGAAAGAAGCTTTTCCAGCCATACATCTGACAGAAGTTTAGTATCTACAATATACAAAGAGCTCAAAAACCTAAATATCAAGAAAAGAAACAACCCAGTTTTAAAATAAAACATGGAACCAAATTTTTAAAAATTCTCAAAAAAGAAAGAAATACAAGTGGACAAGAAATATTTTTATAAATATTCAACACCCATAGACATCAGGAAAATAAATTTAAAACTCCTTTGAGATCTTATCCTACCCCTGTCATAACGGATCAGATTTTCTTTTTAAGTGACAGTAAGTGCTGATATGTCTGGGTGGAAAGAGCAACACTTATTTGTTGAAGGTGGGAGCACAAACTTGGGGCAGCCACTGAGGAAATCAGTCTGGATTTCAAAAGCTAGAAATAGCTCAACCATGTGACCCAGACTATAGCACGTCTGACCACACACACCCAACGGCTAGGAAATGGAGACCACACGGATGTCCTTCAAATGGTGAAGAGGAAATGAAAGCATGTTGGATCTACACGACGGAATGTTATTTGGCTGTAACAAAGAATAAAATTATGACATTCACGAGTAAATGAGTGAAAATGGAAACAACCATTCTGAGTGAGGTTAGACCCAAACTCAGAAAGAGGACTGCTGCAGATCCCCTCTCATACAATGATGCTGGCTTTGATCCTTACTCATAGAAGGCTGGAAACTCACAGGGGTTATGGTGGAGGTTTCTGGGAATAGGGGATAGAATATAGACAGTAAGGAAGCGGGAGAGAAGAATAGCAAGGGATAAATGGAGCGTGGTGTAGGAAAGAAGAGGAGGGAATACGAGGAAGTGTAACTAACACCAAAGGCTTTGGAGATGTCATCTAGGAACCTGCTAGTATAGAGGCTTCCTGAAATATATGCATATGCACTTACAGAAGGGGTTTAAATGGGGCTACTATAGTGGAGGAATGACGCCTCCCTCAGACATCATTGACTACCAAACAAAAAGCCAGGTGCCAGGCATAGGCTATTTGTGTCTCCTTGATACTCCCCAGTGCTTGGTAGTAAACACTGTGTATCTGAAATCAAGCAGGTGTTATATTCCTTAGGAAATATGTTGAGGGTGAGTTTCAATTTCCTAGCTGTTGGGAATAGAGCAGCAATGAGCACAATGAACAGGTATCTCTGTAGTATATACAGTAGGATATACAGTTCTTTGTATGATCGGGAGTGGTCTAGCCTGGAGTCACATGGTAGAGCTATTTCCAGCTTTTAAGGCAAATATGATGCTCTAGGGGTGGCAGGCAGATATAACACGTGCATCAGGTAAGTAGTGGGCTCCCGCAAGTGCATAAGATAAGGAGGGCAAACTGCAGAATGCAGTGGGGAGAGGGTTCCGTGCCCCTGGACATAGATGAAAGGATGCAGGCCTTGGGAAGCAGGAGGAAGAGGGCATCCGTGGAGACAGTGGCTCAACAGGAAGGCTGGGGGCCTTAGAGAGAAGGTGAACAATAGGACAATGGTGCCACAATGTAGGCTAAGGGACTTGACAACACACAGTGTTGAATACGGAATAGTACTAGGTTGAAAATATGTCTTCTTCTGGGTGTGGTGGCACACATGACTGTAATCCAAGAACTGTAGAAGTGGAGGAAACAAGATCTAGGGCTCAAGGCCATCCTGGGATATTTAGTGTGCCCTTGTGTGGGGAAAAAAGGGAGAGAGGAAAGAAGGAAGAGAGGAAGAAGGGGAGGAGGAAAAGAGAGGATGGTGGGTATGTTGACTCATGCTGCTTTGTGCTGTAACACACATATGTTCACACACACACACACACACACACACACACACACACACACACACACACACACACACACTGCCTCCCTTGGGAAAGGTGTTGAAGAAAAAAATGGGCTCCAGTCACTTTCTTTAAATACTAAGTAAAGGTCTACAGGTCCAGGCAGGCTCAAAAGAACTGAATTGAAATTCTGATAGCTTTAGGGACCTCTGAGAATGGACAGCTCATGTTTAGGGCAGTTCTCTCTCACAATACGTTGACTGGTATCCTCAGACTATCAAAAATGCTCAACAGAAGAGAACTCAGTGTGGTTTTGAGAGAGCTATAAGAGGCTGGGGACTCATGAGAGCACAGAGCACCGACGAGATTTTCCTTAGAAAGGCTAAGAGAACAAGAGAAGGAAAAAAACTCTCTGCGTGCTGAGAGGACCTAGGGGGATATCTGGACCCCAGATAGCAGCAAGTTCAAGCTCCATGTCAGCTCTGATCCGCCTGGAGTCCTGCCTTGGGAAGAATTCCAAGGTTCTCTCTAACTTCAGCAAGAAAGAGTCAAATGATTGATTCATAATGTCTGCCACTGGCATAATTACAGAAACAGTGGTGTGTGAGCTCTACAGTGTTGTCCCTAACTTAGCCAATTTTTCTTTCTGTATATGGGGTAGAGAAGAAAAGGAGAGAAGCTTTCATAAGGTCACTTCATAGCTAGAGTCAAGTTTGACATCAAAGACCAGGCTCTTCTGTGCCCCATGATCTCGCCTTTTCTTGTTGCTATGACAAAATAGTCTGATAAAAGCAACCCAAGGAAGAAAATGTTTGTTCTAACTCAAAGCTCACAGTGTCACTCATCATAGGAAGAAAGTCAAGGGAGCAGAGCTTGAGGCAACTGGTCACATCCATCACACAGATAGAGAGCAATACATGCATACTGATGCTCAGCTTCCAGGATCCCAGCTAGGGATTGATACCACCCACAGTGGACTGGTCTTCACACTGTAGTTAACTCCAGCAGAGTCCCATCTCCCAGGTGATCCTGAATTCTGACAATGAACACTAAGCATCACAGTAACTTATTGAATTTGCCTGGTGAAAGAGGCCATATAGGAGCACAGACCATGCCTCCACAAGGTGCAAGTATAGCTTTTGAATTAGTCAGGGTTCTCTAGAGTCACAGAACCTATGGGTAGTCTCTATATAGTGAAGGAATTTGTTGATGACTTACAGTCTGCAGTCTAACTCCCAACAATGGTCAGCAGCAGCTGTGAATGGAAGTCCAAGGATCTAGCAGTTGCTCAGTCCCACATGGCAAAGAGGTGAAGGAGAGAAAGAATGTAAATCTTCCTTCTTCCAATGTCCTTATGTAGGTCTCCAGCAGAAGGTGTAGCCCAGATTGAAAGTGTGTGCCACCATGCCTTTAATCCCAGATGACCTTGAACTCAGAGGTCTTCCTGTCTTAATCTTCTGGAATTCATAGCCACTATGCCCTCAAGATTTCCATGCCAGGATTCAGGTCAGAAACTTGTATCTCCCAGCCTCCAGATTAGGATCACTGATGAGTCTCCAATTCTGGATTGTAGTTCATTCCAGATATAGTCAAGTTGACAACCAGAAATAGCCACTACAGCTTTGTTTCAGGAACAGATTTTTCCCAGGCAATCTCTTTGTTCACTTGGATGGCATATAGTATCAGAGGGATGGCAGACTGGGATACCATTTTGGTGTTACCCTAATCAAGCAAGCACTAGATGGAGGTAGGAAAAACATTCCCATAAATCTTAGTTAGGGTTTGCACTGCTGTGAAAAGACACCATGACCAAGGCAACTCTTGGACATTTGGTTGGAGCTGGCTTACAGGTTCAGAGGTTCAGTCCATTATCATCACGTCAAGGGCATGGCAGTGTCCAGGAAAGCATGGCATGGGAGGAGTTGAGAGTTCTACATCTTCATCTGAAGACATCCAGGAGAAGACTGGCATCCTCAGGCAGCTAGGAGGACGCTCTCTCAAACCCCACCCCCACAATGACACACTTTCGTTTTTTTTTTTTTTTTTTTCCTTTTGGAGTATTTGAATCTTTTAATAATATCATTTCAACTCATAAACATAGGATGTTTCATCATTTTTCTTTTCTTCAATCTTTTTTTAGGTATTTTCTTCATTTACATTTCAAATGCTATCCCAAAAGTCCCCCATACCCTACCCCACCCACTCCCACTTCTTGGCCCTGGTGTTCCCCTGTACTGAGGCATATAAAGTTTGCAAGACCAAGGGGTCTCTCTTCCCAATGATGGTCGACTAGGCAATCTTCTGATACATATGCAGCTAGAGACATGAGCTTCGGGGTACTGGTTAGTTCAAATTGTTGTTCCACCTATAGGGTTGCAGACCTCCTTTAGCTCCTTGGGTACTTTCTCTAGCTCCTCCGTTGGGGGCCCTGTGTTCCATTCAATAGCTGACTGTGAGCATCCACTTCTGTGTTTGCCAGGCATCGGCATAGCCTCTCAAGAGACAGCTATATCAGGGTGACACACTTTCTTTAACAAAGCCACACCTATGCCAACAAGGCCATATCTCCTAATAGTAACATTCCCTGGACCAAGCATATTGAAACTACCACATTCTACTCCCTGGTCTCCCATGGGCTTGTTCAGTCACAGGAATCTGTGGGGGCCATACCTAGCCATAGCATAATGCAAAATATATTTAGTTCAACTTCAAAAATCCCCATAGTCTGTCACAGTCTACCAGTGTTTAAAAGTCTAAAGTTCAAAGTTTCTTCTGAGATTCAATCAATCTCTTAACATAATTCCCTTAAAAAAATCAAAATCAACAAGCAAATCATATACTTCCAACATATCATGGCACAGGATATACATTACAATTCCAAAATGTCATAGTGAGGAAATACTGGACCAAAGCAAGACCAAAAACCAGCTGGGCAAACTCCAAACTCCGCATCTCCATGTCCAATGTCAAAGTGCTCTTCAGATCTCCAACTCCTTTCATCCTTGTTGACTGCTGTTGACAGATCTGGCATCCAGCAGCAACAAACTTTGTTCTCTTGGGCTGGTTCCACTCCCTGTTAGCAGCTTTCCTTGGCAGGTATCCCACGATTCTGACATCTCTAACATCTTGAGGTATCCAAGGCAACTTCAACTTTACAACTTCTTGTTCCAGTGGCTGAGATCCACACATGATCTTCTGGGTTTCCTCCAAAGGGCTTGGGTCACTTCTCCAGCTCTGCCCTCATCTAGGCTCTGGTTGATTCTACTCTGCCACTGCTGTTCTTGGTGGACACCCATGGTACTGGCATCTCCAAAACCCTGGGCTCTTCCGCTGCAACTAGGCTTCACCAATAGTCTCTTGTAGGCTCCCTTCATGGTACCAAGCCTCAGCTGCTCTCCGTGACCCCTTCATGTCTTCAAAACCAGTACCACCTGATTGATTCTTATACATTACCAAGTCCAGCTGTAGCACAAGGTACAACCTTGGCTATCTCTGGAACACAGCTTCTTTCTGCTCTCAGAAAACACTTGCCAGAAAATTTTTACCTTGGTCTCTTTTTAATCACTGCTAATTCCATAGCTCCAGCTAACCGGCATCAATCGTCCCAGTAATCCCTTCTATTCTTGACTCTAAAGCCAGAGCCACATGGCTGAAGCTGCCAATTTCTGCTGCTTTCTGGGACTGGAACATGGCCCTTTTGTTCTATTATATCTTCACCAGTTTTCTGTTTTCTAGTGGTTTTCTTCCCTACTGTGATGGTTTGTATATCCTTGGACCAGGGAGAGGCACCATCTGAAGGTGTGGCCTTGTTGGAATAGGTGTGACCTAGTTGGAATGGGTGTGTCACCGTGGGTGTGGATATAAGGTCCTTACCCTAGTTGCCTGGAAGTCAGTCTTTCACTAGCAACCTTTGGATGAAGACATAGAACTCTCAGCTCCTCCTGCACCATGCCTGCCAGGATACTGCCATGCTCTCACCTTGATGATAATGGACGGAACTTCTGACTGAACCTGTAAGCCAGCCCCAATTAAATGTTGTTTTTATAAGACTTGCCTTGGTCATGGTGTCTGTTCACATCAGTAAAACCCTGACTAATACACCTACATAAGCTTGGCTGCTCTGAAATTTGCTCTGTAGACCAGGCTGACCTTGAACTCAGAGATCTACAAACCTCTGCCTCCTAAGTTCTGGAATTAAAGGTGTGTACTACCATGCCTGGACCTAAACTTTTCATGGTCACTATTCCTCAAAACTCAAATCAAAAAAGCCTGTGTCTTCCAGCCTCAAGATCTGGATCATAGGTGTAACCCTCCATTTCTGGATTGTAGTTGATTACAGATTAAATGTCAAAATGAAAGCAATAACCAGGTAATAATGCCTAACATAATATATAACTGTTCCTTGTTCAACTGCAAACACATAAACAGTAAGCTTAGCTGGGTAGGATCTTGCCCCAAGGTCAACATGTCCTTAATCTGTTTAATATCCTTGAACACAGGATTTAGCTCCATTGCACTTTCTGGTGCCCCTTTAATACTTGAACCATACATTTTGTACTTTTTATTTTTAAACTTGCTTCACTTGACCAAAACACGCTTCGTGAGAATAAACCAGAAGACAAAGTCTTTGCTGGGTGTTTCTGAGACTTCCTTTGTCAGTGCAATTAATATAAACCTGTTCAACTTAACCTCAGGCAGATTCTTCAGACAAGGGCAAAAGCCGGAGCATTCTTCACTGAAACATCCTAAGAGCAATCTCCAGAGTTCAATTCACCCTCAGCACCACCATCTTCCATATTACTACTAAGATAGCCCCTTAAGTCCCACTTAAAGCATCCAAGGCTTTCCAAATCCAAAGTCCCAAAATCCACATTCCTCCAAACAAACACACGGTCTGACCTATCACAGCAGTGGCCCAGTCTGTGGTACCAACTTTTGTCTTGGTTAGGGTTTCCATTGGTATGAACAGACACCATGACCAAGGCAACTCTTATAAATGACAACATTTAATTGAGGCTGCCTTACAGGTTCAGAGGTTCAGTCCATTATCATCAAGGTGGGAGCATGACTTCATTCAGGCAGGCATGGCATGGGAGGAGGTAAGAGTTCTACATCTTGATCTGAAGGCCTCCAGGAGAAGACTGGTATCCTCAGGAAGCTAGGAGGAAGCTCTCTCAAAGGCCATGCCCACAGTGGCATACTTCCTTCAACAAGGCCACACCTACTCTAACAAAGCCACACCTCCTAATTGTGCCACTCCCTGGGCCAAGCACATTCAAACCACCACACCATGATCCAGAAGGAAAGAGGCAGGTTGACCCAGGTGTTCCTGGCTGGCCTTGTTACCGTTATACTCGTTCACTCTGCAAATACATTTGAGCACCATGGCATTCTTGAGGCATTTCCATTACAGAGAGGGCAGAGCCGGGCAAGGAACAATTATGCAATTAGTTCCTCTGTGATAAACGGAGATAAATCCAAGACAGGGCAGAGGATGGCTTGAAGGCAAACAGCCTGGGAATGTCATATGGGAGGCTTTCTGAGGAAGTGACATTTACACTGAGACAGGGGGGATAAAACAGGAGGTGTTGATGGGTGGGGGACCCAGGGAGGCAGAAGCAAGAGGAAGATAGTTAGGAGAGCAGAGGGCCGGGGTACACAGCTGTGAAGGGCCTAAGAAGGAAAGAGTCACGCCACAAAGGAGGAACTGAAGATCTAAAAGTCAGAAGGGCTTTTGTTTGTCGGGTGTTAGAGAAGAGTTAGGAACCAGCCAAGCTGTAAGAGGGACAGGGAGAGAACAGCAACCTCGCCCTACATGTTCTCTTACCTGCAGTGGTCAGAGGTTCTCCTTAGGACTCATCCTTCTGGCCTGAGGGCTCACACAGCTGAATCAGTGGATAGCAGGTTAGCTCTCATCCCACACTTAGCTCCAGAGGCAAGTGCACTCCTGAAGCTAGCTGAGTGTGGCCATACTGCCTACACAGCCCTCAGCGAATAGGCAACATCCATGGGAACCAACTGGAGCTATCCGTTTCAGCAGAGTCATCAGCCCAGGTTGGCCAAAGACTTTGTTAAATGCACTAACATGTTCCAGGCTTCTCCCACCAGTAGTGAATGGCCCACACTTTGAATAGCAAAGAACCAGCAGGCAAATTTGTAAAAGACTACTAGTATTAGCATCCTGAGGCAAACAAAAAGAAAAGAAACAAACAAAAAAAGAAAAAAAATCCATGGAAAATGAATTTGTTTGATGAACTGCGATCCTGTTGGATTATCTCCTGCTGAGAGCTAGGGCTTTGCATGGGCTTTGCATGCTGGAGACAGATAAACAGGACAGAGTTGTTGTCAACAGAAGAAGACTCACAGAACCTGGCAGAACAGGTGAACACACACACAGCCACCCAGGCCATGGAAAGAAGAGGAAAACCGTGGCGCTCCGGACTGACTTGTGCTGAGCAGGAAATCAAGGCAAACAGCTGGGGAGAGGGGACAAATGCAGAGGAACGGGTCTTCACTGAGTGGAAGAAGCAAGGAGAGCCAGATTGACCCCAACCAACTAAAAGATCAATATAGAAATCAAAATGGAAAGAGCAGCAATGTGAGGTCCCAAGGTCCCCAAACACCTAGGGAAAGTGAGAGTTAAGAGGGGACATTGCTAGAAAGTGGATCCCATGTCCATTATACTGGTTCTTGAATGACAGGCTAGAGAGGAGGGAAGACAGACAGTACAGGTATTACAAAAAAAGAAAAAGGGAAGCCCCATGGGACAGTCTAAGTCACCTGCCTACGCTCGGGTTCCACAGCCCCCATCCAGTCAGCCAGCCTTAGCTAAGCCATGTGCCTTGAGGAGGAAGCTGGAGTCAGAAGCCCCGCCTATCCATACACTTCCTGTTGCTTTGTTGTTCAGGCTTGGGTAAGGATGCCCAAGGGCAAACTTCAAACTCTACCTGCTGGGCTAGACCCTTTAGAGTAGGCTTTCAAATACCCAGGAGATCAGAAGCGACATCCACAAAGGGTTCAGTGAAGGAGATGGGAAAGAAAGGTATGGGTTCAGACTAGACCAGTGGTTCTCAACCAGTGGGGTGCGACCCCTTTGGCAAACCTCTATCTCCAAAAATATTTACATCATGATTCATAACCATAGCAAAATTAGAGTTATGAATCAGCAACAGAAATAATGTTATGTTTGGGGGTCACCACACCTGAGGAACTGTATTAAAGGGTCGCGCAGTGTTAGAAAAGTTGAGAATCACTGCTCTAGATGCTGATGGTTGTCAGTCCTTACCACTTCCATCTCTGACACATGGAGATTAGGTTAGAATGTGCTTTTAAGAGGCTGCAAGACAAAATAGCTAGCAGAAAAAAAGGGACACCACCCCCCATGCCCCCAGGCAGCTCCCCACCTGGAAAAAAAAACTTCACCTCACACCGCAGCTGTCACAGTTTGAAGGCCTCAGGCCATGCATGTGGCCTATGTGTCAATCTGGCCCCAACAGGACCCAATACAATTTGTCCCATGCCCAGAGGACACAACCACCACCTAGCCTGGCCACCAGCTCTGCACTGGTCTGTGCCCTTGGTGTGAAATCTCTGCATATATACTAGGTTGCTGGCTTTGACTCTCTACTTAGAGTATTTCCCGGCTAGTCTCAGGCAGAGACCCCAGTGAACTCGCCTTCCTTCTGGGGTCTTCACTGCAATTGCCGGAACCTCATCTACAATTATTCCATGGGCAGCTTAACTGGGTTGTTAGCTTCATTTGCCCATGGTCCTTATAGCCTGGAGCATTCCACTAATCCTGGCTTATAGCCAAATCAAGAACCTGAACTTTTCCTACAGGTGCCCTGGCACCCACAGGGGCTGTCCCTTCTAGCTCTCGGCCCTAAGCTCCCAAGAGCCTCCTGGATTCCTGGCCCTGCTCCTGGCTGCCCCTGGCTGCCCTTGGCTGCCCCACCTGCCCATCTCAGCTCTCTGCGACTCTCCCATTTTCTGGGTCTCTGACGTACCAGCATCCCTGTGTCTGGTTTCCTTTGTGTGTCCTGTGTCTCTGGCAGTCTTTGCTGACTCCCTGTCCATGGATGTTTCTCCTTGCCACCGTCTCTCTCTCCCACAGAAAAGCCCTCTCTACCCTTTGCTGATGGGTTTGGCTGTCACTTGCAAGGGCACAGATGCTCAACAGCGTCAGCACATTCCTTGTCACCTCTCTATTGTCCTGGTGACAGACTGTCATTGCTAGCATGGAGACAGTGGTCTTTGTCTCCTCTATTTGCAATGACTGTGTTTTCGCCCTCTCAGCCCTCCCTCTAATCCTACAGATATGGGCAACATCTGGAGGTCAGGGAAGGAAACTCCAGATCAGGGCAGGAGGGAACCCCAAAAGCCGAAGAGAGGAGCCTCATTAAAAGGCCTGAGCACCCCTTTCTCAAGGTTTAACACAAGCAGGGAGATGAGAGAGAAGCCAGCACACACTGCTCATGAAAGCACAGGTGAGGTAGGAAAAACAAGGATCAGCCCCCAAAGTTAATACATCATGTGCTGGGCACTTCTGTGAGCTAAGAGGGATGCTTTCTTGACAGCATTGTGGCTCCAGAGTATGACACACCCACTGCTCTGTATTGGAAGCCATGATCCCTGAGGGATGAGCCTGTGTTTGGGGTTCAGTCCTTCACTCTTGGCTCTCCTCTTAGATGTCCCAGGTGGCACTGCCCTGAAGAAAGAGTAGAGTCCTCCATTTCTCTATGGAGTGTGTGAAGAAATGACAGGTGTCACATGAACAAGAGCTTCTAGGGTTGTCACGTGATCTGTCAATCATGGTCTCCTTGGGTCAGGGGCAGTTCTCTTTTCTCCTCTCCTCTCCTCTCCTCTCCTCTTTCCTTCCACTGGGAACAGGTCATGCAAAGCAGAGACATGGTTTCTGCTGTACAGAGCAGAGGTAAAATGAAGGGAACGTGTGTGTGTGTGTGTGTGTGTGTATGTGTGTGTGTGTGTGTGTGTGTGTGTGTGTGTGTGTGCTTGTATGTGTGTGTTTATGTGTGTGTGTGTGTGTGCATGTGGATGTGTGGTTATTATGTTATATACATGTACATTTGGAGGTCACAAGAATATGCCAACTGTTTTCCTCTATCACTCTGTGCCTTGTTTCTTTAAAAGATGGTCAGTTACTGAGCTTCAGCTAAGCTAAATGGTCAGCAAGGTCCTGACGTCTGCCTGTCTCTGTTCCCCAATGTTAGGGACACAAACACAGCCATGACCAGATTTTTTTGTGGGAGCTGGGGATTAGAACTCTGGTCCTCATATTTATAGATCAAGCACTCTTACCCACTGAGTCATTTTCCCAGTCCCTGAGGGCTACTTGTTACTGCAGTGAAACGTACTGAGCGTTGTCTAAAACATTTCATGACCTATACACTATTCATATGCTGATGGTTCTCATACAGGTTCTCATACATCCTCAGACCAACTCCTCTGAGCATCAGGTCCATATATCCATCATCCTTCTCATCTTCGCCAGGGTATCTAACAGGCACATCAAAGACAACTTTTTATTTTACACCACTCTTACAAACCTGCTCCTCTTTGGATTCCAAATGAACTACCTGATTTACTTTCAAAATCTTTAGTCTATGCTCCATTATCTCTCATCTGTCTTTCTTCAACAGCCTGCTAATAGGCCTTTCCACTTCCATTCACAGCTACCAGGGTGGTCTTTCTACAAGGTTTATCACCTCACATCATCACCTTGCTCAAAGGCTTTCCATAGCAACTAGAATTTTTTAAAAATTCTTACCAAAGCCAACCCTTGACATGGTACTCAGCCCACTAGAAAAGATAATGAGGGTGATGCTCATGCTGATGGTGACAGTGACAACTGTGATGGTTATAAACATATATTTATGGGCAGGTGAGATGGCTCAGCAGGTAAGAGCACCTGACTGCTCTTCCAAAGGTCCTGAGTTCAAATCCCAGCAACCACATGGTGGCTCACAACCATCCGTAACAAGATCTGACTCCCTCTTCTGGTGTGTCTGAAGACAGCTACAGTGTACTTACATATAATCAATAAATACATCTTTTAAAAAAACATATATTTATGACAAGCATAAACCCCAGCCATATACCCAACACCTACAGTATTTTTAACAGTAGCGCAAAAATGACTGAAAAAAGAAAAATCATTTGATTGCATTCAGATGGCACTACTGTCTGTATTAAGCCTGTGCTGGGTATCATGGAAGGATACACAGAAGCCAAAGACTACCTCGACTTAGTTTGATGATAGAGATGCAGAGATATGGAGTCCTCCTGGTCTAATGCTGGATACAGTGATACACTTCAGGGAGCTCTCAATATCATGAGAACCTCACTGGCCACCATTGAAGTATTAGTATTAGTCTAGATACTAGTCTTCCCTCTGGCTCCTCCAGACTTCAGGACTCACCTTGTAAAAGTCACCTTTATCTTCCTGATGTAATTGTCATCTTGAAAGCTTGCTGCTGAGTAAGCTCACCCTTTCTAGGTCTTCCTCAACTCTGGCTGGCTGGTTCAACTCAGCTGTTCTGGCTCAAACGCTTCTCTAAGCTGACTGATTCAATCTGGCTTCTCTTAGCTTCTCACTGAATTGTTCTGCTTGGCCTCAAACTAACTCTGGTAATTTGTTCCAATCTGTCTCTCTCCTTTTTATTCTCTGGCTTCAACTGTCTCTGCTGACCTACAGTGAACTGTGTGAACTCATGAACAGACTCAACTCCACTGCACTGCACCCAGTGAACTGAACTCTCTCTCTCTCTCTCTCTCTCTCTCTCTCTCTCTCTCTCTCTCTCTCTCTCTCTCTCTCCTCTCCTCTCCTCTCCTCTCCTCTCAAAGTTACCTCTCCTTCCTCTCTCTTCTAGTGAGAGTTGGCGTATCCTCTCTCTGACTCATTCTGTCAAATCTCTATCTGATTCATTCCTTTATCTGCCACTCAATTGGACATCACTTTCAAACCTGGCCGCTTCCTTCTACAAATGAACCTTCCCTACATTGTTTGGAATTAAAGGTGTGTACAGAGGGAGTGCCTGTATTCCAGCCAGAACAGCCATGTTGCTGCATTAAACTCAGTTTTAGGAAACCTCAACTTGAAGATATAGTCTTCCTTTGCCTCTTTTCCATTGGGTTCTGTGGTAGTTAGTCTGACTGCCAGCCTGACAGGATTTAAAACCACCGAGGAGGCACACCTCTGGGTGTGTCTGTGAGGATGTTTCCAGAGAGGTTTGACTAAGGGGGAAGACTCGCCATGAGTATGAGCAGCAGCAATCCCACAGACAAAGGTTGCCACACTGAATAAATGGCAGAAAGGTGGGTGAGCACCAGTAGCCATCACTCCCTGTTTCCTGATTGCAGACAGTGCAAGCAGCTGCTTCTCTCACCACCATGATGGACTACACCCCTCCAAACTGTGAGCCAAAGTAAGTCCTTCTTTAATTTACTTTGGTCAGGTACTTAGTCACAACAAGGAGAAAAATAACTAACTCCAGCATTCTATCTTCTTTGGTGTCTTCATTAGGGTTTTAGTGCTGTGAGGAGACACCATGACCATGACAACGCTTACAAAGGAAAACATTTCATTGGGGCTGGCTTACAAGTTTCAGAGGCTTAGTCTGTCGTCATCATGGCAAGAAACATGGCAGTGTGCAGGCAGATATGGTGCTGGAAAAGGAGCTGAGAGTTCTACATCTTTATCTGCAGGCAGCAGAAGGAGACTGTGTGCCACACTGGGCATAGCTTGAGCATCTGAGACCTCAAAATCCTGCCTCCATAGTGACACACTTCCTCCTACAGGCCACGTCTCCCAGTCTCCCACTCCCTATGGGCCAAGCATTTAAACATGAGTCTATGTGTGAGACGGTGAAAGGCAGCCTGTTTTCTGGTTGAACTAGGTTTAAACCCCAGAGACCCAGCAGGTGTTCCTGCAAGGGACAGAAGGCTGATTGCCATGCTCCCAGACACTAGGCTCCTGACACGAGGCCTCAGTTCCATAATTCTGTGGCCATCAGTCACGTAGGGCAACACCCCAAGCCCCTGGTATTCTGTCTGGACTCCACCCCCATAGTTACCTGGCAACAGCCAGATATGCTCCTCCCAACAGTTACCAGGCAGCAGCCAGGTAGACCTGGCCCACTATAAAAGGGGCTGCTTGCCCTCTCCTCCCTCTCCTACTCTCCCCTCTCTCTCTCACCCTCTTGCTCCCTCTCTCTCCACACTCCTTTCGCCCCTCTCTCCATGTGGCCATGGCAGGCCTCTACTTCTCTACTCTCTTCCTCTCTCTGCCTTTCTCTGCCTCTACTACCTTTTAGCTCCCCTTCCCTAACCTCAGGCCTGCCCTGAGAAAAGGGTATAAGGTTTCACTCATCACAGCTCTCCACCATGACAATAAACTCCTTAAAACTATGAACTGTCTCTTCTCATCAGGACCACCGTGGAGAAAAATGGAGCAGGTCTTCCTCTAAAAAGCCGAGAGTCTAATCTCCCACAGAAGACCTCTCTGCATCCTCAGACACAGCTCCCACCAAGCCACACCACCTGCTCGAGCAAGCCAAAGACTCTCTTCCTCTTGGGACCCAGCAGGGAGTTCTCCTCCTGCCTTCTTCCCTTCAGCCCCTGGCTAGAGCCAGTCTGTGGGCCAACACTCCGTTCTCAGCTCTTCTGCAGCACCCCGCTGTGTCTGTGGTGCCTGAGAATCCAAGCCAGCTCCTGCAGTTCCTCAGGGACCTCAGACTGTGTCTCCCCACACCCGGGGCAGGGTCCTGTGGCTTCTCACAGCCCAACGCCCACCCAACAGCAGCATGGGGTGAGCTCAAACTTCCCATGTCCTGCCCCCACTAGCGGCCCTAGCCCTGTGACAAATCAGTCGCTGGACCCCATTTGAACCCACATCTATGGGGGCTAAACCAATTTAATCCACCATAAATGGATAATTCATAGTCATCGGGATATTGCCTTTTCTGTCCCTGAGATACTTATTAACTTGTTTGAAGCCAGTTTGAGAAGTTTGAGTTTTACTCTTCCCTGTGGAGAGGTGTCAGTCTAGGACCTCAGTGCAGAAATAACAGGGACCAGAGAGTAGGCACAGCCATCCATCAGCACTGGTTTTCCCACTGGCAGTGACTGACTAGCTTGCCAACCATCCGTCTGTGGATTCTATTAGTGTGAGCTTCCTGTAACTGCCCTTGCAGTTTCGTCCTGCTGAGAAACCAGC
The DNA here is from genome assembly GCF_000001635.26 of Mus musculus. Lineage (NCBI taxonomy): Eukaryota > Metazoa > Chordata > Mammalia > Rodentia > Muridae > Mus > Mus musculus. Next base: position 127,455,520 of record NC_000070.6, on the reverse strand, counting down.
CTTTTGCAGGGTAACTACACATTCCATTCTGCACACCAATGGATTTCAGTGACCTTCACGGCCTTCAGGGCTTATGTTGATCTCCCAAAGAATGTTAGACATGGGTTAGGTTTGGCACAAGATACTAAGCTGTGGGGCTCTGAGGCTCGGGGCTTCGTGAAGGTTCCCATAGAGAATGGCTTCTCTCTTATCAAGCTGACATGGTAGAGTCTGGGAAGATGGCTTGATCAGGAAAGTGCTTGTAACACAGGTGCAGGGGTCCAAGTTTGCCTTCTTAGCATCCACATAAAGGCTTAGCACAGCAGTGCTGATCTGGAATCTTGGTGCAGAGGCAGGCAGGTCCCTGGTCCTCATTGTCTAGTGAGCCTAGATGAATCGATGAGTTCCAGGTTTTGAGAGACCTTGTCTCAAATACTAAGGTAGAGAGTAATTGAGGGAGGTGAAAATTGATATCATCCTCACACTTTCATGCATAGATTCACATGCACACGCACACGAGCACACGCACGCACACACACATGCACACAGTTGGACCAAGGCTCTTCTACCCGTCACCATGGACACACCCTGTGCCATCACTCAAAACACACCACATGGTGTCATTAGCATCCGTTGTCACTTGGTATCGCCATTGCTGTGTCTCGCCGCATGACATTGTGCCTAAGCAGATGTATCTTTCAATTTCACATTCAGCTTGTTTACAGGATGGCTTTCAAATTACAAAACTAATATATGCTGATTGTAACAGCTGAAACGTGCAATTGAACAATTTATAAATTATAGCTTTCCCAGGTCCCCTCCAGATGCCTCTCCGCTGATGTAAGCAGCTGTAACATCCTGTCATGTAACCTTCAAGTGGACAAACTCTTATGAATAATTTGAGCAGTCCCTAAAATCATTAGTGCAAAAATCTGCCACAGAGCAGGCATGATGGCTCATTCCTGAAATCTCAACACTCTGGAGGCTAGAGCACAAGATTACCATAAGCTTGAGGCCAACCTGGGGTATAGAGTGAGTTTCAGGCCAGCTTTTTCTATAAACACTTGTCTTTTTCTAAAAAAAAAAAAAAAAAAAAAAAAAGTGCCATCTGCCATGAAACGATATTTCTTTTTTTTCATCCACAAGTTAGCATCAGAGGTTCCCCCGACTTGCCAACATGGAAGAAAATTCAGAGTTACACAGGAACCAAGTATTTCCCATGCAACAGGACATGGTAGTTATACCTTGAGGAAGGATGGACCCTGCAATGAGCACTGACCACAGGCTAGGGTGCAGGGATGATTTTCAGAAATGCTAAAGTGTCACAACTAAGACCATGCTACAGATTGGCTGCACATACCTGTAATTGTAGCATTTGAGAACTGAGAAAAGAGAGTTATGAGTTAAAGGCCAGCCTGGGCTACCAAGCAAATATTAGGCCAGCCTGAGCTATGAATTCCTGTCTCAAAAAGAATAACTCAAAAGTAAATAACAATGCTAAGTGGCGTCTAAACACCCATCTAACCCCCTTCCCCCTGTTAGCTGCGTGTGCTCAGTTGATCCCTCTCTAAAGCCCCACTTACTCATCTGGAAAAGAGAGACATCACACTGTGTATGAGTCGAGGTCCAGTTCATAGCACAAAAACCACTCACTCTCTGCAAACCAAGCTTTGAAAGGCTGAAAACAAACAGGGGCCAGAAGCTCCGCAGCTGCAGGGGAGGCTGGGAGAGTAGCGTTTGGGGAAGCCTCTGCATGGCCTGACCCTTGCCCTCACAGCGGACTTCCCCGATCTTACGCCCTGAATCTTGAGGGTGCATCCAAGAGGCACCTCAACATACACCTTCCTATTCACCTGCCTCAAGCTACCTCCCAAGAATGGTCCTGCTGCCTTCTCCAGGCAACCTGACAGCTGCCGGTGACACCAGCCTGCCAATCAACAGCCTGGCATCACCCACCCACCAGGTAGGTTTCTTCTGAGACTAAATAAAACAATACAGGTTGGTGGCTACGGAGATGGCTCAGGCAGTGAAGTGCTTGGAGAACGTGATTCTCAGAAGCCACGTGTTAAAGGTAAGCATACTAGCAGGCCTCCGTAATTCTAGTTCTGGGCTGGTGGAGACAGAAAGAGTCCCTGGGACTTGCTTGCCGGCCAGCCTAGTCTATAGGGCATTCTAAATCAAGTGAAAGACTCTGTCTTAAAAAAAAAAAAAAAAGAAGAAGTGGTGGCGTACGCCTTTAATCCCAGCACCTGGGAGGCAGAGGCAAGCAGATTTCTGAGTTCGAGGCCAGCCTGGTCTACAGAGTGAGTTCCAGGACAGCCAGGGCTACACAGAGAAACCCTGTCTCAAACAAATAAACAAACAAAAAACCCAAAAAAGAAAAGGAAAAAAAGAAGTCTAAAGGCAGGTGGGTGCACATGTGCACACACACACACACACACAGAGAGAGAGAGAGAGAGAGAGAGAGAGAGAGAGAGAGAGAGAAAGAGAGAGAGAGAGAGAGAGAGAGAGAGAGAGAGAGAGAGAGAGCACAAATCAGCTCTTAACCTGGGGCTTGGCACAGAATGTTCAGCAAGTAACAGTAATTATCACCCTTTTTACAATTTGGATGCAGAAATACATGGCTCCCCACCCAGCCCAGCACACCCACCTCACTTAATCTTTCAGAGAACCCTAGGCACCAGGGCTCCAGTCAGAACCTCCCATGGCTCAGCAGGTCCCATCATTTCTTTTCCAGATCCGATTATAATGGCAACATTTGTAAACTGCTGATCCCTTAATTCCCCATAAGTACACACCCTGGCTGAGGAATTCAAATCCATTACACTGAGAGACACAGACTAAATTCCTTCTTGGTTCTCCTTGCTTGATATTTAGTCTGTGGTTGATTGTACCCCCCCCCCAAATCAATATGGAGGGAGGGGGAGCAAGAAGAGGGCACATTGCCCTACAGGTGTGTCTTGTCCATCAAAAGATCCAGTAACGTGCACATTCCTGAGCAAGCACTCTGTCACTATCAACCACTGCCACCCAACACTGCAGGAGAACGAAATGTTTTCCACCCAAATGAATTTTTTAAAACCCAAATTCAGCCTCCACTCCCTGAGACTCAAGTTCAAACCATTCCAGAGGAAACAAAAACTATCCTTGTTAAAGAACTCCAATTGATTGGACTTCGACATTCAAAATTCAATTGTGGAAAATTAACTAGGTTATAAGGCACAAAGCCTTTTGCAGTCCGTCTGCCCAGCTCTGAAGCACAAGCCAAACATCACATGTTCACAGGTCAGTGCTTCCTGCAAAGAAATCCATTTCACAAACAAACCTAAGGTAACCGCATAGGATGGGCAGAGCCAGATCCTGATTAATGACGGGCCCCACGCCACCACAGCCTCAGTGAGGAGAGTAAAGCTAACGTGGGGGAGCGGCATTACTTGTGAAATTGCAATACTCGCCAGGGAAAATAACCCAATTTAAACTCATTCTCTGTTTAGTTTGAATCTACTTAGCTGTTTTAAGTTTGTTCCATGTTGCTGCTCGAGCCCTTTGAAGACAAATCCCCTGGCCACCCATCACAACCGTCTCCTTTTGCTCAATGACTTTGAGAGGAGCTTAACACCCCAGCCCCCACTTTACCATGATACTATTCAAGAGTGTCCGTATCTTGAACAGACTCTTAAGAAGGTAATTGCATGGTAGCACATACCTTTAATCCCAGCTCACAGGAGGCAGAGGAGATGAATTTCTGAGTTTGAGGCCAGTCTGCTCTACAGAGTGAGTTCCAGGACAGCCAGGGCTACAGAAAGAAACCCTACCCAGAAGAAGGGGGAGGGGGAGGGGGAGGGGGACCGAAGAGAGGGAGAGAGAGGAAGAGGGAGAAAGAGAAGACGGAGAAGAAGGAGAAGAGGGTGGTGACGGCAATTGCATCAGTGACTTTTCTGATTGCTGTGACAAAAACATTATAAAGAAAGAAGGGTTGGGCCGGTGACATGGCTCAACCGATAAAGGTGCTTATGCCAAACCTGATGACCTAAATTCAATCCCCAAGACTCACAGGATAGGAGAGACTCAGCTTCTGCAAGCTGTCCTCTGACTGCACAAATGCTCTACACTACACATATGCTCCTCTCCAATAAATAAATATAAAGCAATTGTTGGTGGCGGGGGAAGTGCTTTGTTTTGGCTTACAGTTTGAAAGTACAGCCCAGGTGGAGGTGAGACAAAGCCAGAGGAGCCTTAGGCAGCTGGTCACATTGTATCCACAGTCAGGAAGCAGGGAGGGATGAAGGCTGTTTGTGCTGGTTAGTTTTATGTCAACCCAGATACAAGCTAGAGTCTTCAGACAGGAGGGAGCCTCAGTTGAGAAAATGCCTCCATAAGACCTGGCTGTAGGCAAGCCCCTAGGGAGTTTTCTTAATGAGTGATTAATGTGGAAGGGCCCAGACCATGAGAGTAATACCATCCCTGGGCTGGTAGCTGTGGGTACTATAAGAAAGCAGACTGCACAAACCATGAACTGCAAGCCAGTCAGCAGCATCCTCCATGGCCTCTCCATCAGCTCCTGCCTCTGGGATTTCCTGTTTTGACTTCCTTTGATAATGGAACAATGGTGTGGAAGTATAAGCCAAATAATCTCTTTCCTCCTCAAGTTGCTTTGGTCATGGTGTTTCATCACAGCAATAGAAACCTTAAGACACTGGTGTTTGGCTGCCTTTCTTCTTTTTTTATATAGTACTTTTGTTAATTATTTGAGAACTTCGCACAATGTATTTTGATTGCATTCACACATACACACACACACACACACACACACACACCTCATCTCTTCCAAGATCCACCCTCACTTCCTACTCACCCCAACTTTGAGTTTTATTCTTAAAAAGAAAAACATCCAGTCCAATTTGTGTTCCCCAACTACTCTTGGAGGTGGAGCCTGCTCCGGAGTGTGGGCCTACCTGGGAACCACACCAGCAAGGAGAACTGACTTTCTCTCTCCTAGGAGCTATCAAACGCCAGCTGATCCTTAGCAGGGGGTAGGAGGGAGCTCATGCCCACCTCCTCCCTCCATGCTGGGATTTTTGTCTACCTTGAACTTGCCCAGGCCTTGAATATACTGTAGCAGTCACTGTGATTTGCATATGAGCACATCTGCCCTGCTATTTGATCAATACTCTCCTTGATATTATCCAGTCCTTCTGTCTCTTACAGCCTTTCTGCTTTGGAAGTAGGGGTGTGATGTGTATGTCCCATAGAGGGTTAAGCACTCAGAACCCCTGACCTCTGATGTGTGTGTCCCAGAGGGCTAAGCACTTTGGAGCCTCTGGTCCTCTACACAGTGACCAGCTGAGGGTCTCTATGTTAACTGTCATCTACTTCAAGAAGTGTCTCTGAAGAAGGCTGAGAGACTCAATGTTTCATGGGTATAGCCATGAGTTATTAGGAGTTGTTTTATTACTATATCTAATTAGCAGAATAATAGTATCAGGTTCTCCCCTAGGGCCTATCTATGACCTAAGGAATATGCTTGAATTTATAGGCACAGGAAAGAACTCTCTTAACAGGATCCCAGTATCTCAGGCATTACAACCAACAATTTATAAATGGAAACTCACACAGACACCCTTGTTCAGGTGAGGGGTGGTCTATGGAGCAGAAAAAAAATCTTTACCAACTGTACATCTGACAGAGGCCTAAAATCTAGAATATACAAAGAACTAAGACAGCTAAACATCATGGCCTTTTATGTAGATCAGCCAAGGGTCACATATTTTTGATGTTTTAAAACCAGAATCATACAGTTATTGACCAATAGATAGTCTTAGTCAGTCTTTTTTTTTAAAAGATTTATTTATTTATTTATTTATTTATTATATGTAAGTACACTGTAGCTGTCTTCAGACACACCAGAAGAGGGTGTCAGATCTTGTTACGGATGGTTGTGAGCCACCATGTGGTTGCTGGGATTTGAACTCTGGACCTTCGGAAGAGCAGTCAGGTGGGGTACTCTTACCCTCTGAGCCATCTCACCAGCCCCAGTCTTAGTCAGTCTTATTGTGCCAATGTATAGTCTTTAGTAGCAAAGCAAGAGACTACTCTGGATGTTCAGGATCCCAGTGTAACCACAAGCTTTTATTAGGGTGAGCTTTTAAGCACGCGCGCGCACACGCACACACCAAACAAACAAACAAACCAACAACAACAAAAACCCACATCTTGGGTTGACATACTTACGTTAGCAAGAGCAGTTAGCCAGAAATAGAGCTATAGAGGCTAAAGAACAATGTTAGTCCATTTAGAAGCTTTCCCAGAACTATGGACGTTGATGGATTTGGTCTTTGTTTTTGTTCTGGCAGGTGGTGCTGTCTCCATGCTGGGTTTCATGGCTTGAATTATACTTCTCTCATGGAGTCAGTTTTGCTAAGGCCTGGGGCCACTAAGGTCTGAGGGCCTGATACATTTCTTCTCATTAAGACTAAATGGGTTTCGGCCAATCAATGGTGGCACCTACTTTTAATCACAGCACTCTGGAGGCAGAGGCAGGCTGATGGATCTCTGAGTTCGAGGCCAGCCTGGTCTAGAGATCAAGTTCCAGGATAGCCAGGACTACACAGAGAAACCCTGCCTCGAAAACTAAAACAAACAAACAAACAAAAGAGTAAATGTAATTCTTTTTCATTTGGGAGGAAGTTTTTCACAGTATCTAACTGAAGTGTTTCTTAAGGTAAACTCCCATGCAGTTGTAAGAAACGACAGAGAACCAATAATCTTTGTATCCAGTTTTCTCCACTGATGATATTTTCAGAAAAGCATGTGCAGGCCCACCACCTGCATAATTGAATTCATGTTCAGAACTTCACCACCACCCCAGACCCCACTTTCTTGTATGTGCATGTATCTTCTGTTCCATAGTCCTGTCTTGTGTTGTGGGCATGTATAGCCATCACCTCAGTTGAATACTGACCAATAGAAACCTTACCTCCTCCCCTCCCCCTCCCATCCCACCATTCCTAACTCCCAAAAGACAACCTGCTTCCCAGTTCTTGTACTCTGTCATCTCCACCCACGCTGTAATAAAATAGAGTCGTTTAGGGTGTTGGTTCATCTTACTGTCTGCTTGACTGGGTTTGGAACGACCTAGAAGACACAACTCTGGACTTGTCTGGGCATATGTTTTAACAGAGATTTAACTCAGGAGGTAAGAGTCACCCTGATTGTGAATGGTACCACCCTCACGTACTGGGTGTCCGCACTGATTAATAGTGAATAAAAAAGATGTTGAGTTGAACCCAGAATGCCTCTCTACTTCCCGACTGTAGGCACACTGTGACCAACTGCCCTAGGCTTCCACCACCACATCTCCTACCGCAGCCCCATCATGGATGATGTCCCCTCAAGCTGAGCCAAAAGAAACCCTTGCATCCTTAAGTTGCTTTGGACAGATATTTTTGTCATAGCAGCATAAACGTAACTGATACACCAAGTATGTACCATCCATAGCATTGATTTAGCCAGACCTAGTGAAAAGCCTTATCACTCTTCCCTGAGGCTCATCCAAGTTGCTGTGCATGTCAGTGGCGTGGTTCTTTTTAGGAATGAGCAGTCGTCCATTGTGAATTCCTACTGCTGTTTGTTTAATCACTCACCTGAAGAGTACTGGGCAACTCCCAAGCAGTTTTCAACTGGCGAAGTTCTTCGCAACCATTGTGACATTACAGAGAGAAGTTTCTTTGGTTTTTCATGAGGAGATGGGCTCTTATTTCCATGGATAAGTGCCAAAGTCTGACTCCCGACTTTACAGTTACTGCCAACTAATTTCTACTAATCCCCCTAGCTCACATTTCATTGGAAGTTTAAGAGGGATCCAGGCTGCCCGTGCCTTTGACAATATTTGAAGTCATTTCTGGGGTTTTTGTCCTAGCAAATTGTGATCGGTATATAAAGATGGACCATCCTGGTTGTCAGTGGCCTGACTCTGATGCTGTCCATCTTGCCATGAGCACGGAGGCCATCTGACGGTGAAGCATCCATTTAAGTCTTTTGTCCAATGTTCCAACTGGGTGATTCGATATGGGTTTCTTTACTGCTGAGTTCTGTGCATTTCTTATGTGATCCAGATAGTCATTCTTGGTTAGCTATTGACTTGAAATCATTTTCTCTTACTCTGTAATGAGTCTTGTGGCTTGCTTTTTCATTCAGGACTAATGTGCTCTATTTCATCTTAGAAGATCAACTGCTCATTATTGTTGCTGTATAGTATTCCATTGTATAGACGGATAAAGACCTATTTGTCAATTCTGCTTTTGATAGATGCTGTTAAGTCCTTTGCTTTTACAAGCCACGTTGCTATGGGAACTTTTTGGTGTGACTCCTGCTGTATTCTGCAAGCAGAATTTCTGCAATAGACCTACAAGTAAAATGTCTGGATCCCTGGGTGTACACTTCATCGGTGTTACCAGATAAGGTTAAATATATGCCAGAGGGATTATATCACACAACCATGGAAAGTCCCTATCCCCATTCCCTCACCAACACTTGAGTTGATCTAATTTCTTTTCCTGTTTGGGCAATTTGATGGCTGTGTAGTGTTATCTCATTTTGTTTGTGTTTGCCTGATTATAAGTATTTACGTTTGTCTCGTGTGCAAATGAATAAAAACGCATTCAGTCTGCTCATCCAGGTTCTTTGATTATCTAAGTGTCACACCCCCCTGTGTGTGTGTGTGTGTGTGTGTGTGTGTGTGTGTGTCCATCCACATGGACACTATGCCACATGTGCAGAACTCAGAAAACAATGTTAGAATTACTCTTCTTCCACCGTGGAATCTGCGGACTCCTGGGACCCTACTCAGGTCAGCATGCGCAGTAAGCACCACCTTTACCCTCTGCCACCTCACTGGCCCTGGTTAAGCGTCTCAGTTCTTGGTTTTGTTTTCACCCGTTTTCCTCTTGGGCCACTTGTTACTCTCTGTTAATCCTTAACAGTTTGCGATTTTTGCTTTGTTTCAACAGGACGCTCTTGATAATCATGTGCATTGCAAAGCTCTTCCTATAGGTTGCCTGTCTCTCCACTCCCTCTGGGATGTCTTTGGATGGCCTACCGTTTGAATGGAGTTGAATTCTTTCAACCTCTCTGCAGAGTGGCAAGCTTTGGACGGTAAGGGACTTTCTCCTGAGGTCAGGGTGCCTGTGCCTCCTGTGTGTGGGATTGGTGTTTGAGAGCATGGACTCCCAGCTGCTGCCTGGATTCAAATCCTAGGGATGAAGCCTTGTGCAATTGTTAAGCCTCCTTATGCCTCAGTTTACTCCTTTGCCAGGGGAGATTATGCTATTTCTGTAGTTGTGCTTAGAAGATTGTCAGGTCTACGATAAGTTTATAAGGCTACTTGCTCATCACTGTGACAAGACATCTGATAGAAACCACTAAAGAGAGAAAGGCTTTCTTCCGGCTCACAGTTCTAGAGGATATGGTCCATCATAGAAGGAAAGTTATGGCAGCTACAATGGGGGGGGGGGGCTGCTGGTCACACTGAGCCCACAGACAGGACACAGGCAGAGGCGAATGCTGGCCTCTCTTGAGAGGCCTCTTGGTTATTCAGTCTGAGACTCCAGCCTGTGACATGGTATTGTCTACATTTAAAGTAGGTTTTCCAAACTTAGTTAAGTCTCTCTGGAAACACCATGACAGACATGTTCTGAAATATGTCTCCTAGATGATTCTGAGTCTCATCAAGCTGACAAGGGAGGTCACCCATCACTGTCGGTGTGACACGCTGTTGTCATCAGCACTATGCCCTATAGTCTACATTTTATTAATTTAAAATTTACTTTATAAATATTTTCTTAATTATATTAATATTTTAATTAAATACTTAATATGTTGTCTATATAAATATAATATAAATTGGTATTTTATATGTGGTGTGAAGTGTCAATCTACACTTTACGTGAATAACCAATCTATTCGACACAATCTTTTTTTTTTTGAAGGACTTGTTTCAGTTTTATTTTTCAATGCATGTATGCAGTGCCTGTAGAGGCCAGAAGAGGGCGTCAAATTCTGTGGATCTGGAGTAACAATCCATTGTGAGCCACTGGAAGTGGCTGCTGGGTAATGAACTCTATTCCCCTGTAAACACAGTGCCTTAGTCAGTGTTCTATTGCTGTGAAGAGACACCATGACCATGCCAACTCTTATAAAGAAGACATTTAATTAGGGCTGGTTTACAGTTTCAGAGGTTTGGTCCATTATCATCATGGTAGGAAGCATGGTAGCACACAGGCAGACATGATGCTGGAGAGGCAGCTTAGAGTTCTACATCCAAACCCCACCCCCAATGACACACTTTCTCCAATAAGGCCACACCTACTCCAACAAGGCCACACCTCCTAATTTCTGTCAAGTAGCCCCAGTTCCTAATGACCAAGTATACAAATCTATAAGCCTATGGAGCCATTCCTATTCAAACACTACACACAGCACTCACCCAAGCCATCTCAGCATCAAAGACATGTTTTGAGACCGTATCTCACCATGTAGGCTTGGTTGTTCTGAAACTCTATGTAGACCAGACTGACCTCAAACCCAAGAGATCCACCTGCATCTGCCTCCCAGGGGATTCAATTACAGGTTTGCACCACACCCCACCTCAATACAATTTATTTTAGTTGAGTCTTATCTCACATCATCTATCTTCAATTCTGTCCCAGGTCAAACGTAGGCATGCAGGGTGTCTGTCCCATTGGTCTGTCTTCCCCTAAGCTGTCATGATGCTATGGCAACATCATAAAATTTGATATCACAAGGTCTTCATCTCTTCCTTGGCAGATGTTACCACTTTATTCTTCTGTATATGAGGGAGAGGGCTGGTCCTGCAGGCAGCCTCTGCACGGTAGGTATCTTAGGGTTTTATTGCTGTGAAGAAACACCATGACCAAGAGAACTTTTATAAAGGACAACATTAAATTGGGACTGGCTTACTGGTTCAGAGGTTCAGTCCAGTATCATCATGGCGGGAAGCATAGGGATGTGAAGGTAGACATGGTGCTGGAGAAGGAGCTCAGAGTTCTCCATCTTGATCTAAAACTAGCCAGAAGGAGACTCCTGCAGGCAGCCAGGAGGAGGGTCTCTTTTCAACCCTGGGGGAAGTTTGAGCATAGGCCCTCAAAGCCCAGTCCTACAGTGACCAACTCCCTCCAACAAAGGCCACACCTACTCCAGCAAGGCCACACCTACTCCAGCAAGGCCACACCTATTCCAGCAAGGCCACACCTACTTCAACAAGGCCATGCCTACTCCAATAAGGCCACGCCTACTCCAAAAGGCCATGCCTACTCCAACAAGGCCAAGCCTCCTACTAGTGCCACTTCCCATGGGCCAAGCATATTCAGACCAGACCTCCACAGCAGATGATCATTCTACCACAGAGATTCACCTCAAGCCCTCCTATAAAGCTCAAACCAGTGTGTTGGGATCTTTGCAAAATTAAATATGCTGGATCTTTATCGGAATTGCATTGAATATACAGATCGATTTGGGAATGCAAACATTTTTACATCATTTCCTTCCGATCTATTTTATATATATAAACTTTATATTTCCCCTATGCTGCACCACACGTTTTAGGTTTATCCCTGGCTATTTTATTTTATTGATGCTACTGTAAATGACGTCGACTTTAAGCACAATTCCATCTGTGTGTTGTCCATGTAGAAAATCCAATTAAATTTATGCTGGCTCTACATCCAGAGAGCTTTTATTAGTTCTAATAATGTATTGTCCGATTCTCCGGAGAGTCCCGTGTTTACTATCCATCATCTCAAAATAATGAGTCTGATGATCCCAATCCTTATTTCTTCTTTTACTTTATTGTGTATGATATTTGTCTAGCTCTGTCAGCGGAGACCTTTGGTATATCTTAGAGAGACGTACGTCATCACTGCAGGCAAGGAGCCTGGTTTTGTGTGTGTGTGTGTGTGTGTGTGTGTGTGTGTGGTTTGTCTCACAGAGGATATTCTAAAGTCTCACCTTTAGGCGTAGTATTTAGAGTGAGGTTTTTAGGGGTGATGTGCAGTGAAGTGGAGGAATCGTCTTTTATCGTTGGTTCCCAAAGACTTTTAAAAAGAAGTACACATCAGCATTGGAGTTTATTCCATTGTGTGTGTGTGTGTGTGTGTGTGTGTGTGTGTGTTACAAGGATCTAATTGCTCTCTCCTTTCATTGTTAGTATAAGGAATCACATTGATTTTTTTTTTTATGCTCTAAGATGAACACAACCTTCCGTTCCTTGTGCAGGTTAGCTTAGGGCACGTTAGCATGCTTCTGTACCGCAGAATTCTGTCGGCCGATATTTGGCTCAGAGCGATGCATCTGCGTTCCCCTCCCCTACTGTCAGAATTTCTGCTAAAGATAATGCTAGGCTCACGAAATGGGCTGGGTCGTGTTTCCTCTTTGTCTAGTTTGGAGGTATTGATTTCTCAAATGCTCGCTAGAACTCACTAATAAAATCATGTGGGAGTATCTGGTATTTTCTTTTGTTTAAAAAAAATCACAAAATTGATAATTTCACTTATTTAAAAACTGTAAGACCGTGCAAGCTTTAGATTTCTTCCTTGGATGGCTTCTGGGGTTTATATTTCTCCAGAAAATTTTTGCGTCTCACCTACATTTTCCAAATGACTAGCACCAAGCTGCTCGTTGTTCTCAGTGACCATTTGCATCTAAGCATCTTGGGCATGTTCCTTTTTATCCCTCTGTTTTGTCTGCCTCCCGTCTCCCTGACAACTCTCACCAGAGATTTCTCAGTCTTACCACCTTTCACAAACAACTCTCTCTGATGCGTGTCTGATTTCCGTGGGTTTCATTACATTTTTTATATGTATGCATGTACCCATACTATAACCTACATGCAGAGGTTAGAGGACAATTTGTGAGCATTGTGACTCAGGTCATGAAGCTTGGCAGCAAGCACCTTTCCCCTCTGAGCTCTTGCTAGCCTTGACTTCCCTCTTTCGCTGTTATTTTGGTTTTTTTGTTCTTTTCTGCCTTCTTATTTTTGGATCTTTTTTTTCTGCTCCTCATCCTCCGTTCAGTGCAGGTCTTCTCAGCCAGAGGCGGTGTTGCACCTATGATGATCATGACTGGAGACAGGATGGCAGCAGCACACAGTGTGTCTGTTTCAAGGGATTTTGTTAAGCACCCTACAGTGAGCAAGCCCCCTTCCCTACCTCCCTCACTTTAGTAACCAGCTCCCATCTCCAGCCCAGAACCTCAGCAGCGCCGAAGCTAAAGCCAAGCCGTGTTCCAGTTAATTAACTCAGCCTTCTTTTCTGGGAAGAGCACTTAGCACTAGAATCTTCCCACCCAGCACAGCTTTTGCTCCACATCATACATATTTTTAACTTTAAATATGGAAAAATCAACTTGTTCTGGTGTACAGCTCTGCCAGATGCAACAGAGCATAGAGATGTGTAGCTGTTCCCAGTTAGGACTCCACTGTGTCCTCACCCAGGATACACCTGCACGCTGCTCCTTCAGAGTCCATCTCCTTCCACCATGGCGAGCCAGCAGTCCATCCTCTCTCTGAGCTGATAAGTTTCCAGAATATCACATGCTTAGTTTGAGCCCAGCCCCCAAAGGCAGGATTTGGGAACCCAAACCCCATCACAACAGGTGTGGAGAGATGGGCCCCAATGGGAGGTTAGAGCGCAAAGTCTCCACCCTCACAGTTAGATATGCAACAACTCATGGGGAGAGAGCCTTGTTCTCTCTCAAGCAGTCCAGGTCCGGATGCATAGCAGGAAAGCCCTCACCATATGCTACCACCTTGATGTTGGACTTCCCATATACTCCAGAGCTATGAGAAATACAATTTTTCTTTATGGGTAACCTTGTCAGAGGTTTTACAGAGTGTCAACCCAAAAGACTAAGACATCATAGAAACAAAACTGTAAAGTATGCATTTTAGAAAATGGTTTCTTTCACTTAACACTTTGAGACTCAACCATACTATTGCATAACTCAGCCTAGGATTCCCTGTTCCTACAGACTTAATGACTAAATCAGCTGTTTGTGTACAGGCTTCTGTGGCGATCATAAGATTGCCCTTCTTTAGTTACCCAGGGCTAGGACAGCCAGAGCCTGTGGTACATGTGTGGCTAACTTTACAAAACTCTGCCAGGCTGTTTTCCAGCATGGCTGAGACATTTTCATTCATTCTCATCAGCAGAATTAATGCCTCCTGGTTGCTCTTCAGGCAGCAGTGTCGGTAGTGTTTACTGTCAAACAGAGAGATTTCTCTCCTCATCTTACATCAGTCATTTTAAGGGATACAGGCACATTCTGGTCTTAATCTGTGCCTTCCCTACTGACTTGTGGTCAGCATCTCATATGTGCTTCTCTTATGACTTCTTTAGCAAGGCATCTCTTCCAATCTTTGTCGGAGTTGTTAAATGCTTGGTTTTATGGCTGCTGGCCTTCTCTTAGCAACTCTAGCAAGGTCTCACTGGCACACAACAGGAAATAAATGATTTGCTAAGTTTGACCCCTCGTAAAACAGTTGCCAAAACCAGAGAGTAAACGTGCCCAGCTTCCTTAGGGAGCCCTCCCTTCTTCCCAGCCCTGACTCAGGCAGCCACAGCCCTTCTGCCGCAGGCCTACTTAGATCTTCTTGAAAGTCATAAAACACAAAATCATCCAGTGTGTACTCTTTTGCTTACCTACTTTACTTCTAAATTGTTTCTGAGAGCCACCCACATAGCTGTGCGTAACCACGGCTCATTTCTTCATATTGCTCAGCCCCACTCCGCAGCGTGGGCTTGGTGCAGGCTGGGGACTCCTTTACTCATTTAAAGGAGATTTGGGTTTTCCTGGCTTTCCCAGCCCTTCAAACCATAAACTAAATAAATCCTTTTTCTTTATAAAGTATCCAGTCACAGAAACTGAACTAAGATAATCATTTAATAAGCTTGAATGAGTTTTTTTTTTTACTATAAACTTTTTAATGATTATTTTGGTGGCCAGGTATGGTAACACCCACCTTTAATCCCAGCACTCAGGAGGCAGAGGCAGGCAGATCTCTGAGTTTGAGGCTACCCTGGTCTACACAGAGAGTTCTAGGACAGTCAGAGCTACACAGAGAAATTCTGTCTCAAAAATATTATGTCGTCGTCGTCATCATCATTACTATTGTGACACTTAAGAACTTAGGGTTTGGCAAGATGGATCAGCAGATAAAGGCACTTGCTGACAAGCCTGAAGACCCAACTTCAACTGGAACACACACACACACTCACTCACACACACACTCACTCACTCACTCACTCACTCACTCACACATATTTAATGTAAGAAAGGCTGTTAAAGACCTCAGTGAGAACCTTTAATATTATACAATTTTTTTAAAAATCACAATTCTGCAGACTGCAGAGCATTTTCCTTTTCAGAAAAATGAAGAACTTGGACTTTTGGGTCAGTTAGTGCCCGTTAAGAGGCACTTTGTAAGGCAAAGACACACCTGGAGAATCGTAATTCTAGAAAGATCTGAAGTGGCTCTATGCCTGGGGTCTGAACACACAGGGAAAGGGGTTTACGGCTATACAGTGAGTGCTGACCTCAGGCCCACTTTTTCAGTTTGCTATCACAATCCTCATTCTGCAAAGGCAGAGGAAGTGGTCACCAACTGTCACTCAGCGCTGACCACTGCAGCCCAAGGCTAAGGGCTCTGCCTGGAGCCCCACACATGGCTGCATTCACTTTTCCAGCTCAACTATGCTTTGTTGTCATTTCATCTTGGACAATAATGACCGCTGATAGTCGGTCTTGTTTGCCAATCAGGCTTGGGGTAAGAAGTGTCTTGGGGACTGGAGAGGTTGCTCAATAGATAAAAATTGGATCATGTTAGGGTTTTACTGCTATGAACAGACACCATGACCAAGGCAATTATTATAAGGACAACATTTAATAAGGGCTGCCTTACAGCTTCAGAGGTTCAGTCCATTATCATCAAGGCATGAGAATGGAAATGTCCAGGCAGGCTTGGTGCTGGAGAAACTGAGAGTTCTACATCCTCATCTGAAGGCCATTAGAAGACTGGTTCCCACATGCTTAGAAAGAGGATTCAAACCTTCACAATGACATACTTCCTCCAACAAGGCCACACCTACTCCAACAAGACCACACCCTTTAATAGTGCCACTCCCTGGGCCAAGCATAGTCAAACCACTTTATCATGCAAGCCCAAAGACCTGAATCTGAACCTCCAGCACCCATGTTAAAAAGCTGGATGTAGTGGTACATGATTGTAATCCCGTCCCTGGGGAGGCAGAGACAAGCGGATCCCTGGGGTGCACTGGACGGAGAGCCTAGACTAACTGCTGAGCCCAAGGTCCCAGAGAGACACCGTGCTCCAGAAAATAAGGGTGGCTCCGGAGGAACAATAAATACTTGAGGTTGTTCTCTGGCCTCCACATACAAGTACATGAATGCATAGGCTCAGATACACTCCTACCCACCAATGCACATGTACATATACAGCTACACATATGCACAGGGGAAAGAAAGAGAGGAAGAAAGAGAGAGAGAGAGAGAGAGAGAGAGAGGGAGGGAGGGAGGGAGGGAGGGAGGGAGGAAGGAAGGAAGGAAGGAAGGAAGGAAGGAAGGAAGGAAGAAAGAAAGAAAGAAAGAAAGAAAGAAAGAAAGAAAGAAAGAAAGAGAGAGAGAGAGAAAGAGAGAGAGAGAGAAAGGCAGGAAGAAAGGAAAGGAGGGAGGAAGGGAGGAAGAGAAGCACCAAGGCAGGCAAGCAGGCTGGATCAGTCTAGGTGAGATATTCCCGTGTGTCTGTTTGTAGAAGTGTTTCCATAGAAAATTGCCTCATACAGAAAGATGAACCCCAAATGCGGGCAGCATCTTTCAACAGGCTGGAAGCATGGGGGTGGGGAGCAAGTGAAGCTGCCAGGAGGCAGCACCAGACTCTACATTCTTCATCCTTTCAAAACAGACCCCACGCCAGGGTCTCTCCAGGAAATCCCTAGGCTTTCAGTGCTACATTGGAACCGCTGGGGGGAATCTCTGAAATAGGGCAGAAATACGAAGCCCGTTTTGAACCATATGCAAAGAGGCTAAAATAGGCAAACATTCACAAAGCCCTTCCCTGGATCAGGAAATTGGTTTTTAGCTTTGATGGCAAGCCATTGCTGGATGACCCAGTTATTTATAGTTACCTCCAATGAATCTGCTATTTAAGTAAACATTTTTAATTTTTTTTAAAAAAGATTCATTTAATGTATAGGAGTACACCACAGCTGTCTCCAGACACACCAGAATAGGGCATCAGATCCCATTATAGATGGTTGAGCCATTGCTGGGAATTGAACTCAGGACCCCTGGAAGAGCAGCCAGTGCTCTCAACATCTGAGCCATCTCTCCGGCCCTGATATAGACATTTTTATTGGTTCTGTTGCTCTAGAGAGCCCTGCCTAAGACTCTGAGGCTTCGTGGGGTTTATGTATACAAAGCTACATGGGGGAGGGAGGCTGCAGAGTTAAGATTTGACCCCCCTCTACACCATCCCATCCACGTATATCCGTGTTCTGCCTGATTGATGGTACAGCCCAGTCATTTTGCTTCTTGGGCATTTTCCAGGTGGATCTGCTGTATAATTAATGTGCTGATGTGTGCTTTCTAGAACTCAGTACTTGTTCTTGTGGGTTTAAATCATCGCCGGCGTTTATGGTTATTGTGGCTTTATGGGCTGCTGGTGGGGTATTTGTGATTAGATGATGGTTCCCTGGAGGGGTCCTGCCTGTCTTCAAGCACAGCTTACCTCCTAGGAACAACCACCACAGGTATGTGTGGCCTGAAGAAAGGGGAGACTCGGGAAACCTGGGTTTGGAACAACAGATGTGTTGTGAGAGGTGGTACTGACGACTGGTCTGACTGGATTGAGGAAACACTTCAGAGATCAGTGACGCTCACCTGGGAGCCTCTGTGAGGGAGAGGCCAGAGAGGATTAGCTGAGGAGGGAGCACTTGCTCTGAATGGGAGCAGCCATCCTGTAGGCTGACCGCCCAGATAAATCAAGGGGAGGGGCTGGAGAGATGGTTCAGCTGTTAAAGGCACTGGCTGCTCTTTCAGAGACCCCCAGTTCAATTCCCAGAACCCACATGGTGGCTCACAACTGCCTGTAACCCCCAGTCTCAGGGGGTCATCACCCTCTTCTACCCTCCAAAGGTATTACATGAATGTGATGCACATACATACATACATACATACATACATACATATATACATACATACGTACATACATACTAGCAAAACACCCCATTAGCATAGGCCTTCCTGTCCCTGCCCCCTGAGTGAGCAGTCTCCTCTCAAATCCCACAGCCTTGATCCTCTACCTCACCACAGGCCCAGAATCAACCTCAGAAACAACGACCTAAAATGTGTAACTCCTCCTCGAAGCTATTTGCTTGGGCACTTTGGTCTCACACACACACACACACACACACACACACACACACACACAGCCAGACAGGACAGGCTAAGGTGTAAGGTACAAGCAAGGGGCGTTTTCCCAGCAGGAAGTGCAAGAACCAGGCCTGTGACTTCAGTCTTGGTGGAGTAGAACCCAGGAGCCATCCCTTGGGTGGTGGACTTACCAAGGATAAAACACACCCATACCGAGCTTAAGCCTGGCCGGTGGGTGCCACTGGCCTCACTCTGCCCAGAGTGTTTTCTATCTTGCCCTCAACCCTTCTTTACCCACGAACCCCTCCTCTGTGATCTCTACAGGTCCACACCAGTCCACATTAGCCAAGGCAGCCCAGGTCATTCACCAGCTGTGGGCCCGTGCCTCCATTTCCTCTGTGCCTCGGTCTCTTCATCTCTGAAATGGGGCAGAAGTAGGATGCACCCTTTGGCTGTACCTGAAAGAGTTAAAGTATGCAAACATCTCCAGTGATCTTAGAAGGGCCCTTGGAAAGCCAGGTGGGCGTGGTGGTGCACACCTTTGATCCCAGCACACGGATTTCTGAGTTTGAGGCCAGCCTGGTCTACAGAGTGAGTTCCAGGACATCCAGGGCTATACAGAGAAACCCTGTCTGGGGGGGGGGGGGGGGGGCGGAGGGGGAGGCCCTTGGTTGCAAGCAGGCATGCGCAGCCTGGTTCTGTTCCTCAGATCAGGCAGCCTAAATGACCGCTAATAGAAATTCTCAGACTCTCTCCCTCAACTCCTTATCCAATGTTTAGACTCTGAGGAGAAGCCTTAAGCCTCTCTCTCTCTCTCTCTCTCTCTCTCTCTCTCTCTCTCTCTCTCCCCTCCCCCTTCTCTCTCCCACTCCTCTGTCCCCTCCACTCTCCTCCCTCTTTCCCTTCCTCTTCCCCTCTCTCCCCCTCCCACCCCTTTCCCTGTGGTCCTCTTGCTAGAGAACACCATTCATGTGCATGCAGGGCTTTGCCTCTGCCCGTTCTGGACTGCAGTCTGTACCTCTGTGGGAACTCCTGAAGACCCTGTGCTCACAACAACTTCCTATCTAACCACGGGGCATCTCAGAATCCAGGCATGCAGTGCCTGGATATCTCTAATATCATTGATCAAAACCTTGGCAGGTCCGTTGACTAAAGGAAAGAAAGCACCTGTCCCCACACAGCCTTCCTGGGTCACTGCTGGTTAACTATTCCCTCCCCATCTCTAGGTGAAGAGTTGCAGAGGACTCCAAGCTACACCCTTCGCCACTCTCCAGCATCTAGGTCTCCAGTCAGAGTGGTTGCCAAGGGAACCACAGGTACCATGCTCTCTTCATCTCCTGAGTCAAGGCCTTGTCCACACTGAAAACAATACCGGCCCCAGAGCATTCTAACAATTTCTAACTTGTTTAAACTCTGGTCACACTCACTTCTTCCACACAGGGATCGGCTTTCCTCCAGGGTGGTTTATGCTTGCTCTTTGCCTGAGACGTTCACGTCCGTGGTCCTTCTGAGATTTTGTTATGGCATCGATTTGGTTAAGTGACCCCTACTGGGATGGAGATGGCACCGTAGGAGACAGTTAACTCCTTTGATAGTTTGATAGTGGCATCAGAAGGATAAGGGAAAGGCTCGGGCTCAATTTAAAAAAAAAAAAAGCCATTCTGAATCTGGAGAAGGTCTAGTCAGTAAAGTCCTTGCCACAAAAGATAAGGACCAGAATTCACCCAAGAACCCATGCAAAAAACTATGCCGGGTGCTGTGCAGCTGCAATCCCAGCGACAGCCAGAAGGGGGATCCTCGAGCGTCTCATCCAGCAAGCCTCCCTATTGGCTAAGTTCCAACCCAGTGAGAGACTGTCACAAACAAAAGGTGGAAGACAGCTGGGAAGAGATGCTTGAGTTTGCCCTCTGACCTCCCCACACATGTGTACACACGTGCATTCACCAGTTATAACACATATGACGACAAACAAAGCCACTCTACGGAGCTGGGGGGGGGGGGGGGGGTGGCGGGACGGGCGGGCAGGGCAGCGGAGAGTGCGACTAGCAGGAAGAAGATACTGCACATCAGAGGAGATGTCCCTGATCTCGGTCATGCTTTCAGACGCTGGGATTTTGGGGCCTGCCAATCTGCCTCCCACAACCCTCTTCAGTGGGTACTGTCCACAGTGAGCTGGCTTCCCAGGTGGGAAGAGAAACCCCATCACAAGAAGTAGCTGCCTTCCTCAAGTTTCCACCTGAGGAGTCTCATTAACGCCTCAGCAGGGCTTTCAAAGAGCCGCCATGCGTTCCTTCTGGGTTTTCCCAACTTCCTGTACCCAGTTTTCTCCATGTATCTTCCTCATTTGCTATCCATCTTGTTTATGGAGACGGGGTCTCTGACTAAGCTTGAAGCTTGCCAGTCTCTTCCTCCCCGGTGTTAGGGAGCCCATGAGCTTCTGAGGATTCTTCTCTGTCCACCTCCCCTATCTCCACAGGAGCATCGAGATCACCAGCGTGTGCTACTGTAGCCAGCTTTTACATGGTTCTGAGGTCCTGAAATCATGTTCTCACTCTTGTGTGGCAAGGACTCTGTTCACTTAGCAATCTGTCCAGCCCACGTTTGGCATTTTCATGTGAGTTCTAGGGGCTGGACTTTGGTCCTTACACCCATGTGGCAAGCACAGTATTAACCAAGTTGTTCCACCAACCTTCAGGGTGCTGTTACTATGTACTTAGCACAAACAGAGCTAAGCCCCCTTTGTACAATATGACTGCAAAACAGGACTGTAGGTAGATAAGAGATGGACTCCAAGACAAACGCTGCCTATGTGGTGGTGGTGGTGGTGATGATGATGATGATGGTGACGACAACGACGACGACGATATATTGTCATTAACAGCTCTTTGGGGGCAAACCTGATACAACAGAAAACACATATTGGAAATGTCCCGTTTCACATGTTTGGATATGTGTGTATATCCTTGAAATTATCACCCAGTCAAAACCAACGCTCTGTCCCCACCGAAAGTTCTTGTATCCTCTGTAATCCCGCCCCCGCCCCCATATCATCCTGTGCCCTAGCTTTCAGTCCCAAGACACCACTCATGTGTCTTGTATTGGATTGTATTTTCTAGAGATTTCTTTAAGTAAGATCACACAGTGTGTACACCTTCAGGTTTGGCTTCTTGCCCTCTGACCTTCCCTGGTTTTTCGGAGATTCATCCACATGGTTGCATATAGTCCATTCAACTTAGTGTTCCAGGCAAGGTTGCCCCTACTTGTCTGTCCCTTCACCTGCTGATGAACATGTAACTTGTTTCCACTTTGGGGATGTTACAAATGAAGGTTCTGGGCGGGGACTCTGGCAGGTGTTTGCACTGGCAAGTGTTAGGAGGTGAGTTTGGATTCCTGGAACCCCTAGAGGCAGCCTGCCTCAAGACACCTACACATGTATGGGCAGATGGGACTGGGAGACCAGAGACTCCCTGGAAGCTGGAAGGCCAGCTCTTGGGCGTCCACAACAGCAACCAACAAGAGGCCCTACCTCACACGCTGTGGAAGTTGAAGACTAACAAAGGAGGCTGTCCTCTGACCTTCACATAAGCACTGTGGCACATGCATGTATACACACACACACACACACACACACACACTTCCCAAGGCGAATATCTAAATGTGACACAGCAGATCCTATGATAGCTACACATTTAAAGTTTTTTTAGCGACTGCCAAGCTGCCTTCCAAAGCCCCATTTCATGCCCACAGACCCTGTATTGGTACCACCTCCCCTCCCCCGCCCCCTGACAGCACATAGTGTTTTGCTGCTAGTCATTCGGATGGGACCAGTGGGTTAGTAGCAGCGCTCCACTGTGGCTAGCCTTTGCATATTCCGGTGACTGCTGAGGTCAAGCATCCTGCTGCTTGCCTGTCATCCAGATACCTTCTGCGGGAAGTGTCAGTTCAAATCTCAGCTGTGTAGCTTGCCAGCTGGAAAACTTCAGGCAAGCAGCTCTACCTCTCCACCCTGTAAAACAGAAGACCCTGACAGCATCCACTGCAGAGGAGACTCCCTAGTAGAAGCTTTACAATGCCACTTAGCCTCCTCCTTAAAAAGTCTTATTTCATGGGTGCACACACGCCACAGCACATATCCGGAGGCCAGAGGACAACTCTGAGAAGTCTCTTCTCTCTCCTCCCACCCTGGTGCGGGGTTGCTGGTCATTGGGCTTGCACCGCAAACACTTGGTCCACTGAGCCATCTCTTCACTGGTCCTTGCCTCTTCTCTCGGTGTGTGCATGCTCATAAGAGTGCAGACTCACGGGATTCAACTCTTCTTCCAGATGGAGAGGTAAAAGATAGATAATACTCTGTGTGTGTGTGTGTGTGTGTCTGTGTGTCTGTGTCTGTGTGTATGTGTGTGTGTGTGTATGTGTGTATGTGTCTGTGTGTGTGTGTGTGTGTGTGTGTGTGTGTGTGTGTAAACCATTAAGTGGATATTGGATGTCTTCCTCAGCTATGCTCATCTTAGCTTTTGAGACAGAGTCTCTCACTGAACCTTGGCAGGAGGCTCCCCTATTCAGCTTGACTAACCGGCCACCAAGACCCAAGGATCTTCTTGCCTCCATCTCCCTAGAGCTGAGGTTACACGTGCAAAGCCACACCCGACTTTTTACATAAGTCCCAGGGACCAAACGCAGGCTTGCATAGTAAGTCCTTTGTTGACAGAGCCATCTTCCAATCTCCAGGGACTGCTTTTGACAGGCTGTCTCTTGGGCCCTTTTAAACCACTGCCAAAAGGTACTTGGTATAGTTTTGGGGACTTTTCTTTTTGCTATAAATTCCAGCCTGCCTCCCAGGTAAGGGCTGTCTATACAAGGCAGACAGAGGCTGTGGGAGGGAAATCCATTGAGCTCCCTCAGAAGCCGACTGAATCTCTGAGTCCGCTGACTTCTGCGGGCCACGTCCCTGCCCTCAGAGGGAGGGACAGATGAATCCATCACCCTTCAACCCTAGTCAACCTCAAGGTTCAGCCTCCATCCCTCTCTCCCTCTTTCCCTCCCTTCCTCCCTCCCCTCCCAGTTTCTCAGGTCTTAGCATCACAGATGTGTAGTTCTGACTCTAGAGAATGTGTGTGATCCCACAGGGGAAAAGGAAGGGACAGAGCCAGCCTCAATCAGAACTGGCCAGCTGGCTGTGATGGTAGGGACAGCAACGGAGCCCAGTGAGAGAAGGTGACAAGCTAGTCCCACTCAGGATGGTGGTGCATACCACTGGACTGTGGACAATAACTTCTAGAACTCCCTTGCTGACTTTAGTCTTCACCATGTGGAGAACATGCTAGAAAAGCAGGTTCTCAGCTCCAACCTGGAAACGCTGGAGATGGCCTCACAATCTCCCCCAACAAACCTTCCAGGGGGCGTCAAGTCTAGCTCAGTGTGGAAACTGCTGGAGTTACAGGCCAGGGAATAGCTCTAAACATAGGCTTTGCAGGGACATAGGCAGAAGCCACTGAAGCCATACACACAAGTTTCAGAGACATATGGAATTGGGCTCGAGGTTATGGAGATGGCTCAGTTGGAAAAGCATTTCCCCTCAAACACAAGGACCTGCGCTGGGTCCTTAAAACCGGTGTAAAAACCCAGCTGTGCCGATGTGCATGTGACGTCCCAACTCTGGGGATTCAGACTCAAGCAGATCCCTGAGGCCCACGCTGCCGGCTAGCCTAGGTCATTAGGAACATCCTAGAACAGTGAGAGACCCTGCCTCAAAAATGAAACATGTAAAACGTGAATGCTGACTAAAGAACAGCATCTGGGCCCTTCCAATCTCTACGTGTACACGCACACATGTGTATGTGAACATATCTGTGCACCTGCACATACACACACAAAGTAAGGAAGGTGAAAGAGAATCACACACAAAGGATGAAGAGAGGAAAGGAGAGGGGAGGGAAAGGAGGGAGGAGAGGGGAGGGGAGAAAAAGGGAGGGGAGGGAAGGGGAGGGAAGCTCTCTGCCACTTCCTAGGTGAATTCGTTACCTGAGTCACTTCCCTCTTATTCTAAGCCTCTTTTTTCTCTGGTCAAAGCTAGAAGAAATCTGGCCTTGAGGAGTCTGAAGCATCCCTGTGCACAAAGGGAGGGGCACATAGTACTTATCCCACAAGAACGGTCTAATCACCTGCTAAATGAAAGTAATCTCTTCCTCAGGGACTTTGCCCGCCTTGGCAGCCCTGCCCTCTGCAACGAGGTCATGCTAACTTCTCAGGTCTAGGAGAGCATCCTAGAAAAGGGTGCCTCATGTGCAAAGGGTTCCCTTGATATGCTACAACCCTGCAAGGTTATGGGTATGCTACTATGAAAATGTGCACACCCCTAAGATACAGAGCAGCCCAAGTAAAGCAGGGTGTGGGCCAGCTGCCTGGATGTCCACATAATGTTATGGTGTGGGACTCTTATTTCCTCAACTCCAGCAGTTATAACACCATCCCTTCTAACTCTGGGGCACAGCAAACTCCTGGATGCCTCTCCCCTTCCCAAGGGGCCCTCTCATTCCACCAGCTGCCTTTACTCTAACCCTGGCTCCCATCACAATTCCCAGTCTTCCCATCTGCTAATGCCTTTCCCCACTTCCCTACCCCTGCACCTTCCCAAGAGCCTCAGCCCTCCTGCTCCCTGCCCTAAGCCCTCCCCACTGAGCTGGCTTCTGAACGCTGAGCTGAGAGAGAATGGGGATGCAAAACAGCACACCCACAGAAACAATCCCCATCTCAGCCATCCACCACCCACCTCAAGGAAATCTCTCAGAGGGCCACCACCTGGTCAGCACTCTTTTTCTGGAAACAACCACCACCTGTTGAAGGGCCCCTAATTTTCCTACCACTAGCTCTCTTTAATCTCCCCTTTCTGGATGTCTTATTGACCCTGAATACTCCCTGGCTTCTGAGAAGTCAATGGACAGTTCTTGAATCCCTGCTAGCTTGTTCTGTAATGCAATTTAATTTACAGCTTTCTCCTTTCAGAATATTTGAAGTGGGAGTAAGCCAGTGAGCTTTCCCTTGGGGGGAAATTTTTAAGCCTGTTTATAGCATTTTCTTAAACAAAAGAGCAGCCTGCTTTCTGTCAGGCAACCCTCCACACCCCCACCTGTAGTTTAAAAGTGGCTGCAGGCATTTCTGGTTTTAAACAGTAATTTTTCCCCCTTGCTATTACACATTTGCAATGCACTGAAACCCCTGGAAATTCCTCAAGATTTTATTAAAAATTCCAGATGGTGCAGCAGAGACTTCAGACGCTACAGTTTTTGTTAACAACAGGAAATTAATAACCAAACTGACTCAGAGTCAACATCATCTGGATCCATGACAACAGAAAAGAAGGGAGCAAGACAACACAGCGTTTAAGGCACAGTCCGTGCAATCAGTGAGGTCTGAGTTTGAACCCTCAATCATCCATGGATAGCTAAAGTCACATGACAACTCCGTACCTTGGTTTCCTCGTATTTTTCAAAATAGAAAAACAATAATATGTAACTCTACTATAATGCCATATATGCAGTCTTGGAAAATTGTCATGTGTGGGATAAACTAAGTGTGTGTATACTGACCTACAATGGAATATTATTCATCCTTGACAAGGAAGGTGGTTTTGACACATGCTACACTATAGATGAACCTTGAGGGCATTATGCTAGGTGAAACAAGCCAGATACATACTGTCTTGGTTCCTTTACCTGTTGCTGTAATAAAGATATTCTGACAAAAGCAACTTTAAGGAGAAAGGGTTTTATTTCAGCTCACAGTTTCATATTACAGTCCTTCACAGTTGACAAGTCACAGTGACAAGAACTTAAGGGAGGAAGTCATGTCACAGCCATAATCAGGCTCAGAGAACAATAAATGCAGGCATGCTAGTGTTCAATTCATGTTCTCCACTATTACCCCGCCCAGCATCCTCCGACTAGGGAATGGTACCTCCCACAGTGGATGGGTCTCCTCACTTGGTAATAGAACCAAGACAGTAAGCAGTATCTCATAGGCAAACCCATGAGCTAACCTGATCTAGACCTGATCTCACTATTGAGCCTCCCTTCCCAGATGATTCTAAGTCGTGTCAAGTTGATCATTAAAACCAACCATCACAGATACAAAGGCATAAGCACTGTATAACTCCACTTGAATGAGACCCTTAAACAAGTAGAAGTCATGGAGACACAAATAGAATGTTGGTCACCAAGAGTTGGGAAAGGAGGGAGTGCTGTTTAAAGGGTGCATAATTTTCAACACAGGAAGAGCACAAGAGGTCTGTGGATAGTTACAATGGCAACACAAGAGCATACGTGTAGTGAGATTTTTGGTTTCTGTAAAAACCCAGTTATATGAATATGTTTTTGTTTTAATCCCAGGTGTGGGATAAGAGGCTGCCTCACACCAGGTGATTATAGTTTGCCTGGCGCTCTAGTAAGGGTGTGGTTTCGCCAGCTGCAGATAGTTTCTGTGAGTGTGTGACATTTGGAATTCTGGGAACTTTTGAGTGGGTGTAAATGTCAGAGCCCCTAGAGGGACCAGGCATGCACGTGTGCTCTGAGGAGCCTGCTGCTGCTTCCTGTTGCTGTAGTTTGTCAAGTGGCGATGAGCAAAGAGATGAGAAGAAAAAAGTTGGTCTTGTCCCAAGGAACTTGACACCCCTAATCAGCAAGAAGTAGTCTGAAGAGGTCTATGCCCCCTTTCTCTTCTAACCTTCTTTCTCTCCTACCTAAGGGGACAGAAGGGATTGGGTGGTAGATATATGAACCAAATAAAGTAACACCAAAAAAAAAAAAAATGGCAGCTACACATAAGTGTACTCAGTGCCACTCTGCTGTGTTTGTTAAGTGGTCAAATGGCAAATTTTATATCACACATACTGTATCGCAATTTAGGAAAACACTTGAAAATAAGTCACAGGACAAGTACAAACCAGAGGTTATGAAAACAGTGCTTTGGAGCATATCATTCTAAAAGCTCAGCAGTGATGTCAGGGTTTTTGGTTTGTTGTTATTGATGTTGTTGTTGTTGTTGTTTTATGTAATTGGTGATATTGTTTTACACATGCTAAATGATTGGCATATAAATACATCATACAAACACACAGTAAGCCTGACATGAGCACAACACACATGGCATATAAACACCCCCCAGGTAGACACTGTAACAGGCATGGCGCTCGGCCTCCAAAGACCTTCACCTTGCCTGCAGGAGAGAGCTGCAAAGAGCGATGTCTTTGGGGGTTTCTGTCAAGAGGAAAAAAAGAGGAGTCTGAAATCAGAAGGAATGTTGGGGCCCCGGATTGGTGGCTTGTAACACACGGGGTGAGTTAAGGAAGCTTGCAGATTTTAATGTATGGGACAGAGTCACCTTTTCTCGTTACTGTGATGAAACATCTTGCAAAATGAACTTTAGAAGGAAGAGTTTCTTTGAGGTTGTGGATTAAGGGGATACAGATCATCGTGTGGGGAAGGTGTGGCGGGTCAGTGAGGCAGCTGGGCACATCACATCTACAGTCAGGAAACAGAGTTAACGCTGGTGCCCAGTCAGGAGACAAAGAGATGAACACTGGTGCCCAGTCAGGAGACAAAGAGAGTGAACGCTGGTGTCCAGCCTGCTTCTTCTTTTTCCATTTTTACTCAGCCTGGGCCTCCCAGCCCATGGGTGGTACGACCAGGATTCAGGGTGTGTCTTCCTTTCTTATTTGAACTTTTCTGGAAACCCCTTCCGGATTCCCTTGGATGTGTGTCTCCTAGGTGACTCTACCTC
The DNA here is from genome assembly GCF_000001635.26 of Mus musculus. Taxonomy (NCBI): domain Eukaryota; kingdom Metazoa; phylum Chordata; class Mammalia; order Rodentia; family Muridae; genus Mus; species Mus musculus. The sequence goes on along the minus strand of NC_000070.6, from coordinate 127,427,305 downwards.
TTGTCAAATTTGACGATGGAGAGGAACCATCACCATACAGGCATGGGAACTCGCTGATCATTTCAGCACAGCTCAGTGAAGTTAGGTGTGGGTTTCCGTGGTCATGCACCAATGTCTTCACCTGAGGCATTAGCAACTGCAAAATTAGCGTGTGGCTAGAAGAGTGCCCCCATCCATGATCGCAGCGAAATGAGTTTCGAAATGAATGCTGCAGAGATGGAGCTGAAATCACCGCAAACGATTGTATAGTATAATGTGCATGAAGTTCCAATGTGCCTGGCATGTGCTGAATATACATGCACATGTGAGAGAACCAGCCTGCCTAACAGGAAGAAGAATCTTCCAAAAGGATGTTTCCTTACACCATCTCTTTGGCTAAGAGACTATGACAACAACAGACCCCAAGAAATTATAATAGTCCCAGAAATCTCATGCTGGGTGAAATAGAGGCTGAAGCTGGAGGCAGCCAACGGAGGAATTTATCTCCTTGAGAAAGACTTGCAGCTTCTCAGAAGACCTTACAGGAGAGATGAGAGCTGAGCTGTTGTTGCTTTGCAAGACCACACCTTGGCATTACTGTTGTTCTGGTTAATCCCTTCCCTACTGCTGGGCCCTGAAGACAGAGTTGAAGTGGTCACTGAGTCTCTTTGTCCCTCTTCCCAACTTCCGTCGTGCTGAATAAATCTCCTTTTTAATAGTTCTTTCACTATTGAGGGGGGGTGGGCTGGTATTAATTGGTTTATTACGGTAGTTGGCTAAGCCCTGGCTTGGTAGAGTTGCCAAAGCACAGGCTCTGACCCTAACTCCAGTAACAGTAGCTACTCAGAACGGATACCAGGGATCACTCATTAAGGTGGGAACAGCGGTCATTGTTTTCTGTGGCTGTTCACATAGCTGCTACCAGTGAGTGGGGCGGGGCCAGCAGGAAAAAAAAAAAACACAAACCCATGAGCTTTTTAAAGATGGAGGAACCAAGGCTTAGAAAATCTGAGAAAACCCTCAGAATCTGACAGAACTCAAGTGTAAGATGGTATAGAGGGGAGTTGTGGGGGTTGTATTTGACTCAAAGAAGTTGTATTTGACTCCCGGGTAGGGTAGGTACCTGTATGTAATCACTTTGCCCAAAGCTATCAGCAGCAGGCTCTCTTCCTTCAGGGAGCTTAAGCCCCTTTTAAAAGGCAAAGGAAATGGGTAAAACTTTCCGTTCTGTCTGGAAAAGCAAGACTAATTTTTCTGGTGGTTCCTATTGACTTGGAAAGAGCAGATCTGCCCATCAAATGGCATTTTACCAGATGATCAATTTGGTGTCGTTCTCATTGAATTAAATCAAATTGAAATGTAATTCCCTTCCCGGAACAAATCCCCAGGCAGGGATTCACTGCAGCAGAAGTATTTGACCTTGTGGCTGCTACCTAGAGGGCTTTCTAGTAATCTGGGGACAGGAGAGGGCTCTGCAGAGCGCATGTCCTTCCGGACATAGCCCACTCCGTGGACGTCAGGGCCAGGCTGCTGTTCATCCCCTATGCCGTCAGAAATACCCACGCAGCTTCTGCTGATCTCTGTGAGATTCATCAGATACAACTCAGCATGAAGGCACAAGAACAACTGTGAAGTCCCTAACACAGTGGCCAGCTTTGTAATAGTTAGGAACACCCATGGAAGTGGTAGAATTATAAACAGGGCTACACAAGCGCGCACACACACACACACACACACACACACACACACACACACACACACAGAGAGAGAGAGAGAGAGAGAGAGAGAGAGAGAGAGAAGGTGCCTTCTTGGTGACTGAAAAATGAACAGATTTTTAGTACATCTCTGCCTTTGGATCCAACTTACCGAACCAAATGCAGGAGTTACTGGTCATGGCGCACAAGAGAAGGTTCTTGCCAAGGATCTCAGTTTGGTTTTTGGCACCCATATGAGGAAGTTCACAACTACCTCTAACTCCAGCTTCTGGAAATCTGATGCCCTCTTCTGGCCTCCAAGGGCATCTGCACCCAGGTGCACATACCCACACACAGGCACGCATATAAATGAACATAATTCCAAAAGCTAAAAAATAATATCTCTCCTCCTCCTCCTCCTCCTCTTCCTCCTCCTCCTCTTCTTCTTCTTCTTCTTCTTCTTCTTCTTCTTCTTCTTCTTCTTCTTCTTCTTCTTCTTCATCTTCTTCTTCTCTATTTTCTTCTTCTCTCTCTTCTTTTTCTCTCTCTCTTCTCTCTCTCCTCTCTCTCTCCTCTTTCTCTTCTCTCTCTCTCTTCTTCTCTCTCTCTCTTCTTCTCTCTCTCTCTTCTTCTTCTCTCTCCTCTCTTTCTTCTTCTCTCTCTTCTTCTCTTCTTCTCTCTCCTCTCTTTCTTCTCTCTCTTCTTCTTCTTTTCTTTCTCTCTTCTCTCTCTCCTCTCTCTCTCCTCTCTCTCTCTTCTCTCTCTCTTCTTCTCTCTCTTCTCTCTCTTCTCTCTCCTCTCTCTCTCTCTCTCTCTCTCTCTCTCTCCTCTCTCTCTTTCTAAAGCAAGAAAAAGAAGCATTAGCCAATCCCTTCCTGGGGCCACCTGGAACAAACGACTCAGCTCTGCTCCAATATATGCAGGTCCCAAGGGTCCAAAGGCTACAGTGATCTCTCCCAAAGCTTAGGGAGCCTTGAAATGAGCCCAGAAAACACTCTCTGGCCTGAATTCCCCATTAACTGTGCTTGTGGGTGTCCTACACTTCAGCACCCTTGCCTTATACTCCAAGAGACCAGGTATCAGCACAACTGAGCCAATTGGCGAGCATCTCTGAGCTTCAGGCCCTCGTCGACGCACCCGTGAAGTGATACTTGCCAGCAGCACTAGGGTGTGGTGACAGAGCCCACAAGCATGACTGCCTAAGACAGTGAGGTCAAGAAAGCCCACAAGGAGGATGAAAGCCACCATCAGTGAGCACCAACCACGAGCTCACCTGAAAACATGATCCAAGAGGCTAGGAAGACCCCAAACACTAATTCCAGTGGCCTGACTCTAGTCAGAGGGAAGCAAGACTGTGGGGTAAGGAGATGATGAGACTGAGTAAGCAGAGACCTAATTAGCTAAATCAGCTGGCAAGGGACAGCGGGAACAGAAAGCATAGGCATGGCTTGGAGCAGAGACAAGCAGGGCCCAAGGATCCAAGGTTGGCTGAATTTATTCTGCGATAAACTCCCAAACTTCATGCCAGGCTAAGAGGCCTCTCAGCAGCCAACCACTCAGGCTCCTCTCAGACATGTCTGACCTCTCAGCGACCTTTCTCAAGCTGCAACAATCCCCAGTCCCAGGGTTGTCATAGGGATTAAATAGGAGAGCGCCTGGCACACAAGGCAGGCAGTGAATGAACTAATAGTCGCCTTGCCCTCACTTGCTTTTCTCCTACGACAGCAACCAATATCAAGTCTTTGTAGCTACAGAAGCATCATACCCTAAACGATCCTGATGCCCCCTTCTTCCCCTCCTTGGCTCAATATTCTCCCCTCATTCATGCATCCGCCATCTTCCTCCACACCCAAGGGAACATCGCTCTGTGGTATACACGTCTCTGTTCTATACCTAGTAAGGAAGGCAAGATTTACAAAGAAACGCCTGTGACTGATGTCCTGGGCAATGGCAGAAAGGTGAGGGTATGGGTAGAGGATGCTACCTATGGATAGGTCTTCCAGTCCTTCTCTGAGATGCCAAAAGGGTCAAATGCCAACAGATCTTACTGGAGTCTATCCAGGGATCGACCCCCTGAGACCCAGCAAAGGTCAGGTCCTACCTCTAAAGACATCTCCTCTTCAATAACTAGTTCATGATGCTCCTGTACTGGTTGCTTTCCTCGTTGTCATGGCAAAATAGCTGAGAAAAGCAACTTAAGGAAGTAAAAGTTTATTGCGGTTCATGATTTAGGAAGGGATGCTACCTATAATAATCCATCGTGACGGGAAGGTGTGGTCACAGGAGAGCGAGGCTTCAGCTCACAGGGCAGCCACAGTCAGGATGCTCGCTTTCTCTGGTTTTTTTTTAGCCTTGGATCTCAGCTTGTGGGATGAGACCACCCACCTTCAAGTCAGTCACCATGCCTCAGTTAGAGTCTCTCTGGAAATGCCCTCATAGGCAGGCCCTAAGCTGTGGCTCCTAGGTGATTCTAAAATCCAGTCAAGTTGACCATGAAGACGGACCTCCATACTCTCACGAACCACCCCAGCCCCATAGATGGCTACTTACAGGGCTCCCTCTGGCCTCTGTCATGCTATTACCCAAGTTCCATGATGCCACCTCCTCATCCCCCTGACCTCATCTCCACAGGGGTTGTTCCCATCAGCACTCCCCAGCATTTCCCACACTCAATTCTCTGTCCTAGGATCTACCACCCCAGAGCCCTCCTAAGACAACATTTGCATGGAGAACCAGTCTAGTGTGGAGGCTGGAGAAGGGGCAGTGTGCAAAAGGCACAGAAAGCCTTTCTCACAGGGAACGGTGCATTTGATCTGAAAGCTGAAGGATACAGAGGTCCCGATTAACCAGCAGAGTGAGTGTGCCTCAGGGAGAGGGCTCTAGGCAGAAGAATCAGAAAGAGAGAAGACAGAAGACAAGAAGGAAGTAAAAAACTCAGTATGGCAGGAGTACAAATAGGTGGGGCAGAGATGGCCAGGATGGAAAGTGGCATGGGACAGGCCAGGAAGGGCCTGCTCAGGCTGCCATAGTCAAAGGCTAAAGCCCAGGTGGCTCACGTGATTGCCTACGTCTACATAGTTCTGCAGGATGGAGATGCAAGATGGTGGTACCCACCGTGCCCGTTGTGGGTGATCTCTGAGTTCGCTCCTTCACCTGCAGCTGGCAACCCTCTTGCTGCCTCTTCACAGGGCCATGCCTCTGTACACAAGCACCCTGATGGCTCTGTGCTCTGAGTTTCCCCTTCTAAGACATCAGTCAGATTGAATTCCTGCTGTCTCTAAAAGGCCCATCTCCTTTAAATCACCTTAGAGACTGTATCCTCAAAGGGCTAGACTATGCAGCCCGCTGGTTGAACACTCGCCAACCACACACAGGGCACCAGGTTCAATCCCCGGCAGTGCCAATAAAAAAATGTAAAAGACCTGCTGGCCCTCTTCCCCTCTCTCTAAGAAGGCCATCTGCCCACTGCAATGGGAGGTGAGCGACAAGGGCTGTGCCCAGTTACTTCCTTACCCACTCCTCATGTTCTAAAACCACAGAATCACGTTTTGTGAAGTGAAACTTCAACACATGCATTTTGAAGGGACACAGTTCAACCTACAACCCTGATATTATCTGTAAGGAACATTCTAGAAACAGACAAAGCTTAAATCTCTGTGGATCAAATATGTGTGCCAGCCATTTCTTTCTCCTTCTAGTGCCCGGCACTTCCCCTGAAACTGTCATTCAAGCCCTGCCTTTATTCACCCTGTCTGTCTGTCCTTATTCACCCTGTCTGTCTGTCCTAATCCACCCTATCTTTAATCGGATACATCCTGTCACTTTTTTGACTAGGGCAGCTGAACAAGATCAAATAACTACTGATCCGCCCCGGTTCCAGGACTGGTGAGGTGGCTCAGTTAGTAAAGCACTTCCAAGCACAGAGTCTTCCAAGCACAAGGCCCTGAGTTTGATCCCCAGAACCCATGCTGCACTGGGAAGGCAGAGACAAGAGAATCTCTGGAGTTCTCTGGCCAGCCAGCCTAGCCTAGGCCAGGGAGGAAGGTGTCTCACAAAAAGGTAGAGTAACTCTGAAGAAGGATACCTAATATTTACACACACACACACACACACACACACACACACACACACCTACACGGGTGCACATAGATACATATGCACACAGTCCTTATACTCCCTGTCTTCCTGGGACTCTCTGATACATCACAATTCTCTGGCCACTTCCAGACTCATGCACTTCCCATCTGCGCCCAGCTGGACCGTTCCTACCACTCCTCAGCTATCTCTACTGGCCTTCCTGCCCTCCCTTTGAAGATGCCATCTGTCCATGCCGTAGTGGAAGCAGGGGTCACAAGGTGTGCCCATTTCCCTCCCTTGCCTCATCAAGAAAAAAACAAAACAAAACAAAACAAACAAACAAAAAAGGGTTGCTCCAACGGCAGCTTCCTCCTCCTTGGGAGACCATTCTTGGGCCAGTTAGTGTCATCTCTCTGTGAATCCACTGCTTCAAGATGTCATCGGATACTTAGAACAAAATCCAAACTCTTTGCCATGTCCAGCATTGGTGAGTCTGTATAGCCTGGCCCTGCCTACTCTAACCTCCATCTGACACACTCCCCTGTGCTCTGGCCCTTGTTCCTCCTGCTTTGTTGTCTTGGGATTATTTCCCAGGACACACCCAAACCATCGCTACCTCAGGGCTTTTGCACAAGATGGTCCCACCACCCGCTTTCAGTACAACCCATTCTCCCAACTGTTAACTCTGTCTCCTTTAGTTGCCCCTGATTTTCCTATCTGAACCACACCTCCCCCACGTTTTCTCCTCTCTTTGTATTATTTTCCTGTTTCCCTTATAAAACTGCAAGCTCCAAGAAGTCAAAAATAGTGTCTTCATTGCCATAAGCTGTCAATAAATCAGTGCCTGATACACAGTGGAAATTCACCAGATTTTGTTCAATGAATAAAAGACAGGGCTAACATGGCTCTCTGAAGTGACATTAAAGTTACAGCTATCTGCTGCCCTTTCTGTGCAACTTCATCACTGACATTCCCTAGATCCGTAAGAAGTTTACATCTCAGTAAGTTAAAAGTGTAAATAAGAGCTGGAGGTGTGGCTCAGTTGGTAGCATGCTTACTGAGCTCCCGCGAGGTCCTGGGTTCGATCCCCAACACTACAAAAGCCAGACATAGTGCCATATGCCTTTAATCCCAGAACTAGGGAGGGGAAGACAGAAAAATCAGAAGTTCAAGGCCATCCTTGGCTACACAGAGAGTTTGAGGCCAACCTGAAATAGATGATGCCCTGTCTCAAGATAGAAAGAGATAACTTCCTTCATTTGAAAATGAAAATATAGCTAGAAACAATAGATCTGATCCACCTTCATCTCCCAATTCTAGCCTATGGCATAATGGCAGCTACTGACCATCTGCTGTAACGGCCCTCCCTTGAGCCATAGGTACTGACTCAGGGCATCGGCACCTGCTTGGTCTGAGCCAATCAGATGTTTTTCTAGGATATTTAATTGCCACTGGGAAGAGAAAGGTAACTAACTTTTTTGTCTGTAAGACTGGGCGGTTGTGCAGCTCATGGTATTTTCCTACACGTGATTAAAAAAAGAAAAAAAAAAAGATCCAAATCCTCTGTCAACACAGTCCTGCCTGTAATCTGTACACCTGAGACAAGACCCCTCTCATTGTCTCAACCTGTCAGCATTGTGCTCCTCTGGCCGGCGACCAGAAGAATTCCGCCATGATAAATGAATCAAGGCGTGCCAGCAGCCTGGCCCAGGGCCCCGGTTGAAGCGGCACTGAAATTGTTAGTGTCCTTTGGGATACCCTGAAGTTTAATCCTCTTTGTCTCTTTCCTTCCCATCTCCTCTGAGGCTGCCCCTCTCCTGTCCAAGGCCACCCCCACCCGCTTTCCTCCCATGGGCTGGGGCGACAAGGCTGTGCTCACCACGGGATTCTGAGCTCCTGCCAACTGGGGCCGTGTGCAGCTCACGTCCCATCCCTGCGTGCCCAGCGCACAGCACGCGCTCAAAGGCCTGTCACTGAATAGAAGGAAGCCTCGGATGCCTTATAAACTGAAGAGAGCCCCATAAAATGTGTAAAAAAGGAAAGGCTGTCTGCATGGAAGGGACTGTGAGTGCGGTTTTATTAGCCACATAGATAACCCTCATCATGAAAGGAGCCTTTCCAAATGATGGATGGCTCCGAGGCCCCGGCGGGACCTGGGTATTTCTCAAGGCCGCCAGTCAAACAAGTTAACCGCATAATGTTTCTCTCTCCATAGCAACTGGCCTGGCCTTCTCTGCCTAGCCCCAGCACCTGTGCCTTTGGAAACCCCTCAGCTCTCCTGACTGCCGCCTTCTGCAGGCCATCGAATCCACAGCTCCTCATTTCGATAAAGGACCAGACTCCGGAGAGGGAAGGAGTATGTGGCAGGAATCCAGAGTCCTCTAAGAAGCCAAACCACAGGCTTGTGGCTCTGAGCCCTGAGCCACACTCTGCTCAGCACTCTGGCTGCTCCTGTCCCCTCGTGGGAGCGAAGGAAGGCAGTCCTAGAGAGCAGACGCAGGGCAGGTTCATCAAGAGTCACCTTAAGATTTGTTTAACTTCCCAACCTATGCCACACATCACTGATGAGCACAACCTGGGGGTGGGGGTGGGGGTGGGGACAAGAATTAGGAGGGGCATCCTGCAGGAAAGGAGTTCTCTCAGCAGGCAGGCTCCTCAGAAACCATCTCCAACAGCACGGATCTCATGGCCTCCGTACCCACACAGGCAGGCTGCTGTGGTTTGAATATAAAATGGCATCTGTGGGCTCGTGTGTTTGAACACTTGGGCCCCAGGTGGTGGCACTGTTTTTGGAAAGCTGGAGGAAACGTTAGTCAGAACATCACCGGAGGAATCGGGTCACTGGGATTGGGTATTGAGATTTCTTAGCCCAGGCTAGCTTTCTATCCTTGCTTCACGTCCTGGCTGTGGATGGGACGTGACCTGATCCCTGTTGCCACACCTCTCCCTCATGGTGAACTACATATCTTCCAGCTGTAAGCCAAAATAGGCCCTTCTGCCTGAGGTTCAGGTTCTTGGCTCTTGGTTCTTGTCAGGCATTTGGGTAGAGCAACAAGACAGTAGAGATGCAGACAGATGCCTGGAGATGCCTAGCAATGAACAGAGAAGTCTGGAGAACATAGGCTCATACCAACCTGACCCAGAAAGAAAGGCCTATCTCAGCAGGAGTCCCGGAAATGGGGAAGCAGGAAGGGTCCACAACAGAGATTTGGAAATGATGAGAGCGCGCACATTCTCAGTCCGTGCCGCAGCCACCTGCTCTCCACAAAAGTGCAAAAGCAGCCACAGACGATGCATAAGCAAGTGAAATGGCTCAATAGGTAGAGCACTCGCCATAGAAGCATGAGGACCCGAGTTCGAATCTCCAGAAGTCATGTAAAGCCAAGCATGCTAGCACACATCTGTAATTCCACTTCTCCTATTGGAGATGCGTGGAGGAGCAAGAAGAAAACTCAAGAGCTCCTGAGCCAGTCACCCAGTATGCACAGTGGTGAACAAAACCCTGCCTCAAGCAAGGAGGGAAGGCAAGAAGCTATGCCCAAAGTTGTCCTCGTAATGCTACATCTGTTCTGTGGAAAGAGCATACCTGCATACACATACTCACACGCACGTGCACAGACACACAAACACACAGATATGAATGCATGCACACAGAGTCATTTCCACAACACACACATATACACAGACACACACACACACATGAATGCATACACACAGAGTCATTTCCACAACACACACATATACACAGACACACACACACACACAGACACACACACACACATGAATGCATACACACAGACACATATCCACAACACACACATATACACACATGAATACATATACACAGAGTCATGTACACAGCACGCACACACACACACAAATGCATACGCACAGAAGCATGTACACACATACACACACACTCACTCACTAAAAAAAAAATTTACAAGAAAAAGAAGTTGGCAAACCAAGTTTGTCCCACAGGCTTAAAGGGGACCACACCTAACCTTGGGCACAAGATGCAGCCTCACCTCCAGCAGAGCTGTAGCAATGCTCAACTCTGCAGACACGGGGTGATTTCAGCTCCTCAGTTCTATCACGGGGTCAGCGCTGGACTCCAGAGCAGAAGGAAAGATGACAGTGGATAAACTGACAGAGACCTGTTAAGAGAGGGAACACAGAGCAATCAGCCTCACGGGTGTCAAGTTGGCCTCCCGCAAATAGGAAAGGCTTGCAGGACAGGTGGAAATCAGATGGTAACAACTCCAACAGCCAGGTCAGGAGTTCCTCCCACCTCCGGTTCCACGGAGTAGAACGAGTTAATAGAAGGCAGCTTTGAAATCAGCTCAGCACACCCAGCCAAGTTAGTTACAAATGTATACAACAGGCCTGAGCTCTGAGCCAACACAACGACAGAAGCCAGCTGGCTTACTATGCCGTGCTTCCCAATCACTGGCCAGGCAGACACAGAGCAACAATAGCCCCCATCCCCACCACCCAGGAAGTGCTGCAGAGGGCGGAGGTAGATCCAGAAACCTGGGGGCTTTTCTCCATTAGAGCTAAGTTCCTGCTTGCTACCGGTTGCCCAGTGAGGCTGTACTTGCCTATAATCCTCTGAAGCCCACTGAGCCTGGTTTCTCAGAGAAGGAAGAAGAAAGCAAGCTGCTGGATGTGTCAGCCCGCAGGACTCTTGGTACGAAGTGGACAAGGAGAGGTGAGGGCTTGTCGTACCAGGAAAGCTGCTTCTCTAACAGTGGCATCTCCATTGTCTCTAGAGGGTGTCCTGTGCTGACACCCCTAGAGAGTCTCCAGAACAACGGTACCTGGGTGCTGGAGCTAAAAGATGGTTGATAGACTAGCAGTTTCTATAGGGGGAGTTAGTATATATGCATGCATATAGGGGCAGGTGTATGACTGTACACAGGCATGAGGAGGTCAGAGGTCAATGGCCGTATCCGAAGTGTTAGGGATCTTTCTGTTTCCTCCTCCCCAAAACCTTGATTATAGGTACATGATGCCATATCTGATTTTTATGTGTGTGCTAGGCACCTGAACTTAGGTCCTGTGGTGCTTTGAATGAGAATACCCCCAAGACACACACACACACACACACACCAGCCCCATAGGCTCATATATTTGAATTCTTGGTCTACAGTTAGTGGAACGATTTGGGAAGGATTAGGAGGTATGGCCTTATTGGAGGAAGTATGTCTGTCACTGGTGGGGGCGGGGGAGGGGCGGGGAATGGTTTCAAAAGCCCACACTGTTCCCAGTTAGTTCTCTTTTCTTTGCCTCCCGAATATGAATCAGATGTAAGTTCTCAGTTACTGCCCCAGCATCCTGCTTGCCTGCCCTCCTGCTCACCTGCCTACCTACCTGATGCCTGCTGCCTGCCTACCTGCCTACCTGCTGCCATGCTCCCTAGCGTAATGGATCCCAGACTCACCCTGAGCACTGAAAGCAAGCCTCCCAACTAAAGGCTTTCTTTTATAAGTTGCCCAGGTCATGGGGTTTTGTCATGGTAATAGGAAAGTAACTGAAAGTAACTAAGACAGGTCCTCCTCCTTACCCAGCAAGCACTTCACTGGTCAGACCTGCCGGGGCTTCCCCATCCCTGTGCTTGCTGTGTCTTGGCCCTTTACAGCTCCTTTCTCACTTACCAGGTCCCAAGCCTGGGCTCCCAGCTTAGTCAACCACCACAGGAGGTCATCCAGGCTACACAACCCCACCCCAATCAAGGACCACAACAGATAGTTATTTTTGGTTGCTTGGTTGAAGTGTTTGTTTATTCGTTTGTTTGTTTAGATTTTTTTCATGACAGGATTTCTCTGTGTAGCCCTGGCTGTACTGGAACTCACTCTGTAGACCAGGCTAGCTTCAAACTCAGAGATCCATCTGCCTCTGCCTTCCAGGTGCTGGGATCAATGGTATATGCCTCTACCACCAGGTAAACAATTTTTCAACCACCTTTTATTAGACCATTTTTTAAAGGAAACACTTGACACCCTGGTGGAGATCACACCGAGGTTGAGCAATTCAGCCCTGAGCCTGCACATGTCAACTCTGCACCAGGGCAGTGAATGTCTCTCGCCCCCCCTCCCCCCAACACCTAGCTGACCATCTGAACCTGGCTGGGATAGGAGCCCAGGAATATGCTAAGTGAGTGGCAGTGACCTTGGCAAGTGAGGGGGATACAGTTAGTTCACTATGTCACCGTCATGGGCAAGAAGCTGGTAAAGCGGCCCCAACGTTGCCAAATCCTCCGGGGCTCCTAGAGAAATCTGGGTCCCTGGTAGTCAGTGAAACCTGTTAATTTTTTTTAAGACTTATCTAAATTTATGTTGACGCTATGAGATGAAACGAAGCATATTTGCAGGCAGGATGTCTCCCTGCACCCTGCGTGCCGTCTGTCTCCACCGTGTCTTAGGAACTTCATGCTCTGTCCCTCATGGGTGAAGGGTCCCCCTCCCCACTGAGTGGATGAAGATGCTGTGTCTGAGAGGCAGGAGAGAGAGACTTGCCTTGACCTGTGAAATCCACACTTCCTGCCAGGCTCTGAGCCCCCCCCCCCCCCCCCATCAGCACCTGGTTGTTTCCTAGCTAGATACATGGCTTCCTGCATCCATGCTGTCTGTCACTCAGTGCTGCACGGGGGATGCAGCAATAAAGGGTGCAAGCTCCCAAGCTGGGTTCCTTCAGCATCAAACATTAGCTGCCTTTGTCAGCCATTTCCCATGGGTTGCCAGTGACTGATAGGGGGAACAGTAACCCTGGGGAGCCCTTGGCCTAGGTCACTGAGATAGCAGTGGGGAGACCAGGTGGCCAAGCGCCCCGGATAAAACAGAAACAATGGGAGCCCAGCCCTCCATTCATAACCCGAGCTTCTGTTTCAGAGAATGGTTCCTCTCCACTGAGCCTGGATGTTGGAACCATCTGGTCCGACTTTGTTTTATGAAGTTTATTATAAACTTATAGGAGAGTGTGAGCTGAATTCTGCCTCAATTAGGAGAATCTGTAGCTGGACCCCCAGAGTGTTGGTAGACCTGGAAGGTCTCTGGTGGCCTGCCACAGAGCGCTAGCCTCAACTTTCACCTGCACGGCATTTTTTTATTAATGACTTAATTGAAAACATGAAAGGCCTGTTTACCAAATTTGCAGTTGATTTGAAAGGAAGGAGCGGGGAGGGGGAAAGGCCAGGCAGACTGCAGATACATCGACAGGATCCAGATGGCTCTAGACGGGCTGGATTGATGGGCTGAATCTACTGAGATAAAAAAAAAAAAAAAAAAAAAAAAAAAAAGGAAGAAAAATGTTGGGGTCCGAACTTGACTTCAAAGGAATGACTGCTCAAGGACCAGATGAGGCAGGGTGGGGCAGCCGTGACATTTAGCAGACACTTAGCTGGTTTTAATAAGATTAGAGCTCAAGTCTGCATGCTGACAGAGCCAGCACACTTGAAACATCACTGAAGGTGTTCCGTCATAGCATTGTTTAAAACAGCCTAGCCCTGGGAACAGCCTACGGCCCATCTGTTGACAACTATATACCCATTGGAAATCATAATGGCCTAAGAATATGGTTAATGAGATGGGACACTTTTTTTTTTAATTCAAAAGCAAATAAAACTATATAGGTAAAATTAGACTTTTTTTTTTTTAAGAAAGAAAAGATTGTCCTGGAGGAGATGTGGGGTGGTTAGAACAAGAGTGATCTCCAACAGCCCATAGGTTTTGAAAGCTTGGCCAGCAGGGAGTAATACTATTTGAAAGGATTAGGAGGTATGGCCTTATTGAAACAGATGTATCCTTGTTGGAAAAAGTGTGTCACTAGGAGTGGGATTTTAGGTTTCAAGGGCCCACCCCAGGCCCAGTGTCTCTCTCTTCCTGCTGCCTGTGGATTGGACTAAACTCTCAACTTCTTCAGCACCATGTCTGCTTGCATGCTGCCATGCTCCCTTCCGTGAGGATAATGGACAAACCTCTAAACCGTAGGCCAGGCCCAATTAGATGCCTTTTTTATAAGAGATGCTGTGGTCACGATCTTGGTATCTCTTCACAGCAATTAAACACTGACTCAAACAGGGTGGGTCTCATGAGCCCCCAGCCCTTCTTGAAGATTTCAAGTAGATAATAACTGACAGGGGAGGAAGAGACATTTTCTTCAGGGGCGTGGCTATTGGAAGCATGCCTGTGTTCTGGAAAACAAACTCCTACTCACCCGTGTTCTTGGAACTCTAATAAATCACTGATTTCCCACCCACCACCACCAAAAAAAAGTTGGAAAATTATATGGAAAGATATACACCAGAGTGTGTATTTTTCCGAGTGGTACCAGGGAGGACACAGAGGAAGAAGAGGGCATATCAGACACTGTGTACAGTTTCTAAAGGTTTTGTAGAGTTAACGCCATCATCAAACATATACGACTAGTATTTGAAAATGTGTGACTTTAATCTGAAATGTCCCCATGTGCTCATGTCTGGATGTTTGGTCTCCAAATGATGATATTATTTTGGGGAGGCTATGGAGCCTTTTGGAGTTAGGGTGTGGGTGCCAGATGTAGGTCACCATGCAGACTCTAATCTCACTATCTCCTTTCTGGTCCGCCATGATTTGAGTGGCTGTTCTCTGCCACATACACCTGCCACCACGATGTTCTACCCAAGGGCTTGAGGCTATGAACAAGAAGTTTCCGCACATAAAACAAAATAAATCTTCTCTTCCTTCAGTTGTCTTTAGTAAGTATTTTGGTCAGAGTGGCACAACATAACTAATTTTTTTTTAAGTTGGCAAAAGAAATTCTGCCATACTTTGGCAAGTCAAGACTTAGCCAGGTATAGTGGTTCATACCTAAAAATCCCAGCTCTCAGGACACTGAGGTAAGATTTCTGTGAGTCTAAGGTCAGCCCAGGCTACATAGTGAGTTCAAGGCTAGCCTGACCATGTCTCATAAAAATTACACACACAACCCAGACTTGGATCTTTAATCCGGTTCCGGGTGGCTCACTTTACTTGGTGACAGGTACCGAGAACAAACATCGTGAGTGCTCCTAGTGTGCTTGAACTGTAGGAGATCTTCTCTGTGTATTTGTGTGTGTGTGTGTGTGTGTACAGGTTCACATGAGTATGCAGGTATTTGAGTGTATGTGTGCACGTACTCACAGTGCATGTGTGTGGGT